>NC_064622.1:443537385-444178992 GCF_023898315.1 Schistocerca nitens | reverse complement strand
CCCCCCCCCCAAAAAAAAATCCCCTCCACACAGCCCTCATTACCCGTGCAGGGTGGCTTTAGGAAAATACAAGATAACTTAGACAGAATTTATAGTTGTGATGAATAGCACCTAATTCCAAATGTACAAAAACGTAAGTTGATGCGGATAAAGTTCAATAGAAAAAACAAACCTGTAATGTTCGGATAAATAGTTAGTCGTGTCCTGCTTGACGCAGTCACATCGTTTAAACATCTGGGCGCAGCGTAGCAAAGCGATATGAAGTGGAACGAGCACGTGGGGGTAGTGGTAGAAAAGTGGTCGACTTCGGTTTTTTTTGGTCATCAGTCTACTGACTGGTTTGATGCGGCCCGCCAAGAATTCATTTCCTGCGCTAACCTCTTCATCTCAGAGTAGCACTTGCAACCTACGTCCTCAATTATTTGCTTGACGTATTCCAATCTCTGTCTTCCTCTACAGTTTTTGCCCTCTACAGCTCCCTCTAGTACCATGGAAGTCATTCCCTCATGTCTTAGCAGATGTCCCATCATCCTGTCCCTTCTCCTTATCAGTGTTTTCCACATATTCCTTTCCTCTCCGATTCTGCGTAGAACCTCCTCATTCCTTACCTCATCAGTCCACCTAATTTTCAACATTCGTCTATAGCACCACATCTCAAATGCTTCGATTCTCTTCTGTTCCGGTTTTCCCACAGTCCATGTTTCACTACCATACAATGCTGTACTCCAGACGTACATCCTCAGAAATTTCTTCCTCAAATTAAGACCGGTATTTGATATTAGTAGACTTCTCTTGGCCAGAAATGCCTTTTTTGCCATAGCGAGTCTGCTTTTGATGTCCTCCTTCTCCGTCCGTCATTGGTTATTTTACTGCCTAGGTAGCAGAATTCCTTAACTTCATTGACTTCGTGACCATCAATCCTGATGTTAAGTTTCTCGCTGTTCTCATTTCTACTACTTCTCATTACCTTCATATTTCTCCGATTTACTCTCAAACCATACTGTGTACTCATTAGACTGTTCATTCCGTTCAGCAGATTATTGAATTCTTCTTCACTTTCACTCAGGATAGCAATGTCATCAGCGAATCGTATCATTGATATCCTTTCACCTTGTATTTTAATTCCACTCCTGAACATTTCTTTTGTTTCCATCATTGCTTCCACGATGTACAGATTGAAGAGTACGGGCGAAAAGCTGCAGCCTTGTCTTACACCCTTCTTAATACGAGCACTTCGTTCTTGATAGTCCACTCTTATTATTCCCTCTTGGTTGTTGTACATATTGTATATGACCCATCTCTCCCTATAGCTTACCCCTACTTTTTTCAGAATCTCGAACAGCTTGCACCATTTTATATTGTCGAACGCTTTTTCCAGGTCGACAAATCCTATGAAAGTGTCTTGATTTTTCTTTAGCCTTGCTTCCATTATTAGCTGTAACATCAGAATTGCCTCTCTCGTCCCTTTACTTTTCCTAAAGCCAAACTGATGGTCACCTAGCGGTTTATTGGCAGAATCTGGGAAATGTGTAGTTCATTTGTAAAGGAGACCGCCTGTTCTTCAGTACTGCTCGAAGATTTGAGATCCATAAGAGGTCTAACTAAAGGAAAAAACTGAAACCAATCAGAGGCGAGCTGCTAGGTTTGTTACCGGTTGGTTCTAAGAACACCCAAGTGTTACGGAGATGCTTCGGGAACTCAAACTGGAATCCCTGAAGAGAAGACGATGTTCTTTTCAAGAAACACTATTGAGAAAATGTAGTGAACGGACATTTGAAGCCGACTGCAGAGCGATTCTGTTGCCAACATTATACATTGCACATAAGGGCCATGAAGATAAGATGCGAGAAATAAGGGCTCGTATAGAGGCATACAAACAGTAACTTTTCCCTCGTTCTATTTGCGAGTGGAACAGGAAAGAAAGTGGCTAGTGGTGTACCTTCCACCATCCACCATAAGTTTGATTGCGGAGTATCGATGTAGATGTACATGTAGCCGCTTCCTGCATATTCCGCACCTTATGGCGCATGTCGAGGAATCTGCAAAGTGTACGGTCCCAGAACCATCTAAGCCTCTGATTCAGACACTCCACTCGGCTGCTTACAAAGGCCACAGTCGGTATTGTCGATGATATAACAATGGTGAGCTCTGCCTTCATCTCGCAAGCAAGACTGGCCTCTTTACTAGTTCGGCTAGCCGCCCGAAACCAGAGAGAATTTTTTTTCTGGTCCAACGCGACACACATCCTTAGTACCAACATGAGTCACAGCCTGCAGTTGGCTGCAACCTGTACTCTTCATACAATTCAGAAGCTCACGTTCCACATTTGGAATGACTCTTCCCGGTATGCACACAGAGTGCGCATTGGATTTCTTCCTCTCTTTCGCAGCTATATCCCTAAGGGGCCTCATTACGCGCCTAACGGTGAAGCTCCCAACTACCTGTAAAGTCCCCTCTTGAAGGATGAAAAGATTCCTCAGGAACAGCGCGAGAAACTTAGTCTGTTTCAGGGACTTCGTCAGCCACAGATAGTGACCGAAACCTGTTTGTCAGACGCAACAGCCCTCCACCCCCAACTTACCCTCCCATATCGGTCTTTCGCTACCGGTCACACCTTGGGTCGACCTCCCACTCGGACACAGGTGAGAGATCAACCTCAGTGCAGGCAGTACCCGGGGTTGCCACGGTAGTGGATCTATAAGGGGACACGTGGGTCGTGCTGGATTCCCTAGAATCGGTACGTCCAACCCATTTTCATTTTGTGCTCCCTAACTCACACTGATTCACTGTTTGATATTCACTCGTTCTATGTGATCTGGGAGGGAATTTCGAATTTGGCAGTTATATTGGGATTGGGGGTGGGGGAGTGCGTGCTGGCGTGATTGTGTTTGTGTGTGTGTGTGTGTGTGTGTGTTCATATTTGTGTGTTCATTGCAGAGTGCTGTGTATTCATAAAGAATTCCTTTCTCTCCCCCTATACCTCTTTTATACGGTAATTTTCTTCTGTTTTAAATTTCTGTGGAAGTTTGTTGCCGCATTTAAGACCGAACGAGGTGGCGCAATGGTTAGCACACTGGACTCGCATTTGGGAGGACGACGGTTCAATCCCTCGTCCGACCATCCTGATTTAGGTTTTCCGTGATTTCCCTAAATCGCTCCAGGCAAATGCCGGGATGGTTCCTTTGAAAGGACACGGCCGACTTCCTTCCCCATCCTTCCCTAATCCGATGAGACCGATGACCTCGCTGTCTGGTCTCCTCCCCCAAACAACCCCAACCCCGCATTTAAGGATTTTTCTGTCTGTTTTTATGTCTGTTGATTTAAAAAAAACTGTGTTTGCTCATTGCAGAACCACATTTAGTCGTTACGTGATAGGAAGTAAACGTGGACTAAAAGAGACTTTCAACCACAAAATGATTACGTCAATTAAAGTTGAACAGGAAACAACCACTGACTGTTGTAAAATGAAGTATTAATTGTTCCTTTTTCTTACAAAAAAATAGTATCGCCTGGTAGTGTTATGCAGTGCCTCCTGTTACGTGGTGATTGGTTCGCACTTCTTCCGCATGCACATTAGTCTTACGCATACTCGGTTGCCCAGAACACGATGCTGCGTAACGTACCGGACGTTCTTTGCTCTAGCTAAGCAACTAATTATAAAAAGCTATTAAATGTTTTTTCCTACCTATCGTGCTCTTCCCAAGGTTTAGAAAGTACTAAGTCGTGCTGAAAAGTAAAGCCTCCGACTTATTTTTCATTCCGTCGTCAATGTCGGTTGAGGTATTACATGTGATGCGCACTGCTCTGTCGACTTTCCCGCTTACTAAAGCTGCAACTCTCTGCTGTTAGAAGGCTCCGAGTGTAACATGGCAGTGTGTGGCGCTGACTTGTAAACCGGTGCGTGAGGAACAGCGTGCTGTAATGGAGTTTCTAATCACAGAAAACGTACCTCCAACTAAAATCCACAGAAGCATGGAAGCTGTGTATTAGGACGGTTGGAATCGATGTCAGTTTGTGGTGCTAATCTCGACATTTGTGACTGTGCTCGCAGTTGCCTTACGGCAACCGAGAAGGGCTCACCGAAATCGGGTTGATGACGTCATCAGAGAAAATCTTTGGATAACACAGACACAGCTCCCAGCATATACGAGCCATTATTGCAGAACTGCCTTACAGGAAGTGTGTGCACGGTGGATGCCTCAAATGCTCGCCCCTGACATGAAACACAGGAGATTGGACATATGTCAACAATTTCTTTTGCATTTTGAGCGTAAGGGTGAGGGTTTCCCCAAGAGCATTGTGGCAGGTGACGAAAGCTGGGTTCACCACGTTGACCCCGAAAATGTGAGACTATGAATAGAGTTCCACCAACTGTAAGACAGTTCGAGAACATGCCTTTAGCAGGTGAAGCCATGCTCACAGTGTTCTGGGATGCTGAAGGTGTGGTTCACTGGGACTTCATGCCTAAAGGTATCACAATAAACTCTGCAAGGCACTGTGAGACCACCAGAAAACTGGAAGCACGAATTCGAAGAATTCGTCAACAAATGGAGCACCCTCTCCTTCAGCATGACAATGCGAGGCCACACACGATCGTTGCGACATGTGCGACAATCCGATGCTTCGAGTTCACTGTCATCGATTATCCTCCATAAAGCCACGACCTGGACCCCCTACGGTTTTCATCTATTTGAAAATCTTAAAGAACACTTTCGAGGACTTCGCTTTGGGAGTGAAGAAGCGGTGCAGGCAGTGGTGCCGTTGGTGCTCCGTCAACAAAATCAAAAATCTACAGCGACGCGGTATCAGCAAACCGGCCTCTCGATGGGATAAATGTGTTGATCGCCACGGTGATTATGTTGAGATTAAACATGCAGACATGAAGAACAAAGATGTAGAATTTTAATAAACCTTGTTTTATTTTAAAAATGTTAAGAGTTTTCAAGTAGAAAATTCGGAGGCATTACTTTTCAGCACGCTCTCGTATATAACATATGTTAGTTTCCCATGGGTCTCTTGATTTTACACTATAAACCTATAAACCTACATAACAAGTTGAGCTGTCTTTCCGAGAGTAATAAAACTGAAGTGAGGTGTTTCAAGGTGGCTCAGCTGACGTTATGACGATGGAAATTTCCTAACGTAACTACTACTGAAGAGACGATTGCCAAACGCGGTGGTCATGCTGACAGCTTAACTCTCTGCTAAAGTTTTTGTTTGTATGTTGCTAATTTGTGAGACTATTGTTCGGACGCCAAGAGTCCTTGAACCAAGCGTGCTAACAAGACCCAATCACTTTTTGTGACTTACAGGGATAATGATCTGCGTCAGAGCGTGCTTCTGTTTCTGTGAAGATCAAAGCATAGCAACTTACTCAGTACGGATCCACGTAATGCCGCAGCTATTTCGCACTTACTTGGTGAGCAGTAGGTCAGTTTAGTAATGTCACATCGCATGTGCTCAGTCTGAGGAGGTAAATAATGCGCTGCCGTAGAGTCGTCAAAATATTCTCATCCTTAATGCCGAACAGCAACACGTAGTTCGTTTATTGGTAGTTTGCATTTTCTGTAGATCACAGTTGTGTCTTCTCGTTTTGATGTGTTGAATGAGTGAGTTTTACAATTGTAATACACTTTACTAGCATGGAAACATGAAAACCAATTTTAAGTTTCATTTCTCTCACTTAGACCGTGATTTGTACCTATGTTCAGTCTCTCTATCCTCCTCTTAAACGCACACACACACACCGGCACGCGCATACATACACAGAACTAGGGTGGGAGGCAGAGAGGGGGGGGGGGGGGAAGAGAGAGAGAGAGAGAGACAGAGACAGAGAGAGAGAGACCATAGTGCTAAATATTCAGAAGTTCTTCTACGGACTGTAGGAGCTGTTAAGCAAACAAGAAAACATGATTTCAGTTTGTGTTTGAAATTAATTATATTGTCTATGAAAGTCTTTACATCACTGAGTAGACGGTCAGAAATGTTTGAGCTATACTAAGCTTGACCAGTGGAGAGTGCTCAGCATTTCTCCTTCTAGTATTTGTAAATGTTACTTTTGTTTTCAAACTGTGATCGTTTGTTGACAACAAGGTTCATACTGTAGTAATTTTGCTCTCAGGATGCTGTCAGATTGTCTCACTGTTTAAAGAAGTACAGGAAATGTATTGCGGATAAGGACAATCTCCATCTCTAGAATGGAATGACGTCATTGCAGATTTGCGGCGGACCAGGATTCGTACCCGCAAATCCCGCTTTACGAGAGCGGTCGCCTCAACCCATCGGCCAACGTGCACGCTTCACGGTTGCTCCCAAAATTCTCGTACATGGGAGACATTTCATCGAAAGTCACTAGCCGAAAATCGACGGATTAATGCAACATTGCAATGCCTGTGTTTGTGAGAAGTACGATCCAATGTCTCTTCGAACATGCATGGATGTTCGATTGTAGGTTAATGACACATGAACGACATGAGGAAGTTTGAGTCCCGCTATGAAGCGCACACGAATACCCGAAATGATTAAGGCGACTGATCCCGACAAGCGAGAAATCCGGGTGCGAGACCCGGTCTGGCAAAAAGTTTCAGTGCTGTCGTTGCATTCTTCAGTTACCCGTATTCGCAACTACGAATATATTTTCTGTGTTTCATAACGGCGCTGCAATATCGTATTGTTGAAAGAAGAGTCTACAGGAAATGGAAACGAAAAAAAGCAGACACCGCCATCAGGCCCTGAAGACCACTCAGTATTCGACGGACTGCCGCGTCATCCTCAGTCATTCATTGTCGAATGCTGTATGGAGGGGCACGGGGTCAGGACAACTCACTTCCGGTTGTTGTCGAGGTTTCGACCCTGAAGCCACTACCTCTCAAGCAGGTAGCTCCTCATTTGCAATCATGAGGCTCAGTGCACCTTGGTCCAGTCCTGTCACCAAGGAAAAATCCCTGGCAGTACTGGGAATCGAAGCCAGATCCCCCTCATTAGGATACGTTCAAATGGCTTGAGCACCATGGGACTTAACATTTGAGGTCATCAGTACCCGAGAACTTAGAACTACTTCAACCTAACTAAACTAAGGACATCACACACATCCATGTCCGAGGCAGGATTCGAACCTGCGACCGTAGCGGTCGGGCGGTTCCAGACTGAAGCGCCCAGGGTATGTTCATTAACAATTCGACTACACGGGTAGTCAAAGGTGTATGAAATCATTGGCTTTCTAAGTACTCTCCGAAACCATCTCAACTAGCTTCTAACACAGTATTTATTTGACAGCCCTACAAAAATAAATTTTGTAATCGTTTTGCCACCATGTTATATTAGAATACTGTGTCTTCGTCACACTTCATTTTATACATTGGAGGTTCAGTTCCATTTATGGTGAACATGGCAGATTTCTTTGATAACCCGGGTGCGGATGGGCAATCTTCGAGAGTAGATTTTTGATCAAGGGCTTGTGACATGGAATTATCCTTAATTAACAGGTTGATCCTCACCACAATAGGATTGACTGTCATTCTCCAGCTGGACTGTCACATATTGCTGGTTGTCAAAACCAGTTGTATACTTGCTACATCACTCACTGCCGCGCGGAGCAGCCCTGCGATTTGAGGCGTCGTGTCACGACAGCGCGCCCACTCCCTCCGGAGGTTCGAGTCCTCACTCGGGCTTGGGTGTTTGTGTCGTTCTCAGCATAAGTTACTTCAAGTTAGTTTAAGTAGTGCGTAAATTTAGGGATCGATGACCCAAGCAGTTTGGTCCCTTAGCAATTCACACACATTCGAACATTTGATAACTCATTTTGCCAACAACTCAATAACCACAACCTTATACTATATAGTGTATTTTCTATAGTTGCAATGAATGTATTAGCAACGTTAGTTCTGAGAAAGGTTTAAGGCATCTATGCCTTGTAAGTTGGTATAGTGATGTGTTACCATCTGCTATTTGAGCTGCGTTCCGAGGTCAACAGCAATTTTTTGCCAGATGATTTCTTGCTGAACGGAATTTATGTTAATTTCTTTGGTTCAGTATCTGTCATACAAATAAATATTATATAATAAGTTTTATATTGTAATATTTTATCCTCTGTAAGAGCTTTATTTGTGATAAGAGCTTTCTCATCGAAATATGTCTTATTCACGAGTTAAATTGCTGCAAGGTTGGTTTTAGACCACACAGTACTCTTAATAAATACTGTAAAACACAGTAAACAGTCCTACAACTCCCCCTACGACTCTGTACTACAATTGTAGTACAGTGTGGTTTCGATCCACAGACCTGTGGGTTATGGACCCCACTTGCTGCTACATTAATCCATTGATTTCGTTTTGACTCATCAGCAGTGGATAATATAAGCCTCTGTATAGATCATAATGGATATATAGTTGTCAATAATAGTGACTACGCAATTATTTTATTAGGTAAAGCTATCATATTTATGTACAATGACAGTTAGGAGTAATATTTTACCTGCAGTTCGTTACATTCGACAATCTTTACTGAAGATGCAAAATTGTTATTCTGTTTATAAAGCATTAAACAGCTCTTCTAGGAGCCGGCCGCGGTGGCCGAGCGGTTCTAGGCGCTTCAGTCCGGTGCCACGCGGCTGCTACGGTCGCAGGTTCGAATCCTGCCTCGGGCATGGATATGTGTGATGTCCTTAGGTTAGTTAGGTTTAAGTAGTTCTAAGTTCTAGGGGACTGATGACCTCAGATGTCGAGTCCCATAGTGCTTAGAGCCATTTGAACCAGCCAGTTATTCTATCTCATAAAAGTTTATGTATATAGTGACTTCTTTTCAAAACGATGTGCTCATTTGCTGAGATATTCACTAAAAATGACTCACTGTTGTCTTTTTTGTTTCAGGTGGAGAACATTTGATCATATGCAATTACGTGACAAAATTATACAGATAGAACATTTTCCAGATTTTACTACAAAATATAAGATACAATGTATTACATGAAACCATATTATGATGAGTCGACCAAACTTCATGCAGTCAGATACGCTTGTCTGAGTCTTTGCAGAGTAACTGTTAAAAAGTGTCCTTAAGAAAATTTCTTCTGAGCTCATTTTCGGTAGAAAATGGATATAAAAGAAAAACGATTCGGCAACAATATTATCACATATACGACAGGTATCTTGAATCAATACAGATGTAGCTGTGATGAACAGTCAGTACCGTTACGGTATATTGATAATTTTTACTTATGGACCGTCTGACAGCAACTGAATAAAACACAATTTTAGTGCCATACGCGTTTCGCCTTTATTTTCTGCAAGGCATCGTCAGTGGCAGGATTCGTGGGCAGTTTCTTACATATTACTCTCCTGTTTCATTTTTGGTGTTGTTCTTCTTCTTATGAACGCCAATTTGCGGTTTTTTCCATATTCCACATTTAATTGCATTAAAACAAGCGTTCAGTGCATAGTGCTGTGGAATATGGAAAAAACCACAAATTGGCGTTCATAAGAAGAAGAACAACACCAAAAATGAAACAGGAGAGTAATATGTAAGAAATTGTCCACGCAACCTGCCACTGATGATGCCTTGCAGAAAATAAAGGCGAAACGCGTATGGCACTAAAATTGTGTTTTATTCAGTTGCTGTCACACGGTCCATAAGTAAAAATTATCAATATACCGTAATATTACACGCAACTGAGGAAGACAAGACTACAAAAGTTGAAGAAGTCAGTACCGTGAGTAGAGTTTTGCACTAGAGTTCGCTCGAGTTCGAGAGATTGCTTTTGGATCTAGGGGTTGTTCTTTTTTCATTTTATAATTTCATTTGAAACTATGGTACTCACTGTTTCCTGAACGACAGATGTTCTGCAACCACAGTTTCTCTAAAGTGCAACATAGCAGTTATTGGGCAGACATTTTAGAAATAAATTACAATGAAACGAATACCCCTAGCTGCATTCAGGCGTTGATAAGTCAATGGGGACAGGTGAAAATGTGTGACCTGACCGGGACTCGAACCCGGGATCTCCTAGCTTATATGGCAGACGCTCTAGAAATATTTTCTTTTCTCGTTGTTGACCGTTGTGTTTGGTCGTTGCGGACGTTACATGACATCCGTTCAAGTTCGTTCGTTGATCCTTCCACTCAGTATTTTGTTACAGAGGCCAACTAGCTCTCTGACCGAACACGCTGAGCTACCGTGCCGGCTATCTGAGCCATCGAGCACACAGAGGATAGTGTGACTGCAAGGACTTATCTCTGGCACGCCTCCCGTGAGAGCCACATTCTCAACTTATTGTCCCGCACTATTTTCATAGTGCCCCTGCCCATTACACTCATTACTCGCGGCTTTTTGCCGATTCCCGTAAGAGTTTAGGAACTTTTTTTTGCATCCACACGGAAGAAGATGTTCAAATGGCCGGTGAGCCATATATACACTCCTGGAAATTGAAATAAGAACACCGTGAATTCATTGTCCCAGGAAGGGGAAACTTTATTGACACATTCCTGGGGTCAGATACATCACATGATCACACTGACAGAACCACAGGCACATAGACACAGGCAACAGAGCATGCACAATGTCGGCACTAGTACAGTGTATATCCACGTTTCGCAGCAATGCAGGCTGCTATTCTCCCATGGAGACGATCGTAGAGATGCTGGATGTAGTCCTGTGGAACGGCTTGCCATGCCATTTCCACCTGGCGCCTCAGTTGGACCAGCGTTCGTGCTGGACGTGCAGACCGCGTGAGACGACGCTTCATCCAGTCCCAAACATGCTCAATGGGGGACAGATCCGGAGATCTTGCTGGCCAGGGTAGTTGACATACACCTTCTAGAGCACGTTGGGTGGCACGGGATACATGCGGACGTGCATTGTCCTTTTGGAACAGCAAGTTCCCTTGCCGGTCTAGGAATGGTAGAACGATGGGTTCGATGACGGTTTGGATGTACCGTGCACTATTCAGTGTCCCCTCGACGATCACCAGTGGTGTACGGCCAGTGTAGGAGATCGCTCCCCACACCATAATGCCGGGTGTTGGCCCTGTGTGCCTCGGTCGTATGCAGTGCTGATTGTGGCGCTCACCTGCACGGCGCCAAACACACATACGACCATCATTGGCACCAAGGCAGAAGCGACTCTCATCGCTGAAGACGACACGTCTCCATTCGTCCCTCCATTCACGCCTGTCGCGACACCACTGGAGGCGGGCTGCACGATGTTGGGGCGTGAGCGGAAGACGGCCTAACGGTGTGCGGGACCGTAGCCCAGCTTCATGGAGACGGTTGCGAATGGTCCTCGCCGATACCCCAGGAGCAACAGTGTCCCTAATTTGCTGGGAAGTGGCGGTGCGGTCCCCTACGGCACTGCGTAGGATCCTACGGTCTTGGCGTGCATCCGTGCGTCGCTGCGGTCCGGTCCCAGGTCGACGGGCACGTGCACCTTCCGCCGACCACTGGCGACAACATCGATGTACTGTGGAGACCTCACGCCCCACGTGTTGAGCAATTCGGCGGTACGTCCACCGGGCCTCCCGCATGCCCACTATACGCCCTCGCTCAAAGTCCGTCAACTGCACATACGGTTCACGTCCACGCTGTCGCGGCATGCTACCAGTGTTAAAGACTGCGATGGAGCTCCGTATGCCACGGCAAACTGGCTGACACTGACGGCGGCGGTGCACAAATGCTGCGCAGCTAGCGCCATTCGACGGCCAACACCGCGGTTCCTGGTGTGTCCGCTGTGCCGTGCGCGTGATCATTGCTTGTACAGCCCTCTCGCAGTGTCCGGAGCAAGTATGGTGGGTCTGACACACCGGTGTCAATGTGTTCTTTTTTCCATTTCCAGGAGTGTATATATATATGAAGATGGTACCTGTTCTTTCGGACATGTCCGAAAGAATAGATACCATCTTCATACATATATTTTAGAAATACTCATGGAGAGTAATAATCTATTAAAAATAAATTTGTTTATGATATTAAGAAATAGCTAAATACTTATCGATATGGAAATATTAAACATACTCACCAAGTTCAGTAGAAGTGGCCAGTTATAATATATACGTACAGAGTAAAACACTTAAAACTTGTACCTCAGATATTACGTAAGTGGGAAGTTGTATCTATGCGCAGTGTTCTCAGAAAGCACAAACAGCGCTAGACTGGCTGTTCCCTTTTAGTTTTAATGAATTATCTTATTAAATCAAAACATGAATGTCAGCGTCTATTAGTGAAGTGTGGAGAACATTAATGTATTTAATTCAGTGACAGAATTAATCACTGTTAATGAAATAATTCAATATAACGCCAGTTTTTAAGGGAGATTAGTCCTAGCAATTATACAGAGTGAATCAGTTAAAACTTACACGGCAGATATTGCGGAAATGGAAAGTGTATTGATATACGGTTTTCACAGAATGCATTGGTAGTCACGGGCTCGTATTGTTAGCTAGTAAACAGATTATACTAATAGTTAGCGTATTTTTGTGCAAACGTACAGTTTTCTACATGGAACAATGCCTACTGACATTAGAAAACTAAAAGCAGAGCAAATTAGAATGCCAGTGTTTTTTGTTACAGGATTCTAGTGCTAGTCGCTTGCGAGATATCGTATTAAGGAAAGTTTCAATACCGACACTTGTCTGTGCTATTTAACCTGCATAGTTTCTAGGCACGACGTTGTTATGTTTGCTTACAGTGTGCTTGTGTGTTCCTTGAGTGCAATGCGACTTCTTAGTCGATTAGTGTGTGACGGGCCAAGCAGTAGGTCGTGAGTGGACGATGGGATTTACCAATGCAGAAAAAGCCGACATGCTCCTGGTGTAAGGAGAGTGTAGGAAGAACGCATTTCGTTCTTATATGGCGAGATATCCTAATAGATGCCAGACATTTCGGCAATTATTTATCAACCCCCTCACCCAGTTACTCGAAAATGGCAGCGTAACACCTAGATAACGTAAGAGAAGAAACAGTCGACAGCAGAAGAGGGAAGATTAATGTTCTTACTGCTTTTGCAGTTGATCCGCACGTTAGCTTCCGCGAAATCGCACGGGACAGTGGCATCAGCCAGGGAGATTTCCTACGCATTCTCCATAGAAATACATTCCACCCCTGTCTCCATCACATGGAAACGATTGTGAGAATCGTGTTAACTTCTGTACATGGGCGGTAAGACAGGATAGTCCAAATGTGCCGTATTTCTTGTTTAGTAATGAAGCGAAATTTACCAGTAATGGCCAGTTAAACCGCCGAACGTGCACTATTGGTCTGATGACAGTTCCCATTGGATTCGTCCGGTGGAGCGCCAGAGTCCATTGAGTATAAACGTGTGGTGCGGGATAGTGAGCCATAAGCTCATAGGCATATGTTTTAGACGGAACACTGAATGCGAACAAGTATCAAGTATCGTAGCCACCTGACAGACAATCTTCCACGGATTGTAGAAGACGTTCCTCTGTAGACTAGGAGGAAACTGTGGTACCAACATGATGGCTGTCCAGCCCATAGTGCACGGAGTACTACAGCATGTCTTCACGAACCGTTTCCAAATCGTTGGATTGAACGCAGAGGACCTGTACTTCGGCTGGCCGTTCGCCGGATTTGACGCCTGTAGACTTTTTCCCTATGGCAAATGCCGAAAGATTCTTTCTAAAAGGACGTACCAACTACAACCGATGATCTGCAGATACGTACTACTGCAGCTGGCTCAGACCTCTCCATTGGAATGTTGATACGCGTGCAGTAGTCGATCCATACCAGACTGTAAGCTTGAATTTGCGCTGCCGGTCGTCACAGGTTTGAACACACCCTGTGATGGTCAGTTGTCTCATTATTGGTTAGAATCTACGTAACTAGTGTATGCACTCGTGTTGTTCTTTAGTGTGTGCCACCACAGGTATTGTACAAGCGTCGATGAGGGAACTTTCTATATATATAGTGTCCATTTGTTTGCAATTCATACAAATCTACAGATTTATTTCGATTTTGATGAAATTTTGCACACTTTACTTCAAGACAAGAGGAAGATCACTGACTAAATTTTATAACCTGACTTGAAACATGTTGGACGTAATATATTAAGGGGAAATGTTATTACCAAAACTCTCTACAAGTTCTTTCCCGATTCACTTCAAATTTCTGCACGATCCCCTATTGAACATTTGGGCATACATAGAATATACATATTTTTTAATACACACCATGTATATGAATATATGTACAAAGTATACAAAGGGGAAATGTTGCTACCAAACATACGTGACTGATTTTCTTCAAAGTTCATGTCTACATTCAGATGAAACAAGGAAGAAAATTAATGAAAAATTAAAAGCTTAACAAAAAAAATATATCGTGGTAAACTGACTGTAATTCCTATCGCGAAAACAAATAAAGCGGAAATATCGTCTTGGAGGTAGTACCATCAGACGTCACTAGATCGCAGGACGAGCAGAAGCTCGAGAATTTGAGAGAAACATGATTACAGACTTGTACTTAGTAATTAGTGACATGCGACATAAGCCCTAGAAGATATTTCAATCTGTGTTTCACATTTATTTTTGGGATGAGAAATTCCGCCTTATGCAAGACATCTTTTTTCTGTTTTGTTTCACCCATACATGTTTCAGCACTTTTATGCTATCTTCAGTGGGTTTAATTTTTATTTTTAACTGTAAAATTGTTGTTACATATTAACATTTGTGTTGTTTATAACAATTTTATTATTTAAATCCATCGTGGATATAGTACCAACAGAAGTCAATAGATCGTGGGTCGATTAAAAGATCGAAAACAACTCAAGATTTCCCGAATTGCGACGTGAACTGTTGGAAAATTTCGAGTCGTGCCCAAACACAGCTCTGCTTGAAACAGTGAATACTAAGCTGAAACATTTGAAGAAGAATTAAAAAAAAAAACGCATTGAGATACTTATCGCAAAATGTAACAACAGATGGCGGAGCTAATCATGTTTTCTTAAAAGGAAAAACAGGAAAAGGAAGTTAGCGAAAATTTGCTTGAAGAAATGAATTCAAAATGGTAATAGCCATAGGGCTAGTCATTTTGTGTGACAGATATTAAACATCCCAGGCAACACCGGGCACTGCAACTAGTTTTAAATAAGTGTCAGCGACACAAAGTCTTCCACAAAATAATTTGGCCTCAGAGCAGATGCTCAGGCGATCTCCATGCATCTCGCAAGAATTATCGACTCGCGTGATCAAGCTTTTGAACTCTTTGCGGCATATCTGTATCCTTAGCTACAAGAGCAGCATGAAAGCATCACAATAGTTGTTTCACAATCATCGGCAGAGTTGAATAAACGTGCTCCTTTAAGAGAACGACTGAAGAAACCAAGGAAATTTACATCAAGTGAACGTGAGGGCTATAAAACAGACCCTCCCTACCCGATCCATCTCTAGGAAAAGTCATTGTTTAAATACTTTCACACAATGTGGAGAGCGGCATCATGTTGGAAACACAACCTCTGCCAAACATGAACTAGAATAACGACTTTGTTTACGTCGCAGTCCTCCGCAGCAAGCACAAAAATATTGGTTTTGTAAATTATTTGCTGCACTGTACTTTATTTCTTCCAGACGCGTTTCGCCTTTTCCACTTTAAGGCGTCATAAGTGGAATAGTTTTTCGCGTTTTTGGTTGGCATCTGCGTTTCCTCTCATTGGTCACATGCTGGAGGTCGCACTACAGTTTTATTTACGACACATAAGCATGTTTTTATATTCCGAACTTTTTTCTTCCCATGTTTCATCTTGTTTGGATGGGACACATAGCGCACTCAATGTAGCTAAGTCTCGAAATCAGAGCCTTCGATCAAATATACATAATTAGTGACAAAAGGCTGATATTGCATTACAAAGAAAAGGGAAAATTAGATGAAAAAATGGCCGGCCGCTGTGACCGAGTGGTTCTAGGCGATTCAGTTTGGAACCGCGCTGCTGCTACGGTCGCAGGTTCGAGTCCTGCCTCGTTCATGGATGTGTGTGACGTCCTTAGGTTAGTTAATTTTAAATAGTTCTAAGTTTAGGTGACTGATGACCTGAGATAACTCCCGTAGTGCTTACAGCCATTTGAATCATTTAGATGAAAAACGGGAAGAAAAAAATTCGGAACGTAAAACCATGTTTATCTTTCGTAAACAGAGCTGTAGTGCGACCTCCAGCATGTGACCAGATGAGAGAAAACGCAGACATCAACCAAAAACACGAAGAACTATCATGCTGATGATGCCTTAAACTGAAAAAGGCGAAACGCGTCTGGGAGACATCAAATGCAATGCAGCAGCAAGGAAAGGAGGTTTTTATTTACAAAACAAATGAAATAGAACATTTTCTAGAGCTTTAAGGAAATTGTTTTTCGAGAAATACATGATACCTCTGCTCTGTCAACCAGCCTGGCAACATTTATGGACCAAGTATACTGTCGCCAAATGTTTCGGCCCATACTACAATGTTAAAGCGGAAATTATATCCACAGTGTCGGATGATGTGTGGATTAACTTCACATCAGTGGTGGGTCATGTGCATATCGAAGGTGCCCTCATGAGTGAACTAGTTCGTAAGTCTATACTGCAACTTTCATGAAGTCGTTGTTGGTATTACACAGCAGAAATGTATTACGGCGAATGTTAAATTTTATCAAAGTCCGCTCCAGCCCGTGTCAAGCCAGGGCAAGCAGGCCAATGCCTCGCTTCGCAATCAGAACGACAAACAGCCTGGAAGGCGACATTGAGAATAGCATAGCAAACCCAGAAGACAATGGCTCATCCCGTGCAAGCGTGAGGTCTGAATCGTAAACTGAGCAGCACGGCCTCCTCAAGGAGAAGGCATAACGTCACTCCAATCGCACAGCTTAATCTCGTGAGTCAGAGTAAAAACTTGAGAAAAACACCTATCAGCTTGCTGATACGGTGGAAAGGCTACAATTTGAAGCCCTGAAAGCCATTCTTTTGAAATAGAGGGATGGTGAAGACTACTGATGAGTCCAGAGAAGTAGGCCACATTTGGTGACGGCCGGCCTGACATAATGCCATTGTCTCAAACCAGTAACTTCTGAGACTTTACGTCAGTATTCAGGTTGCATTGCCTCAGCTGCGAGGCACGATGACTTCGACTTTAGAACCTGCTACCTGTTTGGTATGCCGTTCTCATTCGCTGTGAGCTGCCGACATCGCACCTACTATTGACAAGACTAGGAGATTTTAACCTTCAGCCTGCGGAGCTGAACTGACGGTGTTTGCTGCCTCGTTGCAGTATTCGGGAAGTGCACTAACTTCTGTCGTCCCCAACTAGTACCTATAAGGTTGTCATCGACATCCCCGGCGTTTCTTGGTGGAAAGACGACGCTGTTGTCTATCCCCACACACAGCTGCGGAGAGATTACCTCAGCTAATCCCTTCGACGTCCAGTGTTGTGCTCTGGTAACACGTAGTGGCTGTCCTGGACAGCAACGCCTGATATGTGGACTACGCCAGCAGCCAGCAAGACGTACCATCCGAGCGACGGCGTGCTACTAGAATGGACGTCGCCAGGGTAACATCATCCCAAGACTGCTGACACAGCTTCAGCTTCACCAGATTCCGAGGCCGTGTGCTGCACTGCCGCTAGCCTGGGCGCCGCCACAGAGAAGAGAACAGGATTATAAAATTTAAAGCAATAAATTCTTGTTAGGATAATGTTGTATCACTAGCACCCAGCGTGCCGACCGCACTGCTCCATAGCACTCCACACTCCTCCATCCCAACAGCAATATGAGTGTCAACCCAGATCTCTACAGATTGGCGTCAGAAGTGTTTATGTCGGCTGCCGCCGCCTTAGCATAACCACATCTGCAGCGTCAGGGACGTTAATTCTACTTACAGACTGTCATTTGTTAAACCACAAGAACCTGCAGACTTGTTATTGTTTATAGGAAATAACAGGAAACTGTATTCAATGCCAGTGAAGTGCAAATTTTGTAATTTAGGAGGCCATGAGTTGCCATGTACTAAGTACTCACAACTACATGTGACATTTGTAGAAGGTTTGTGTGCTCGGCACAAATGTTCAGAATCATGTTAGACTATGATCTGGAGTAGGAATTAACTTGTAGTACTGTTGTGAAATATAAGAGTAGGTTTACCGTATCTTTCTCTTGTAATAGAAGAAACTCACCCAAGGTAGCAGCACGTAACAGTCACCGCTTTAACAGAGAGAGTAAAAACGTATGGGCAGGAAAATGAAGACCTACGTAGACATGTTGAAACCTTGCACGCTGCGGTACAGAAGTTGCATTCAGGGTCAGGGGAAGCTAAGAAGGCGTCAAGTGCACCGTCGACCCACCAGCAGCAAATTTAAAACGACTTTTTCCGGAAAAACAACGGAGAATGTCACTGTGTTCATTAGAGGGGTATTAGCTATCAACGGATTCTGCAGTTGGACGAATGACACAAGTCTGCGTATGTCTAACTTACGGTTGTTGGGCGAAGCTAAAACATATGCAATGTGTCGTGAGGTACTTAGCCATGCAAGAACGTTTGCAGGAGCTGGCTTATGGGTTGTGTCAGCGCTATGGGAAGGAAACCAGCGCAAGATTTTTTTAAAGAGGTATTGTGTAGTTTAGCGCAGAAGCATAATGAGTCAGTGGAATCCGTTTCCGAGAGAATCTGGAAGATCAATGCACAAACGTATGAACTGACTCAAAGAACAGAAGCTGATGCAATTACCTTGGCGTGATGCTGAAAATAGGGCTCTAAATGTTTTCTTTCTTTGCTGACCTGTCAGACAGATTCAGGACAAAAAATCTATCTGACGTAGCTGAAGTTGTTACAATGGCCACACTGTTGGAAGAAATCGGTATTTCTACAAAACGGCGTAATGACCGCCGTGTTTTCACCTATGAAGTGAAGTGTTGACGTACGGTTCATCTGAGAAAGCAATGTCTCCAGTCAGACAAACAGGAATGCATCGCTCCACCGGAAGTCATTACCAATAGGAAAGTACATTGTACATTCGTATGCAGATATGGAATGTCGCTTATTAGGCATAGTGCAGGACAAGAAACGTAAGTTTTTTCCAGACACAGCTGCAAAAATATCAATGGTCAGCTCGAACCTCTCAGGCAGGAAGAGACGGGTTGTGTAGAGTAGACGACAATGGCGTGAAGTCATTAGGGTCAATGCTACACGACTTTAGCAATAGCGCTAAGAGTTTTCGAGAATGTGCAGAAGCATTGCCAAATATTGGTGAAGGTTATTCTGCTATTCTAGGACTAGACTTTCTTGATAAACATCATGTAAAAAATCTAGCTCTTGCGGCGTGCAATTGAACTCAGTGGAACTTTGTTACTGCAGGGAACAGCAACGGCAAGCGTCACAATGTCACAAATGGGTTAGTCACGTAGCCAACTGAACTGCGAACATGTACACTTAAGTTCGGTTCCCATGATAACGTACCAGCAGGTACAGTAGCGCTGATTTGTATTCCTGTAGATGCCAATGTAACACAAGAAGATTTGTGTGTGTATGTGGCAGAAACACTACAAAGTAACGAAGAGTATGGTAAAATGGTTTATTTTGTGGACAGAATCACTGTGCACATTATTAATATAAACAGAGAGTTTACAGTTACTGTTAGCCTAGACAATTTTGGCATGGATATGGTCAAACTTGATGATTGCCAGTTTAGGTGTTTGGGTTGAAGAAGGTATTGCTAGGTCATGTGACAACCAGAGCCGCAAGCAAACCATCAGTGCACCTGCATTACAAAAGAAAGTGAATCACTTATAAGGAAGTAATGGACAAGCAATGAAGGGTTTGCTAGTATGATTTTTAGGTTTGTTTAACACAATTGCTCCTTTGAAGCAACGCCTGTTACACTTCAGGATAAACCCACAGGTGTTGTTGTTGTGTTGTTGTGGTCTTCAGTCCTGAGACTGGTTTGATGCAGCTCTCCATGCTACTCTATCATGTGCAAGCTTCTTCATCTCCCAGTACCTACTGCAACCTACATCCTTCTGAATCTGCTTAGTGTATTCATCTCTTTGTCTCCCTCTCCCACAGGTAGCAAAACTAATCGTGCTGGTACAGTGGGTAGCACACTGGACTCACATTCAGGATGACAATGGTTCAAATGAGCATCTGGCCATCCAGCTTTAGGTTTTCCATGAGTTTCCTAAATCGCTCCTGGCAAATGCCAAGATGGTTCCTTTGAAAGTGCACAGCCAATTTCTTTCCCCATCCCTGACAAAATCAGAGCTTGTGATCCATCTCTCATGACCTCGATGTTGCTGGGACATTAAACCCAATGTTCCTTCCTTTCCCCAGGTAACAATGCTCCAGTCTATAGGAAACCATATCATGAATAGAAACTATTGAGGGATGAATTTTTTGACCAGCAACTGGTAGAACGAATAACATAACATAATATTAGTTCATGGAGAGAAAATATAATCATTGTCCTGGAGAAATCACCAGATGTTACTAACAAGTACAGATTCTCTAGAGATTACAGATATTTCAATGTCAAAGCTGTCAGTAATGCATAACCTATCCCAAATATTATGGAGACAATGGGTAATATCAGGGAATGCAGATACTTGTCAACAATGGTTCTAAGAAGTGTGTATCACCAACTAGATGTAGTTCCAGAAGATAGGCCAAAAACTGCCTCCACGACACTGCCAGTCATTAACAGTGTACAGAATGCCATTTGGACATAAAAATGTATCAACTACATTTCAGAGACTGACACATGGTGTACTTCATAGACTGAAACCTAAAAAATGTATGGTGTATTCAGACGATATCATTGTATATTCGAGAGATATGGAATAACACATCAATCATTTGGAAGACGTATTTAACAGACTATGGACAGCATCTCTGATGCTCAGTGCAGATAAATACCATTTCTAAAAAAAAGTTTTGTGCCTTGGCCATGTAATTAGAACAGAAGGTGTGAAAACTGATCTCCAATTAATGTCAGTAGTCCATGAAAATGCATCACTGCAAACAGCTAAACACACACAAACTTTCTAAGCTTATGCAATTGTTATAAGAAATTCATTAAATATTTTGCAAAAATTGCCAAACCATTGAACTGCTTATTGTAAAAAGGTATAAAATTCAAATGGGCAACAGATTGCCAATCAGCATTTGAGACACTGAAAAAATACTAACATCAGATCCAGTACTGATATTTCCAGATATTGAAAAGAACTCTTTGTTTCTTGTGATGCTGGTGATAGTGCTCTCAGGTACATTCTCAGTCAAAATTTAGATGGTAAAGAACACACTGAGACTTATACATCTAGACAACTCAACAAAGCAGAACAGAATTATTTCATGACAGGAGAGGGTAGCAGTGATTTAGAGTATTACCTACTTTCACTGCCATTTGTGGCCAAAAGTTAAAAGTAGTAACAAATCATGCAGCATCACAATAGATGTTAGAATTAAAGGACACTTCTAGTAGATTAATGAGATGTGCCTTCAAACTGAGTGAATCTGAGTATGGAATAATTGAGATACCAGCATACAAATGTGGACACACTGAGCAGAAAAATGAGAGTACTGCAAACAATAGGTAAAAATGTAGCTGAATGGCAGAAGTGTGTGAAGTAGTGGCAGGCATTCAAACTGCAGTCACTGCTCTTGTCATGATGGCTTACTTCACAGATCGACAAAGTGTTGACCATATGTGGCAGTTCCGGCATTGTTCAATGCTTAAATTTTGCAACAAGTACTTCACCACATGTTAGTAGGTGATGGTGATCACAAAACTGTGGAGGAGAGAGTTGCCAAAAAATACTGCTGGAAAACTATGAAATATGATATGGAAGAGTGCATAAAAATTGTATACCTTTTGCACAATGGGCTGATCTTAATCACCGAAACGATCCACTGCAAAGATTGGCAGAAGTGAACAAGCCATTTAAAATGATTGGATTTGACATCATAGCACCATTTAATGGAACCCTACAGGTAATAAGAACATATTAACAATAATAAATCATTTTAACTGATATATTGTAATTATAGCAGTCCCAGACCAACAAGCTGACACAGCAGTACAAGCCATAGCAAATAATTGGATTGGCAAATTTGGAGTACTGGAAGCAATAATAACAGGCAAATTTCATATCAGATGTAATGAAGCACCTGTTCGCTTCAAATTCACAAATTAAGGTTAAGTACCTTCCATCCACAAGCAAACTGAGAACAGATATGGTTCACAGGATGATATCCAAAATGTTAATCCACTAAGTTAACAGCCAACACAATAATTAGAACACATACATAGCATTAATAATTTTTCTGTACTTAGTATTATAAAGTTCACACCAGTACCAATCATTCACCATATAAGATGATATATGGGAGAAATATACCATTTCTTCTTGACATGATAAAATCACTAACAGCGAGTCAGTAAAAGAATTGCAAATTGTTTAGGTGGAGTCTAGCAAAGAGTAATACAAGCCAATATAAAAGCTTCAGAACATCAGGAACAGACAGAACAATGTCTAGGGAAACGACCATAATACAGAGTTGGTCAGAGGGTGTTATTAACAAACCTGTATAGACAAAAGGAGAAGAAAAAACAAAAAAAAACTAAGTATCACGGCTTATTCCAAATCATTGAAATGAGATCATCAGTAAATATTAAGTTGCAGTTAAAAAACAAAAACGTCTGTTAGCAGGGCTAAACCACTCAAAGGTGCTGTGGATGCATTATCCCACATTCTATCAGTTGCACCGCTCTTGAGAAAAGTGCCCAAAAACACGAAGAAGCAGGTATCTACTGACGAACAAGAGATACACAACATGCTCTACGCATTCAGATAACGAAATTATGATCAGATTGCTTATATTGTTTTAGAGTTTGCTTTATATTGATTATCTTTAAGAGTTGTTATATACACTCTACAACAATAAAAAAGACGGACCACAGATGAATTATCTGAATGGGATGAAAATCGATAGCGGCGACGCACAGTTACAGACAAACAAATGATTATAATTTTAGTAAAGATGAGTGGTTTATTCAAGAAAAAGAGCTTCACAAATTGAGCAAGTCAGTAACCCGTTAGTCCACCTTTGGCCCTTATGTAGATAGTTATTCGGCTTGGCATTGATTTATAAAGTTGTTGGATGTTCTCCTGACGGATATCATGTCAAATTCTGTCCAATTTTTCTGAAACTGTAATCTGTTTGTTTGAACATGTACGTCATATGTACTGATTTAAGTACTATTCAGGTAACTGCTTCATGGTACTTCGTTTTTGGTCTTACAGTGTATCATGTACAACAGAGTTCAGAATTTTGTGTTCAGTAGGGTAGAGTTTATTTTTTTTTCTGTACATGTACACTCATTGGAAGTAAGTTCTGATAGAGAAAAACTGAATGTATCCATTCAGTATCTGATAGTGGGCATGTATGCCCAATACCAGTGTTTCACCGCCCACCCTTATCTGATAAAATGGGAACTGTAAAGAAATGAATCTAAATACAAACGCAAGAAATTTTATTAATCACAGAATAAAGGGAAATTTACATCCTCATTAAAATTCAGAGTTACAAGAATGTATAAGAGAAAGAATTAAAATTTTTCCAGCCAGAGCGATATAGACTAAAGTGCAGTTATTATTAGGGGAAACGGAGTATAAGACTGCAACTGGAGGTGCTGGTGGTCCCACAGCCACATTTCCAGAGAATGCGAGCACAATGAATGTATTCAGTTCAAAAATTCAAATGGCTCTGAGCACTATGGGACTTAACATCTGAGGTCATCAGTCCCCTAAAACCTAGAACTATGTAAACCTAACTAACCTTAGTACATCACACACATCCATGCTCGAGGCAGGATTTGAACCCGCGACCGTAGCGGTTGCGCGGTTCCAGACTGAAGCGCCTAGAGCCACTCAGCCACTGCGGCCAGCCCAATGTATTCAGTTCTCTTACTGGAAGCTGTCATCAAAAACTTTTACCAAATGGGAAACCAATGGGCATGACCAAAGTAGAACTACAAAATGTTGACCCATTAATAAATGATACAACTTACTATATAGCTCCATTTCATCTTCCAGTTACTATAGTAGGTACGACCATGATCCAGTTCTCTCTACCTACTTCCTATTTGGAGTGGGTGGTGTTCCCTCCCTAAACCTAACAGTCCTCAACAACACTTTAAGCCTTGACCTACTGCAGTCACTAGACGAGTTGAAAGCCTCACAAAAAGGACGAATTTTGGCAGAACAGATGTTGCAACATATTCAGAACAATGCAGACCAACGACAACATAACATCACGACCGTAAGCATTTGCACTACCAGTGCTGTCATAGTTCTACTAACAGTTTCTTATTTCTGGTTTTGCTTGATAAGAAAAACCACTCGTCCCCTCGAATCACCAATCCATCAAATACCTGTCAAGTGGCTAAATAGTAGTAATAAGGAATAAAAAGTGTAAAGTAAGACAGACTGTAAACTTTTATTGGAGAATAAGGACTCAGCAGAGACAATATAGAATTAAGAATGGAACAAAAATTTTGTAGATATTTAAATAACAGAAAATTGTACAGTGTGTATCGATGCAACATGCAAATTGTGAGATTGTGTCAGAGGCAAATTAAGAAAAATTCGGGAAGAATTCTTTAAGGAAGACGAAAATGTTACGCAGAAGTGTATTACAGGCAAAAACAAAATTTTATCATAGTCCACTCTAGCCAGAATCAAGCCAGGCCAATGATTCAAATCGTAATCAGAACGACAAACAGTCAGAAAACCGACATTGAGCATAGCAAAGAAAACCTAGAAGATCGTAACCTGAGCAACATGAGTTCAGTGAGGACATAACGTCAAGCTAACAGCACACCTTGATTTCGCAAGGGAGGGTGAAGGTTTCATAAGAACACCTATAAAACTGCTGATATGGCGGAAAGGCAACAAGTTACAGTCCTTAAAGCCACTCTTTCGAAATAGAGGGCTGGTGAAAACTGGTGATGAGTCCAGCAAAGTAGGCCACATTCGGTCATGGCCACCCTGGCATAACGTCATTGCTTCCTACCAGCAGTAATAAATACTGAGGCTTCTGAGTCTTTGAGTCAGTCTTTAGGTTGCAGTATCCCAGTTGCGTGGTCGAACCTGTGAAGGCCTGCTACTGTTAGCCAAGATGACCTTCGAAATTGCTACCTGACTATTTTGCAGTACTCGGTCGCTGTGAATTACGACCTTGCAAGTACTGTTCAGAAGACTTGGAGACATTTATCTCAGGCCTGTTGAGCCGAAATGATGGTGTTTGGCCGGCTACCTTCGCAGTACCTCTGAGCAGTCATTGACATCCACGACCTTCCCTGGTGGAAGGGCTATGCTGTTATCCATCTCCACACAGTATAGAGCCGATGAGTGATTAAACGACCACAACTCTTCGATACCGGCGATAGTACTCCGGTAACACGCAGTTGCTGTCCCGGGCAGCAAAGGTTATTGGGTTATTGTACGGGATACGTCGGCCGCTACCGAGAGTTAACTCTAGCCCCACACCATGTTACATGAATGGACACCGCCAGAGCGAACTCTTCTGAAGGTTGCTGAGACAGCGTACTGTGAAACAAAACATTTAGACCATTAGGCTGTGTGATATGCATGGGTGCAGGAGAACTACCTTGGATAAAAGACGCATGGATCAATCAAAAAAAAAAAAAAAAAAGAGCACTGTAGTGAGTTCGTTATTTTACTTTGGAGGGGAAGGATATGAGAAGAAGAAATGAAGCAGTGACACTCTACATCTACGTCTGTATGCGTACTCCGCAAGCCACCTTACGGTGCGTGGCGGAGGGTACCCTGTACCGCTTCGCCTCCTGTTCCACAAACGACTCTCTATAGCCTCCGTATGAGACCCTATTTTCATATGTTCTACATCTACATCCATACTCCGCAAGCCACCTGACGGTGTGTGGCGGAGGGTACCCTGAGTACCTCTATCGGTTCTCCCTTCTATTCCAGTCTCGTATTGTTCGTGGAAAGAAGGATTGTCGGTATGCTTTTGTGTGGGTTCTAATCTCTCTGATTTTATCCTCATGGTCTCTTCGCGAGATATACGTAGGAGGGAGCAATATACTGCTTGACTCTTCGGTGAAGGTATGTTCTAGAAACTTCAACAAAAGCCCGTACCGAGCTACTGAGCGTCTCTCCTGCAGAGTCTTCCACTGGAGTTTATCTATCATCTCCGTAACGCTTTCGCGATTACTAAATGATCCTGTAACGAAGCGCGCTGCTCTCCGTTGGATCTTCTCTGTCTCTTCTATCAAACCTATCTGGTATGGATCCCACACTGCTGAGCAGTATTCAGGCAGTGTGCGAACAAGCGTACTGTAACCTACTTCCTTTGTTTTCGGATTGCATTTCCTTAGGATTCTTCCAATGAATCTGTCTGGCATCTGCTTTACCGACGATCAACTTTATATGATCATTCCATTTTAAATCACTCCTACTGCGTACTCCCAGATAATTTATGGAATTAACTGCTTCCAGTTGCTGACGTGCTATTTTGTAGCTAAATGATAAGGGAACTATCTTTCTATGTATTCGCAGCACATTACACTTGTCTACATTGAGATTCAATTGCCATTCCCTGCACCATGCGTCAATTCGCTACAGATCCTCCTGCATTTCAGTACAATTTTCCATTGTTACAGCCTCTCGATACACCACAGCATCATCCGCAAAAAGCCTCAGTGAACTTCCGATGTCATCCACAAGGTCATTTATGCATATTGTGAATAGCAACGGTCCTATGACACTCCCCTGTGGCACACCTGAAATCACTCTTACTTTGGAAGACTTCTCTCCATTGAGAATGACATGCTGCGTTCTGTTATCTAGGAACTCTTCAATCCAATCACACAATTGGTCTGATAGTCCATATGCTCTTACTTTGTTGGTTGGTTGTTTTGGGGAAGGAGACCAGACAGCGAGGTCATCGGTCTCATCGGATTAGGGAAGGACGGGGAAGGGTCGGCCGTGCCCTTTGAAAGGAACCATCCCGGCATTTGCCTGGAGCGATTTATGGAAATCACGGAAAACCTAAATCAGGACGGCCGGACGCGGGATTGAACCGTCGTCCTCCCGAATGCGAGTCCAGTGTCTAACCATCTTACTTTGTTCATTAAACGACTGTGGGGAACTGTATCGAACGCCTTGCGGAAGTCAAGAAACATGGCATCTACCTGTGAACCCGTGTCTATGGCCCTCTGAGTCTCGTGGACGAATAGCGCGAGCTGGGTTTCACACGACCGCCTTTTTCGAAATCCATGCTGATTCCTATATAGTAGATTTCTAGTCTCCAGAAAAGTCATTATACTCGAACATAATACGTGTTCCAAAATTCTACAACTGATCGACGTTAGAGATATAGGTATATAGTTCTGCACATCCGTTAGACGTCCCTTCTTGAAAACGGGGATGACCGGTGCCCTTTTCCAATCCTTTGGAACGCTACGCTCTTCTAGAGACCTACGGTACACCGCTGCAAGAAGGGGTGCAAGTTCCTTCGCGTACTCTGTGTAAAATCGAACTGGTATCCCATCAGGTCCAGCGGCCTTTCCTCTTTTGAGCGATTTTAATTGTTTCTCTATCCCTCTGTCGTCTATTTCGATATCTACCATTTTGTCATCTGTGCGACAATCTAGAGAAGGAACTACAGTGCAGTCTTCCTGTGTGAAACAGCTTTGGAAAAAGACATTTAGTATTTCGGCCTTTAGTCTGTCATCCTCTGTTTCAGTACCATTTTGGTCTGGACATTTTGTTTTGATCCACCTACCGCTTTGACATAAGACCAAAATTTCTTAGGATTTTCTACCAAGTCAGTACATAGAACTTTACTTTCGAATTCATTGAACGGCTCTCGCATAGCCCTCCTCACACTACATTTCGCTTCGCGTAATTTTTGTTTGTCTGCAAGGCTCTGGCTATGTTTATGCTCGCTGTGAAGTTCCCTTTGCTTCCGCAGCAGTTTTCTAACTCGGTTGTTGTACCACGGTGGTTCTTTTCCATCTTTTACGATCTTGCTTGGCACATACTCATCTAACGCATATTGTACGATGGTTTTGAACTTTGTCCACTGATCCTCAACACTATCTGTACTCGAGACAAAACTTTTGTGTTGATCCGTCAGGTACCCTGTAACCTGCCTTTTGTCACTTTTGCTAAACAGAAAAATCTTCCTACCTTTTTTAATATTTCTATTTACGGCTGAAATCATCGATGCAGTAACCGCTTTATGATCGCTGATTCCCAGTTCTGCGTTAACTGTTTCAAATAGTTCGGGTCTGTTTGTCACCAGAAGGTCTATTATGTTATCGCCACAAGTCGGTTCTCTGTTTAACTGCTCAAGGTAGTTTTCAGATAATGCACTTAAAAAAATTTCACTGGATTCTTTGTCCCTGCCACCCGTTATGAATGTTTGAGCCTCGCAGTCTATATCCGGCAAATTAAAATCTCCACCCAGAACTATAACATGGTGGGGAAATCTACTCGAAATATTTTCCAAATTATCCTTCAGGTGCTCAGCCACAACAGCTGTTGAGCCAGGGGGCCTATAGAGACATCCAATTACCATGTCTGAGCCTGCTTTAACCGTGACCTTCACCCAAATTATTTCACATTTCTGATCTCCGTCAATTTCCTTCGATACTATTGCACTTCTTATCGCTATAAACACGCCTCCCCCTTCACTGTCCAGCCTGTCTCTGCGGTATACATTCCAATCTGAGTTTAGGATTTCATTACTGTTTACGTCTGGTTTCAGCCAACTTTCTGTCCCTAGTACTATATGGGCGTTGTGACCGTTTATTAATGAGAGCAGTTCTGGGACCTTTCTATAGACGCTCCTGCAGTTTACTATTAGCACATTAATATTGTTATTCCCTGTTGCATTTTGCCTACTCCTACCTTGCCGCGTCTCAGGAGGCGTGTTGTCGGGCCTAGGGAGGGAATTCTCTAACCTAAAAAACCTACATGTCCACTCCACACGTTTCCGCTACCCTTGTAGCCGCTTCCGGTGTGCAGTGCACGCCTGCCCTATAAGGGGGACCCTACATTTCTCCACCCGATAGCGGAGTTCGAGAAATTTGCACCCCAGATCTCCGCAGAATCGTCTGAGCCTCTGGTTTAAGCCTTCCACTCGGCTCCAAACGAGAGGACCGCGATCGGTTCTGGGAACGATACTACAAATAGTTAGCTCTGATTCCACCCCGCGAGCGAGGCTTTCCGCCTTCACCAATTCCGCCAACCGCCTGTACGAACTGAGGATGACCTCTGAACCCAGACGGTAGGAGTCATTGGTGCCGACATGAGCAACAATTTGCAGTCGGGTGCACCCAGCGCTCTCTATCGCCGCCGGCAGGGCCTCCTCCACATCTCGGATGAGACCCCCCGGCAAGCAGACAGAGTGAACACTGGCCTTCTTCCCCGACCTTTCCGCTATTTTCCTAATGGGCTCCATCACCCGCCTAACGTTGGAGCTCCCAATAACTAATAAACCCCTCCCCCGTGTGCCTGCTCGGACCTTGCTGAAGGAGCGGCCACATGTCCACTCACAGGCAGAGCGGGCGATGCCACACGGCCAGCCTCCACATTGACCCTCCGCCTCGTGCGCCGCGAACGCCGCTGAACCCGCCACTCCCCTTGGGGAGAGGGTGGCCCAACCGCGCCCGGTAACCGCGAAGATGTCTCGACAGCAGGGACAGTGGGTGAAACACGTAAACCCTGGGGTGTACCATGCGACGCACCAGACTCCCCACTGCCGCTACACTCCGAGGCAGCAGCCTGAAGACGGCTGACCGCGGCCATCAACACGTTCAGCTGTTCGCGAACAGTGGCCAGCTCCTCCTGCGTCCGTACACAGCAGTCACACATCCTATCCATCCTGTCCTTACGCAAATGAACGTTGCCGGTAATACACTCATGCTCATAAATTAAGGATAATTGCAGAATGTGGTGCTACACAACGTGGCACTACACAAAACTGGCGCTAACAGCATACGCACATAGGAAGCACACACGACACAGATCTGTAAGTCCACGCTATTGGTGATAAGTTGAGAAAACCGTCCCGAAACACATGTGGTACAAAACATCACCGTTTCCTGCGCATGTACCCCGACATCTATATGGGATATAATCACCATGCACACGTACACAGGCCGCACAACAGGTTGCCATACTCTGGATCAGGTGGTCAAGCAGCTGCTGGGGTATAGCCTCCCATTCTGTCGGAGCTCCTGAAGTGTCGTAGGGGTTTGAAGACGTGCAGCGATACGTCGACCGAAAGCATCCGAGACGTGCTCGATGGGGCGTACGTCTGGAGAACAGGCAGGCCACTCCATTCGCCTGATATCTTCTGTTTCAAGGTACTCCTCCACTATGGCAACTCGGTGGGGCCGTGCGTTATCATCCATCAGGAGGAAGGTGGGACCCACTGCACCCCTGAAAAAGCAGACATACTGGTGCTAAATGATGTCCCGATACACCTGACAGTTCCTCTGTCAAAGACATGCAGGGGTGTACGTGCACCAATCATAATCCCACGACCTCCATACAGGTCCCTTTCAAGGACATTAAGGGGTTGGTACCTGGTTCCTGGTTCACGCCAGATGAAAACCCGGTGAGAATCACTGTTAAGACTATACCTGGACTCATCCGTGAACATAACATGGGACCACTGTTCCAGTGACCATGTACTGTGTTCTTCACACACACACACACCCACACACACACACACACAGGCTTTACGGACTCTCCTGTGATCAGGGGTCAGTGGAATGCACCTTGCAGGTCGCCGGGCGAATAAACCATGTCGTCTGTGTGTCTGGAGATAACTGTTCCAGTGGCTGCGGTAAGGTCCCGAGCAAGGTTACCTGCAGTACTCCGTGGCGTCTGCGGGCACTGGTGGTGAGATATCGGTCTTCTTGTGGTGTTTTACACTGTGGACGCCCAGTATTGTAGCGCCTGGATACGTTTCCTGTCTGCTGGATTCGTTACCACAATCGTGAGATCACACTTTGTGGCACACGGAGGGCCCATGCTACCACCTGCTGTGTTTAACCAGCCTCCAGTCGCCCTAGTATTCTACCCCTCATAACGTCATCAATATGTATTCTTTGAGCCATTTTCAACACACAGTCACATTTAGCACGTCTGAAACCGTCTGCACACTTACTCGCTGCACCGTACTCTGACATGCATCAACACAACTCTGCGTATGTGGACTGCTGCCAGCATCACCGTGCGACGACCGTAGGTCAAATGCACCGCATGATCACACACCGAGATGATTTAAACCTGCAAACCGCCCACCAGAGCGTTGTTTCACCAAGCATCAGCATTATCCTTAATTTATGAGCATGAGTGAAGAATCATTCTGCAGAAAGTTTCAAATACCGGCTCCCTAAATTTTATTGGCAATGTTTCTTGAAAATAGCATCATCTGCACTCCAGGGACTCTCATTTGAGTTGAAGTAGCATCTCCGTAGTAATCGTATGTTGTTCGAACCTACCGGTAACAAATCTAGCAGCCAGCATCTGAATTGCTTCGATGTCTTCCATTAATCCGCCTGGCGGATCCCAAACAAACGAGCCTTGCTGAAGAGTGGGCCGCACTAGTGCTATATATATATATATATATATATATATATATATATATATATATATATATATCGGTCTCGTTTACAGATGAACCACCCTTTCCTAAATGTCTCCCACTACACCGAAATCGACCATTCGCCTCCCCTACTACAATCTTCACTTGCTCGTTTCATTTAACATCGCTTTGCAACGTTGTGCCTAGATAATTAATCGACTCGATTGTGGAAAGCAGCACTTTAATAATGCTGTATTCAAACATTACGTTTTTGTTTTTCCTACTCATCGGCATTAACTTCCATTTTTCTACAGGAAAGCTAGCTGCCATTCATCACACCAACTACAAATTTGGTCTAAGTCATCCTCTGCTCTCCTACAGTCACTGGACGACGGGACCTTCCCGTACACCACAGCGTCATCAGCAAACAGACGCGGACTGCTGCTCACACTGTCTCGTCTCAGATAATTTATGTATACAGAAAATCACACAGGTCTTGTCACACTTCCCTGGTCCACTCCTGACGAAAACCTTGTCTCTGATGAACATTCGCCGTCGAGGACAATGTCCTGGGCTCTGTTCGTTAAGTCTGCAGTGGGATACGTGTCAAATGCACCTCGGAAAATGTAGGTAATATGGAATGTAGCCTGTTGTTGTTCATCCATAGTTCGAAGAATATCGTGTTAGAAAAGTGTAAGCTGAATTCCGCATGAGCGATGCGCTTTCTAAAGCCGCACTGATTTATGAACAGGAGCTTTTCATTTCAAGGAAATTTGTTGTATTCGAACTCAGAATACGTTCAACAATTCTGCAGCACACTGATGGTACGGATGTGTAAGACCTGTTGCAGTTGCTGCGTAACGACTGAGAAGCCAAGCGTAAAATCACTCAGCATAAAAAAGTTACACCTACACCCACAATCCGACTCTTGATATCGAGTATTCTAACACGAAATTCTACCAGTTGCACTGCGTGGGCGGCAGAGCAAATGTGTATTGAGTGTAGTAACTTGTCCCACATGTGATCACAGTGTCTCCAGACTGCCGTTCTTTGACGTCCATTTTCTACCGAAAATATTCACGGGACGAAATTTTTGTACACACATTTTTTTTTGGTGCTAGTAATATGCAAGGAATCGTACTGTGCCTTCCGACTGCTAGTATTTTGGTTCATCCTGTATAAATATAATAGAATGCTTATTGAGATAATTAGTCTGAAGAGTAGATCAGTCTGACTGCACCGTTAATACATTGGGATGACAAAAGTCATGTGATAGCCATATGCACATATACGCATGGAGGTAATATCACCTACACAAGGTATAAAAGGACAGTGAATTGGCGGAGCTGTCACTTGTACTCGGGTGGTTCATATGAAAGGGTTTCCTATGTGATTATGACCGCACGACGGGAGTTAGCAGACTCTGCACGCGGAATGGTAGTTGGAGCAAGACGCCTGGAACATTCCATTTCGGAAATCATTGGAGAATATCCCGCGATCATCTGTGTGAGGAGCCTGCCGAGAACCACATTTCAGTCACTACCTCTCACCACGGACAAAATAGTGGCCGATGACCTTCACTTAACGACCGAGAGCAGCGTCGTATGAATAGAGTTATCACTGATAACAGACAAACAACGCTGCATGAAATAATTGCAGAAATCACTGTGGGGCGTACGACGAACTTGTACGTTAGGACAGTGCGGTGAAATTTGTCGTTAATGGACTACGGCAGCAGTCGACCGAAGCGAGCGCCTTGACTAACAGCGTGATACCGCCCGCAGCACATCTCCTGCGCTCGTGACCATGTCGGTTGGACACTAGACGACTGTAAAACCGTCGTCTGGTCAAATTATTGCTGATTTTAGTTGGTAAGAGGTGATGGTACAGCCAGAGTGTGACACAGACCCCACGAAGCCGTGGACTCAAGTTGTCAACAAGGCACTGTGTAAGCTGGTAGTGTTTCCATAATGGTGTCGGCTGTATTTACATAGAAAGGACAGGATCCCGGTTATGTTTGGCTACTTGGAGACCATTTGCAGCCATTCGTGGACTTAACGTTCCCAAAGAACGATGGAGTTTTTAAGGATGACAGTGCACCATCTCACTGGGCCACAGTTGTTCGCGATTGGTTTGAACACTCTGGACAGTTCGAGGGAATCGCCCGACATGAATCCCATCAAACATTTGTGCGACATAACTGAGAGATCAGTTAGTGCACAAAATCCAGCAGCGGTACAATTTCGCAGTTATGAAAGGCTATAGAGGCAGCACGGTTCACTATTTCTGCAGACGACTTCTGACGACTTGTTGAGTCCATGCCACGTTCAATTGCTGCACTTGACTGGGAAAAAGGAGGTCCGACAGTATATAAAAGTCACAAATTTTGTAAAATCTTGTAAAATTGCGCTTTTAGAGAGGTGAATAAAATGGTAGATACATTCGACAGTGGACCTTTTCATGTAAGTAAGAGTTACCTACGAGAAAAATAGTCCTTAATTTTCCAAATATTCTACAGTGAAATTTTGATTCCACTGTTTTATTTATCACCTTCATTCAATATATGCACAAAGTCCTCTTTAGTGAGGCAGAAAGCACTGTTTGGAAAGCGTATTAATTTTTAAAAATGTCCGGTTTTTATTACTGTTCGTACGACCTACTCTTAGTCTATTAGCAGTAATAACTCCTTTTATTCTGAGTGCAAGTTGAGAAACCAAGCCAGTTACGTATCGCCCAAGATCATGTGACTTTGATAGTGCGATCTACGTCCAGCAACTTTGTCCATTTTGTTTTTTCTTTGCTTGCGAGAGTGCTATAAAAGTCACTGTTTGAGAAAGGAACTATCAGCTGCTGCTTTCTTCCCAATCGCTTTGCTTGTTCATTGCCACTGATACCAACATCCAGCGCCAGCATCCAGAGTGGATAGATCAGTTGGTGCAACTTCTCTGCTTTGTTGAGACTTCTCAGTAAGGGACTTACAATTTTTATAATAAGCCTTTAGGACAGTATCACGCTGTTGGGAGATTTTCATCAGGCGCTCCTGTTATACGTGCATGGATGTAAAGACATTTTGTCTGCATTCACTTGCAGCATGTGCTGTAGAAAACCATTCTTTTTTTTCATTATTCCTTCTTGCTGTTGCGAGTTGTTTTTCGTTAGTTTCGGTAGATTAACAAGAAGTGAGTAAAGCGAAGCAGTCTATGAATAACTTATTGCTGAATCCGGAAGCCATAGTACAAATATTTATCACCCCTTATAATGAACATTTTCCGGCGAGAATACAGTCTGGTGCTTCGTTTTACCGCATTGTGTAAGAGTTTACCACAAGTGAAAGTATACAGCAAAGAAAAGGAAACGTAAGAGAGCCGTAACAAGGGAAAACGATGAGACTGCAGTGTTAGCCGCTGCTGGTGTAATCCATTACATAGGGTTTCGAGGTGCTGAAACTTCCTGGCGGATTAAAACTGTGTGCCCGACCGTGACTCAACCCTGGGACTTTTGCCTTTCGCAGACAATGGTCTGCCTACTGAGCTATCCAGGCACCTGAGACATTGCTCGTGATTCTAGAATATTATAGACTGTTGTCGTCAGAATATTATGATGTCAACAATTTCATTCCTATCATATTTATATGCAAAAACAGCTGACTTTCATAATCGTTTCATGGTTTTACAATGAAATTGTGATATCTCTCTCTCTCTCTCTCTCTCTCTCTCTCTCTCTCTCTCTCTCTCTCTCAAGTGATCAACGTTGAGGATGGTTTGCAGTAGTGCGCCATCCCTTCTTCTGTCTGCCTTTCTCTTCATTTCAGCGAGTGTAGTGAATCCCACATCATTCATAATCTGCTGAATGTGTGTTTTCCTGGGCCGTCCTCGGCGATTCCTCCTCTCAATAGCATATTCTGCTATTGTTCGAATGTGTCCTATGGTTTCTTCTTCCTTTGATGTGTCTCCACTGAGATCTGGTTTCCTGTACTCTCCTCAGCATCCCTTCATTGGTTACTCTGTCTATCCGGCTGATCTTCGTCACCATTCTGTAACATGAAATCTCCAGGGCTTCTATCCGTCTTCTCTCTCGTTTCCTTACTACACTCATATCAGGCCACACTGCAAATATATGCTTTCTTAATCTGTTTCCTTATTTCCAGACTGATGTTCTTGCTGGTGAATAAGTTCTTTCTCAAATTAAATACAGTTTTGGCCTGTTCTATTCTGTATTGTGGTCAAATAAACAGAAATCCAACAATTTTTCGCCTTGAAATGTCCTCAGATAACTCTACTTTCAAGAACCATAGTGAGATCCCTACACACAACGCACATTAGTGGAGCCCGATAATTCCGAATCGGTAACATCAAGTTCAACATAAATATTAAAATCTGAGGTATCATATTGGGTGATAAATTTGTTTTCGCATTGTTTCAGAGATAGTTTGGACAAATGTATGCGAGTTAGAGCTATCGCTTGACGATCTCAGCCTAGAAAAACGCGAGGTATGCCGTTCCAAAGTGATTGATGATTCACACATTCATCACGAAAACTACGGGCAGTGTTAGATGAAAGTTAATATGGTCGTTGCATCGGAAGATGATGTAGAATAAAGTGACATATTAGATCATCATATCTTATATTTGTATATTTCTTCCGCTGGCATTGTTGAAAAGGAGGAAGCTTACTACTAAATGCCAACAACTAGAGCAAATATGATTGAATGTGTTAAAAAGCCTTTCATACAACGAGTGGGCCAGAAGTCAAAAGAGGGTTGTAAGTGGTAATAACTTTTTTTATTTATCATTACTTTCCCACGGTATTTCACATACTTAAAGACCAAAGATGGGAATTTGTTTACACTTATCTGTGAAAACATTATCTGTAGCAGAAGAATGGAGGCCAGAATAAGAAAAAGTCATTGACAGTAATAACTCCTTCGTGAAAATATTATTGCATTGTCAGGAATCCTTTACAAGAAAGATCAACGAATTATAGAAGTTAAAGGTCATGACTTAGAACATGTATAGGAATAATTACATTTTGGACAATTTGCAGTTTTTGTGAAAAATGAGTTTTCATAAAATAACTGGGGGAAAGAAAAATAATGGAGTAGGAGGCTATTGTTTTCTTCCTAGAACACGAATATGCAGACATACAAAGCTATCCGACATCAACGCCATCTAGTAGAAACGTGGATAGGCCCCTGTCAGTCAGGCTAACCTGTTCTTATTGTTTTGTTATGGGATGCACACTGCTGGAGCTATTTTGATGTGTCAACTGAAATGAATGGCTCTGTGCACCGTCCTGAAGCCTACAATCATGAGCGGCAAAGCAAGCGGGCTTCTGCTGAATGATCAGTCGATTTTATAAGCAACAAGTATATATACAGTTTTAAAAAGTTTACATAAACTGAATATCTGTATATGCGTGAGGGTTTATACACTCCTGGAAATTGAAATAAGAACACCGTGAATTCATTGTCCCAGGAAGGGGAAACTTTATTGACACATTCCTGGGGTCAGATACATCACATGATCACACTGACAGAACCACAGGCACATAGACACAGGCAACAGAGCATGCACAATGTCGGCACTAGTACAGTGTATATCCACCTTTCGCAGCAATGCAGGCTGCTATTCTCCCATGGAGACGATCGTAGAGATGCTGGATGTAGTCCTGTGGAACGGCTTGCCATGCCATTTCCACCTGGCGCCTCAGTTGGACCAGCGTTCGTGCTGGACGTGCAGACCGCGTGAGACGACGCTTCATCCAGTCCCAAACATGCTCAATGGGGGACAGATCCGGAGATCTTGCTGGCCAGGGTAGTTGACTTACACCTTCTAGAGCACGTTGGGTGGCACGGGATACATGCGGACGTGCATTATCCTGTTGGAACAGCAAGTTCCCTTGCCGGTCTAGGAATGGTAGAACGATGGGTTCGATGACGGTTTGGATGTACCGTGCACTATTCAGTGTCCCCTCGACGATCACCAGTGGTGTACGGCCAGTGTAGGAGATGGCTCCCCACACCATGATGCCGGGTGTTGGCCCTGTGTGCCTCGGTCGTATGCAGTCCTGATTGTGGCGCTCACCTGCACGGCGCCAAACACGCATACGACCATCATTGGCACCAAGGCAGAAGCGACTCTCATCGCTGAAGACGACACGTCTCCATTCGTCCCTCCATTCACGCCTGTCGCGACACCACTGGAGGCGGGCTGCACGATGTTGGGGCGTGAGCGGAAGACGGCCTAACGGTGTGCGGGACCGTAGCCCAGCTTCATGGAGACGGTTGCGAATGGTCCTCGCCGATACCCCAGGAGCAATAGTGTCCCTAATTTGCCGGGAAGTGGCGGTGCGGTCCCCTACGGCACTGCGTAGGATCCTACGGTCTTGGCGTGCATCCGTGCGTCGCTGCGGTCCGGTCCCAGGTCGACGGGCACGTGCACCTTCCGCCGACCACTGGCGACAACATCGATGTACTGTGGAGACCTCACGCCCCACGTGTTGAGCAATTCGGCGGTACGTCCACCCGGCCTCCCGCATGCCCACTATACGCCCTCGCTCAAAGTCCGTCAACTGCACATACGGTTCACGTCCACGCTGTCGCGGCATGCTACCAGTGTTAAAGACTGCGATGGAGCTCCGTATGCCACGGCAAACTGGCTGACACTGACGGCGGCGGTGCACAAATGCTGCGCAGCTAGCGCCATTCGACGGCCAACACCGCGGTTCCTGGTGTGTCCGCTGTGCCGTGCGTGTGATGATTGCTTGTACAGCCCTCTCGCAGTGTCCGGAGCAAGTATGGTGGGTCTGACACACCGGTGTCAATGTGTTCTTTTTTCCATTTCCAGGAGTGTATTAAGGTTCAAAATGGTTCAAATGGCTCTGAGCACTATGGGACTTAACATCTATGGTCATCAGTCCCCTAGAACTTAGAACTACTTAAACCTAACTAACCTAAGGACAGCACACAACAGCCAGCCATCACGAGGCAGAGAAAATCCCTGACCCCGCCGGGAATCGAACCCGGGAACCCGGGCGTGGGAAGCGAGAACGCTACCGCACGACCACGAGATGCGGGATTATAATAAGGGAGCAGGAAATAAAACAATACACGTTTTGAAATAAGCGAAAGTGCTCACCTGATAAATCAAAATCTGCTGCTGGATATGATTCAACAGGTTGTTGATCTGTTCAAAGGCAGTGGAGACGTCGCTGCTGAAGCCTGTCGAGCCCACTCTTCGGCAGCCCATCTGATGTCATCGTGTGTGAGGATGATTCCTAAAAGGACAAAAACGCTCGACTTGGTTGAGGACGGAAAATACCAAAAGCCATTCCGTTCGCTTGATCCCTTCCTCGCGCAAGAAGGTGCTCACGATGTTGGCACGGCGTGCTTGCAGATTAAAGTACTGAAAAACGAATCTGTCCCTGAAATTTTGACTGTGGGGCGGATGATAGGTTGGAGCATCCTACTGTGACGTCACGAGAAGGCGGCTCAGGGAGCGAGAGGCGGTCGTGAGAATCTGCAGCCAGCCAACAAGGCAGGTGAGACACTCTGGCTTCGGCTGGTCGACGGATGCAAATTTTTCCCGAGGTCGTTGGAGAGGAGGGGACTGGGGCTGGACTATAGACTGCAGGGTGGTGACAGCGAAACAACGGCGGGTAAGGAGATCGAAATGAAAGATGAATATTATTCAAGGTGAATGTTAATAAAACCGACAAACTGTAGGGATGGATTTCTGACTGGAAGTGGAGGAAAAATGATCCTATGGACATGTGTCCAGAAATGCATCGTTACCACGGTGGATGTCGCTGACCAATGACAGCTCCTCCGACCACGTGCCGTGTATTCCTCTTGTGTTACAGCTGTGTGATAGCGGCAGCGTACTATAAGCAGCAGAATGGCCGGGTGCTCAGGTCGGGATCAAGCCTAGACGGTGTTTGTATACGGCCGAGCAGATGGAAACGGTCGAGAGGCAGAACGGCTCTACCGAAGTATCCTCACAGACACAAACCACGTCGCACAACATTTCAAGTCGTTTTTGAGCGTTTGTGTGATCGTGGTTCCTTTCAGGCAGACGAACGTGCAGCCAGGCGGAGAACTGTGCGTACACCAGATTTCGAGGGCAGGGTTTTACAGGATATTGAGACGAACCGTAGAACATGCTCCAGGCAAGTGGCCCACCAACATGGTGTAAGCCAAACTACGATTAAGTGTATGTTGCATGCTAATCAAAAAATGGTTCAAATGGCTCTGAGCATTATGGGACCTAACATCTGAGGTCATCAGTCCCCTAGAAAGTAGAACTACTTAAACCTAACTAACGTAAGGATATCACACACACCCATGCCCGAGGCAGGATTCGAGTCTGCGACGGTAGCCGTGGCGCGGTTCCGGACTGAAGCGCCTAGAACCGCTCGGCCACCGCGGCCGGCTCGCATAGTAATGACCACCATCTCTGTCACCTGGAATCCCATGAAGGCCACTTTGAACATCAGTTCTGACATCGATGCGATGCAGCTCTGTACTGTGTTCCGGGACGATTTGTTGTCTTTGCACGCACACCGTCCATTTCCAGACACATGTTCATAGGACCATTCTTCGTCATTTCCAGTGAGGAATCCGTGCCTGCAGCTTGTCGGTTTCATTCATGTTCACCATGTATTTTAAATAATACTACGTGACAGACTTTGCAAACAGTACAGAGAAACACCGAGTACACCTGAAAAATCGTGTTGATGTCACGAGCTCATTGACATCTCAGTCGTTAGTCTAGGATTGATATTAAGACAGTTGTAAGTGTCTCTAATTGCGATAGATCATAACATTAACCAGTAAACACTCGATTGCATAAAGAATCGAACTCCCATGTATAAAACAAGTCCAAACGTCCGATTACATTACACCTAAGTTAACGTGTTAAATATTAGACTTTAAGCATGAAAGCGAGAAAAAGTGTAAGAAAGGTTCGAAATTATGCTTAAAATTTGTTGGAAGTACTACGTGCTCTCACTATGAACCACTGAATGATAATAGTGAGGGTAAGTTGCGCTCCATTTTAAGCAGAAATTGGTATTTCACGCACCTAAATGCTTATGGCGTCATATCTCCTGAACTGTGTGTCATACAATGGTGCAATCTTGCAGATACATTGAGTGGTATATGTAGATACTGCTTGTAAACTGTGTTGTGAATAGAGTCGGTAGTAAATAAGTACTAAATTAAATCGTCATGCATAGTGCAAACGTTTGACTGCAAGAACATCAAAAATGAGGAAAGCGATAAACTTTCTTCCTTTAATCAGTCTGAGACGAGTCCCAGCGAGAAAAAAATTCGTGAAGCTTGAAGTTATGTGTAGTGTTGGCAGAAGAGCCATCACCGTGTTGCTAGAGGAGGCCGAAATACACGCGTTTAAGCTTACGCAGACTGGCGTGAGGTCTGGAACAATTAAAGGAGTTGAGTCTAATAAATAAAGAAAGTAGTGGCTTGAATACTTAACTTTAATCCATAATTGGTGTACATCGCTCTTGACGGTACAGGTTTTATAATTTCAATATTAACTGGTAATGGCGCCTTGCTAGGTCGTAGCAAATGACGTAGCTGAAGGCTATGCTAACTATCGTCTCGGCAAATGAGAGCGTAATTGTCAGTGAACCATTCCTAGCAACGTCGGCTGTACAACTGGGGCGAGTGCTAGTAAGTCTCTCTAGACCTGCCGTGTGGCGGCGCTCGGTCTGCGATCACTGACAGTGGCGACACGCGGGTCCGACGTATACTAATGGACCGCGGCCGATTTAAAGGCTACCACCTAGCAAGTGTGGTGTCTGGCGGTGACACCACATTATGAGTAAAATTTGTTGGGCGTCACTAAATGCTCTCATTCTCAAATACTGCATGAATGTAGTCCAGGTATTCGCGTGCCATCAGTAAAGCTGGTTCAAGAAAGACACCCAGTTTCTAGCTGTAATATTTGCTTCATTGTGTTAAATTTAAAGCATAAGATTATAGTTCGTAATGGATAAATTATGACATCATTTTAAGTTTATAAATTTCGTCAATAATAAGGCGAAATATAGAAAATCAACTTTTTGCTGCCCCTGAAAGTTGTCACATTGGCAACCTGGAAACTGTACTGGATTCTGTGATGTTACTTTAGTAATAAACAGGATAGTTAGAGACACTCTGAAAAGCTTGTAATGGTGTTGCATGGTAGGTTGTGCTGAGGAACAACTGTTAAGAAAACAATTTGATACGTTGCTACGTTTCGGGGTTAATTAGCACTGAAGTTAGCCGACCAGGCCGTTGTGCGCGCAAATTAAAGCAGAGCGCCAGGGACGGTGTTGCCAGACGTGTTCTTCGTTTGGTTTCCTAGAACCCAAAAAGACAGCGATACACAAATTGGACGTGAGATTGTAGTAAGGATCGAACCCGAGCCAAAGTCTGAGTAGTCTCGTGCGCCATCATCTCCGCTGTGACAACAACAGACACTAACTGCAGCTGGCGGACCGATTGAATCTACGCGGACAACGGCCTGATGGGCTGACTTCAATGCTAATCAACTCCGAAACATAGTAACGTATCGAATTGTTTTATTAACAGTTGTTCCTCAGCACAACCTACCATGTAACAACCTTACAAACTTTTCAGAGTGTTTCTGACCACCCTGTACGAGGTAAATCTGAACTCCACCGACAAGCTTTCAGAGCTGGTGAACCAAAACAAGACAAAAAGTCTAGTGAACATGTGTTCTAAAATGAATACCTTAAACGCTGTGAGCACTTGTTCATCTTCGCTAGTGTGAGAACGTCTCTTCTTTACATTACATATTTCGAGATGTGATATGAACCAAAACAAGTAAAAAATTCGCTTAAACATGGATCTAAAGTGCATACCTTAAGAGCTACGAGCACTGGTTCATCTTCACTACTGTGAAACACGTCTTTTCTTCTGAACAGAGGCTCCTAACTCTTAAGATATCATTTTAGAGCACATGTTGACTAGACATTTTTCCTTGTTTTGGTCCATACTACCACTTCTGAAATATTTTTGGCGGCGTTATGCTTTAGACTTTGGATAAAAGTAGAACCCCCATGGGAATCTGATCGTATGAAGCATCGTATGAAATTTGACGTTGTCAGCAAACACCACGATAACCTGCTTTTCAGACCACGCATATGTACCGGGTGATCAAAAAGTCAGTATAAATTTGAAAACTTAATAAATCACGGAATAACGTAGATAGAGAGGTACAAATTGACACACATGCTTGGAATGACATGGGGTTTTACTAGATAAAAAAAAGTTCACAAAGTGTCTGACAGATGGCGCTGGACAGCAAAACTTCAGTGACTGCGCATGACAATCGTGTATAAAAGGAGCTGTAATGAGAGGGAGAATCAGATGCGCCAGTAGTCGCAGCATGTTGACGTTACCTGAAAAGCCGCTTTTAGTGAAGCTGTATTATCAGAATAGGGAATGTGCTAGTTCAGCGTCACGATCCTATCGCCATAGGAAGGGGATTCGACTGGGTAAAGGTCCGTTGACAAATGCAGCTGTGGCGAGAATGATTTCGAAGTTCGAAGCCACGGGTTGTTTAGACGATAGACCCCGTAGTGGCCGACCGAGCACAAGGCGTAATGCTGATGAGACAGTTCAGGAAGAAATGGAGACTGTAGCGGGTTCGTCTATGCACGGGGAAGTCAGCGCTCGTGCAGTCGCACGTCGCACCGGCATTCCATACACTACTGTTTGGTTGGCACTTAGGCGTATCCTCCGGTGCTATCCGTACAAAATCCATCGGCGTCATGAACTGTTACCTGGCGATTTAGTGAAGCGGGGGGCATTTGCGGTGTGGGCGTTTCAAAAGATGGCGGAAGATGACGATTGGTTGAGTAACGTGTTGTGGACCGACGAATCTCATTTCACGCTCCGAGGGTCTGTCAACGCCCATAACTGCAGAATTTGGGCAACCGAAAATCCTAGAACTGTCGTGGAAACTCCATTGCACGACGAGAATGTCACGGTATGGGTTTGATTTACCACATCTACAGTTATCGGGCCTTTTTTCTTCGAGGAAATGCGTGATTCTGGTATTGTAACTGCTACCGTGACGGGTGAGAGGTATGCCGATATGTTACAGAATCGTATCATCCCCAGCCTGGCTGATAAACACCTGCTGGAACGTACGATATTTATGCAGGATGGAGATCCACCCCATATTGCTTGACGCGTGAAATATCTCTTGCGCGCTTCCTTTGGTGATGATCGTGTGCTCAGCCGCCACTTTCGTCATGCTTGGCCTCCCAGGTCCCCAAACCACAGTCCGTGCGATTAATGGCTTTGGGGTTACCTGAAGTCGCAAGTGTATCGTGATCGACCGACATCTCTAGGGATGCTGAAAGACAACGACGCCAATGCCTCACCATAACCTCGGACATGCTTTACAGTGCTGTTCACAACATTATTTCTCGACTACAGCTATTGTTGAGGAATGATGGTGGACATATTGAGCATTTCCTGTAAAGAACGTCATCTTTGCTTTGTCTTACTTTGTGATGCTAATTATTGCTATTCTGATCAGATGAAGCGCCATCTGTCGGACATTTTTTGAACTTTTGTATTTTTTTGGTTCTGATAAAAGCCCATGTCATTCCAAGCATCTCTATCTACATTATTCCGTGATTTATTCAGTTTTCAAATTTATAATGACTTTTTGATCAGCCGATATAAGGAATTAAAGACGAGTTTATCAGAAGTTCATATGCAAATGTACCAATAGTACTAATCCTGCATAGTTACACGTAAAATGAAGGCATCAGGAGTTCCCAGATCCTGGTGAACGAGTAACCACTATGTATTATTTCATAAATATTCACAATTTTTCGAAAGTTTTCTCACATTGCAAACGCCGATATACGCATGCTTTGTGAACTATATGCATAACTGGTTCAATACTGTGTTTATAATTTAATGAGAGGCTGCATACTAATTGCAATAGCATCTTATATATATATATATATATATATATATATATATATATATATATATATATATACAGTTAACTTTAAATTTGAATACGGTCATTATTGAAGTGTCTAATTTGGATTCAGTAGTGCCTGACGTAACAAATAGTATTTAAGGGTGAGTGGCAGGGCTCACACGACCTTTTGTCGGCTGCCTTCAGTCTGTATCTTTGTGCACTGTTCAGTCTTTGTTGGCGAGTCCACGAATGGCTGAAACGGCCGATCATTCGCTTGAGTTAAGCAGTTTAACTTTTCTTTGGACGTAGGTTAATTTTGTGAGTGTGAATTAAGAACCTGAATTTTTCACTGCAGTTAGATTATTTTACTGTGTTTTCGGCGGTTGATTTCGTGAAACTGTACGAAATGTATTTCTGTTTACAAGATTTGCGTTTGTTACGACTTGTAGCTGTTTCATGCACTTATATACATTCGCGCGTGATCGACCTGTTAAATGTTTTTCGCAGTGACCATTCAGATAATTAACTTCACTGTACGTCACGGTTGATTATCGGAAACTGGACTGTCGGTATTTGAATGTTTTCTGTTGATTTTCGTGAATTTATGCCCAAGTAAATGAACTTTACTCACATGGGTATCTGGATTAGGTGCTCTGCTCGCACTGTGTTCATTAATTTTTGTTTAAATGTCTTTTCTCATTTATGAATCAGCAGTTCATGTTAGGCCGCTCCATTATGTGACAAAATTAGTAAAGAAAGTCAGAGTAATGTTTTCAGTTCGAACATCCGGTGTTACTCAGTGAAGCGGAAGTGTCGCCAGCTACCAGCTGAGAAGCGCAAACGTTTCAACACGGCTAGTGGGTCAGGGAGACAGACACGTCGACACTCTTAAGAGAGACTGCGAGCAACTGAACGGAAAGTGGATAGAACAGTGCAGACTGAACCGCATTCGTTACTGTCACAAAATTACACAAGGGATGCAAAGTAGGACGCAGCAGCGGGTAGCAGGAGTTTGACTAAGCAGTAAAGAGCCTCTGACAAATTCGTTGAGGAAATTTAGCGGAAATGAAGACCACTGACGACTCGAGAAGAACAGAACCAATTCGGTCATTACGAATGAAGTCGTAGACCAGATCCGCTCATTGGCGACACAAATACTCCACCCCCACTAGGTTTTGGCACTCAATCTGTAGAATCTACAGCGTACATGTCGCTCGCACTAGATTCTCTGTTTACGGTATGGTAAGATCTTGTGTGCGAAACTGTCCTAGTGGTGGTCTGGCACTCGCTGCCCTGCGAGACGCTCAGCGAACCGCAACCACTACTGATAGAGTCCGGCGTCCAGTACTGACGTCGGCACAGCAGCCAGGACTGATTGCCGGCCGGAGTGGCCGAGCGGTTCTAGGCGCTACAGTCTGGAGCCGAGCGACCGCTACGGTCGCAGGTTCGAATCCTGCCTCGGGCATGGATGTGTGTGATGTCCTTAGGTTAGTTAGGTTTAAGTAGTTCTAAGTAGTTCTAAGTTCTAGGCGACTGATGGCCTCAGAAGTTGAGTCGCATAGTGCTCAGAGCCATTTGAATCGTTTTGAACCAGGACTGACTGGTAGTCCGAGGGTCTAACAACACGACTCCGGTCCAGGGCAGAAGGTGCTCTAAACTCTAGCGTCGCACGGGTCTGAAAGCCAACCTTTGCGGCAGGCCAGGTTCAGCATTCAGCACGACTGCGCGGCATTTGATATCTTGCGTTATCTGAGGAGACAACGCGGGCAGTGATCTGGAAGGGACTGAGTACTCCCTAAACTGGCGTGTGAATCGAAAGAAACACGTCGACACAGAATAAGCAGTAAGTATTTTCAGTAATAAATTGCATTATTTGGCTATTTATTACGTCTAACGACGCCGTATAGGTCCTCGGTCTACACGCCGGCAGTGGTTGGTGTTTCCAGCCCGGCAGAGACCGGTTCCTACAGTTCACGTATGTGTGAAAATTACACTACTGGCCATTAAAATTGCTACACCACGAAGATGACGTGCTACAGACGCAAAATTTAACCGACAGGAAGAAGATGCTCTGATATGCAAAAGATTAGCTTTTCAGAGCATTCACGCAAGACTGGCACCGGTGGCGACAGCTACAACGTGCTGACATGAGGAAAGTTTCCAACCGATTTCTCATACACAAACAGCAGTTGACCAGCGTTGCCTGGTGAAACGTTGTTGCAATGCCTCGTATGAGGAGAAATGCGTACCATCACGTTTCCGACTTTGATAATGGTCGGATTGTAGCCTATCGCGATTGCGGTTTATTGTAGCGCGACATTGGTGCTCGCGTTGGTCGAGATCCAATGACTGTTAGCAGAATATGGAATCGGTGGGTTCAGGAGGGTAATACGGAACGCTGTGCGGATCCCAACGGCCTCGTATCACTAGCAGTCGAGATGGCAGGCATCTTATCTGCATGGCTGTAACGGATAGTGCAGCCACGACTCGATCAATGAGTCAACAAATGGGGACGTTTAAAAAACAACAACCATCTTCACGAACAATTAGACGACGTTTGCAGCAGCATGGACTATCAGCTCGGAGACCATGGCTGCGGTTGCCCTTGACGCTGCATCACAGACAGGAGCGCCTGCGGTGGTGTAATCAACGACGAACCTGGATGCATGAATGGCAAAACGTCATGTTTTCGGATGAATCCCGGTTTTGTTTACAGCATCATGATGGTCGCATCCGTGTTTGGCGACATCGCGGTGAACGCACATTGGAAGCGCGTATTCATCATCGCCATACTGGCGTGTCACCCGGCGTGATGGTATGGGGTGCCATTGGTTACACGTCTCGGTCACTTCTTGTTCGCATTGACGGCACTTTGAACAGTGGACGTTACATTTCAGATATGTTACGACCCGTGGCTCTACCCTTTATTGGATCCCTGCGAAATCATACATTTCAGCAAGATAATGCACGACCGCATGTTGCAGGTCCCGTACGGGCCTTTCTGGATACAGAAAATGTTCGACTGCTGCCCTGGCCAGCACATTTTCCAGATCTCTCACCAAATGAAAACGTCTGGTCAATGGTGGCCGAGCAACTGGCTCGTCACAATACGCCAGTCACTACTGTTGATGAACTGTGGTATCGTGTTGAAGCTGCATGGGCAGCTGTACCTGTAGACGCCATCCAAGCTCTGTTTGACTCAATGCCCAGAAGTATCAAGGCCGTTATTACGGCCAGAGGTGGTTGTTATGCGTACTGATTTCTCAGGATCTATGCACCCAAAGTGCGTGAAAATGTAATCACAGGTCAATTCTAGTATAATATATTTGTCCAATGAATCATCTGCATTTCTTCTGGGTGTAGCGATTTTAATGGCCAGTAGTGTATTTATGGTTTAGTCAACATCATCAATCCTACGGGATTTATCTAGTTATTTTACGTATTTGTATACACTGCCGAAAAAAAGAAACTCGATCCAGAAATATATTCAATGGCACCTTGGTATAACGTGTGCATATTGCGGGGTTGTAGGACAGTGGTTCATTTGTCACGGTCGTCAGCGGTTAGACGACGCTCAGGAAGTCTGTCAGTGCACACTCTGGTTTGACTCTGCAGGCAGTAACTGTGCCGTATTTAGAAGTGAACAGTGTTTGAAACATCCATTCTAGGGTACAACCATGCCCTGTCAGCGTGTACATACGCCTTCTGAGCAACTGCAGCCACTTGAACGGGTCGCTTTGTGGACCTGCGGAAAGCTGGGTGGACGTATCGACGGGTTGCTGCACACGTTGTGCACAGTGTATCGGTGGTGTGTCGCTGCTTGCAGCAGTGGTCAAGGGAACGTTGTCACACGCATTGATCAGATTCTGGACGTTCGCATGGTTCGGACGCGCGTGAAAAGCGACGCATAGTGGGAGCAGAGGTGGCCGATTGATTGTCATCAAGAGACGAAATCCGGGCACATGTTCACCTGCTGTGTCACCAGGGACCGTTGGGAACCGCCTGCTTGCCGCATTATTAAGACCACGTGTGTCTCCGGCCAGGCTGTCACTTGCACCACGACATCTCGAAACGCAGTTACTCTGGCGTCGTTAAAGGAGTGACTACAGAATGTTGCCCTCAGTGATGAGAGTAGATTCTGTCTGTATGCGTCTGGGAACGCATCAGTAACAGCTCTCTGCACATTTGACGTTCCTGCAGAGAAAAGTAACCACTTGCCGCTACATTACAGAGGTTGTAGTCCCCGAGCTATTGCACGAGGGTCACTCCAAAAGAAATGCACATTATTTTTTTAAATCCACCTTTTATTCTACATGTTTGAAAGTTTTACAGTGCGTAGATACATCCTTTAGGAACAATATTTTCATTTCTCCACATAATTTCCATCCCTCTCAACTGCCTTACGCCACCTTCGAATCAGCGCCTATATACCCGAACGGTAAAATTCTGGACCAACCTGTTGGAGCCACTGTTTGGCAGCGTGCACAAGGGAGTCATCTCCTTCAAATCTTGTTCCACGAAGAGCGTCTTTCAGTTTCCCAAAGAGATGATAGTCACATGGAGCCAGGTCAAGACTGTAAGGCGGGTGTTTCAGTGTTGTCCATCCGAGTTTTGTGGTCGCTTGCATGGCTTTTGACTGACATGTGGCCGTGCAATGTCGTGCAACAGCAAAACATCCTGCTTTTGCCGATATGGTCGAACACGACTCAGTCGAGCTTGAAGTTTCTTCAGTGTCGTCACATATGCATCAGAATTTATGGTGGTTCCACTTGGCATGATGTCCACAAGCAAGAGTCCTTCGGAATCGATAAACACCGTAGCCGTAATTTTTCCAGCAGAATGTGTGATTTTGATTTTTTTTTTCCTTGGGTGAATTTGCATGATGCCACTCCATTGATTGCCTCTTCATCTCTAGTGAAAAATGGTGGAGCCATGTTTCATCACCTGTCACAATTCTTCCAAGAAATTCATCTCCACCATTCTCGTACTGTTCCAAAAGTTCGCTACATACCGTTTTTCTTGTTTCTTTGTGAGCCACTGTCAACATCCTGGGAACCCACCTGGCACAAACCTTTTTTAACGCCAACACTTCCAGTATTCTGCAAACACTGCCTTTCCCTATCCCAAAGTAGCGTGACAATTCGTTCACTGTGATGCGTCTGTCAGCAGTCACCAATTCGTTAACTCTCTGCACATTGTCTGGAGTGTGTGCAGTACCAGGCCTGCCGCTGCGAGGACGATCCTCAATATTGCCGTGCCCGCTTTCATCACGTAACCTGCTTGCCCACCGACTAACTGTACTGCGATCGACAGCAGCATCTCCATACACCTTTTTCAGGCTCTTGTGAATGTTTCTCACTGTCTCGTTTTCACAGCACAGGAATTCTATGACAGCACGTTGCTTCTGACGAACGTCGAGTGTAGCAGCCATCTTGAAGACATGCTATGATGGCGCCACTCACGGGAACAGGTTGAACTAAGTTTGAAGACAAGCGGGAAGGATGTATCTACACACTGTAAAACTTTCACACATGCAGAATGAAAACTGTATTTTTACAAAAATAGTGTGCATTTATTTTGGAGTGACCCTCGTAATTCCTTCGACAGGAATGTGACGTGCTTTTTTAGGTGGGAAATGTACGTCAGCAAAACAAGTGATGTGATAAAACGTGCTGTTCGTGGTGCACAAGAACTGCTCTGGCCAGCTAGATCACCTGATCTCTTGCCAATTGAATACATTTGGGATACGATGAGGTGGAAACTTACTAGTTCACCGACGCCTGCGAGTATCGCTGCTGATTTGGAACAAAATCTGCAGTATGCTCGGGAGAGTCTATCGCAGGATGAAATTTGGCACCTTAAGGATCGTTTACATGCAAGAATATGCGCCTTCGTTGAGGCCAGAGGTTGGTACGAGCCGTACGTATTCCGAAAGTAAGATCCAATCAGTCGCAAAATGGAAACTACAGTGAAAATCAGAAGGGTTTTATTCGAAATACTTAGCCACACCTTCCAGCAACGTCTCTACACAGTCGCCGCTCCGTCTGAGACGTTTATCGTAGCGTTGTAGTAACTTTCCAATATCCTCGTCATATAAGGCAGCCTCCTGCACTTTTCACCAATTCTCTACGCTGATCTGCAGTTCTTTGTCTGTGCCAAAACGTTGGCTTCATAGCCAGCAGTTCACGTCGGCAGAGATGAAAGTCAGATGGAGCAAAGTCCGGGTTGTGTGAAGGGAAATAAAACACTTACTATCGAAAACACTGCGGGGGAGGGGGGGGCTCCTCATTGCACCTGCAAAGTGCGGCCGAGAACTGACATGAAGAAGGAAACCCATGACAGTTATGTTGTGTGGGCTGCATCAAATCAGGCGAAATCTTTCATGGGCACTCATACTTGGCGGGAGACACTGTTCACTAGGCAACTTTACGTGCTCACTGTACACTCAGAACTGAAAAGACAGACCTGACGCGATAGACGGGCATGTAGAGACACTGTCCAACATACCTATGGAAAGCTTTATAGCAGGGCTTAACAACTGGCCGGTTTTGAGCGCGAGTACTCGCGTCTGCCAGGGCACGTGCTCGCGAGCAGGTGCAAGGTCGCGGAGTAGGGAGGGAGGGGAGGGAGGGGAAAGGCGCGCGCACGTTTGAATGTGATCTCGCGTTCTTAGCAGATTTAACTAGCCATCTGAATGCTTTGAACATTTTACTACAAGGTAAAGATCTGCTAATTATTCATTTCATAGATCGAATACGAGCTTTTAAAATGAAATTGACACTTTGGGTGAGTCAGCTGGAAACAGGAAACCTAGCTCATTTTCCTAAATTATCATCCATGCAAGATGTTCTCAAAGACTGTGAACGTTATTCACATAGTTTAGTTGATCGGCGCTTTCGAGATCTGACAGCACTAGACAGTGATTTTGATCTGTTCTCTCCATATTGAGCGAATATTTAAGAGATTCGTCCTGAGCTACAGCAAGAAATTATTGACCTGCAGTGTGACAGAGAATACAGAGACAAATTTCAGAACAATAAAAACATTTTGGAATTCTACAGACACTTTCCTCAGGATAGATTTCCTCGTTTGCACAAACTGGCGGCTACAATAATATCAATGTTCGGTTTCACGTATGTTTGTGCACAACTGTTCTCTGCAATGAAATGTAACAAGACGCGCCTGAGAAACGCATTGTCAGATCGAAATTTAAACTGCACGCTGCGCCTAAAATGCACAAGATCAATTACTCCGAACATAGACGCAATTGTAAAGGGCGAAAAGTACAAGATAACCGAGAATCCCACACTTCAGTGACACCTTTTATTGTGTAACAGTTCACAAATTGATGCGAATGTAGAGGCATACACTAAGCTAATAAAATTATGTGGCATGCATACATACTCCTTTATTTGTTTCATTTGTCGCAGTAATAATTTGTGAATGATATCCCTGCAGGTGGCAGCGGATTTACATTGACTGGCGGCAGCTGTTGTGTGCCCCACGTGACTTTCCCCACACTCCGCTCTGGTCCGGTAGTGGGGGTAGCGTGCTCGCGCTGCTCCGTGCTCGCGCCTTGCTGCTCACAGCTTGCTCCGCGAGCACGTATGTTGTGAAGCCCTGCTTTATAGGGTTTTCACTGTTGATACGTGGTACTTACTGGAATTAAGGGAAGCGTGGAAGGGAGGACCCACCAATATAACTTTCTTATCACACAACCTGTTTATTTAACAACATATAAATTGTGTTTTACAGATGATCGAAGCATTTGACTGTTAAATTTTCTTTAAGAAAATGAAAAAATTTGCAAAATTCTTTTGACCTTAAACCTTAACTTGAATGAGCTTTTAATCTTTGCAAAAGGAATTTGAAGTGCTGTATCGCAAAACGGCAAACAATATGACAATGATTACGAGACGGCCCGATCTGCAGCCCTCCAGTTATCGGGTGAAACAGCGGTGTTTACTACCGCGCTGGACGCAGTCTGTCTTATTAAATGCTCCTCTGCAACACATGAAAACTATATAGGCACCACTGACGACAAGAGTGATTCAGTTACTCAAAACTCATGACGCAATTTTTAATTTGAAAGCTGCATGTCGAAAGGTTCGGGGTTAAGATACGCACCTGTGGTTAAAGTTTAAACAGATTAGCAAACAATACGACAATGGTAAGGCTTACTTCAAAGCAACCAACCTCTTAATTTCAATCGGCAACCAAGGTGCGACTGGATCCCAGCCCGTCCCTTCTGACAATTTTATTTTGAATAAAGCCCTGGTGACAGTTGGCTGTTAACATTTTCAAAGTTAAACTGATTGTAAGTTATTAAGACCGCTCTGAAGGAACGTCTTAAAACATTACTTGCGAACACTTATTACAAGAGAACCCACTCGGCGGAACCACAAGATACAGCTAAAATACACCAATAATGACCCGGTCTTTCAAACACAGAAACGAACCGCTTAGTAGAACAGGTTGTTCATATAACTAATGACTGAGATATGCAATTCTAATCAAAGAAGTGAACCTGTTAACAACTAAATCTAACCACAAGGACCGTCTTTCGTTTGATGGCAACCTGTGCCTTAGTACAACTGTTCCGGCTGTATTTACGACCAAGAACTGATTAATTGGAACATTAATGATAGGGTACAAACCGGAAAGGAAAGGCAATAAATAGCGGGACAAATTTTGAAACGACAACTAATGTCTTAGTACAATACTACTGCCTATATTTACGACCAAAGAGCCGAACGAGTAAAACTCTGAGGGTCGGCTACAAACCAGAAAATAATAAGGAGGGCAGGTAGACAATGGCACAAATCACCACGGGGATTACAGACTGTTACTCCCCTTTATCCGCAAGCAGTTCCGTAGATCGAAGTTGCGTCGGCGCGGTTACTGAGAGGTGCCGATGAAAGCCAGGTAGAAGGGGGCAGCCGGGCCACGAGCGGTCGTCCGACACGAATGTTGCCAACCAACCGACGGGATGTCGGCCTGCTGCTTGTAGTCGACACTCGCGGTGAAGTACTCCGGGATCTTCGCTCTGCGCAGGCCCTCCTTGCGCAGCTGGTGGCTTCGGCCGCTCGGACCTCGTGACCACCTCTTGTCGCGACGCTACCGCCAACCCCCAGACTTCTTGGCTCCCCCTCGGGCCAGCGAACCCCCTATATACAGGGTGTTTCAAAAATGACCGGTGTATTTGAAACGGCAATAAAACCTAAACGAGCAGCGATAGAAATACACCGTTTGTTGCAATATTCTTGGGACAACAGTACATTTTCAGGCGGACAAACTTTCGAAATTACAGTAGTTACAATTTTCAACAACAGATGGCGCTGCAAGTGATGTGAAAGATATAGAAGACAACGCAGTCTGTGGGTGCGCCATTCTGTACGTCGTCTTTCTGCTGTAAGCGTGTGCTGTTCACAAACGTGCAAGTGTGCTGTAGACAACATGGTTTATTCCTTAGAACAGAGGATTTTTATGGTGTTGGCATTCCACCGCCTAGAACACAATGTTGTTGCAACAAGACGAAGTTTTCAACGGAGGTTTAATGTAACCAAAGGACCGAAAAGCGATACAATAAAGCATCTGTTTGAAAAATTTCAACGGACTGGGAACGTGACGGATGAACGTGCTGGAAAGGTAGGGCGACCGCGTACGGCAACCACAGAGGGCAACGCGCAGCTAGTGCAGCAGGTGATCCAACAGCGGCCTCGGGTTTCCGTTCGCCGTGTTGCAGCTGCGGTCCAAATGACGCCAACGTCCACGTATCGTCTCATGCGCCAGAGTTTACACCTCTATCCATACAAAATTCAAACGCGGCAACCCCTCAGCGCCGCTACCATTGCTGCACGAGAGACATTCGCTAACGATATAGTGCACAGGATTGATGACGGCGATATGCATGTGGGCAGCATTTGGTTTACTGACGAAGCTTATTTTTACCTGGACGGCTTCGTCAATAAACAGAACTGGCGCATATGGGGAACCGAAAAGCCCCATGTTGCAGTCCCATCGTCCCTGCATCCTCAAAAAGTACTGGTCTGGGCCGCCATGTCTTCCAAAGGAATCATTGGCCCATTTTTCAGATCCGAAACGATTACTGCATCACGCTATCTGGACATTCTTCGTGAATGTGTGGCGGTACAAACTGCCTTAGACGACACTGCGAACACCTCGTGGTTTATGCAAGATGGTGCCCGGCCACATCGCACGGCCGACGTCTTTAATTTCCTGAATGAATATTTCGATGATCGTGTGATTGCTTTGGGCTATCCGAAACATACAGGAGGCGGCGTGGATTGGCCTCCCTATTCGCCAGACATGAACCCCTGTGAGTTCTTTCTGTGGGGACACTTGAAAGACCAGGTGTACCGCCAGACTCCAGAAACAATTGAACAGCTGAAGCAGTACATCTCATCTGCATGTGAAGCCATTCCGCCAGACACGTTGTCAAAGGTTTCGGGTAATTTCATTCAGAGACTACGCCATATTATGCTACGCATGGTGGATATGTGGAAAATATCGTACTATAGAGTTTCCCAGACCGCAGCGCCATCTGTTGTTGAAATTTGTAACTACTGTAATTTCGAAAGTTTGTCTGCCTGAAAATGTACTGTTGTCCCAAGCATATTGCAACAAACGGTGTATTTCTATCGCTGCTCGTTTAGTTTTTATTGCCGTTTCAAATATACCGGTCATTTTTGAAACACCCTGTATATCGGCACAGATACCAACTCTTCCTCATAGATATTGGCAATGGGGCCGCAAGATGGATAGTCGATACTGCACCTGAGCCACTGGCGCCAGACGTAACAGTCTACTAATTCAATGACGCCAAAACTCAACTGTGGTTTCCATTTCGCGACCGATCGGACCTTACTTTCGGAATACGCCTCGTACATTCTGTATTGATGCGAGTGTTTGCGCGCTCTTTGCTGTGGAATGTATGTTTCATATGGTCTGAATTTGTTGTCATGTAGACTTACAGTGATGAACTGCCTGTCATATCGGTTGTCAATTAAATGACCTTGTCCTTGAAGGTATAGCATTTTTTCGGCACTCTATATTTTTCGCTGTCTTGTCTGTTTACTTAAAATGGTTTGAGAATTAATTCTGTATTATGGTATGGACTTTAAAGTGACGGTGCACGACAAATCCCTCTAAGAAGTATGAGTCAATCCAAAAAATCAGTTGCACTGTACACGCCGATAGCGGCCTACAAAGCCGCCGGCGCGCCCGTGATATGACGACACTGTGCAGCCCTCAAATTACCTGAGACAGTGGTGAGAGGCGGCCGACATGCACATATGATTTCGGAGATAGACAGGAATGACCGACATTCCTGATGAACCGGTGGGACTACAAGCCCTCATTGGTACCAGACGGACACTAAAGTCTTATAGTGTACCAGACGACTGCACTCTACGATGAAGACAACCTGACTCCATTCTAAACAGATTCCATTTCAAATGTTCTCTCGTCCACCTTCATCGGAGGGTTTGTACTATTCTTCATGACGGCCAGCTACAGGTCAGATTGCTCGGTTTCGCGGGCTTTCCGACCGTGATGTTTCCGACGCTTTTGTATGCGCCGCAGGTACCAGGGGACGTCCGACCAAGCTGTCATGCATCGTGGTTTCTCTGACTGGAGCCACCGTCAACGCTGATTTACACGAATCGTTCACCAGCAACGGATGTGTCGTCATCGTCAGTCAGGCAGTGCCCTCGCCGAGAGGCTTCGTTTGTGCATAATTTCGTAAGTCTAAGCTTCTTGAGCTCTGTACACTGTGGGTAGTGGAAATAATCACAGCAAAGGATGGTCGTCCCTACCGGTTGCACATAAAATGCGATAATTACATGAACTGGTTGTACATGAATTTGGAACGTAGTAAGGGCCGAGGACATTTAAAGTTGGACTTGGCAGAATCATGGATGAACAGCAACATTCTTGTTTACCTGACAAAGCATCAGTACAGACGCATAATTGCAGGTAAAGAGTCCACAAAGCAAAGACAGTGCCTATTTCCAAATTTTTAGAGATGGCATTAGGGACCCTGGAGAGGAAACGACTGAGTCGAAAGCTAGAAGCTAGAATCGTTCTGATACCTCTGACAATGGAATGCATGTATCAGTGCTGTTGCACTTTCAGATGTGGTAGTACAGACCACAATAAGAAGAAAAGTCTAATAAATATGGGCTCTAAATACATTCCTGTTTGTGGCCTCTGAAAGTTGCCTACTCTACAATCTTGGCAACAACCGTACCGATACATGTATTTCACTGTCAGAGGTATCAGAATAATTTTCGCTTATAAGTTTGGACTCGGTCGTTTCCGGACCAGGGCCCCTCACCTAAAAGTGATACATTTACCATTCTCCAAAATCACTCGAAAGTATGTAACATCATCGCGGAATCACTCTATATAACGACCATGGGAATTTTGAACGGTTACAAAAAACTGAGTGAGAAACGGAGGTTCATAAAATGAGACATATGTTTATTCATTTTCTGCATTACATTGTAGAAAGAAAAAAGATAAACATCACAAAAAGAAAAAAAGAAAAAGAAAACTTAAAAAAGCTTCAGCAGGATAAAAAGTGAAGAGACATTCTCATTACAAACGATTGGCAAAGTCTCCGCCACTTTTGCGGCTTCCTTTGACGGTCGGAAGATCCAAGGCTAAAATGTTTGCGGCCGAAAATACCACATTGACATCACGGACTGCAGAACCCACAGTGAAAAGTCCACGACAACAACAGTTCGCGTGCAGATGGTTGCGTAATGACTAGATCGACACAGCCCCTCTCCCCAGATGTCACCAGAAAGGCAGCGAGCAGTTCTATTTTCTCCTCGGAGTACCTATGAGGACAATTTGTAAGCACTGGCCATCAACTCGTACTGTTAACAGATTCAGAATTTTGTGTTTCACGGTACCGCAAGGAAGTAAGCGAGAGAATGTTGTTACTGGTGGCTGGAATCCTCTTTCCACAACACAAATGCACATGTGGATTAATACGATTCTTTATTTACATGAAACGCAAACATTTACTTAACCTTAATACAGTCCATGTTTTGTGGTACAAGCTCATCAGTAACAGTCCTCTTATAGACTGATGTAATGTCAACATCGGTAATCTTGCTGCTACAAACTTTAGTTTCTCATTGCTTGTCCCACTATAGTCACTAATCTGGTTCCTGTGCACAGCACAGCGTATGACGAACTAAACCGAATCTGCGAATAAACTGATGGATGCCAAACTGGATGATTGAGTGAGTGAGGCCCTCCGGTCAGTTGCAGCGGTCTAAGTACTTACTGTCGAGTGGGCGTTGGCTGTGTGTTGCTTATAGGTGTGTCTCTGGCCTCTCTCGTGATAAGCGCACTTCATCCAGCGCCTACTAATCGATCTTCGCGTTTCATCTTTGCCGACCGGTGTGCTGGCGACAGTTTACACCAGCACAGGATCAATGCTTGAATGACGTCACTGAGGTGTAAGCCAGTTCGGCGGACAATTTCCGATGCTGAAAACCCACCTTGCCATAAAATGACACCGGACGGAGTGTCCGAGCTTGAAATCGCCCTTTGAGGTATTTTGGCAGAGTGAGCGGAGTACACAAGCCGCGTTGTCAATTCACGATGGGAGACAGATTTACGTTTAGGTCTATTACACAGGTGACTGCAAGTATGGTACAATCAGTTCCACAAGAAAGTGTACTCCATACTTTTAAATGTAACGTCCGCGGCGACATCTCTGGTAGTGGTCTCGTATATGTAATCAGTGCACTTTTGCACGGTGTATAGATAAATAGGGCGAGAGTTGAATGTTTCGTTATGTCGGTTGCAGTTCAAAATGATTACAAAATACACTCCTGGAAATGGAAAAAAGAACACATTGACACCGGTGTGTCAGACCCACCATACATGCTCCGGACACTGCGAGAGGGCTGTACAAGCAATGATCACACGCACGGCACAGCGGACACACCAGGAACCGCGGTGTTGGCCGTCGAATGGCGCTAGCTGCGCAGCATTTGTGCACCGCCGCCGTCAGTGTCAGCCAGTTTGCCGTGGCATACGGAGCTCCATCGCAGTCTTTAACACTGGTAGCATGCCGCGACAGCGTGGACGTGAACCGTATGTGCAGTTGACGGACTTTGAGCGAGGGCGTATAGTGGGCATGCGGGAGGCCGGGTGGACGTACCGCCGAATTGCTCAACACGTGGGGCGTGAGGTCTCCACAGTACATCGATGTTGTCGCCAGTGGTCGGCGGAAGGTGCACGTGCCCGTCGACCTGGGACCGGACCGCAGCGACGCACGGATGCACGCCAAGACCGTAGGATCCTACGCAGTGCCGTAGGGGACCGCACCGCCACTTCCCAGCAAATTAGGGACACTGTTGCTCCTGGGGTATCGGCGAGGACCATTCGCAACCGTCTCCATGAAGCTGGGCTACGGTCCCGCACACCGTTAGGCCGTCTTCCTCTCACGCCCCAACATCGTGCAGCCCGCCTCCAGTGGTGTCGCGACAGGCGAGAATGGAGGGACGAATGGAGACGTGTCGTCTTCAGCGATGAGAGTCGCTTCTGCCTTGGTGCCAATGATGGTCGTATGCGTGTTTGGCGCCGTGCAGGTGAGCGCCACAATCAGGACTGCATACGACCGAGGCACACAGGGCCAACACCCGGCATCATGGTGTGGGGAGCGATTTCCTACACTGGCCGTACACCACTGGTGATCGTCGAGGGGACACTGAATAGTGCACGGTACATCCAAACCGTCATCGAACCCATCGTTCTACCATTCCTAGACCGGCAAGGGAACTTGCTGTTCCAACAGGACAATGCACGTCCGCATGTATCCCGTGCCACCCAACGTGCTCTAGAAGGTGTAAGTCAACTACCCTGGCCAGCAAGACCTCCGGATCTGTCCCCCATTGAGCATGTTTGGGACTGGATGAAGCGTCGTCTCACGCGGTCTGCACGTCCAGCACGAACGCTGGTCCAACTGAGGCGCCAGGTGGAAATGGCATGGCAAGCCGTTCCACAGGACTACATCCAGCATCTGTACGATCGTCTCCATGGGAGAATAGCAGCCTGCATTGCTGCGAAAGGTGGATATACACTGTACTAGTGCCGACATTGTGCATGCTCTGTTGCCTGTGTCTATGTGCCTGTGGTTCTGTCAGTGTGATCATGTGATGTATCTGACCCCAGGAATGTGCCAATAAAGTTTCTCCTTCCTGGGACAATGAATTCACGGTGTTCTTATTTCAATTTCCAGGAGTGTATCTGAAGCGTCACGAGGCAGCGTTCCTTGTAAATCTTCCAAAGGGACCAACGTTTTTATATGGAGGTGCTGCTAAAATTCTTAGAATGTGAAAGACATTTGCTTCAAAGTGGGTCAAACAATAGTTAGAGGTTGGAAACTTGGATGATTTACCAGAGAGAAGGCTAAGGTGCCAAGCTATAATCGATAAAGGCAGCGATTGCATTAACTATTAGATAATTGTGCAATTAGTAATAACATGTAATTTCATCTAGACATATATTTATAATAGTGTCTTTTATTTCATACAGATAACGGCATACACTTTATTGTGGAACTGACTGTGGCTAGTTCCTGCGGTCAAAAGACTGTCAACAAAGTGGTTTCCAAACGAACTATTATACTACACAACACATGAGGGTAGTGCAAAACATTCTTGTGCAGTTTACATAACAAATGCCCGTTAAAGGCAAACCTGGGCTGGGTGATGTAGGATGGGTTGTTTATCTTAACGGGCGTAAATACTTTCCGGGCCAGTTTTATCTTTCTCAGCCTGTAAAACACTACGATTACGATGTCGGCATGCGTAAATCTAACGTGCTACATTCAAGTGTGTACACATTTCAATCTACTGCAGATGCTTTATAAAAAAACTGTGGCGAAACATGCATCAGAGGCTGTAGCACATTTTTTCAGTTGCGCAGGGGCAACATCAAAAAATTATCGCTGTTGTAATAAAAAGCAGCTGATAATCGACTGTACAATTACAGTACATGCCTATCCATTGCACAATCAACTGTTCTCTTAATCTTGAGCCATAATTCTCCAACAAGCTCCTGTCCAGAGCTAAATGTTTCAAGGTCCTCCCTGATATGTGGCACTGCTGCCTATTTATCTACTTTGCTCAACATGTAAATCATTTTACTTGTTTCAGTTATACAGCCGTTCCCAATAATATTCAAGAAAGGAAATTGAAGTAATCCGCTGAACTACAGACTCTTATAACTAACGCCGATTTGCAGTAGCATGTAGGAACATATGCTCTACTCAAACATTATGAATCACCTTGATGAAAACGATTTATTGACAAATTGCCAACACGGATTCAGAAAACATCGCTCTTATGAAACACAACTAACTCTTTATTCTCACGAAGTAAAGAGTGCTATCGACTTGGGGCGTCACACTGATTCCATATTTTTAGATATCCAGAAGACTTTTGACACTGTTTCTCACGAACGATTTCTAATTAAACTGCATGACAATGTAGGAAAGTCTCAGTTGTGTGACTGGATTCGTGATTTCCTGCCAGAAAGATCACAGTTCGTAATAACTGGCGGAAAGACATTGAGTAAAACACAAATAATATCTGACGTTTCCCAAGGAAGTGTTATAGGCCCTGTGTTGTTCTGATCCCTATAAACGATTTAGGAGACAATCTCAGTAGCCCTCTAAGCAGATGATGCTGCCATTTACAGTCACGTAAATTCATCAGATGGTCAAAACGAATTGCAAAATGGTTTACACAAGATATCTGTATGATGCAAAAAGCGGCAATTAACTCTAAATCATGAGCACTAAAAATAATCCGCTAAATTTCACTTACACGATAAGTCACACAAATCTATAGACGCCCGCATCTCGTGGTCGTGCGGTAGCGTTCTCGCTTCCCACGCCTGGGTTCCCGGGTTCGATTCCCGGCGGGGTTAGGGACTTTCTCTACCTCGTGATGGCTGGGTGTTGTGTGCTGTCCTTAGGTTAGTTAGGTTTAAGTAGTTCTAAGTTCTAGGGGCCTTATGACCACAGCAGTTGAGTCCCATAGTGCTCAGAGCCATTTGAACCATTTTTGAATCTATAGACTGTAAACTCAACTAACTAGTTAGGGATTGCAGTTACAAATAACTTAACGTGGGATGATCACATAGATAATGTTGTGGGGAAAGCAAACCAGAGACTGCGGTTCATTGGCAGAATACTTACAAGGGAACCTCCCCATCGCACCCCCCTCAGATTTAGTTATAAATTGGCACAGTGGATAGGCCTTGAAAAACTGAACACAGATCAATCGAGAAAACAGGAAGAAGTTGTGTAGAACTATGAAAAAAATAAGCAAAATGTATAAACTGAGTAGTGCGTGCGCAACATAGGCAACATCAAGGACAGAGTGAGCTCAGGAACGCCGTGGTCCCGTGGTTAGCGTGAGCAGCTGCGGAACGAGAGGTCCTTGATTCAAGTCTTCCCTCGAGTGAGAAGTTTACTTTCTTTATTTTTGCAAAGTCCGTTCGTTCATTGAAATCTCTTTTCACTGTAATAAGTTTAGTGTCTGTGTTTTGCGACCGCACCGCAAAACCGTGCGATTAGTAGACGAAAGGACGTGCCTCTCCAATGGGAACCGAAAACATTTGATCGCAAGGTCATAGGTCAGTCGATTCCTCCACAGGAATACACGTCTGGTATATTCTATACGACACTGGCGACGGCATGTGCGCCACATGACAGGAATATGTTGTCGACTCACCTAACTTGTACACTTCTACCTTGCCCGATTTAGGTTCTTGTGGATGTGATAATCACTCCCAAAAAAGTGATGAGAACATAAGAGTTTGTTACATAAAGTGTAACAAATGAATGCAACAGCTTCACAGTCGCACAGTTTTTCCTGTGCTCTGTCAAAACATAGGTTTGTAACGTTTTCAAATTTTTCCGTGTGATACCGTCGAATCCTGCATATGTCCAAGCAAATCTGAACATGTCCTGGAATTTTGGAGAGCGAAGTTGATTATATAAAAAATTAAAATTTTCACTCGAAGGAAGATTAAAACCAAGAACCTCTTGTTCCGCAGTTGCTCACGCTAACCACGGGACCACAACGATGCAGTGCTTACACCACCATTAATGTTGCCTATTTTGCCGTGGACTACTCAGTTTGTATATTTTGCTTATTTTTTTATAGTTCCACACAACTTCTTCCTGTTTTCTCGATTGATCTGTGTTCGGTTTTTCAAGGCCTATTCACTGTGCCAACTTATAACTAAATCTGAAGGGGGTGCGATGGGGAGGTTCCCTTGTTAGAAAATATAACAGGTCTGCTAAAGAGAGTGCTTACACTACGCTAGTTTACCCGCTTCTAGAGTATTGCTGTGCTGTGTGGGATCCGCATCAGGTAGGATTGGCGGAGGACATCTAAAAAGTACAAGGAAGAGCAACTCGTTTTGTAATATCGCGAAAAAGGAAAGATAGCGCCACGGATGCGAAGCGTCAATTGGGATCGCAATCATTGAAACAAAGGCGCATTTCGTTGCGGCAGGATCCTCTGAAATTTCAGTCATTTATTTTCTTCAAAATGGCTCTGAGCACTATGGGACTCAACTACTGAGGTCATTAGTCCCCTAGAACTTAGAACTAGTTAAACCTAACTAACCTAAGGACATCACAAACATCCATGCCCGAGGCAGGATTCGAACCTGCGACCGTAGCGGTCTTGCGGTTCCAGACTGCAGCGCCTTTAACCGCACGGCCACTTCGGCCGGCTATTTATTTTCTCTTCAACTCAGAGTATCTAAATACTTTGTTGGCGACCACCTACATGGGGAGAAATGATCATCATAATGAAATAAGAGAAATCTGAGCTCGCGCGGAAAGATTTAAGTGTTCTTTTTTCCCGCGCGCTGTTCGAGAGTGGAACGGTAGACATGTAGCTTGAAAGTGGTTCGATGAACCCTCTGCCAGGTACTTAGAAGTGAATCGCAGAGAAATCATGTAGATCTAGATGTAGATGTAGATGTCGTATGGTCACTGATACCAGTTCCAATATGGACAGCCTCAAAGAGGTCAGGTCTGTTTCTGCAATCACGTGAGTGTTGTTCCGAACTATTTGCTCTAGGTTGCTTTCAGAGAACCTATTCAGTAATGCTTCGCAGGACGTCTTTTCATGCCCTCCAATAGCAAAATTAAAACTATTCCAATTTATTTTTTTGGAAAATTGAAGCCCTCTCCGATTATTACTTGGACATGTTGTGTAACGGCATCGTCTTACATAGACCTATTATGTAGAGATTTTTGAAAACAAGCTTCAAGCTTTATAGTTGTTGAAAGATGCTCGCTTGACTACGAGGACTGATATGTTCTGACAGCATGACTGGGCTGCTGCTTATTCAAGTGGTCAGGTCACACTTCACCTTATCCTTCCCAGGGAGATGGACCGACAAAAGTTGTTAGGTTTGCTGGCCACCAAGACCCCACAATTTACTTATTTTAAATTTTCGCCTGCGCGCTGGTTAAAAGGCGAAGTGTACAAAGCAAAGTAGACACAGGAGAAGAAATGATTTACCGATTACGAATAGTGCTGTCATAGAAGGACGCGAATAGCACGCAAGGAGATCCACATGTCGTGTTCGTCATGAGAATTCGAAAGAGCACTGAAGCAGGAGGTGGAATTTGTGGAAATCAACTTCGAAATTAATCATTTGCCTTCGCCTGACACCTTCTGTGAATACTTGTTTAGGTCACACGCCAACAGCTGTACCTCTGTAACCAATAAATACTGGACACATGTTAAACTGAATCTGTTATTCAAATTAATCTACACTACCACATCTAAAAGTCCCCCTGCGTAGCTGAGTGGTCAGCGCGGGTGACTACAATGCGGTTGATCTGGGTTCGATTCCCGGTGCTGCCGAGGATTTTTCCGTGCGGGGAGGACTGGAACGGGATGCTCTCTGACCGGAAGAACGGCGTCCTGACCACATGACCTTCCACACAGCAGAGGATGACACGGCGGTCGGTCGGACGCCACACTTCGGAACTTAAATTTTTTTACCGTCTCTTAAAATGTTTACTGTTTTCCCTGATTAACATTGTATACGTGTGATTACTTCCATGAAGTGTGAAGCCCTCTGACTTTCCAAATGTAGCGATCGGCCTATGCTTCTGCAACGGCTTGAGCGTCGCGTTTAGAGGCACTGACCTGCACCACAGCCCACGGAAACACAATGCGGGGGCCGCCACAGATAAGCGATCGCTGCGCAACTCGCTTTCGCGGAAGTCGGAGCGAAGCACGGCTCCCACGACCTGCGAAAAACAATAGTGTACCCGAAGAGTGGAAAGCTCTCTTATGTGAAAGAGCAACCTAGTTCCTGGCGCATTTAATGCATTAATGCATCTATTTAACGGTTCGAATGTCTTTCGCAAAATGCAGATCGTTTCCGCGATACGGTGCGACGCTAAGCGAAAGTTTACACGTGGCTAGGTGAAGATAAGGCGTAGATAGGTATTTGACAATCATTTTCAGACTTTTGCCTTTTGGTATTCGAGTTAATTTCTCTTTGACGAAATCAGCTCGGGTTATCAGGCAGTCGTGACATTATTCTGTTGCAATGTTTCGAGGTGTCTCGTACTCCTCATCTTCATGTGAAGTGTCGTGTTAAAGTACAGTTCTCTCCATCAGAGCCTCTGAACTTTGAACTTCCCTGCCGAGGGTCCAGCGGGTGGGCAACCGCGTACCTCCATACGAAATGTCCCGACAGCTGTGCTGTGGTGAGGGCGGGCATTCTGACGGGGATTCTGCGGTCTAGCGGCTATAAGGGAACAAATTAGACATGAACCGAGCACTTGGACTGAAGATAAATGTAAATGTCGTGTGACTAGGGCCTCCCGTCGGGTAGACCGTTCGCCGGGTGCAAGTCTATGGGGGTGAAATGATGATGATTACGACAACACAACACCCAGTCCCTGAGCGGAGAAAATCTCTGACCAGGAATCGAACCAGGGCCCTTAGGTTCGACATTCTGTCGCGTGGACCACTCAGCTACCTGGGGGCGGACGAACTGAAGATGACGACTAGGGAACTCGTCGAAACGTTGAGGCAACGTGATGTCACAAATCCTACATATTCCACTGTCTATGGGACATGTAATAAATAAGTGTAACTCCATCCTGTATCTTGAGTGCGGGACTTCGGCTGATTGATTTCCAGTAATAAAATACCAACAGCCGTTATTTTGGTTTTATTTGTCAGGCAAACAGTTTCGGCGTTGCATTATGCTATCTTCAGGCCTGCATATATCAAGTAACCCTCGTGTTACAAACCAATGCAGCACTGTCAACTGATATCGTGCAGATCTTTTTTCCAACTGAGTTGCTGACTGTGCAAGGAGCGCACATGCCCGAGGGAAAAAGGTTTGCACGGTATCAATTGACAGTGCTGCACTGGTTTGTAACACGAGGGTTACTCGATATATGCAGGCCTGAGGACGGCATAATGCAATGCCGAAACTGGTTGCCTGACAAATAAAACCAAAATAACGGCTGTTGGTATTTTATTATTGGTATATTCCATTCTTCCGTTCATTATCACTCATATTGCTCGTACTAATTTCCGACATTATGTGAGTGAGTTAGCAGGAAGTACAACGTTGTAGGAGTACATGATAACAATTTCAGACCAAATGATCCACACATCTCACAGTAAAGGGTGTTCAAACAGTTGCATCAATACACACTGCAACCCCCTCTGGTGAAACGCAGGCGTGTATTTTTGCACGCAAACGATCGCGAACGTGCCGAATGGCATCCTGCCGTAGGTTATCCCAAGCATCTAGCGCCTTTTGTTGCTGTTCGGCAATGGTTCTTGCAGGCTCTGGAAATCTGTAAGATTGGGGAGGTATCTGGTGACCTTGCTAGCCGAGCAATTGTTGTACACCACAAAGATCACGTTGCATAGCAGCAGCCGTATGCGGACCCGCACTGTCTACTGAAAAAGCACATCACCTTCCTGTCAAAGAAAGGGGAGTAGCGTGGGGACAACGTTCTGTGTAAAGTGGCGAGCTCTGATTACTTTACTGTGAACGAACACCAAATGTCACCGCGAGCTATAAGTGGAGAAGCCTGCGATGGAACCTGTGTGTCTCGGTTGCGAGATTTCCTGAACCTGTACAGAAAATTGAAATAACGATCAAAATAAACATCATTTCCACCCTTTTTACTGCTCGTGAAAAGCAGACATTTCATGTTCTACGAACATACAGCGAGCCCTTCAGAGGTGGTGGTCCAGATTTCTGTACACACCGGTACCTCTAACACTCAGTCTCACGTTCTCTTGCATTGATGCATGCCTTTATTCGTCGTGGCATACTATCCACAAGTTCATCAAGACACTATTGGTCCAGATTATCCCACTCCTCAACTGCAATTCGGCGTAGATCCCTCAGAGAGGTTGGTGAGTCACGTCGTCAATAAACAGCCCTTTTCAGTCTATCCCAGGCATGTTCGATAGGGTTCGTGTCTGGAGAATATACTGGCCTCTCTAGTCCAGCTATATCGTTATCCTCAACGAAGTCATTCACAAGATGTGCACGATGAAGCCGCCAATTGTCGTCCATGAAGACGAATGCCTCGCCAATATGCTGCCGATTTGGTTGCACTATCGGTCGGAGGATGGCTTTCACGAATCGTACAGCCGTTACGGCGCCTTCCATGACCACCAGCGGCGCACATCGGCACCACATAATGCCATCACAAAACATCAGGGAACCTCCACCTTGGTGTACTCACTGGACAGTGTGTCTAAGGCATTCAGCCTGACTGGGTTGCCTCCAAACACGTCTCTGACGATTGTCTGGTCGAAGGCATATGCGACACTCATCGGCGAAGAGAACGTGACGTCAATCCTGAGCGGTCCATTCGGCATGATGTTGGGCTCACGAAGTAACAATGTGGACGCAATCGAACCGCGGTGTGGACCGTCTAGGCATGGTTGAACAACAGACAACACGAGCCGTGTACCTCCTTCCTGGTGGAATGACTGGAACTGATCGGCTGTCGGACCCCCTCCACCTAATAGGCGCTGCTCAGGATTGGTTATTTACATTTTTGGACGGGTTTAGTGACATCTCTGAACAATCAAAGGGACTGTGTCTCTGATGCAATAAACACAGTCAACTTCTATCTTCAGAAGTTCTGGGAACCGTGGTGATGCAAAACTTTTTTTGATTTGTGTATAAGAAATCGTAACAGCTGTGGTCTGTGTTAACATTATTTCGGCACATGGGCATCCTTTCATGCATGATATCTACGGTAAGAAAGGAAGAATGAATTGATTGTTGGTGTTAATAACGATCATCCTCCTTCACCTCCTCTGCATTACTGCAGATGACGTCACTGAGCACATTTGTTCTGTGCATGCAGTACACGTGAAGCGCCTAGTTGTTTCCACTGCACTGTGTGGAATACGAAGGTTCTGTTATAGTTCACTAACCTGCTGTTTTCAGTTTGTTGTCCCCAGCGCAGAAAACATCACGCAGGTCGTTGGTTCTGTATCTTGAGGCTTAAACTGACTTTTAGCGAGGTTCTGTTCTGATATAATGTATCACTTCTTTGGGATGCCACTCGCGTATTTTAATATAGCCACACGAGAAGACTACATGATCTTAATACAACACGTTGTGATACAGCAAAGTAGATGATCAAACACAATATTTACGAAAATGTATCTTTACACTATTTGTGGCACGTGTCTGTGCCTCATGACTACCGGAGTGAATCTTTTAATACTGAATACTGGCAAACACATTCTGCCACAGACAACACGACTGTACATCTCGACTGCCTAATCCAGAGTGACGAACAGGAACTTAAATAAAAATTGGAAACACATCCTACGGCAGACAACATGTCTGTTCTTCTCGACTGCCTAATCCAGAGTGATGAACAGCCCGAAACACTCCGCGTGCCATACCAGGAAAGGCGTGACCCGAACGCTTCCGAAGTGCTTCGTCTGCAATTTATTCAGTCATTTGTTTTTGATTTAAATTGTTTTTAATAATTCTAAAATGGCTTATTGATAGTCAGCTGTTGACAGACATTTATATTAAAAAGTGAAGTCATTCCAATAAATAGTTCAACTAATAACAGTAAGTTCAGGCAGGCAGGTGCTAAAAAGGTCTAAAACTCACAAAATTGTCACAACAGGAAAGTAAATAATAATGTTACCATATTTAATCAAAATATTGGTGGATTAAAGAAAAAAGTAGATTCTCACAAAAGTAAAGTAAAAAATAATGTTACCATTTTTCACCAAAATATTCCGGGATTGAAGAATAAAGTAGATGAGCTCCTGGTTTGTTTAGATGACATTGTGTCTCATATGGAAAAGGTAAATATCAGTGGTTATAAACTAGGTGCACATATGAGTAGAGAGAATAAGGTGAGAGGAGGAGTTACCATAAAAGCTATCACTGTGTAGAAAGCTTAGATACAAAAAAGTTTTGTCTGGAGCAACATATAGAAGCACGTGTCTTTCAACTTAAACTGAAGGAGGGCTCTTTTATAATTGTAACAGTATATAGGCCCCTTCAGGAAACTTTCATTTATTCCTGGAAAACTTGGATGCCTTGTTGTGCTATCTGTCAGATAGGGGAAAGCAAATTATTATTTGTGGGGACTTCAGTGTTGAGTCACTGAAAGAGTGTAATAGGAAGAATGACCTGGAAGTCTTGCTCGGTTCTTTCAATTTGACATCTGTCATTAATTTTCCTACTCGGGTAGTAAAGGACAGTAGAACATTGATAGATAACACTTTTATAGACCAATACAGGTTTAAAAATATAAATTCGTGTCCTGTTGAGAATGGGCTTTCTGATCATGATGCCCAGCTAGTTACAGTATATGACACAGCTCCATTCAGTAATTCAAAACTACCCCCCAAAGCTGTGCGTTCAATTAATGACTCAACAATTAGAAATTTCAGAGAAAATCTTCAGCAGTTAGACTGGGATGAGATATACAAGGAACCCGATGCTAATTTAAAAATATAACTTATTTCATGGTACACTTGTAAGAGAATTTGAAAACTGTTTCCCCAAGAAAGTAGTTAAATCTAATTATAAGAAACCATGCAAAAAACCTTGGCTTACTAAAGGAATAAAAATATCGTGTAACCACAAAAGGGAACTGTATCTAACAACAAGAAAGAATAATGATCCAGAAACAGCCAAATATTACAAAAAGTACTGTGCTACATTAAGAAAGGTTATTAAAAAGTCCAGAAGCATGTGCATCATGTCTAAGATTAATACCTCTGATAACAAAATCAAAACAATTTGGAATATTATTACAAGGGAGACAGGGCAACCAAGAGTACAGGATGATGGCATCACCATCGAAGCGAATGGAAACTTGATAAACAACAAGCCGGAAGTCGAAAACATTTTTAATAATCATTTTTTAAATGTTGTAGAGAAAATAGGATCTAAAGATAGGATAGAAGAAGCATGGCAGTTAATGGAAGCGGCCTTACCCACACCATTTGATACAACTGAAATTCCACCCACCTCCACAATGCTGAAATTAGGAAGATAATAAATTCTCTCAAGTATAAAAGCTCACATGGAATTGATGTCATTTCCAGTAGTACAATAAAAGCTTATTCCCAAGAAATAAGTGGGATTCTTAGCGACATATGTAATAGCTCTCTGAAGCAGGGTATGTTCCCAGATAGACTGAAGTATGCCATTCTTAAACCACTGCATAAAAAAGGGGATACGCCTGATGTCAACAACTACCGCCTAATCTCTCTTCTGACTGCCTTATCCAAAATTTTTGAAAAAGTAAAGTATTGTAGAGTAGCTTCACACCTTTGTAAAAATAAAGTTTTAACAAAATGTCAGTTTGGTTTCCAAAATGGTTTTTCAACGGAAAATGCTATATATACTTTCACTAATGAAATATTAAATGCTCTGAGTAACCGGAAATCACCTTTTGGGATTTTTTGTGATCTATCAAAGGCTTTTGATTGTGTAAATCATGGAACACTTCTAGATAAGCTAAAGTACTGTGGTATGAATGGTACAGTGCTCCAATGGTTTAAATCATACGTAACTGGAAGAATGCAGAAAGTTGAAATAAGCAGTTCACATAATATGCAAAAAACTGGTGATTTCTCAAACTGGGGAATAATCAAGAATGGGGTGCCGCAAGGTTCGTTCTTGGGTCCTCTGCTGTTCTTAATATATATTAATGACTTGCCATTCTATATTCACGAAGATGCAAAGCTGGTACTTTTTGCCGATGATACAAGTATAGCTATCACACACAACAGACAAGAATTAACTGGTGAAATTGTAAACGATGTTTTTCAGAAAATCATTAAGTGGTTCTCTGCAAATGGGCTCTCATTAAACTTTGACAAAACACTGTATATACAGTTCCATACAGTAAATGGAATGACACCATTAATAAATATAGACTTCGATCAGAAATCTGTAGCTAAGGTAGAATATTCAGAATTTCTAGGTATATGCATTGATGAAGGGTTGAACTGGAAAAAAACACTGAGGATCTGCTGAAACGTTTGAGTTCAGCTACATATGCTATTAGGGTCATTGCAAATTTTGGCGATATACATCTGAGTAAATTAGCTTACCACGCCTATTCTAATTCTCTGCTTTCGTATGGCATCATATTCTGGGGTAACTCACCATTGAGTAAAAGAGTGTTCATTGCGCAAAAGCGTGTAATCAGAACAATTGCTGGAGCTCATCCAAGATCATCCTACAGACACTTATTTAAAGAGCTAGAGATCTTCACTGTAGCCTCACAATATATACAGGGTGTTTCAAAAATGACCGGTATATTTGAAACGGCAATAAAAACTAAACGGGCAGCGATAGAAATACACCGTTTGTTGCAATATGCTTGGGACAACAGTACATTTTCAGGCGGATAAACTTTCGAAATTACAGTAGTTACATTTTTCAACAACAGATGGCGCTGCAAGTGATGTGAAAGATATAGAAGACAACGCAGTCTGTGGGTGCGCCATTCTGTACGTCGTCTTTCTGCTGTAAGCGTGTGCTGTTCGCAACGTGCAAGTGTGCTGTAGACAACATGGTTTATTCCTTAGAACAGAGGATTTTTCTGGTGTTGGAATTCCACCGCCTAGAACACAGTGTTGTTGCAACAAGACGAAGTTTTCAACGGAGGTTTAATGTAACCAAAGGACCGAAAAGCGATACAATAAAGGATCTGTTTGAAAAATTTCAACGGACTGCGAACGTGACGGATGAACGTGCTGGAAAGGTAGGGCGACCGCGTACGGCAACCACAGAGGGCAACGCGCAGCTAGTGCAGCAGGTGATGCAACAGCGGCCTCGGGTTTCCATTCGCCGTGTTGCAGCTGCGGTCCAAATGACGCCAACGTCCACGTATCGTCTCATGCGCCAGAGTTTACACCTCTATCCATACAAAATTCAAACGCGGCAACCCCTCAGCGCCGCTACCATTGCTGCACGAGAGACATTCGCTAACGATATAGTGCACAGGATTGATGACGGCGATATGCATGTGGGCAGCATTTGGTTTACTGACGAAGCTTATTTTTACCTGGACAGCTTCGTCAATAAACAGAACTGGCGCAAATGGGGAACCGAAAAGCCCCATGTTGCAGTCCCATCGTCCCTGCATCCTCAAAAAGTGCTGGTCTGGGCCGCCATGTCTTCCAAAGGAATCATTGGCCCATTTTTCAGATCCGAAACGATTACTGCATCACGCTATCTGCACATTCTTCGTGAATTTGTGGCGGTACAAACCGCCTTAGACGACACTGCGAACACCTCGTGGTTTATGCAAGATGGTGCCCGGCCACATCGCACGGCCGACGTCTTTAATTTCCTGAATGAATATTTCGATAATCGTGTGATTGCTTTGGGCTATCCGAAACATACAGGAGGCGGCGTGGATTGGCCTCCCTATTCGCCAGACATGAACCCCTGTGACTTCTTTCTGTGGGGACACTTGAAAGACCAGGTGTACCGCCAGACTCCAGAAACAATTGAACAGCTGAAGCAGTACATCTCATCTGCATGTGAAGCCATTCCGCCAGACACGTTGTCAAAGGTTTCGGGTAATTTTATTCAGAGACTACGCCATATTATTGCTACGCATGGTGGATATGTGGAAAATATCGTACTATAGAGTTTCCCAGACCGCAGCGCCATCTGTTGTTGAAAATTGTAACTACTGTAATTTCGAAAGTTTGTCTGCCTGAAAACGTACTGTTGTCCCAAGCATATTGCAACAAACGGTATATTTCTATCGCTGCTCGTTTAGTTTTTATTGCCGTTCAAATATACCGGTCATTTTTGAAACACCCTGTATATTCACTTATGAAATTTGTTATTAACAATCCGAACGAATTCAAAAGTAATAGCAGTGTACATGGCTACAACACTAGGAGAAAGGATGATCTTCACTACTCAAGGTTAAATCTAACTTTGCCTCAGAAGGGGGTAAATTATGCTGCCACGAAAGTCTTTGGTCACTTACCTATAGCATCAAAAGTCTGACAGATAGCCATATAGCATTTAAAAGGAAATTAAAAGATTTTATTAATGGCAACTCCATCTACTCATTAAATGAATTTTTGGATATAGTAAGTGGGTAATTTCCCCAACCGTACACCCCCCCTCCCCCCCAAAAAAAAAAGAAATTAAAAATATTAAGTGTCATTTAATATTTTGTGCACTGTCATATCTTGTATAGACACCTTTTATTAACCTGACACGTTCCACATCATTACGAAGCGTCGTATTCATGATCTATGGAACAAGTACTAATCTAATCTATACGTTAACGTTTTGGCGCCCTTGCTCCGAACACAGCAGCCAATCACAGAGCAGTAGCATTATGCCGGCGGTCTTTCTCGCGGGAAAGGTACCGAATCTAACATCTGTCACAGGTACCTCACACCACATTTCGTCATCTATATACTTCTTGAATCTCCACTGCTCTGGGAACAGCTTCTTGGAGCCGAATATGATGGCTGACTAAGCCAGAAATATTACACATGTTCACCGACGGCGATGACATCTTCCAGCAGGATAAATGTCTGTGTCATAAGGCCAGAATCGTGCTACAGTGGCTAGGACGGGTTAATACTGAACTCATATTGGTGTCTTGGTCACCATTTCGCCAACTCTGCGCCCACAAGCCACTTGATCACAATTTGCGGAAACTGCGTACATGTGCGTAGACATCTGATGCTGCATACGTCCGATAATCTATCAGGGACTTGCTGAATCCACGCCAAGTGCAATCGATGATGTACTGCGTTCCAAAGGTGATCGAACACGTTGGTAAACCGTTGGCCATAACGTGTTGGGTCTTCAGTGTGGATACCTCACTTCACCACACATCATCAGTTGCGCGCCGATGGCCCATCCGATTTATGTCTTCAAAGAGTGATTGCTGCATCTCAACTTTGAATTACTTCTTCTCCTTCTGCTTCTAGTGCCTACCCGTTCCAGGCAGGGCTGTTCGAAAAAATTGCCCACTCTTACATGAAGTCCATGTCCTTACGTCTCCGGGCCGAGAAGTTGTTCTCATTTCTTGAAGAATGCTATGTAGAATTTCTTATCTGTTTCCATTCTTCATTATATGGCCGAGATATTGCAGTTGTTTGCATTTTATTGTGTTTAGAAAGTCTGTTTCTATCTTCATTTTGCGGAGAATGCCGTTGTTAGCGCTTTGATCTGCCCAAAGCACTCTTAGCATACCCCTGTACGGTTACATCCTAAATGGCTCAACTCGATTGCCGGTCATGTCTGTCCAAGTCCAGGTCTCAGCTCCATAGAAAACGATGGGGTGTATGCAGCACAGCAGAAATAATAATTCTGTTGCGATTGAGAGATGATGACTTTCGAACACAATAATCGTTTTCAAAAACGTGTTTTTTCGTTATTTTACAGCAGAGTATGCAGTAAAATTACCATCAAGCCAAATAGACATACATCAATAGAAGAAATAGTTAGGCATGATGTTGGGTGCAGGTATGAGGTATCTGCCTTCTTCGATTTCGTAAAATTGCCTCAGCCAAACTATGTCGCTCCTTCCGTTCATATTGTACCTAAGGATTTTCTTGGATAGTCTCATCTCTTATCCTACAGATGTACATTCTCATCTATTCCTTTACGGTGTATGGCGGAGGATTCATCGAGTACCACTGCCATATTCCCCATTTCTCGTCCCAGACGCGAATGGAGCAACCAAGAACTTCACGGTGGTTTTGTAGGGCGAATCATGACATTCTGTACATCGTCGTGTCATGCATATCTTCTCGTCAGTTACTGATGAATATCAGCATGCACTTCATGCTTTAACCACAGACGTTCACTTCAGCCTGACCACCCTAGAGGCAGGCCATTGATTTGTCGGTAGAAGACTACGGGAATTACGTCTTGCGGTTAGCTAGGGAAATACGTGTGTACCTTCCTCGCGTTATATTTGTGTATCCGGGTTTGCGCAAGCGCTGGAGACAACCGGGAGACTGCCGTATGCATTATGCAGAAGGGGAACTCCTTCGCGAAAACATGATAATTGCCGCAAAAAGCTTCTGTGGACACCAGTTTCGAGGATTGTACAGCCTGCTAATGAATGCCGGAACGCAAATCCGACTGTGACACGGATGACTGTATGTTGAAGCATCGTAACAGAAAGTGATAGAAAGTCTGTAGAGATTGGAAAGTGATCTTAAAGTGTGCGAAGCCCGGGTCTCTGCTAGTCGTAAAACAGAGGATAAAAATTTGACAGTCACTCGCGTATGCTAAAAGTGTCTAAGGTTTTTATCCTAAACAGTTTACACATGATGTAACGAACAATTAGATGGCTGGCCGGTGTTGCCGAGCGGTTCTAGGTGCTTCAGTCCGGCACTACGCGACTGCTTCGGTCGCAGGTACGAATCCTGCCTCGGGCATGGATGTGTGTGATGTCCTTAGTTAGGTTTAAGTAGTTCTAAGTTCTAGGGGACTGACGACCTCAGCTGTTAAGTCCCATAGTGCTCCGAGCCATTTGAACAATCAGATTTCATAGGGATTGATGGAAAAATTTCTTATTTGCTAATGGAACGATAAAAACTGCTAGTCTGTATTCAGAGAACACGAGAAATTTTCTTGCTGATGGACCGATAAAAACTGCTAGTCTGTGTTCAGAGAACACGAGAAATTTTCTTGCTGATGCATAAGATACCAGTGTTAGACTAAATGTTCTCAAATGTTCAGACTATTTCTACATATTTTATTTTTTATTTCCGGAAGTCCGATTTCAAATAGCAATACATTTCTTCAGTTATCAATGTGATCTAAAATAGTGGGTCAGACGTAGTCGGCTGGAAACGGCAAAATGAACACACAGAAGTAACACACAGAATGGATGTAATTTCAGAAATAAAAACACCTGTAGCTTCATGTGTAATCATGATTTTAGAGTGTTTGACAACTTGAGAACGGGTGTCAGATTACTGAGAAACAGTAGACCCACTCAGGAGTCGCTGATAACATTAAATGAACCTATATTTTTATTTGTTCATTTATCCCGCCATGAGTAAGCGGATCGGGACCAATTTACGTGTACAGGGCATTCTTCATACATTACATGACTTCGTTAAGCACACATTGTAATAGAAGATGTGTATCTAATATGGATACTTTAAACAAAAATTTTCTAACTCTATAGGCGTCTTCTTTGATTTAACTAAGGCGTTTGATTGTGTTGACTACAACATATTAGTGCTCTTGCGATCTTTCAAAGGTTTCCATGAAAAACCTAAGGAGACTGGGGCAAGTTGGACAGAAGAAAGAAGAGAGGTAAATAAACAAATGATGAGAGAAATGTGGAACAAAAGAAAGGAGAAACAATTGAAATAAACGTAATCCATAGTAGCTCATAAGTAGGAGAAGAAGAAGACGTTAAAATTAATAATCTGTCTGGAAAGTGGTTTAAACTGACTGGAGACTGTCGGATTTTGAAGTCTAAGGACTTTCTTCTCTGTACCAGCCTTTTTATCTCGGAGCAGCACTTACACCTAACGTTCTTAGTTATTTGCTGGATATCTCTCGATCTCTGTCTTTTACACTCCACAGCTCCGTCTAGTACCACGGAGGTTATTCACTGACGTCCTCTCATCCTGTCCCTTTTTCTTGACGTTCTTTCCAACATATTTCTTTCCTCGCCTATTCTACGGAGATTCTCCTCATTTGTTATTTTATGTGTTCGCCTCTTTTACAAAGTCCTTTTGTAGCGCCTCATCTTAGACACTTGAATTCTCTTCTTTTCCGGTTTTCCCACAGTCCATGATTCACAATCATCCAAAGCTGAGCTTCGAAAGTACGTTCTCAATAATGCATTTCTTATTCAAATTGTTCAAATGGCTCTGAGCACTATGGGACTTAACACCTGAGTTCATCAGTCCCCTAGAACTTAGAACTACTTAAACCTAACTAACCTAAGGACATCACACACATCCATGCCCGAGGCAGGATTCGAACCTGCGACCGTAGCAGTCGCGTGGACCCTGACTGAAGCGCCTACAACTGCTCGGCCACATCGGCCGGCATTTCTTACATTAAGGTCGATGTTTGGTACCAGCGGACTTCCCCTGGCTAGAATTGTCCACTTTGTCTGTGCTACTCAGCTTTTCATATCATCCTCGCTTCGCCCATCACATGTTATTTTGCATCTAAGGCAGAAGAATTCTTTCACTTCTTCTATTTAATAGTCCGCAATTTTGATGGTAAGTTCGTTGCTAATCTCATCTTTACTACTCATCCTTAGTTTCGTATTCTGTGCTCGTTAGATTGCTCGTAGCATTTAATATGTCCTGATATTCTTCCTGGCTTTCACTGAGGATATTGTCTTCAGCGAATCTTGTCATTGCTTTTCTTTGTTCCTGAATTTTATCCCTTTCCTGAATGTGTCTTTTATTTCCGTCGTTGCTCTTTCGTTGCAGAGATTGGATAGCAGGGGAGAAAGACTACCAACCTGACTTGAGCTCTTTTTAATTCGAGCACTTCCTTCTTGGTTTTCCATTCCTATTGTTACTTCTTGGTTGTTATACATGTTGTGTATTACATGTCTTTCCACTCGGCTCATCCCTTTTCTTCTGAGACCTTCGGACATTTTGCACCACTTTACTCAGTGAACACATTATCTGGGCGAGCAAGTTATATGGTGTTTTTGATTTTTCTTAAGTCGGGCTTCCATCACCAAACACAACGTCAACCAGCCTCTTTGATGCCTTTCCCTGTCACGAGGCGAAACTGATATTTGAGTATTCGCCCATTTATTCACATAAAAACTAAATCAGACATTCTTACATATGAAACTGGTGTCTGGGTGAATTTTTCAGACAATTCAACCTCCTGCAACAAATTGTACTACTTTTGATTTCAGAAACTTCCGAATTACGGCTGTTCATCATTCATCTACAAGCAAATGGCTCTGAGCACATTGGGACTTAACATCTGTGGTCATCAGTCCCCTAGAACTTAGAACTACTTAAACCTAACTAGCCTAAGAACATCACACACACATCCATGCCCGAGGCAGGATTCGAACCTGCGACCGTAGGGGTCACGTGGTTCCAGACTGAAGCGCCTAGAACCGCACGGCCACACCGGCCGGCCATCATTCATCTACAAGCCATGAACAATTTTTACAGCAGATTTCATGATATTCATGGAAGAGTAGTGGCCATATTGGGTACAGCAGACACCGTGTAAGCACAAATGGTAGCATCCCTACCACCTACATAGTAAAGGGGTCTCAAAAAGTGCATGTGTTACACATTATTACGGAGGCGAAGTAACCATTGTTTAATACTGCACAACACTTCAATGTGACACAGATACATCAGACTGTTTTCTAACAAGTCTTTGTCAACAGTCTCTGTGAAAAAACGTGGGAACGTACTGTCAATCGTTCAGCTCCTCGATCACAGAAATTCGTACAACGCTGAAGGAGACGGTTTAAAACCGCTGTGTGACCGTCCTTGCTGTTGGAAAATTTCGTGCCCCCCCGCCTCCCCTAAGATGTTGCTCCTCGACTGCCTGGATGCCTGGACATTGCACTCTGTGGTTAATGTCGGTGGCCTTTCTTCCTGATCAACATCGCTCACGTCAGTGCGGCCTTTGTCGAATTGTTGGCACCGTTTCTCTTAGGCTGGATGCGACAATGCATTTGGTCCATCTACCGCCAGAATTTCGCGGTGAATCTGTGCGCAACTTAGAGATTTTGCCCACAAGAATCATTCCGTCGCGCATAGTCAGCTCTGGAGTGCGTCTCCAGACGCCGTGCCATTTCACTCGCTCACTGTGGCTCACCTGTTACCCGTAGTACACCCGAAACATGCCCCCCCTTCTGACAATGCGCCACCCTTGTTGCGCAGTGCTCTAAATGTGGAACTACATGTGTGGCATGGCCTATGTAACTTACTTTCTGAAGTTTCTACGTACATCAGGTCGACATCCTATTCACTTCCCTGGCTGCCGTGAAACAGGGCTGAATTCGGTAGATGAACCGAGCGGTGGGCGGGAAATTCACCTCGGAAAAAATATATAGCATTAAAAGGCGAAATAACGTGTGAATTTGAATTGTCTTCTGGGATTATGTAATGTAATAAGTAATAAGCTTGTATTGTTTTGACAAATTTCAACTGTGCCAGCAGATGCTGTTTACGATGTTTGGAATCAACAGTGGACAAGTCGTGACAAATGTGCATATACTGATACGCGCAAAAAGAATCAACCTAAATACAAAGATTACCGCCTGTTAGACGCTACGACAATAATAAGCTCCTGTTGATGTAATAAATTTCAACTTTTTGTACACAATTATTTTAACGATTAATCAGTCAACAGCTTACTATGGAATAGTGATATGATTTATGCAATACGCGTGTGATATTCGTCATTTCCTCGTATAAAAAAAAATTATTGCCAGAATGCGTCGAAACTACAAACTTTGCTTTGTTTTCTAATAAAATGCAGCCTACTTCAGAAGACGTAGGTGAGTGTGAATCTATTGAAAGAAGTACTGATGAATGTGATGGTGAATCTCTATCTTAATCTGCGGTTACTCTTCGAACGTAAAATGTACTAGTCCTGTCTGCTGTGTCTAGACAAGACAGTCTAGACACAAGGGAGGTAGCCGAAAGGGCACGCGTCAACTCAAGCCGTCTTGCGTTAAGTCTGGAACAGGATACGTTATGAATGCTATAAAGAAAAGAACGGAGCTTCTCGTATACTTAACTTTTATTCACTTCTGCGGTACATCGCTCTTGATAATACAAGTGAGACTCTCTCCAGATATGGTTAATGGCGCCTTGCTAGGTCGTAGCCATGGACTTAGCTGAAGGCTATTCTAACGGTCTCTCGGCAAATGAGAGAAAGGCTTCGTACGTGTAGTCGCTAGCAATGTCGTCCGTACAACTGGGGCGAGTGCTAGTCAGTCTCTCTAGACCTGCCTTGTGGTGGCGCTCGGTCTGCGATCCTGACAGTGGCGACACGCGGGTCCGACATGTACTAATGGACCGCGGCCGATTTAAGCTACCACCTAGCAAGTGTGGTGTCTGGCGGTGACACCACACTGTCCAAACCTTAAGTCGTCATCCTAAACAAAGTGTTTGACGTGAGATTAAGTACCAGCAAAAATGGAAGTGTAGATACAATATGGTGTACTTTGACGGCGATCGGTGCTGGGCCTCTTGAAAGTTGTGTGAAATGCATTTAAAAATGATATCGAAGCTCTACAGAAAACAGCGGGCGTGATCATTTCTGTACTTTTTACTAAATTTAGAAAAGCCACTGGGAGCACAGGAAAACTAGAAGAGCTCGTAATGTCAGAAAAACATGCAAAAGTCGTTGCAGTGAAAACTGTTAATATCGAGGAGTAAAAGCTCCAAGTCATGAGCAGATAATTAAGCAAAATGAAACCGAAAAAGTGTTAAATGGCCAAGCAGAGACTTCTTTAATTCGAAGTGTCTGATTCCTTAGTAAGAAAGAAATTCCAAACACAAAAAAATACAAACTTCTAATTCTTAAGATAGTACTGAAAAACGACATTAATTTTGAAAAGTGGAAGATGAGGGTTTGGACAGTCAAGATGAAACAATTCTATATGATAAATACTTTTCCTTAATGGCAGGCCCACCTACAAGTGTTTCTAACCAAAGTGAATTGTCTTTGCCAATTCGTTATGTTGCACCGTCTCCGCCTTTTGATGTGAAGGGAAGGTTTTTATGTGTAGCTGAACTCAAGAACCTGTATTTACAGCAATTGATAGTATACTAAGGAACCGAAAATTTTCTTACGGCAAAGTAATAACATGCTCTCCCGATGGTGCTGCTAATTTTAGTGGTTGTATCACTGGGGTCCGCGCTCGGTTATCAGAAAAAAGGGGGAGCGAGTTGCCATACATTACTGCAGAGCTCGTGTTCTGTCAGTTGCTGCCACCAGCAGTAGGAATAAACATCCTATAATAAAACGCACATTACATATTGTTAAGGACATTTATAAACTTTTTCATGCTTCTTCTAAACGAGAAAATGTATGGCATGAAATTCAGTGTGCTTTAGAACACGCAAAGATGTTGACATCCGCTGGTCGAGTACCTATCTCACAGTTCATGATATATTCCTATGCCGCAAGTCCATTATGATGGTATGTGAACAGATACAAAAGAACGGTGTGGATTTAGCAAGTTTGGCAGGAGGTATCTTGTCAGAAACGATCAGTTACAATTTCATTGTAGGTTTAGTGATTGGCACGATACATTAAATGCCGTCTCAAAGAAAAGTTAAGCAAAAGCAATCAGTCAAAATTTCACAACTCCTTGTACTTGTTTAAGACACATCGACTGGGTTTACGATTGCGACGAAAAGAGTACGAAGAATGAAACACTAAGTAAAATTAAAAAGCTACAAGTGGACGCAACGGAAGTTAAAAATGTGCTATTTACGGAAGACAAGAAATAAACTTTGAGAAAGGTAAGGAAATATGTGATAAGTATGATTACTGAAATTGAGCAACAATGACAAGGCTGTGAAAGTGATAGAACTAAGTGCATACTTTGAAAGTTGCAAAGCATTTCAAGAATTTGGTGATAGTGTCTGTAAAGAACTATGCATGATGTTAGGACTTAATAATGTTGACACTGTTATTGCGGTCTTGCGTTCTTTGAAGTATGTTGCACGTAATAAATCAGAAGATTCGTCTTCTGATGTTGCTTCTTTCATCTTAAGGACAGGCATCGGCTATGAAGCACCAAGGACACTCGTTGAGTGTATGCTGTGCCATCCCCTTTCTACTTCCTGTGCAGAAAGATGATTCAGCACAATCAGTAGGGCGACGACAATATTAAGAAATAGGGTGGGTCAGGATACGCTTCAAATATATCTGTAAAGGTGTCAAAAGAATGGGACGAGGAAACCACATGATTTTTATTGATGGCGTCCTCAACAGATACGCTGTCAAAAAGACTCGGGGTATTAGCTTCCTGTAGACGTGTTTTTCTGATTCTTATAATTTCATTCTTCAAGGTAATCAGTTAACTCAGCCTATTCTTACTTATCACTCACACATAATTTAATTAAATATCTGTGATGAAGGGGAATTTTTGAATATTGATACCGGTGATATTTTTTTGGTATGATATCGTTTAAAATTTTAAGCCTGTGACATTCCAGTTGCCCCCGTCAAGCTTAAAATCCCCCCACCCCGCTGTATTCATCACTGCTGCGAAAGAATTAACAACAAACAAAAGAGCGAAGTAAATAAACAATAGCCTCTACCAGTTTAGAGTAAATCCACAAGTTAAAGTAAACTTTTGGATCAGTATTAAATTACAAAATCTTTTTTCTTTAATTTGTTAAGTTAATAATATCAGCTCCCTCGCAGGCGAAATTACACAAACATTTTTATATATGCTTGGCACATTCTACTGCGTGTGCAAACAATTCGAAAATTCGGAGGTCATGATCATCAAAGCCGATAATCGTAATCGAATAGGTATGCCTATCGGAAGTCATTGATGTCTTAGCGTCATGATCATTACAGCCGATAATCGTAATCGAATAGGTATGCCTATCGGAAGTCATTGATGTCTTAGCGTCATTACAATTTCAATTATATTTGTGAATTGGTTCGTCTGATCTTCCACATAGCGCTTGCCTGCTGTTAACTCAGAGAAAACTCTTTTATTTAAAGTGCGGTTAGTGGGCATACCTACATCTACATTCACATGTATACGCTGCAAACCAACGTGAATTGCATGGCAGAGGCACGTTCCATTGTACCAGTTATTGGGGTTCTCTCCTATTCCATTCAAATTCGATCGCGGAGAGAAGGTCTCAAAAGACCCTGTGTGTGCTGTAATTACTCTAATCTTGTCTTCGCGATTCCTATAGAAGCGATACTCTGGTTGTTGCAATATATTCCTAGATTCACCACCTAAAGTTGGTTCTAGAAGCTTTCTAAGTAGATCCATCTTCACGCGTCTGCCAGGTCAGTTTTTTCAGTATCTTCGTTATACTCTCCCATGGGTCGGACAACCTGTGACCATTTGTGCTGGCATTCTTTGTACCCGTTCAGTATCCTCTGTTACTCCTATTTGGTGTTGGTCCTACACACTTGAGCACTATTTTAGGATGTGTCACACGAATATTTTCTGTGCAGTCTCTAGACTTATTTTACCAATGAACGATAGCCAGCCACAGCAACTTGCCCTGCCCTTCATGAATGGCATCTTAGAACCATCCACGATACCGAAATACGTTCGTCTGTTTTACCGTGTTATATGCAGAATCGTCGTCAGGCATCGTTGATGGTATGATTTGAGTTTAGTAAGATGACGTCTATAACATGTCCAGCATTCGGACCCATAAAACGATGTCCGCTTGATGAGGGGATGCTGGCAAGGTAAGGAAACGTGCCAGCTACTCGAACAGTCACTCTGTCCATGGTGGCATTAATTTCTGTCCTGCACAACGTGCTGGTTGGTATTCAGTTTGAGACAAATCGTGTTAAATGCTGCGGAAAAGATATTCAGGATTAACCGTAGCTGTCCTTCGGACTGAACTACAACTGCGTTACCATCAGAGTAGTGTAATCAGAAGTAGTTCCTATTCTATTCTGCCTGTGATTAGCCGAACACGCCGCTCTACCAAGAGAATAAAGAATATGTAAAAGAAAAGCTCAGCAGTATAAAACTTAAGGATAAATATCGAAACATGCAGCGTTAAAAAGCGTAGTATCCTGCTGCAAGTTAACGACAGAATTTTTGGAGTGGACAATAAACTGATTTAGGATGCATAGCATAACAATTCCGCTGGCAGAAACTGTTTCCTCTTAAGTAACTGTTTTATGTGGCAGTGTTGTGTATTTGAATGAAGTTTGTATGTGCGTTTTGAATTTATTTTACTTGAAGTAAAGTTAAGCAACGGGAGGACAATTTTATCAGCAAGAAAGAAGAAAGATAAGTGCTTTTACAGTGCTCCAACGTGGAGACATCGAGAGTTCACGGAGGACGCCATGGAAACTGTTGGCAGTGTCGGTGCTTACGAAGGACATTGCGTGCGGTGCCGCCTTCATAGGGGAAACTGGTGCCTAATTAGCACTCGCGTAACAGAACAATAAAGCACTGTGCGGCTGCGACAGCACAGTAGTCAGGCGAGAGCGGAACATCGCCGCCATTCTGGACATCTCCTGTACGTTTATATCCCGCAATAAACCTTACGGTGGATGGCGGAGGGCACTTTTAGCACTAGTATCGTTTCCATTTCCTGTTCCATTCGCGAATGCTGCGCGGGCAGACTAACCGTCGAACCCTGCATTCTTTGGTTTTCTCGTAACTGTCATTTCCCGAGATGTATGTGTGGGGAAATTGTCTGACATTTCTTGGACCGTACGTTTCCAGAGTTTTTAACGGTAGACTTCTCCGTGGTGTACAACTCCAGTAACGACAGGGTTACAGTGGAAAGCGAACACAAACGGAGGACTATTCGCAAGCAATTGACCTCGGTTCACAGTCAGTCTCTGGACAGGCATTTGCACTAAAGGGAACGAAAAAGAACAAGAAATAACGAACATAGCTTGTGAAGACTGCGTTCTTTTTTCAGTGTGCTAATAATAAAAAATGGTTCAAATGGCTCTGACCACTATGGGACTCAACATCTTAGGTCATCAATCCCCTAGAACTTAGAACTACTTAAACCTAACTTAAGGACATCACACACATCCATGCCCGAAGCAGGGTTCGAACCTGCGACCGTAGCAGTCCCGCGGTTCCGGACTGAAGCGCCTAGAACCACACGGCCACCGCGGCCGGCTGCTAATAACCAGGACACAACTTGCAGGGGTTGGACAAAAATATGGAAACAGCTAGAAATGCATGCTTGAACATAAATGCAGATGCTAGTCAAGCACAGAGGTTCCGTTGTTGGATTTTACCACGAGCAACATCTATACATTGTCCTCAATACGTCCCAGGTCATACTCAGAACAGTGTTCTGTGTATTTGTGAGTGCACTATATCGGAGATAAGTATATAAGTATATCTGAATGTGGGCAAACTGCTGATGGTCGTATGGCGGTTGCTTTCGTAACCAAGATAGCAGAAGTGTTTGCTGTTTCAAGAGCCACCGTATCGAAGATGTATACCGCATACTGAGAAAGCCGAAAAACATTACTCTCTAATTCACGTCGCGGTCGAAAGTATGTGTTGAGCCATCGTGGTAGACAGTCATTGAAGAGGATTATGACGAAATGTCATAGTCGCAAGAGTCGCTGCAGAATTGAAGGTAGCACTCCCGAATTCTGAGAGCACCAAAAGTGCACGGAGCTCCTTAAACAGGGCCAGTCGCTGTGGCTGAGTGGTTCTAGGCCTTCAGTCCGGAACCGCGCTGCTGCTACGGTCGCAGGTTCGAATCCTGCATCGGGCATGGATGTGTGTGATGTTGGGTTGGGTTGTTTTGAGACAGGAGGCCAGACAGCGAGGTCATCGGTCTCATTAGGGAAGGACGGGGAAGGAAGTCGGCCGTGCCCTTTCAAAGGAACCATCACGGAATTTGCCTGAAGCGATTTAGGGAAATCACGGAAAACCAAAATCAGGATGGCCGGGCGCGGGATTGAACCGTCGTCCTCCCGAATGCGAGTCCAGGTGTGATGTCCTTAGGTTAGTTAGGTTTAAGTAGTTCTAAGTCTAGGGGACTGATGACCTCAGATGTTAAGTCCCAAAGTGCTCAGAGCCATTTGAACCTTAAACTGGGAATTGCAGGGCCAGCTGGAATTCCAAAACGGCTCATCAGTGATGCAGATGCCGACGCAATAAAACATGGAATATGCAGCAGTGGAAGAAAGTCGTACGTCAGACGAGTCTTGTTTCACACTGCCTCCAACTTCTGTCCGAGACTGCAACCCAGAAGTGAAACATGGTAGGGGTTCAGTGAAGATATGGGCAGCCATATCGTGATATTTCATGGGCGCCATGATTACTCTGCGACGTAGCGTTTGTGTCAAGGACTGTGTGATGATTCCGGCTGATTCGGCTCGTCGCACAGTAGTGTTCGTTTCCCAGTGACGATGCTGTTTCAAGAGGACGCGGCCCCTGTTCTCACATCTCGAATCGTTCACGACTGGTTTTGTGAGCACGAAGATGAACTTTCGCATCGCCCCTGGGTACCACAATCACCACATCTCACTATTATTGCTCCCTGCAGAATGAGATTTTCACTCTGCAGCGGAGTGTGCGCTGATATGAAACTTCCTGGAAGATTAAAACTGTGTGCCCGACCGAGACTCGAACTCGGGATCTTTGCCTTTCGCGGGCAAATGCTCTACCAACTGAGCTACCGAAAGCCGGCCGCGGTGGCCAAGCGGTTCTAGGCGCTCAGTCCGGAACCACGCGACTGCTACGGTCGCAGGTTCGAATCCTGCCTCGGGCATGGATGTGTGTGATGTCCTTAGGTTAGTTAGGTTTAAGTAGTTCTAAGTTCTAGGGGACTGATGACCACAGATGTTAAGTCCCATAGTGCTCAGAGCCATTTGAACCATTTTGAGCTACCGAAGCAGGACTCACGCCCGGTCCTCACAGCTTTACTTCTGCCAGTATCTCCTCTCCTACCTTCCAAACTTTACAGAAGCTCTCCTGCGAACCTTGCAGAACTAGCACTCCTGAATGGAAGGACACTGTGGAGACATGGCTTAGCCAGAGCCTGGGGGATGTTTCCAGAATGAGATTTTCACTCTGCAGCGGAGCGTGCGCTGATATGAAACTTCCTCGCAGATTAAAACTGTGTGCCCGACCGAGACTCGAACTCGGGACCTTTGCCTTTCGCGGGCAAGTGCTCTACCATCTGAGCTACCGAAGCACGACTCACGCCCGGTCCTCACAGCTTTACTTCTGCCAGTATCTCGTCTCCTACCTTCCAAACTTTACAGAAGCTCTCCTGCGAACCTTGCAGAACTAGCACTCCTGCAAGAAAGATACTGTGGAGACATGGCTTAGCCAGAGCCTGGGGGATGTTTCCAGAATGAGATTTTTCACTCTGCAGCGGAGTGTGCGCTGATATGAAACTTCCTGGCAGATTAAAACTGTGTGCCCGACCGAGACTCGAACTCAGGACCTTTGCCTTTCGCGGGCATGTGCAAGGTCCCGAGTTCGAGTCTCGGTCGGGTACACAGTTTTAATCTTCCAGGAAGTTTCATTATTGCTCCCTTGTTGTCTACTTTGGAGAGAACAGTGCGTGATCGCTATCCACCTCCATTATCATTACGTGAACTTCCCACAATACAGGATCTGTAAGCATTCAGTCCGCAGCTCGTGGTCGTGCGGTAGCGTTCTCGCTTCCCGCGCCCGGATTCCCGGGCTCGATTCCCGGTGGGGTCAGGGATTTTCTCTGCCTCGTGATGACTGGGTGTTGTGTGCTGTCCTTAGGTTAGTTAGGTTTAAGTAGTTCTAAGTTCTAGGGAACTGATGACCATAGATGTTAAGTCCCATAGTGCTCAGAGCCATTTGAACCATTTGTAAGCATTCATTCCCAGACGACGGGAAGGTGTTTTGAATGCAATCGGGTTTTCTACACTTTATTAGATATGGTAATGTGTTGTGTTTTCGATGTTGAAATATTTTTGTCCACCTCGTGCGCAACACTATGTAGTCAGAGACACGATGGCAATCTGTGGTTTCAAAAAACAATTATTTTGCATGGCGAGCGCACTGTTTTTGCTCAAGTTAGCAAAATGGGCTAGGAAAAGATCAATTTAGGCGTCTGAGTTTGTACGTGAGCCTGAAATGGGTGGAGGTAGTGCTGGTTGCGCTCGACTGGAACTCCACCTTTCCTTAGAATTATTCAAAAAATTTGCACATATGTCGACTGAAGCTTTTCGATGGCTTCTCATTACAATGGAGGAGGAAATTTTAGAAGAAGAACAGTAATTTCCGAGGGCCAACGTAGACCGAAGAAAGGCTATAATTTACACTCAGGCTATTGACAGACATTTACGTTAGCGATGAGTTCGCATTTCAGTAGCTTCTGTAACTCAAATAGTTGCTAAAGTTTGCAGTGAAATACTCGATGGTGCTCACGCAGTTTATCAAGATCTATATCAGAAATAACATGTCAATAAAACAGTCTACGTGGTAAAATTTGCTACATAGTTTGTTAGAGGACAGGCAGCGCGATCTTCGTAAACAATTTTCATTTTTCATCAGATATCTCTGACATAGTAATGAAACATCAGTTTAAATAAATCAACTATATAATTACAAATACAATGAACGTAAGGAACGTAAATGATCATTTCATTTGTATAATTTTAATATTAATCAGCATAATAGATTCATATACCTTCATACACTATATGATCAAAAGTAGCCGAACACCTGACTGAAAATGACATACAAGTTCGTGGCGCCCTCTATCGGTAATGCTGGAATTCAATATGGTGGTGGCCTACCCTTAGCCTTGACGACAGCTTCCACTCTCGCACGCACACGTTCAGTCAGGTGCTGGAAGGTTTCTTGGGGAATGGCAGCCCATTCTTCACGGAGGGCTGCACTGAGGAGAGGTATCGATGTCGGTCGCAGAAGCCTGGCACGAAGTCGGGACTCTGTGCACGCCAGTCCATTACGGGGATGTTATTGTCATGTAACCATTCCGCCACAGGTCGTGCATTATAAACAGGTGCTCGACCGTGTTGGAAGATGCAATCGCAATCCCCGGATTGCTCTTCAACAGTGGGGAGCAAGAAGGTGCTTAAAGCGTCAATGCAGCCCAGTGCTGTGATAGTGCCAGCAACCTTCGCCTCCGAATTTTACTGTTGGCACTACACACGCTGCCAGATGACGTTCACCGGGCATTCGCCATGCCCACACCGTGCCATCAGATCAACTCATTGTGTACCGTGATTCTTCATTCCACACAACGTTTTCCCACTGCTCAATGGTCCAATGTTTACACTTCTTACACCAAGCGAGACGTCATTGGGTATTTTCTGGTGAGATGTGTGGCTTATGAGCAGCCGCTCGTCCATGAAATCCAAGTTTTCTCACCTGCTGCCTAACTGTCACAGTACTTGCAGTGGATTCTGATGCAGTATGGAATTTCTGTGCGATGGTCTGTATAGATGTCTGCATATCATACATTATGGCCCTCTTCAACTATTGGCGGTCTCTGTCAGTCAACAGACGAGGTCGGCCTGTATGCTTTTGTGCTGTAAGTGTCCCTTCACGTTTCCAATTCATTATCACATCGGAAACAGTGGACTTTGGGATGTTTAGGAGTGTGAAAATCTCGCGTACAGGCGTATGACACAAGTGACACCCAATCACCTGACCACATTCGAAGTCCGTGAGTTCCGCGGAGCGCTAATGACTACTGAAGTCGCTGATATGGAGTACCTGTCAGTAGGTGGCAGCGAAATCAATCTAATATGAAAAACGTATGTTTTTGCGGGTGGCCGGATACTTTTGATCACGTAGTGTATTTCCTGTCCTTCGCCATTTGTGCTGTCCATCTCTTGCATCGCAGAAGCACCTGCGAGGTCTGTATTTTCCTAGCAGCAACTGTACATTTGCTTCAGACTACTTCGTCGCTCACGCATTTCATGTCAACAACGGACGTAGACGAGATCGTAGACGAAATTATTCTGTACTGCTAGCGCTGAGGCTGAGAGGGCGCGAACTTCCTTTAATGATACACTTAAAGACCGACAAACAGCTTAACAGGAGCGAACGCTATCGAATGCGAACCGAACACAACAGAATCAAGTTCGCTTTCGCTCGCCAACCTTTTACACAGGAGAGAAGTCTCGTCCGTTGATGTTCAATCGCTTCTGTTCTCTCCATCGTAAACCAGGCTTAACGTCTGCCACAGGAATGATGAGCATCTCCGGGATCTTGTCGCACGTACTAGACGAACCTGTGATGAAACTCGACATTTCTCGTTGGATTTTCCCTGTTGGCTCATTAATCCGAATTAGTCCCAGACTGGCGATCAATACTGCGTAATGTTTGGAACGAGTGTTTTGTGAGTCACTTCCTGTGGAGATGGGTTTGATTTTCTGCACATTATTCCAATAAATATCAACCTGGTCTCTGCCTGTCTACTATTTTTTTATGTCATCATTTCATCTAGGTCGTTCCGGACGGTTACTGCTACGTATTTTACCGTCGATGTTCTTCCCAGACACTTTCAAATTCCTGATGAATGCTATTGTGTTGATACTGCCACTCCTACAGAAACTGCAAAACTTACACACTCCCTGCCTCGGACATGGATGTGCGTGATGTCCTTAGGTTAGTTAGGTTTACGTAGTTCTAAGTTGTAGGGGACTGATGACCTCAGATGTTAAATCCCATAGTGCGCAGAGCCATTTGAACCATTCTTACACACCCTCAAGTTCTGATCGTCTGATATTACGTAATTCTTTCCTGCTCATACCACAATTCTAGTGTCTGCTTGGTTTCAGATCCCATCTCATTAGCAGATTGCGATACTGCCTCTAGTGCTACCACTGTCCTTTTTTCGATTCTTTTACGGAATTCTTCCAGTTCTCGGCGAACTGTGCCTGAATTATCGTCACTTGAATCCTTAAATGTATTTAGAGCATAATATCAAGATGAACGTCTCTCTGCCGTATCTGAATTTACTTATGAAGTATTTCACTATCCTTATTTTCTTGTAGATCACTTGCTAACTGTACAAGATTAGTTACTAAACGTGTTATTCGAAGTTCCTGAGCTTGCAGTGATTGCTTATTTTTCACTACTTGTTTTGATATTGCTTGTAATACTGCCTTTTGTGTCTCTACCAGTTCCTCACCTGAAGTTGAAGTTTGCAAAGGAAACTCGTCTTTCATTTGGTTAATTTTAGTACTGGTTTCATCTGTTTTTCGATTTATCTCACTTTTTAACTGAGGTATTAATTGCTTTAACTAAGGTTTTCTGAAATTCTCTGAGAAACCACGCCATATCATTAGTGTGCTTTCATTTGATGAACTATCCTCATCGTCAACCAGCGTGGTATCTGCCGATACCTTACGTTTAATGTGAATAGGTTTCACTACTTCAGATCGTTTCTCCGATTATATTTGAAGAATATCTGCCTCATGTATCCTGAATAAAATTCAAGCGCCAGTTGCAAATATATTTTTATTGCGCCTTACCGGTGTCGACAAATTTAGTTGCCAACTTCAGAAGCTTAGTATTGGTTTAGCAGAAGTGAATATCCTTTCCATATAAGCATAATGCCACGGTATGTCCAGAAGTGTAAAAATCGTATGTTGTTATTGTAAACACAGATTGATAATTTACTGTAACTGAACAACGTCGATGTACACTGAAGAGCCAAAGAAACTGGTACAACCACCTAATATCGTGTAGGGCCAATGCCAGCAGACAGAAGTTCCACTACAAGACATGGCATGGAGTCGACTATGTCTGAGGAAACTGACACCAAGAATCCTGCAGGGCTGTCCATAAATCCGTAAGAGTACGAGGAGGTGGAGATCTCTTCTGGACAGCATGTTGGAAGGCATCCCAGATATGTTCAATAATGTTAAAGTCTGGGAATTTGGTGGCCAGCGGAAGTGTTTAAACTCAAAAGAGTGTTCGTGGAGCCACCCTGTAGCAATTCTGGGTGTGTGGGATGTCGCATTTTCCTGCTGGAATTGACCAAGTCCGCCGGAATGCACAATGGACACGAATGGATGCAGGTGATCAGACAGGACGTTTAGGTACGTGTCACCTGTCAGAGTCGTGTCTAGACGTGTCAGGGCTCCCAATTGCATCACTCCCCACAGCATTACAGAGCCTCCACCAGTTTGAGCAGTCCCCTGCTGACATGCAGGGTCCATGGATTCATGAGGTTGTCTCCATACCCGTATACATCCATCTACTCTACACTATTTGAAACGAGACTCGTCCGACCAGGCAACATGTTTCCAGTCATCAACAGTCCAATGTCGGTGTTGACGGGCCCAGGCGAGGCGTAAAGCTTTGTGTCGTGCAGTCATCAAAGGTACCGTACACGAGAGGGCCTTTGGCTCAGAAAGCTCATATCAATGATATTTGTTGATTGCTTCGCATGCTGACACTTGTTGATGGCCCAACATTGAAATCTGCAGAAATTTGCGGAAGTGTTGCACTTCTGTCATGTTGAGCGATTCTCTTCAGTCGTCGTCGGTCCCATTCTCGAAGGATCCTTTTCCGATCCCAGCGACAACGAAGATTTGATGTTTTACCGGATTCCTGATATTCACGGTACACTATTGAATTGGTCTTACGGGAAATACACTCTATATCAAATATGTTACAATAATAAATTAAACGCTAATTCTACATTGTTCCATGAAAATTCAGGCATTCTGCCGGATGTCATTAACTTGCTGCCACGATATGTCAGTGCAGAGTCTTCTGGCCCCCATCAAGTTAACATTGCCGAACCTGCCGGCCGGAGTGGCCGAGCGGTTCTAGGCGCTACAGTTTGGAACCGCGCGATCGCTACGGTCGCAGGTTCGAATCCTGCCTCGGGCATGGATGTGTGTGATGTCCTTAGGTTAGTTAGGTTTAAGTAGTTCTAAGTTCTAGGGGACTGATGACCTCAGCAGTTAAGTCCCATAGTGCTCAGAGCCATTGCCGAACGCCCTGAATGTGATGTTTGCAAATTCAGTATTTAGTAAAGGTCATTTGAAAGTGTTGTGTTAACGATTTTGAAAAGAAAAATTTTAGCTGCTGATGACGCACCATGTGCACCACAAGGGCGACAGCAAATGAGTGTCCGGGAGATGCAGAGATCATCTTCTATGGGGTAGATGTATTACACTTCACAAAATGGACATCATCGACGTTAAAGAAATATTCAAAACAAACCATTCACTTGCATCACGTACACCGAATGAAAAATGCAGCGCCATTGCGATCACAAAGGTTCGCACCGTCAAGATCGAAGGCGATCTCCTTGGGAGCTACAAATCGTGCATGACGTTCAGCTAGCTATCCACTCTTAGAGAATAAATATAGAAACATACTGGTGTCAAGGGGTGAGGAGAACTGATGGAATGTGATGGAAAGTAACCGAAGCTTATCGTGAAACTGGCTATCCTTTAAGACGTAGCTGCATATAGAGCGGTAATATGTTTTATAGGCACGGAAAAAAACATCAGAGGCTGAAATTGTCGAATGGTTCCAGATGGTATAAATTGCAGTGTCACACACTTTTCAGGAAGGATAGTTTCCTCTAAAGAGTACGATTCTCATACGAAAACCAGAACTCAAGAAAAAGCAAGTTATTTTGATGAGCTATTGGCCAGAAGCAGTTCTCATGCCATAGCTGTAGTTCTCTCACGCCCATTTTCCCACTCTTGCTTGCTGTGACGTAAACATTCCCTAATGCATTTGCAAGATCACGCACACGAGGAACAATCGTAGGAGGCGGAGCATCTCCTTTTCGCACCACAACAAATAAATTTCCAGCAATTTACCCTCTAGATTAACAGTCAAGACAATTGTATTCGAATGCGTTGTTGGTTGATGTTGATACACTCTTTTGATACCTCTAATTTCCAAGGTTGCTTTCATATGCATTTTCTCTTCAAATCACGATCGGTCGGAGTTGAAAATAAATTCCTTACTGAACGATGGGGTAAGTTTGCTTATCTCACCTACAAATTTTCTGATCAGTTCCACGGTTTGCTGTGGATCGTCAAGTTGACGCTTTGTTTGAAATTTCGTCATCTTATGTCTTCCAATTTTGTAGCACTGTTAGATGTTACAGAACCATCCACTCTTTCTCTTCACATCACTGCATAATGTAGTAGGTCACTACCATGCACGTCTTGTAAACTGAATCGAGAATTCTTGCAACACGCAAACACCAATTTTCGTAATAAGTGCGCCTTGTCCACCCTTGAATATCCGTAATGTTTCTTATGTACTACAGTGTCACATTGCTACGGACTTATTCGCAATCTTTTCATAGTAGTTTTTACTATGCTGCGGGATGACCCTCCATGTGCATAATTGTGTTTGGTACCCACTCCTTGGACAATGACTGTCCTTTGCTACGTTTCGCTGGAGACGGGATTTGTGGCTCACTTGTAACTAACCGGTTACTACGAGTTATTACGTTATTATTGGGAATGTAAATGCTTATTACTTGTGAAGTTAACTTGAGAAGATTAGGGTCGCCACCGACTTTAACCATAGAACTAATCGAAGGTTCGGTCGAGTCGGAAAATAAATTAATTTGATCACAGACCAAAAACTCACAAAAATGCATACGTTGTGAGGTGGCTCATAGCGGATACGATGTAATTAATAGTATTGCCCGTGCACTGTTCACGACAATCAAACATTTAAAATAAAACAGAAAATGCATGAACACTGCATAAGATCAGCTCCCAGCAACACATCTGAAAATAAGACTTAACCTAAAGAATTTGTTATGAAATACAAGGGGAGACTAATCACTGGACCTGTGCATAAGGAAACGCATTGGATGTGCTAACGGGAAAGCTACGAGGTGAGTGGCTTAGGTGGAAAAACGTTTTCTCGGAACACAAGAGAAAATTGTAGATAAAATCATTTATTCCTAAGATAAGGATGTGAGGCATCTACACGATTCCTGATAACACATGGTTTGTGGAGACACAATTTCTAGGTATAGTGCCAAATTCCAACAATATCACATTACACAATCATGTTAACATTATCTAAAACAAACATGCGATCGGACGGTTAGTGATGCCGGTAGCCCAACAACTATAATGTTCTACCACGTGGTCGGCTCCCCACGGACGAAAGACACATAAAGCAAGGAAAATTTACGAGAAGGCAAAGCTCTAAATATTTAGAAAGGCGAAAGCTTATGCAGGCACAGCTGAAGGCTTCATACAGAAGCGAGTGCTCACTTCTTATCGACACCTTTGTGTGGCGCTCTTCCAGCGGATCCAAGTCTGCTACAGAAATTTGCTAAAAGAAAAATCTGCCAAAGTTTTGCATTCCTTGCTGCGACAAGGCAAAGCAAACTTCCAGATTTGAAAAGCGAGACCAAAAGCTAACAGCTCTCCCCTCGCCAAGTAACAGCGCGCCACGCGGTCAGTCTAACTCACCCTTCTTCGACTGGAGCACAGCTGTGGACGCTTCCCGTACCGGCGGCAGACTGCCTTCCGCTTCTCCAGCCTCTTCCACGCTCCGCGTGGACCGGAAAACCTAAAGATGCCATTTCTGCCACCAACCTAACGCGGGTGGATTTCTCACAAGTAGCGGAAACCTCTTTGCCGACTTGACAACTACGAGAGTTGGCTATTCTGTACAACTGCTGCTGAATCTGTACGACTGTCGCAGACTTTCTGCAGCAGACTACGCCACCGTCTAGCAACGTGACACACAACCACATTCATTCAATCACACTACTATGAGAGTAAAGAGAATAGAGAAACGAGGAAAAGAAAGAGAAATGGTAAAGAAAATTGTCTACCGGACTAATGAAAGGTGGCTACAGGACCCTTTCACACTGTCCGACAAGGATGATGAACTACATGGCTCGACACCCGTTTTAGTATCACTTTCGCTTCTTGAGCACTTATCGTCATCATTGTACACCTCACGTATATTGTCCGCACAGTCTAGTTTATACGACACCACATATTCCACTGACTCATCTTGCAGAAAAATTTCACCTGCCACTTCTTTCTCAGTCTACGAAATTCCATGGGTTGCCTCATGACGAAATGTCATCTTCGGCAACTGTTTTGAACATATAATGTAATGTTTGCTTCGTTTATCTTTTCATCAACACCACCAGCATAGTAACACTGGTGTGAGCTGCTCGTCGACTAAGCAGTTCAGCCTCGCTCTGTAGCCTCATCCTGTGCTCAGCACAGGATACCTCCAGACAAGCTATTAGCAGCCAATATTGTGTTTGCATGGTAGACAATATGTGGGGCGTCGAATGCCGTAAACATCAGTGGCCTTTTGCAACCTCGCTCTCAAGGGCTCACTTGTGAGCTCTCGCATTTAAGACCCTGCCAGCGCATGTGTGGTGTATCCAGCAGTCAAGCCGCATGCGTGGCTTGAGCACACGCTCTTGTGCTGTAGATCTGTGCGCTGCTGAGCGCACCCTCCATGTTGGAAACTCTGCTCATCCGTACCCAGACCGATCGTCTTCAAGATCCAAAATGGCAAAACGAAGCCGGTTGCGTGTAGCACACAGGTTTTCAGTTACTGAATTCCATGCTACATCTAACTGGAAACCGTCGTTCAGGTTGGTAAGGGTCTCAGACACTCATACTTCACTGACTGATTCATAATGAGTTCTAAAAGCTTGAACTATGGGCCACAAGGAAAGTTTTAAATTTACATCAGATGCAGGTTATCCGTTATTCTCTCAAATCGATTAAGTTAAATGCAGGGATCGTTTCTTTAAGAGGATAAAAGTGATTTACTTCAAAAAGGAATAAAAAGGGTCAAATGGCTCTAAGCACTACGGGACTTAACATCTGAGGTCATCAGTCCCCTAGACTTAGAACTACTTAAATCTAACTAACCTAAGGACATCACACAAATCCACGCTCGAGTTAGGATTCGAACCTGGGACCGTAGCAGCAGCGCGCGTCAAGACTGAAGCGCCTAGAACCGTTCGGTCACAGCGGCCGACCTGATTTACTTCACTATGCTTCGGTGATCCTATTTCTCCTCCAATAACTTCATCGTCGACGAGACGTTAAACCCTAATCTTAGACACTTCGCCGCAATGTCGTGGCAGTAAGTTAATTACTTGCGGAAATTTCATGGAAGAGAAAAATTTATTATTATCTATCAGTTATAATCAAAGCAAAGCAGAACTCTAATACTGACTCTGTCTTTTAACTTTTAACTACGAACTGATTATTACTGCGATTATCGAAAGGTATACAGGCTGATATCCGCATCGCACCAAGCACGTATGTAGAAAGTACACTACTGGCCATTAAAATTGCGACACCAAGAAGAAATGCAGATAAATGGACAAATATATTATACTAGAACTGACATGTCATTACATTTTCACGCAATTTGGGTGCATAGATCCTGAGAAATCAGTACCCAGAACAACCACTTCTGGCCGTAATAACGGCCTTGATACGCCTCGGCATTGAGTCAAACAGAGCTTGGATGGCGTGTACAGGTACAGCTGCCCAGGCAGATTCAACACGATAGCATAGTTCATCAAGAGTAGTGACTGGCGTATTGTGACGAGCCAGTTGCTCGACCACCATTGACCAGACGTTCTCAATCGGTAAGAGATCTGGAGAATGTGCTGGCCAGGGCAGCAGTAGAACATTTTCTGTATCCAGAAAGGCCCGTACAGGACCTGCAACATGCGGTCGTGCTTTATCCTGGTGAAAAGTAGGGTTTCGCAGGGATCGAATGAAGGGGAGAGCGACGGGTCGTAACACATCTGAAATGTAACGTCCGCTGTTCAAAGTGCCGTCAATGCGAACAAGAGGTGACCGAGACGTGTAACCAATGGCACCCCATACCATCACGACGGGTGATTCGCCAGTATGGCGATGACGAATACACGCTTCCAATGTGCGTTTACCGCGATGTCGCCAAACACGGTTGCGGCCATCGTGATGCTGTAAACAGAACCTGGATTCGTCCGAAAAAATGACGTTTTGCCATTCGTGCACCCAGGTTCGTCGTTGAGCACACCTTTGCAGGCGCTCCTGTGATGCAGCGTCAAGGGTAACTGCAGTCATATTCTCCGAGCTGATAGTCCAAGCTGCTGCAAACGTCGTCGAACTGTTCTTGCAAATCGTTGTTGACTTGCAAACGTCCCCATCTGTTGTTTCAGGGATCGAGACGTTGCTGCTCGATCCGTTACAGCCATGCGGATAAGGTGCCTGTCATCTCGACTGCTAGTGATACGAGGCCGTTGGGATCCAGTACGGCGTTCCGTATTACCCTCCTGAACCACCGATTCCATATCCTGCTAACAGTCATTGGATCTCGACCAACGCGAGCAGCAATGTCGCGATACGATAAACCGCAATCGCTAAAGGCTACAATCCGACCTTTATCAAAGTCGGAAACGTGATGGTACGCGTTTCTCCTCCTTACACGAGGCATCACAACAACGTTTCACCAGGCAACGCCGTTCAACTGCTGTTTGTGAATGAGATATTGGTTGGAAACTTTCCTCATGTCAGCACGTTGTAGGTGTGTCCACCGGCGCCAACCTTGTGTGAATGCTGTGAAAAGCTAATTATTTGCATATCACAGCATCTTCTTCCTGTCGGTTAAATTTCGCGTCTGTAGCACGTCATCTTCGTGGTGTAGCAATTTTAATGGCCAGTAGTCTACATGACGCTCTCAGGCTAACTCCAGCACTTTTTATATACCTAGGTGTATAAATTTTGGATTGATGTTGTCAAGGTACGTGTGGATGGTATGCATCGCTTTTAATTTTTTTTGTTGTTTCTTATCCATTCCTAGGCCTTTTGTAGTTTTTTCGGCGCATAATTCAACTGAGATTTTCACATAATTTTTGACATATATGAGGATTGCAACTGCCGAAACCGGCAGTTTTGAATTTTACAGCTTATGTGATCAAGTCGGACTTTTACAACTAAAGTACCATAATGTGATCGCGGACCGATTTATAGACTTAATGTCTTCAGTTGATAAAGTAGCTATTCAGTTTGTGTGTTATTTGTCTAACTAAAGATGTTCAGTTTTATGCGGCGCTGTAAACATGAAATGATCGTGTGGCATTGATGGCCGGGAGGCCCCATTGGGGGAAGTTCGGCCGCCGGGTTGCAAGTTTTATAGCAGGTGACACCACATTGGGCGACTTGCGTGTCGGTGATACTGAGACGATGATGCGGACTACACAACAACCAGTCCACGAGCGGAGAAACATTTTCAGTCCTGTAGGGAACCGAACCCGGGCCCGCTACATGGTAGGCGCACACGTCATCACTCACCTAAGCAGATAGACTGAGCCGCTGCGGGAAAAGGGATTGTACGTGATACATGACTTCAGATGTCGCAAGGTTCGCTCGCAAACTGGTTGAGATGGGCCTACATTCTCCAGCCTATGTCGGTTAGTATTTTGTTACGAACACTTCTTACACCGCGTTAAATGTGTGTTAATGGAATTACATTCTATTCTTGGACAGTTCACGTAATACACGAACAAAGCTGGCAATTTGATTGAAATGTAGGCATGGCCACGCGCATTTTTCACGTTTCCATGTAGACACTCGTTGTTGCGCTGATTTCATACAACCGAAACGCAGATAAATATCGTTCACTCCCTTCACTTCTGTCAACTGTGTAAGGTCACATGACCACGCATACGAAAATATTCCAGGATACTATGCCGTGGTTAGATGAAGTCCTTGTTGAAAACCAGATTTTCTTTTCCGTGTGCGGAGGACATCTTCAAGGAGAGTTGTAGCTTTTTCGAATCTCCGACGCTTGCCCTCGTTCACTACCGACTGAAGTAAAATTTCGTTTCCTCGTGTTTCGGCGCACATGTGTGACGTCACGCGCTGCAAAATGGAGCGCAATTAGCCGTTGTCTGTTCCTGTCGTTCGCTATTAATATCATCAAATGGAGAAAGATGATGCACAACTTCTTTAGCTTTGGAATGCAGATACTGTTTAGTATGACGCCCTCCTCCTTACCAGTAAACTTATTGAGGTGTTTGGTAAATTCTGTGGCCTCTCTTGTCGAACATTTCATATTAGGTTGGTGCATAAGTCCGTAGCATTCTAATTTTTCATGTTGGTATTCCAGTTGCTATGGGTATATTTACCGATTGTCATTTCTTATTTATAATTCACTGTTGCTATTTGAGTTTACATATTGTCATTTTGTCATTTGGAGATAGTGAATGGAGCTGTGCACAGTAGAAAATGAGAGGCAAGTGGAGAAATGGCAACATTTCTGACATATTCTTCTGTTTGAGTTCAGCCGAGTGGTGACATCAGCGGACGCAGCCACAAACATTAGCGCCGTATACAGGGTGGTCCATTGATCGTGGATGGGCCAAATGCCTCGCGAAATAAGCGTCAAACGAAAAAACAACAAAGAACGAAACTCGTCTAGCTTGAGGGGGGAAACCAGATGGCGCTATGGTTGGCCCGCTAGGTGGCACTGCCATAGGTCGAACGGATATCAACTGCGTTTTTTTTTAAATAGCAACCACCATTTTTTATTACATATTCGTGTAGTACGTAAAGAAATATGAATGTTTTACTTGGACCACTTTTTTCGCTTTTCTTGATAGATGGCGCTGTAATAGTGAGAAACATATGGCTCACAATTTTAGACGAACAGTTGGTAACAGCTATGTTTTTAAATTAAAATACAGAACGTAGGTACGTTTGAACATTTTATTTCGGTTGTTCGAATGTGATACATGCACCTTTGTGAACTTATCATTTCTGAGAAAGCATGCTGTTACAGCGTGATTACCTGTAAATACCACATTAATGCAATAAATGCTCAGAATGATGTCCGCCAACCTCAATGCATTTGGCAATACGCGTAACGACATTTCTCTCAACAGCGAGTAGTTCGCCTTCCGTAATGTTCGCACCTTCCCCCATGAACCATGGACCTTGCCGTTGGTGGGGAGGCTTGCGTGCCTCAGCGATACAGATGGCCGTACCGTAGGTGCAACCACAACGGAGGGGTATCTGTTGAGAGGCCAGACAAACATGTGGTTCCTGAAGAGGGGCAGCAGCCTTTTCAGTAGTTGCAAGGGCAACAGTCTGGATGATTGACTGATCTGGCCTTGTAACATTAACCAAAACGGCCTTGCTGTGCTGGTACTGCGAACGGCTGAAAGCAAGGGGAAACTACAGCCGTAATTTTTCCCGAGGACATGCAGCTTTACTGTATGATTAAATGATGATGGCGTCCTCTTGGGTAAAATATTCCGGAGGTAAAATAGTCCCCCATTCGGATCTCCGGGCGGGGACTACTCAAGAGGACGTCGTTATCAGGAGAAAGAAAACTGGCATTCTACGGATCGGAGCGTGGAATGTCAGATCCCTTAATCGGGCAGGTAGGTTAGAAAATTTAAAAAGGGAAATGGATAGGTTAAAGTTAGATATAGTGGGAATTAGTGAAGTTCGGTGCAGGAGGAACAAGACTTTTGGTCAGGTGATTACAGGGTTATAAATACAAAATCAAATAGGGGTAATGCAGGAGTAGGTTTAATAATGAATAAAAAAATAGGAGTGCGGGTTAGCTACTACAAACAGCATAGTGAACGCATTATTGTGGCCAAGATAGACACAAAGCCCATGCCTACTACAGTAGTACAAGTTTATATGCCAACTAGCTCTGCAGATGATGAAGAAATTGATGAAATGTATGACGAGATAAAAGAAATTATTCAGGTAGTGAAGGGAGACGAAAATTTAATAGTCATGGGTGACTGGAATTCGTCAGTAGGAAAAGGGAGAGAAGGAAACATAGTAGGTGAATATGGATTGGGGGGAAGAAATGAAAGAGGAAGCCGCCTTGTAGAATTTTGCACAGAGCATAACTTAATCATAGCTAACACTTGGTTCAAGAATCATAAAAGAAGGTTGTATACCTGGAAGAATCCTGGAGATACTAATAGGTATCAGATAGATTATATAATGGTAAGACAGAGATTTATGAACCAGGTTTTAAATTGTAAGACATTTCCAGGGGCAGATATGGATGCTGACCACAATCTATTGGTTATGAACTGCAGATTGAAACTGAAGAAACTGCAAAAAGGTGGGAATTTAAGGAGATGGGACCTGGATAAACTGAAAGAACCAGAGGTTGTAGAGAGTTTCAGGGAGAGCATAAGGGAACAATTGACAGGAATGGGGGAAAGAAATACAGTAGAAGAAGAATGGGTAGCTCTGAGGGATGAAGTAGTGAAGGCAGCAGAGGATCATGTAGGTAAAAAGACGAGGGCTAATAGAAATCCTTCGGTAACAGAAGAAATATTGAATTTAATTGATGAAAGGAGAAAATATAAAAATGCAGTAAATGAAGCAGGCAAAAGGGAATACAAACGTCTCAAAAATGAGATCGACAGGAAGTGCAAAATGGCTAAGCAGGGATGGCTAGAGGACAAATGTAAGGATGTAGAGGCTTGTCTCACTAGGGGTAAGATAGATACTGCCTACAGGAAAATTAAAGAGACCTTTGGAGAGAAGAGAACCATTTGTATGAATATCAAGAGCTCAGATGGCAACCCAGTTCTAAGCAAAGAAGGGAAGGCAGAAAGGTGGAAGGAGTATATAGAGGGTTTATACAAGGGCGATGTACTTGAGGACAGTATTATGGAAATGGAAGAGGATGTAGATGAAGATGAAATGGGAGATAAGATACTGCGTGAAGAGTTTGACAGAGCACTGAAAGACCTGAGTCGAAACAAGGCCCCGGGAGTAGACAACATTCCATTAGAACTACTGATGGCCTTGGGAGAGCCAGTCATGACTAAACTCTACCATCTGGTGAGCAAGATGTATGAGACAGGCGAAATACCCACAGACTTCAAGAAGAATATAATAATTACAATACCAAAGAAAGCAGGTGTTGACAGATTTGAAAATTACCGAACTATCAGTTTAATAAGTCACAGCTGCAAAATACTAACGCGAATTCTTTACAGACGAATGGAAAAACTGGTAGAAGCGGACCTCGGGGAAGATCAGTTTGGATTCCGTAGAAATGTTGGAACACGTGAGGCAATACTAACCTTACGACTTATCTTAGAAGAAAGATTAAGAAAAGGCAAACCTACGTTTCTAGCATTTGTAGACTTAGAGAAAGCTTTTGACAACGTTAACTGGAATACTCTCTTTCAAATTCTGAAGGTGGCAGGGGTAAAATACAGGGAGCGAAAGGCTATTTACAATTTGTACAGAAACCAGATGGCAGTTATAAGAGTCGAGGGGCATGAAAGGGAAGCAGTGGTTGGGAAAGGAGTGAGACAGGGTTGTAGCCTCTCCCCGATGTTATTCAATCTGTATATTGAGCAAGCAGTAAAGGAAACAAAAGAAAAATTCGGAGTAGGTATTAAAATTCATGGAAAAGAAGTAAAAACTTTGAGGTTCGCCGATGACATTGTAATTCTGTCAGAGACAGCAAAGGACTTGGAAGAGCAGTTGAACGGAATGGACAGTGTCTTGAAAGGAGGATACAAGATGAACATCAACAAAAGCAAAACGAGGATAATGGAATGTAGTCAGATTAAATCGGGTGATGCTGAGGGGATTAGATTAGGAAATGAGACACTTAAAGTAGTAAAGGAGTTTTGCTATTTAGGGAGTAAAATAACTGATGATGGTCGAAGTAGAGAGAATATAAAATGTAGACTGGCAATGGCAAGGAAATCGTTTCTGAAGAAGAGAAATTTGTTAACATCGAGTATAAATTTAAGTGTCAGGAAGTCGTTTCTGAAAGTATTTGTATGGAGTGTAGCCATGTATGGAAGTGAAACATGGACGATAACCAGTTTGGACAAGAAGAGAATAGAAGCTTTCGAAATGTGGTGCTACAGAAGAATGCTGAAGATAAGGTGGGTAGATCACGTAACTAATGAGGAGGTATTGAATAGGATTGGGGAGAAGAGGAGTTTGTGGCACAACTTGACTAGAAGAAGGGATCGGTTGGTAGGACATGTTTTGAGGCATCAAGGGATCACAAATTTAGCATTGGAGGGCAGCGTGGAGGGTAAAAATCGTAGAGGGAGACCAAGAGATCAATACACTAAGCAGATTCAGAAGGATGTAAGTTGCAGTAGGTACTGGGAGATGAAGAAGCTTGCACAGGATAGAGTAGCATGGAGAGCTGCATCAAACCAGTCTCAGGACTGAAGACCACAACAACAACAACAAATGTTCGCACATGCGTTGAAAATGCGCTGACGCATGTTGTCAGGCGTTGTCGGTGGATCACGATAGCAAATATCCTTCAACTTTCTCCACAGAAAGAAATCCGGGGCCGTCAGATCCGGTTAACATGCGGGCCAAACCACCTATCATGAAATATGCTATTCAATACCGCTTCAATCGCACGCGAGCTATGTGCCGGACATCCATCATGTTGGAAGTACATCGCCATTCTGTCATGCAGTGAAACATCTTGTAGTAACATCGGTAGAACATTACGTAGGAAATCAGCACACATTGCACCATTTAGATTGCCATCGATAAAATGGGGGGAATTATCCTTCCTCCCATAATGCCGCACCATGCATTAACCCGCCAAGGTCGCTGATGTTCCACTTGTCGCAGCCATCATGGATTTTCCGTTGCCCAATAGTGCATATTATGCCGGTTTACCTGACTGCTGTTGGTGAATGACGCTTCGTCACTAAATAAAAGGCGTGCAAAAAATCTGTCATCGTCCCGTAATTTCTCTTGTGTCCAGTGGCAGAACTGTACACGACGTTCAAAGTCGTCGGCATACAATTCCTGGCGCATAGAAATATGGTACGGGCGCAATCGATGTTGATGTAGCATTCTCAACAGCGACGTTTTTGAGATTCCTGATTATCGCGCAATATGTCTGCTACAGAAATGCGGATTAGCCGCGACAGAAGCTAAAACACCTACTTGGGCATCACCATTTGTTGTAGGTCGTGGTTGACGTTTCACATGTGTCTGAACACTTCCTGTTTCTTTAAATAACATAACTATCCGGCGAACGGTCCGGACACTTGGATGATGTCGTCCAGGATATCGAGCAGCATACATAGCACACGCCCATTGGGCATTTTGATCACAATAGCCATACATCAACACTATATCGACCTTTTCCGCAATTGGTAAACGGTCGATTATAACACGGGTAATGTACCACGAAGCAAATACCGTCTGGGCTGGCGGAATGTTACGTGATACCACGTACTTATACGTTTGTGAATATTACAGCGACATCTATCACAAAGCGAAAAAAGTGGTCCAACTAAAACATTCATATTTCTTTACGTACTACACGAATATGTAATAAAGAATGGTGGTTCCTTTTTTAAAAAAACGCAGGTGATAAAAATGGTGGTTCCCATTTAAAAAACGCAGTTGATATCCGTTTGACCTATGGCAGCGCAGTCTAGCGGGCCAATCATCTGGTGTCCCTCTTCAAGCTAGACGAGCTTCGTTCTATGTAGTGTTTTCGTTTGATGCTTATTTCGTGAGATACACTCCTGGAAATGGAAAAAAGAACACATTGACACCGGTGTGTCAGACCCACCATACTTGCTCCGGACACTGCGAGAGGGCTGTACAAGCAATGATCACACGCACGGCACAGCGGACACACCAGGAACCGCGGTGTTGGCCGTCGAATGGCGCTAGCTGCGCAGCATTTGTGCACCGCCGCCGTCAGTGTCAGCCAGTTTGCCGTGGCATACGGAGCTCCATCGCAGTCTTTAACACTGGTAGAATGCCGCGACAGCGTGGACGTGAACCGTATGTGCAGTTGACGGACTTTGAGCGAGGGCGTATAGTGGGCATGCGGGAGGCCGGGTGGACGTACCGCCGAATTGCTCAACACGTGGGGCGTGAGGTCTCCACAGTACATCGATGTTGTCGCCAGTGGTCGGCGGAAGGTGCACGTGCCCGTCGACCTGGGACCGGACCGCAGCGACGCACGGATGCACGCCAAGACCGTAGGATCCTACGCAGTGCCGTAGGGGACCGCACCGCCACTTCCCAGCAAATTAGGGACACTGTTGCTCCTGGGGTATCGGCGAGGACCATTCGCAATCGTCTCCATGAAGCTGGGCTACGGTCCCGCACACCGTTAGGCCGTCTTCCGCTCACGCCCCAACATCGTGCAGCCCGCCTCCAGTGGTGTCGCGACAGGCGTGAATGGAGGGACGAATGGAGACGTGTCGTCTTCAGCGATGAGAGTCGCTTCTGCCTTGGTGCCAATGATGGTCGTATGCGTGTTTGGCGCCGTGCAGGTGAGCGCCACAATCAGGACCGCATACGACCGAGGCACACAGGGCCAACACCCGGCATCATGGTGTGGGGAGCGATCTCCTACACTGGCCGTACACCACTGGTGATCGTCGAGGGGACACTGGACACTGAATAGTGCACGGTACATCCAAACCGTCATCGAACCCATCGTTCTACCATTCCTAGACCGGCAAGGGAACTTGCTGTTCCAACAGGACAATGCACGTCCGCATGTATCCCGTGCCACCCAACGTGCTCTAGAAGGTGTAAGTCAACTACCCTGGCCAGCAAGATCTCCGGATCTGTCCCCCATTGAGCATGTTTGGGACTGGATGAAGCGTCGTCTCACGCGGTCTGCACGTCCAGCACGAACGCTGGTCCAACTAAGGCGCCAGGTGGAAATGGCATGGCAAGCCGTTCCACAGGACTACATCCAGCGTCTCTACGATCGTCTCCATGGGAGAATAGCAGCCTGCATTGCTGCGAAAGGTGGATATACACTGTACTAGTGCCGACATTGTGCATGCTCTGTTGCCTGTGTCTATGTGCCTGTGGTTCTGTCAGTGTGATCATGTGATGTATCTGACCCCAGGAATGTGTCAATAAAGTTTCCCCTTCCTGGGACAATGAATTCACGGTGTTCTTATTTCAATTTCCAGGAGTGTATTTGGCCCGGTCACTATCAATGGACCACCTTGTATAGGGATAATGCCATTGGACAGAGCATGGCAAGAAAGTGGTTTTCTCGTTTTAAAGAGGATAGTTTTGAAATAAATGACTTTTCTCGTTCAGGAAGGCTTTCAGGCATTAATCCACAACGATCCACATCAGTGTACTCGAGAAATTGCAGATGTGAGTAACTGTGATCATTCCACTGTCGGCGACTTTCTCATGCAAAGGGAAGGTTAAGTCGGACGTGACGGTACCGCATGCTCTAAGCCAAAATCACAAAAATCAGTCTGTTGTCATAGGTGGATCTCTGCTGGCTCGCCATCAACTGACTCTTGAACAGCACCGACTATTTATACCTTGTATCTTTACTGGTGACGGGAAAATGGTGTTTTTACCCTAACATAAGGAAAAGAAACGAATGGTCGAGCCCAAACAAAGCAACCCCCTGTATACAGACCTGCGCGAGTCCATAAAAGATAATGTTACGCATCTGGCGGAACAGCGAGAGTGTGGTGTACTACGAATTACTTCCCCGAGGTGTAACCGTCACTGCTGGCATTTACTGTCAACAACTGAGACGTCTTGCAGACGCAGTCCAACAACAGTGACCAGGAAGACTGCGTCAAGTGATGCTATTCCACGATAACTCCAGCCCGCATTCTGCTAGACTGACAAAAAACACCATACGGGGGCTGGATTGGGAAGTCATTCCGTTTCCACCTTATTCACCTGATCTCGCACTCTTGAATTTTCACCTTTTCCGCCCTCAATTAAACAACCTTCAAGGAGCTTCCTTTCCCGATGAAAATGCGCCCCGAACATGACTCGACGAGTTCTTCGCCTCAAAAGCACTTGTTTTCTACAGTACAGAATCTACATCTACATTCATCTACATACACACTTCGCAATCCACCATACGGTGCGTGGCGGAGGGTATCTCGTACTACAACTAGCATCTTCTCTCCCTGTTCCACTCCCAAACAGAACGAGGGAAAAATGACTGCCTATATGCCTCTGTAAGAGCTCTAATCTCTCTTATCTCATCTTTGTGGTCTTTCCGCGAAATGTAAGTTGGCGCCAGTAAAATTGTACTGCAGTCAGCCTCAAATGCTGGTTCTCTAAATTTCCTCAGTAGCGATTCACGAAATGAACGCCTCCTTTCCTCTAGAGACTCCCGCCCGAGTTCCTGAAGCATTTCCGTAACACTCGCGTGATTATCAAACCTACCAGTAACAAATCTAGCAGCCCGCCTCTGAATTGCTTCTATGTCCTCCCTCAATCCGACCTGATAGGGATCCCAAACGCTCGAGCAGTACTCAAGAATAGGTCGTATTAGTGTTTTATAAGCGGTCTCCTTTACAGATGAACCACATCTTCCCAAAATTCTATCAATGAACCGAAGACGACTATTCGCCTTCCCCACAACTGCCATTACATGATTGTCCCAATTCATATCGCTCTGCAGTGTTACGCCCAAATATTTAATCGACGTGACTGTGTCAAGCGCTACACTACTAATGGAGTATTCAAACATTACAGGATTCTTTTTCCTATTCATCTGCATTAATTTACATTTATCTGTATTTAGAGTTAGCTGCCATTCTTTACACCAATCACGAATCCTGTCCAAGTCATCTTGTATCCTCCTACAGTCACTCAAAGACGACACCTTCCCGTACACCACAGCATCATCAGCAAACAGCCGCACATTGCTATCCACCCTATCCAAAAGATCATTTATGTAGATAGAAAGCAACAGCGGACCTACCACACTTCCCTGGGGCACTCCAGATGATACCCTCACCTCCGATGAACACTCACCATCGAGGACAACGTACTGGGTTCTGAAAGTTGTCCCAGCGTTGGCAGACTGTTGTAGATAGTGAAGGAGAATATATTATTGGTTTAGCTGGGGTGTTTATAAAACTTACGTAAAAACCTTTCGAACTTAGGCACCAATCAAGCAGCACTCACATGTGGCTGTCGGTAACTGAGTCATGTCGTCAAATCGAAGCCTGTGGTCTTCTGGCTGTAAAACATGTTCCGCAACAGTTGATCTGTCAGTTTCTCTGTTCAGAAGACCACGGGTACACATTCGACAGTTGACCTTGAGATCCGGACGTCGTTTGCCTACCGTTCTTTTATTAGTACCCACTTACATGTCCACACAACTATATACTATCCTGTACATTGCTGCTTTTTCCAGCAGTTTGCGAACATCCTTGGCCGACTTTAGGTGTTGCTATATCTTGCAGTTCTTTGTAGATTACAGCGATATTTCGTTTTGTCATGATCTTTCCTGTGAGACCAGTAACGTTTTTGGCGAATAGCAGGAAAACCTTGAATTTGGCGAACGCATGTTCACCACTACGATCTTTTAGTGGGTGTTTTCTATCCCAGCGGACGAATATCCATTCTTCAGCAATGTACTGTTGAGATATTCCAAATCTATACCGAGCAGTTCCGGTTCGCTGATGTTCCTGATTTCATATGCTCACGTTTTTGTAACACCTCGCTTCTGTAGTGGTTGGTGATTTGAATCCCGTTGTGGGCAATGGTCTGTGTGCGTGGTTTTTCGGTAAACTGTGTGGGGTAAGCTACCATCTTCTTTGACATCAGCGTTATGTAATCTGCTATCTACATTCTGGATTATAATGAACTGAACCTTCAGATTAATTTCACTGAGATGTTCATGTAAACATCTTAATTCCTCTCTAGCATGTCTCCAGAACACTAACGTATCAATCACGCAGCGCAGCCTTACATTCGATCTTTTGTTGGCAGTTCCTAATGATTTCATCGAATTTTCAATAAAAAAATTGTTATCAATCGACTTAAGGCTTACCCATAACCATGCCAGCCATCTGTTCATCAAACTCCTCATTCCATTTGAAGTGTTTGGTCGTGAGGAAATATTTAAACAGTTTTACAACATCCGTAGCAAAAATTTGACTCAGTTGTTTCAACACCTCATTAAGTCGAGGTATGCTAAAGAGCGATGTCACATCCAAACTGATTGATATATCCTCCAGTTGGGTCACTACGCCATTTAATTTACTGAGAAAACGTGCCGAATTCTTGATGTAAGTGTCAAGAGTTTGACAATTTAATAGGTGAGTAAACCAATAGCACTTATAGACCTCAGTGGCGCGTTTTCTTTGTGGATTTTCGGCAACCAATAAAGTCTCGGTGGTAGCTCAGGTAAACTGAAAAGACAATAAGACAATCTGAGCATTCTGTTTAACTTAGGAGACTGAAAGAATGGTCGAAAAACGAGAAGATCACAGGGGTAACTATAGAAGGGGTGGAAGAGACACATCACTGGATTCGGGTTGACAAGATTTAGGTACCCGCAACCATCGTCAGACACTACAAAAGGCTTCCTAGAGAGCGTATAGAGATTACCAAACACCCAAATAATTTTAATCAGGAGAAGGAAATTGTGAAACTATATGATACTTGGATTCTGGAGCTGAAGGAGATGCGCATTAGTCGTCCACAGTAGGGTGATAGTAGCAGCGGATGGCAGTACCCACCAATGGCCACTTGCACACGAGCTTTCAAAACATGTGACGGCGCGCCTCTGGATGAGAGCATGCGGAAACGGACTTTTACTTGAATCAGTAGCGAGCCAGAGTAAGTGTCGGTCCTTTGGAAAAGTTACAACCGCCATCGATGATGTCCTCTGTAGATGGGGACGATGCACTGGCTTTCAACAAGAAATTCATCTGCCACCCATATTGTACCCCGAAATACTCATATTTTAATAAGTGTGGTGTGCGTACTGTAAGACGTTCAGTACACACACCATCAGATTATTTGACTTGTCGCTCTAACGAACTAGGCGAGTGTCAGAAATATATCTCGTGGTCTTATCGTGGCGTGTTTATCTTCTGCCATTAGGTCAGACGATAGAAATGCCACTTGCACGCTTAGAGTAGCAGATTGACGGTGACCACTTTAAACAGAACTTGATTAATTTTCACACACATTTATTAAATAATAACAAGCATAAACATTACTTAACTTGGTTCTGGATGCTATTTACAATTGACAATCTGAAGTTCCTTTGGTATTGGTACGTTAATCTTATTCTCACATATATTTCTGATACTTGACAAAAGTGTCTATACATTTATCTTCATGGCTATGTACAGGAATATGGTAATCTTATTAGGCGCAGAGTGAAACTTGACTATAGGCTGGTACAGACAAATGCAGACTGGTACAGACTGATGCAGGCAAATGCAGACTGACTAATCGGAGGTCTGTACACTCGTTATAATACCTCGCGCGTTCATGTATCATTGCGTGAGTGTGATCTGCGAGGAGAAAAGGTTCTACGTTAGCAGAAATCTCATTGGCTGCGTTACATATTAATAATCTGCGGAAGCAGAATTTGGTCCGTCTCTATGGCAGCGCCATCTCGTAGTGCGGAGACGGACGAGCTCTGCGCCTGCGCTGTTGTGCTTAGCGGGGCGCGCTCTAGTGGGAAGTTGTGTATGCGCTGAACTACGCGGAACTATGTACACAACAATAAGTGTCACATTTTCGATCGTGATGGTTTACATTTTTCAATCGCTCACATGATAATTTGGTTCCAGTTCTTGCCTTTCTGCAACATTCCATAGCAACCAGTTTGCTCTGTTAAGTAGGTGGTGGGCTTACGTAACAATATACAGTGTTAATGGCGGTTTGCTGTTCGTCAAATGACCGCCACATCCGTTTCCTCTGCGCCTCCTGAGAGAGACAGCTTCCGTAGACAAGTAACCGGAGGTAACGCGGTAGTCGGAGGATCTGACGCACTTGGTAGTTAACCGGATCTGCTGGACAGCTCTAGACAATAAATTCACTGGCCTTGTAAGAGGGGCCTTGCATCTCGTGAGGTGGTTGCGGTCCTGCAACTGACGTAGCGGTGACTCTCCGGAAAGGCGCGCGACGTAACACCGGCAATTGCGTCACGTGTGGCGGCCTTTGCACAGCCGAAAGTGTCTCCCTCCCCCCCCCCCTCTTCCCACGATCCCCGTCTGGCCCTCCCCTAACACTCTCTCCTTCCGGTCAGGCGAGCCGTCTCCGCGTGGAGAAAGCGCGGAACTGTCGGCCCCACGTTCCACAGTCACACGAGACGTCAGCTGTCAGCTGGCCTGAGGCTATTATAGCGGCAGCCAGATGTGAAGCGGGAGGTCCCGGGCGCCGACTGCCCGTCGCTCGCTGAACTGTTGCTTCCGGTAATTTCTCGAGAAGGCAGTTCTCGATAGGCATATCGTCCCTTAAACCCTACGAGTGTATTACACTGGTGTGCAAAACTTAAGGATGAAGGTGACTTTTGCAAGTTGCGTCACTGTCAAGTAATATACACAACTGGCCATTAAAATTGCTAGACCAAGAAGAAATGCAGATGATAAAGGGGTATCCATTGGACAAATATATTATACTACAACTGACATGTGATTACATTTTCACGCAATTTGGGTGCATAGATCCTGAGAAATCAGTACCCAGAATAACTACCTCTGGCCGTAATAACGGACTTGATACGCCTGGGCATTGAGTGAAACAGAGCTTGGATGGCGTGTACAGGTACAGCTGCCCATGCAGCTTCAACACGATACCACAGTTCATTAAGAGTAGTGACTGGCGTATTGTGACGAGCCAGTTGCTCGACCACCATTGACCAGACGTTCTCAATTGGTAAGAGATCTGGAGAATGTGCTGGCCAGGGCAGCAGTCGAACATTTTCTGTATCCAGAAAGGCCCGTACAGGACCTGCAACATGCGGTCGTGCTTTATCCTGGTGAAAAGTAGGATTTCGCAGGGATCGAATGAAGGGTAGAGCAACGGGTCGTAACAAATCTGAAATGTAACGCCCGCTGTTCAAAGTGCCGTCAATGCGAACAAGAGGTGACCGAGAGGTGTAACCAATGGCACGCCATACCATCACGACGGGTGATATGCCAGTATGGCGATGACGAATACACGCTTCCGATGTGCGTTCACCGCGATGTCGCCAAAGACGGATGCGACCATCATGATGCTGTAAACAGAGCCTGGATTCATCCGAAAAAAGGACGTTTTGCCATTCGTGCACCCAGGTTCGTCGTTGACTACACCATCGCAGGCGCTCCTGTCTGTGATGCAGCGTCAAGGGTAACCACAGCCATGGTCTTCGAGCTGATAGTCCATGCTGCTGCAAACGTCGTCGAACTGTTCGTGCAGATGGTTGTTGTCTTGCAAACGTCCCCATGTGTTGACTCAGGGATCGAGACGCGGCTGCACGATCCGTTACAGACATGCGGATAAGCTGCCTGTCATCTTGACTGATAGTGATACGAGGCCGTTGGGATCCAGCACGGCGTTCCGTATTACCCTCCTGTATCCTTATTCTGCTAACAGTCATTGGATCTCGACCAACGCGAGCAGCAATGTCGCGATACGATAAACCGCAATCTCGATAGGGTACAATCCGACCTTTATCAAAGTCGGAAACGTGATGGTACGCAATTCTGCTTCTTACACGAGGCATCACAACAACGTTTCACCAGGCGACGCCGGTCAACTGCTGTTTGTGTATGAGAAATCGGTTGGAAACTTTCCTCATGTCAGCACGTTGTATGTGTCGCCACCGGCGCCAACCTTGTGTGAATGCTGTGAAAATCTAATCATTTGCATATCACAGCATCTTCTTCCTGTCGGTTAAATTTCGCGTCTGTAGCACGTCATCTTCGTGGTGTAGCAATTTTAATGGCCTGTAGTGTAGTTCGATGAAATTTCTCCCGTACATAGGAAAGAACTTTTGCAGTATATATAGAAGGTAACTGAACGAAAGAAATAGGCAGTGAGACGAACAGAAATGACACTTTTATTCTGACAATAATTACATGAAGTCACAGAGATTTTTGATGGTACCTTGGATATTCAAAAGGCGGGACATAGTTCTCAGTAGGATGTGTGATGATTACGGACACTAATGCAAGCTCTGTAACGTGCTACCATCCTGGACACAAGCTTATTAAGGAATTTTTGTGGTAGGGCGCTCCATTGTTCCACCAGCTAGGTTGACAGCTGCTGGATCGTCGTTGGTGTATGTAGACATGCTGCAATGCATCTACTCAAAGTATCCGACGCGTGCTGTATGGGCTTTCAGTCTAGGGAACGGACAGGCCAGTCTATTCGCCGTATATTCTCTCGTTCGAAAAGCTCCTGCTCCTACGTTGTTTTTGCAGTTATCCATAAAAAATGAAGTCAGGTTCAAATTTACCCCTGAAAAGACGCACATGGGGAAGAAGTACAGTGTCACCTTCCCAGCATCCTGCCTATAGTGTTGGGCGACAATGCCTCAAGGGCCGATTTAATTTTATGTTTTATTCTTGAGGATATTTTTTTATCACACGCTCTAAAGGTCGGCATCTGGCCTTTTCTCCCAGGCTTCCATCCTGCCTCCATTTTACCTCTTCGTCACTCTTTCTTTGCATTTTGTTTGTCTCGGTGACCGTCTTTCCCTTATGTGTGTTCATCTCGCCTAGTCTTTTATGCTGGAGATTTTAGTGCGTTGCAAAGTGGCTGGCTCATTCTTTTTTATTCTTGTGATCAGCCAGTCCTGGCCATCTGCTATATGATTTTAATACCTTCCCCTACTTTACCTTTTGCTATACGTTTTCCCTTTTTGGTTCGCTTCTTTCGGTGTGGTTCCCCGTTTTTTTTACGCCCTTTTCGTTTCCCCAACTCCTTTTGGGAATTTTTTACCTGGGGCCTTGTTTACATGAGGAAAAGGGACTGATGACCCTGTAGTTTGGCCCCTTTATATCAAAAACCAACCAGACAACCAACCCTACACCATAACCCCTGGAGCATCAAAACGATCATATTCGGCAGTGTTCCTGGGTGCATCATGTGTTCCCACCTCTCGCTATGTAAGGATATATCCATAGTTACTGCTCAGGATGAATCTACTCTCATCTAAAAGAGCACATGATCCTACTCCTCGCTTATCCACTCCCTATGCTCTTGGATAATGGAATGTAGTCGAATTAAGTCGGGTGATGTTGAGGGTATTAGATTAGGAAATGAGACACTTAAAGTAGTAAAGGAGTTTTGCTATTTGGGGAGCAAAATAACTGATGACGGTCGAAGTAGAGAGGATATAAAATGTAGACTGGCAATGGCAAGGAAAGCGTTTCTGAAGAAGAGAAATTTGTTAACATCGAGTATAGATTTAAGTGTCAGGAAGTCTTTTCTGAAAGTATTTGTATGGAGTGTAGCCATGTATGGAAGTGAAACATGGACGATAAATAGTTTGGACAAGAAGAGAATAGAAGCTTTCGAAATGTGGTGCTACAGAAGAATGCTGAAGATTAGATGGGTAGATCACATAACTAATGAGGAGGTACTGAATAGGATTGGGGAGAAGAGGAGTTTGTGGCACAACTTGACCAGAAGAAGGGATCGGTTGGTAGGGCATGTTCTGAGGCATCAAGGGATCACCAATTTAGTATTGGAGGGCAGCGTGGAGGGTAAAAATCGTAGGGGGAGACCAAGAGATGCATACACTAAGCAGATTCAGAAGGATGTAGGTTGCAGTAGGTACTGGGAGATGAAGAAGCTTGCACAGGATAGAGTAGCATGGAGAGCTGCATCAAACCAGTCTCAGGACTGAAGACCACAACAATAACAAAAAAATGGCTCTGAGCACTATGGGACTCAACTGCTGAGGTTATGAGTCCCCTAGAACTTAGAACTAGTTAAACCTAACTAACCTAAGGACATCACAAACATCCATGCCCGAGGCAGGATTCGAACCTGCGACCGTAGCGGTCTTGCGGTTCCAGACTGCAGGGCCTTTAACCGCACGGCCACTTCGGCCGGCTCAACAACAACAACAACAACATGCTCTTGGCACTATCGCAAACGGTCACGCGATGTGAGAGTGCGAACGGAAAACCGGAACACAACGTACTGATTGTCGGACAGAGAGATCTCCGCAAAGGGGTCATCCTGCTATTATGGAGCATGAGATTTCGTGCGTTGCAGATTCTTTAAAGTGTTTGCAATTGCACCCGCTGTTCGGCGTGGGTCCCCTGTTGCCTGTTGTTCAATAAAGCAGTTATCTGTTTCTGTAGCTGACCGTGGTCGTCCACCTCCTCTCATTCAGACAGCAGTGCCTGTGATTCGAAACACTCACTCTGCCCACTAAACACCTCGCACTGTGAGGAACACCCAATTCCTGGGCTACACTCGTCACACTTCCCCTTTTTCCCAGGTTCCCTAAAATTCTTTTTCTTGTGAAGTCATCGAAATGTTGTGTCCAGTTCATGTTGTAACGATGAACACCAGCACAGTGCAACGTAACTAGTCGTTATTCCACACACACTGTCTTTTCCAGTTGCTTCAGCTCTCTCATGGCACGAGGCCAGCGTCGTTTGGCGGTATAGTCACACTGACCACAAGCCATGTGACTCCCAGCTTCCTGTGCATGACTGGGAAACCTCTGGCAACATACCCAGTAGTTAATATTTTACGTAACTTAACATAGATCGTCTTAAGTTTTGCAGAGCAGTCTATTACTGTGTGGTTCACTTTTACCCTTTAGGTTGACAGATCCTCTCGCTTCTCCTGGTTCTTTCAGCTTCCGTGATTTTAATTCTGATTCTGATGTCAGTCCACCTACGATCTTCTGCTGTACTGCAACAAGTTGACCTAGCCTGCACTGCAGCATACGCATTGCTTTATTGTTTTTTGTTTTTCTGATACCTATTCTTTTGCGATTTCCCCTAACTTCTTTCACCTAGCTGTTCCCCGTTAAGCATGTTGAGTTCCAAATCTTCTTGGTCATTGCGTTCTCCTTTAGGTACATGATGTTCCCAGGAAATTTTAGTCTTCTCTTTCACATCATTCTTGAAATTGGTTCAGCGTACTCATAGAGCACCTGCATTTGTCTATGTAGGTAGACTTCAGCCTGTTTTTTCGTATCCCAGAGTCCCTCAAAATCTCTCGTTCCTCCTCCTCCTACCAGGTTCAGTCGCATGCTCAAGAGATTTTCCATTGCTTGTGACGCTATATTTCTGAGTGTTAACATATAATGTCTCAGTTTAGCGTTTCTGGGTAAGCTTTTGCTGTTTTTCCAGTAAATCGTACTTTCTGCGGCATTTAGGGCCTGCCTGTTACTTTCTTTTTGGTTTGTAACTTACCTGTTATATTGTCCTCCAGGTAATGAAAGTTGTTCAAATTTACCATCATTCGACCTCCAATCCTCCTGCTCATGTTTGTATTTAGGTCCTTCCTTTTATTGTACGCCATGTCGAGTATACAGGGTGTTACAAAAAGGTACGGCCAAACTTTCAGGTAGCATTCCTCACACACAAAGAAAGAAAATATGTTATGTGGACTTTTGTCCGGAAACGCTTACTTTCCATGTTAGAGCTCATTTTATTATTTATCTTCAAATCACATTAATCATGGAATGGAAACACACAGCAACAGAACGTACCAGCGTGACTTCACTTTGTTACAGGAAATGTTCAAAGTGTCCTCCGTTAGCGAGGATACATGCATCCACCCTCCGTCGCATAGAATCCCTGATGCGCTGATGCAGCCCTGAAGAATGGCGTATTGTATCACAGCCGTCCACAATACGAGCTCGAAGAGTCTCTACATTTGGTACCGGGATTGCGTAGACAAGAGCTTTCAAATGCCCCAATAAATGAAAGTCAAGAGGGTTGAGGTCAGGAGAGCGTGGAGGCCATGGAATTGGTCCGCCCTCTACCAATCCATCGGTTACCGAATCTGTTGTTGAGAAGCGTACGAACACTTCGACTGATATGTTCAGGAGCTCCATCGTGCATGAACCACATGTTGTGTCGTACTTGTAAAGGCGCATGTTCTAGCAGCACAGGTAGAGTATCCCGTATGAAATCATGATAACGTACTCCATTGAGCGTAGGTGGAAGAACATGGGGCCCAATCAAGACATCGCCAACACATGCTGATTGTGAAAACTGGCGGTGAATCGAGGAAGTACAGTACAAGCTGACGAAACCAAAATGAGCTCTAACATGGAAATTAAGCGTTTCCGCGCACATGTCCACATAACATCTTTTCTTTCTTTGTGTGTGAGGAATGTTTCCTGAAAGTTTGGCCGTACCTTTTTGTAACACCCTGTATACAACAGTAGTTGTCCAGGTTTGCAAACGGTCTTGTGGCGATGGTAACATCCGTTCCCGTCATATCACTGACGATAAGTTGTGTAGAGGTTGGCTAGTAATTGGATGGGTGACCGTGTCTGGGTCTGCCGCGCGCTGTTGGCAGGTGAGGTGCAGTCAACACATGTCAGGACTACTGAGGATCTACTTGACTGAGAAGTAGCGGCTTCGATCACGAAATCTGACAACGGCCGGGAGGGCGGTGTGCTAACAAGTTGCCCCTCCATATCCGCATCCACTGACGCCTGTGGGCTGAGGATGACACGGAGACATCGGTACCGTAGGGCCTTCGGAGGCCTTTCCGGACGGAGTTAGTTAGTTGTACAGATTTAATTATCACTTCCAAAAAATCAAGGTGCAATCTTGGAACTTGGTGGTGACGTTAGAACTTTTTGATATATTCACCCTTCAGTACTACTCATGTTTTCAACAACGGATGACTTGTCGGAGATCTTGGCTGTACGAACGTTGAGTGATGTCTACGGAAACTTTCCACTCCAAAAATCATCTCGTCATGATTTTGCAAATGTCTGCAGTGGATAGACCTTGAAAAACTGAACACACATCAATCGAGAAAACAGGAAGAAGTTGTGTGGAACTGTGAGAAAATGAGAAAAATATATAAACTGAGTAGTCCATGCGGAAGATAAGCAACATCAAGGATAATATAACCTCTAGAGCGTCGTGGTCCCGTGGTTAGTGTGAACAGCTGCGGAACGAGAGGTCCTTGGTTCAACTCTTCCCTTCAGTGAAAAGTTTAATTTTTTGTTTACAGTTTATGTGACAAACTATTATGTTTTCATCACTTTTTTGGGAGTTATTATCACATCCACAAGAAAACCTAAATCGGGCAAGGTAGAAGAATCTTTTTACCCATTCGCCAAGTGTACAAGTTAGGTGGGTCGACAACATATTCCTGTCATGTGACGCACATGCCTTCACCAGTGTCGTATAGAATATATCAGGCGTGTTTTTCTGTGGAGGAATCGGTTGACCTATGACCTTGCGATCAAATGTTTACGGTTCCCATTGGAGAGGCACGTCCTTTCGTCTACTAATCGCACGGTTTTGCGGTGCTGTCGCAAAACACAGACGCTAAACTAATTACAGTGTACAGTGACGTCAACGAACGAACGGAAAGATCATAACTTCGCGAAAATAAAATTTTCACTCGAGGGAAGACTTGAACCAAGGACCTCTCGCTCCGTAGCTGCTCACGCTAACCACGGGACCACGGCGACAATGCGCGTAGACTGTCCTTGATGTTGCACATGTTGCACATGGACTACTCAGTTTGTATATTTTGCTTATTTTTTCATAGTTCCACATAACTTCTTCCTGTTTTCTCGATTGATCTGTGTTCAGTTTTTCAAGGCCTATGCACTGTGCCAACTTATAACTAAATCTGAGGGGGGTGTGATGGGGAGGTTCCCTTGTGAGAGAAGAGGAAAAAGTCCCTGCGTACCACGTAGGAAGAATATTGTTGCGGCGGATGGGGCTGGGGAAGCAGGCAAGTACTGACAGCCGAAAAAAGCCGTCGATGCGATTTTTCCCTCTGTCTAATGGACTAGAACGTAGCCGTGGAGAAAAAAAAACCCTTTGGGATTCGAGAGCCTATCGTAGCCTCAACAGAACTTTTCGGTAATATGTTGCTGTGGCAATATGCCTATCACTAGCATAATATGCTCGCACCACATCGTGGCAGTGCGAAATAGATCTCAGCATCACCTTGTCCAATGACGGCTGGGTATCTGCAGTTTTCGGTGATGCTGAACCCACAAGTTTCCACTTGCTTGCTTTGCTACTTTGTCTCGGGATTATAATGGTACACCCGCCACTCATCCAGGGTGATTAGTCGGTTAAAGACATCACCTGGGAACGACCAACTCGGACGTGGCGAAGCTGATCGCTGGTTCACGTCCTAATGTCGTGAGCTTCTACGGAAAGTCGCTGCAGAACGGTGAAACCACGAGCACGCGGAAAGGCGTTGTAAATCCACGGTCGTGAGCTTTCCCGCCATATTTTAGACTCACCTGTACGAGTACAGAAGCTGATGAATGTATCTATAATCTTTTGACTCATCTTAATAAATAAACTTGTGAAGTTAAATCAAGTGCGACACGATTTATTATTAGATTCAATCCTGTCACTAATACATACTTTAAAGCCTTTTCCTTTTCGAAAACATAAATTCCCATTTGTATGGTTAGAACAACCTACAGTCTTAAGAGTCTAAGTTCGATAAAAGAAATAATTAGAGAAACTTATTATAAATTTATTGTTGCATATATCACGTTTCATGGGATTAGTTCATGGCAGCTATACCCCACAAGACCCGTTACGTCGTCACGCATAAAATGTGGCTGTGTTTGCCAATAAATGTTAGTTATGCAGATAACTTCTGAAACAGAAACCAAACACAAAAACTTGAATCACAGAAAGAAACCTGATAAACTATAAATAAATGAAAAGAAAAAGAGCGATGTGGTAAGAGACGAATAATTTCAAGTAATTTTATGTAGTAATAAAAGTGTCTGTATGTTTCACGAGAACCAACTTTTATCTCGGGAAAATTTAGGTCGTGATGAGCAAAGCTATCGACAAAGGAACATATCGAGTGGTCGCAATCGTTCTTTGAGTTACGAAAAGAGCGGACAGTCCAACAGAATTGTATCACAGTTTCACCATCACGCAATTCGATGTCAGGCGACGTTCGCTTAAACAGCTTCCATTTACTAGAGAAAACAGGCAAACAAATACAAACTAATCCACACCCACCCTGTGGTGTCACCGCCAGACACCACACTTGCTAGGTGGTAGCCTTTAAATCGGCCGCGGTCCGTTAGTATACGTCGGACCCGCGTGTCGCCACTATCAGTGATTGCAGACCGAGCGCCGCCACACGGCAGGTCTAATCCAGAGAGACTCCCTAGCACTCGCCCCAGTTGGACAGCCGACTTTGCTAGCGATGGTTCACTGACTACATACGCTCTCATTTGCCGAGACGACAGTTTAGCATAGCCTTCAGCTACGTCATTTGCTACGACCTAGCAAGACGCCATATTCAGTTACTATATGTCTTCTGAACAGACAATATTGTGAATCGTGTACCGTCAAGAGCGACGTTCATCATACATGGATTAAAGTCAAGTATCAACTAGCTACGTCCGCTTTCTGAATTCTAATTCCTTGTCATCTTCCAGACCTCACGTCCCCTCCTCACGCCAGTCTGCGTGAGCTAAAACGCGTACATTTCGGCCTCCTCTAGTAACACGGTGTTGGCTCTTCTGCCAACCACAACACACCCACCCACCCACCCACCCACACATATACACACACGCTCTTACACACACACGCTCTTACACACACACGCTCTTACACACACACAAACGCCTTTACTGGTTTTTACTCCTCTTCGCTTATTAGTGCTGTCAGTTATGTACGTCATCATGACGGATATAAAAGAGATGCTATGTCATCTATGCATGTTCATTGTATTAATGTTGAGTCGATAAATCGAATTTCGGCGGTGGTTTTTCAATCTTACGTAACTACACATTGTTCCAGCAGCTGCGGTTAAGTAGCTGTAGAGATACGACGCGAGTTTCAGATTCGGTGAGCCATTAAATGAGTGCAATGTGATTTGCCTTCATCACGCATACCTTTTGTTTCCTCAACGGTTGAAGGTAGCGAAACAAGGTTTTGGTAAATGATAACAGGCAGAGGGGTCTGTAGTTTCGTTGCATGGCTCCATCTACATCAATATTCAACGGGCCACCTGGCGGTGTGTGGTGGAGGATGTTTCTAGTACTATACTCTGAACCTCCACTTCACTATTGCATTCGCTAATACCGCGTAGGAAACTGATTTTCGATAATCTCTGTGTTAGCTCCAATTCCTCGATTTTTCCCTTTTGTGGTCATTTCGTGGCAGAAAGTCTCAGAACGACTCGCTCTGATTTCCGATAGTGAGCCTCTACGTGATGAATAACGCCTCTCTTACAACGTCTGCCGCTGGAGCGTTCAGGAGATGCTCAATAAAGCGCAATCCTTTTGCACTGTATTAGAAGTAAAGAAATGAGACCAGATTCTGCAGATCTGTACATTCCACTAAGATGAATTCTTTTAAAATACGAGGAAAGTTCTGCATGCTATAATTTATTTCACAAAATGCCTTTACAGACTTTCAATTTCCATTCTTGCTTTGACACATTCCCAACTTTTTGATAACTTTTGTATACCGGATAGGGCAGCTTCATTATTGGGCTGTCTGTTTACTAGGATCACCTCACTGGAAGCTTCATCAGTTGTGTCAAAACGTTTTTCACGTAGTTGTCCCTCCCATTTGGAAAACCGATCAAAGTCTGGTGGGCCCATATCAGGACTGTACGGTGGGTGGGGATGTATTTCCATATTTGTCGGGCGTTTCTTTCACTGGTAGGGCAATACACACTTTTGCGTTGTTCTTCTCGTATAAACACAAGCTTTCTTTGACGAATTTTCGGGCGCAAAACATTTTACAGAAACACCTTGTACTACGTGCCCGAGTACTCCATTTGCAGCTGTGACTCCATTCATGTCGTACGCAAAGATCATCACTAGTTTCACCTCCGACTGCTGTTGGCGGGATGTTTTCGGGCGTGAAGAGTCGGGACTTTTCCATTGTGAGGATTGAGAGTCCAGTTCTGGCTCAGAATCGCCTATACAGGTTTCATGAAGTACAACGATCCTTTTAAGAAACTGCTCTTTTCTTCGATAATATTGAACCGATTCTTCTGCCATTCTCTTGCGATCTGCTTTCTGCTCTTCACTCAGATCATGCGGCACCTATCTTTATCTTTTGAGATATGATTCTGTAAAAGGAAGTGGCAGGCATTCTGGCCTCATATGCAATTTACTCACATGTTTTTCGTCTATCCTCCCTCAGACTGTCATTAACAGTAACCTGAGACGTATAGGCTGTTGCTGTTGATGACCTTTCACTTCTTGGGTTGTCCTCAGTGTGATCGAACCTGCACGGAAACGCGCAGACCACCGTGATACTGTGCTACGTTCCACTACACTATTCACGCACACCTCTCTCATTATAAACTTTCATTGGGTTCTTTCTTTTGTAAACCCTCTCCGCCAATTTTGTGAAGGCCTCGTCGCTTCTGTTGCGGAGGCCGAATTGCCAATGTTATTACAGTAGACCGAGTTTGTGAGTTCGTGAAACTTCTTCTGGTGCAGTACACCGCTAAGACAATTTCCCCCTGCCACTATTATAGGGCTATGCCCCAGGGTCAGGATAGGAGAAAGAAGGTTCTACAACTCTCCAACAAAAAAAAAAAATGGCTCTGAGCACTATGGGACTTAACATCTATGGTCATCAGTCCCCTAGAACTTAGAACTACTTAAACCTAACTAACCTAACGACAGCACACAACACCCAGCCATCACGAGGCAGAGAAAATCCCTGACCCCGCCGGGAATCGAACCCGGGAACCCGGGAACCCGGGCGTGGGAAGCGAGAACGCTACCGCACGACCACAAGATGCGGGCAACTCTCCAACAAATTAGTAACAAAGTCACACAAATTAATTAAAAGGATTACTTAGGTTTGTGACTAGTTGAATAATGAAGTCTGCAATACTGATAATATAACACAAGAAAGGCCCTCGTTGGCTACGTGCAAATAATCGTAGCTAAACTTCACAGTACATAGTTTCCTGGGGTAACTTACCACTCAGACATAATGTATTGGCCCGCATCTCGTGGTCGTGCGGTAGCGTTCTCGCTTCCCACGCCCGGGTTCCCGGGTTCGATTCCCGGCGGGGTCAGGGATTTTCTCTGCCTCGTGATGGCTGGGTGTTGTGTGCTGTCCTTAGGTTAGTTAGGTTTAAGTAGTTCTAAGTTCTAGGGGACTTATGACCACAGCAGTTGAGTCCCATAGTGCTCAGAGCCATTTGAACCATAATGTATTGATTGCAAAAAAGAGAGCAGTAAGAATAATTAGTAATGTTCACCCAAGGACGTCATGTAGACACCTATTCAAAGAGTTAGGAATTTTAACTGCACCATCAGAGTACACATATTCGCTAATGAAATTCGTGATAATCCATCTCAATTCGCGAAGAGCAGCGATGTTCATACGTACAACACTAGAGGGAAAATGACCTTTCCTATCCGTTATTAAAGCTGTCAGTAGCTCAAAAAGGAGTACATCATTCAACAACAAAAATCTTTGATCATTTGCCCAACAACATAAAACGCCTGGCAGGTAGCAAAAAATGGTTCAAATGGCTCTGAGCACAAGGGACTTAACTTCTGAGGTCATCAGTCCCCTAGAATTTAGAACTACTTAAGCCTAACTTATCTAAGGACATCACACACATCCACGCCCGAGGCAGGATTCGAACCTGCGACCATAGCGGTCGCGCGGTTCCAGACTGTAGCGCTTAGAACCGCTCGGCCACTCTGGCCGGCGGCAGGTAGCAGATCAAGTTTTAAATCTAGCTTAAAATTATTTCTTTTGGACAACTCCTTCTATTCCATGGACGAGTTTCTGTTTCAAAACCGCTAAAGAAAAAAGAAATTGTACCTCTACATGTAGTTGCATGTGTAGAAGCAAAAATTTCAGTAATATTAATATTAACACCATTCATGTGTGTATATATATCTTGTAATGTGACTTGTTCCACATCATATCGATAAAATAATTTTGAAAATGATCTACGGAAAATTACATAACTAAACTAAACGAAACTAAATAGCAAATGCAACTTACAACAAGTGTCTGTTCACTTCTAAGAGCTGACTAAACGACATTCCCTGTCCAAGTCAGCCCTCGACGGTGATCTATAACGAAGTGCGGGAGAGCTGCTCTTCTATCTTCCGAGTAGGCTTCTGTCCGTTGTCGTCCGGTCATTGGTCGAGGCGAAGTCGATAACCTCATCCTCAGCGCCGCCCGTGGCGCTGGTGTAACTCGCGCAAGTGTCGAGTCTCTATGGCACTCTTCAGCAGTTCGCATCTTTGCGCCTGTGGTGCTGTTGCCCTGGCTGTGTCTTGTTCGGACGACACAGCACATTCCATGTGGAGATTCGATTTTGTTATAGGAACGCTGGTCGCAACGCGTAATCCGACCTGACTCGGTTTCAGCTTCCGTTTTAAAATTGAACTGCTCCCGAGATACCCATGCAAACCAGTAACCACATATCCTATCGTCACCCCTTAAGTATCAATCACAACTGACATTGTTGCAACTTTATTACGCCACCGTAACAGTGGGTAGGGCGTTGTCGTATATCTTCAGGCACTTTATCAAAACATTGTAACCTAGAATGGCAGTTTTATCTCGTCTCATAAGGCACTAAATTAATCCATTTGTTTCCCTAAAATTAGTTGGTGACCTCTTTCCATAATTGCACTACAGTAAGATTCCTTTCTTTCCTTTTTGCCTGGGAGAGTCCCGTTTTTTTCCAAACTGTGACGCTGTTTCGAAAGTTTCTTGGAGGACGCGCAAATGCCTTGCTACTTTGTCATTCCACCCGACTAAAGTATTTCAGGCTACCGGATGCCTGCTTTCCAATTTACTGCACGCTGCGTAAGTATATACACTAGTGAGCGCCATCTGTGCAATTTGCTCTACAATCTTCGTTTATTTACTGTTAGCGTTTTGCACTGTTGGTAGTAGCGATTCATGTCTACTCTTTCATCAAGCCCAAACGAAACTAATTTTAAGAGTAACATAAAACTGTGAGTTTACTTTAATCACTAGCAGACTGTAGCTGTACAAATCAAACTTTGCTACTGGACGTGGTGGGGTGCCTGACACTGTGAATGACATTAAGACGAAGAAACATCGCATGAAAGCTCAAACGAAAACGCACTTCTTGATAAAATACACAGAAGTGAAAAGTATGTCAACGCTACAGTGGAATAATTGCAAAAGTTTGAAATCATCTAACTGCATGAAGCAAAGACGAACTTGTATGTCCATTAAATTTTGTCAGTACAATTTACGTCTAGTTTTTTTACTTAACTGTACCACATTATTATAAATTTTTTAAAATGTCTTTTTTTTAATAAAAATGAAATGGACGCTACACTCAGTGGCTCACCTTGCATATCAGTATTATCACAAAATTGCAAAAACCTCAGTGCGTTATATAGAGACCTGCACACAAGAATTTAATGTGCCAACAGTGCATAGAATTACAACAATCTCTCACAACGGCTGTTTGTCAACGCTGCAACTCAAATCATTATTTACTTTAAAGACCAGCATTTGATGGACTAAGTTCTTTTGTCCCTATTTCATACGTACTGAGCTATTTCTTTCCCTGTGCATCTTCTTTCCAAAGCTCATTTACAGTATGGCGGAGCTTGTTTTCCGCACTTGCTGTAGTAGGAAATATTGGATCTGGTTCATACGTTCTTATACTGGTGAAAACTCAAAAAGAGAAAAAAATGGTCTTACTTTCTTTCTCTTAGAGATAAAATATACCATATCATCTATCATTAACAATGTCTGAATGAATTATATTGTAAAATTAAGCGTGTTTTAAAGGAGTGAGGGAGATACTGAGCTTTTCTACATAATTATTTTGTGTTTCTGATTAATCTTCTGTGTTTGAAGATTAGGAACGATTTTCTGTAATTTGGAGTGGACTGTAGCTGAATTAGTCTTAAAAGATTATTTATGTATTAGGCATATGTCAGTGTGATGACAAACAGAGCCTTAAGTATGCTTTAGAAATGGTTAAAATGGCTCTGAGCACTATGGGACTTAACATCTGAGGTCATCAGTCCCCTAGAACTTAGAACTACTTAAACCTAACTAACCTAAGGACATCACACACATCCATGCCCGAGGCAGGATTCGAACCTGCGACCGTAGTAGTCGCGTGGTTCCGGACTGAAGCGCCTAGAACCGCTCGGCCACAGAGGCCGGTCAAGTATGCTTTAGTAACCGTAGGCATTGCCTCAGGTTCCTCCGAAGATGAGGGAGGGGGGAAGGGACTGGCGCTCGAAAGAAAGAAACAGAAAACAAGGGAAAACTATAATGGAAGAATCAGTAAATCGCTCAGTCAAATTAAGTCTACCCCAATCAAAGTTAGCTTTAGAAACAATTGTGAGGTAAATATAGGCGAATCATTTAGTTAACTTTATCTGCCAAACGATGCTGTGTTTAGTACTTGCAAGCGAAAGGAGCTGTAAAAAGCCTTGTCAAAGATCACAGAAATGTTGTATGTACTTGAATTTGAAATGGTCTAAATTTAGTGATACATTCAATGAAGATATTCTCAGCACAGAATTTTGAAATCTAAGGTTGGTAGAGACGAAACCAAGCGGATATCAGTTCGAAGTTACGCGCAGTCTTTCGACTTCAGCTACTCCCGTCAGCCATTGCTCCAAAAATTTCGCCAGAGAGAACGATTAGTGTACAGAATGGCTTAAGAGGTCAGGTACAAATAATACTCAATGCCAAAAATTACTTATAATCAGAATGAAACGCAACATTAAACTTATAAGTGTGAATATGGCCTAACCAGCATAGCAATGAAATGCATGTTAGTAAGTAATCTCTGGAAACACTAATATAAAACTGCTTAATTTATTATATATTTCCAAGTCCATCATGAGTTATGGGCGGTAAATATTCATACCAGTGAATCAGGAGCACAAAATCATACATGGTAGTTTCGCTGGTAAGTTTGAAAACAATTGCAGCAAGTTACCTCTGTCAATGTCTCTTATATGCCCTCAGGAGGAAGACTTTCCCGAAAGCAAGGGGTTCGTAACTAACCTTGGACCAAGCCTTTAAATTTACATTTGCAGCCACTTCAGTATCAGTCCGTTTCACGACTTTCGTAAAATGCTTCTTTAAGTACAGGTAAACTGTCCACGTTACCTGCTACATCTGTTCTAGACGTTTCACTCACAGGTCCACTTGACACAATGTTACCCAGACTACCGTTAGCCACTTTACTAGCGTTTCAAACGGTGGAGATAATAGCTACATCGTCTGCATAAAAGTCTCATCCAAATTCTGAATATTTCTCAAGTTCTTCTGTGACTTCCTCCCAGCTGCTCATTACACAATCAGCCCGAAATTCATGTGCTATGGACCAATGCTATCTCCATGACGACATCCTTACAGATCTAGAAGAAACATTCAGCAGTGTCCTTCCAGCTATAAAAGCCAACAAAAAACTAGTAAATGAGAAGGTACATAAACTGTTTTCGTCATGTTATATATCTTGAGTAATCATGGAACAAGTGCAGTGTCAGCGAAAATAATCTATATTAGCTCAGCGGCTGACGTTTTCGAGAAAATTTCTCAAAAAATTTATCTGCAACGTTTATTCATCAACATTTCACAGTGTAGAATAGTACAGTTGTCTGTAACTAGGAACTGAATTCACAACTATCTGTTTGGTTCCATGAACAGTGTGGAAGGAAACTATCAGTAAATAACTCCTGTTAATTACATGTTTATGTATCACCGAGCAGGATAGCCGCGCAGTCTCGGGCATCTTGTCACGGTCCGCGCGGCTGCCCCCGTCGGAGGTTCGAGTCCTCCCTCGGGCATGGGTGCGTGTGTTGTAATTAGCGTCAGTTAGTTTAAGTTAGTTTAAGCAGTGTGTAAGCCTTGGGACCGATGACCTCAACGGTATGGTCCCATAAGATCCTACCACAAATTTCCAAATTTCAGAAGAGGAGAACACAGCGAGGTTCTATACTATCCGTCTGCTTTTACGCATGACGTCGTATTTCGAGTACAGAGGCCAGTTTACATGAATTACTAAGAAAACCAAAGATAACGCTTAATAACAGGCCGATTACATTCTTCGAGACGGCGACCACAAGATTGACTATTAAGGTCGAAAACAAACATAAAGAAGCGCGCGAAACAGTTTAATTAACTAACGAACTGAAATTAACAGGGCAACCGCGGGAAAGAGAAGGTTTTGGGCGATGATAAACTGAAAAAAATTTTCATAAATCTAAGATCATTTTAAAGCAACCAAAAAATCTAAAAATAACGCACACGAATTCCTCAAGAATAAACCTAAAGAAAGTATACAGAAAATACAAAACTGAAATTCAATAATTCGGCTGACCTATTCAGATCGAACGAAGACAGGGATACCAAACCACCTGCCCTCCACCCTTCCCCACACACACACACATACACACACACACACACACACACACACACACACACACACACACACACACACACACACACACACACACGAAAAAGATAAAAAAGAGACGTACACGAATCTCTCCAGAATAAACCGTATAAAAAAATGCAAAAACCACATAATTGGAATCGAATGTTTCGCTTGACACCGAACCATGAAAAGTCATGTTGAAATTGTCATTTGGCCTATATAACTGAATAAATATCAAAAATAGCTCCCCAAATGGAAGAAACCAAACATAAAACTGAAATCATCACTTGAAATAAATTTCCTTTCCCGTTCACTGGCCCTGTATAGCGCAAAGGAAGACAGTGATACCAGGTACCTACCACCTCTCAAAAAAGAATACACAAGTGAGAAATTGCACATGCCAATGCCTCTAAAACAAAGCGGATAATGAAAAGGAAAAAGTGCACAACGGGAATCGAATTGTTCGCTTTTTCGACAGCTCAAACGAAGACAGCGATACCAGACACCCCCGCACAAAATAACTACGTAATCGAAAAATAACACGCAAAAATTCCTCCAGAATAAAGCAAAAGAAAATATAAAAAACCGACACAAGTGGAATCGCAGCACACATTGGTCCTATGTAACTGAACTGAAAACTGAGATGAAAGACACTCCCCAAAATACAACCATACTATCGAGAAACGACACACACAATTTCTCTCTTTTTTATTTTAGGAAAAAAAGGAGATGGAATTGTAGCATATGCTGGGCCTGTATATAGCTAAAAACGGAGACACGCCACCAAAAAACAACATGACGAAAAAAATCATAACATGATTAGATAATTAATGTACAGTAATGAAATTTCGGGAATACGTCTAGGTAACGTATCGACGTGACTAAGATTTCAAGATCACAGGTTAGTGTAAGTGCGCCATAAGCCACAGCAAATGTGATTTGCTGGTATATAAATAATCGGTCTCACCGACGGAATTCTGAATCCAAACATGCAAACGTGCATGAATTATGTTATGGATCTAAGTTTGTGGGATGGAGTTCCCTGCCCGTTTACATTTGGTCGGTCGATACAGGGACGGTTAATGCTGTTTTAGAATTACACTAGAGCTGTCGTCCGATGATGACCCACATGGGTTCGCTTGGAGACAGATATGGTGATCGAGCAGGCCAGGGCAACATGTCGACACACTGCAGAGTATGTTTGGTTACAACAGCGGTATATGGGTGAGCGTTATCCTGTTGGAAAACACACCCTGGAATGCTATTCATGAATGGCAGCACAGGAAGTCGAGTCACCAGATTGAGACAAATTTTCAGTCAGGGTAACCACGACAGTGCTCCTGTTGCCATACGAAATTACACCCCTATCCATAACTCAAGGTGTAGGTCCAGAGTGTTTACATACTGACAGATTGGTTGCAGACCCTAACCAACACATGACCATCACTGACAACGTGGTAGAACCAGCTTTCATCAGAAAACACAAATAGCCCTCATCCATCCGTCGAATGATCTATCGCAGGTCACCACTGAAGTCGTAAATGGCAGCGGTTTGGGGTCAGACTCGTAACTGTCCTTAAAGTAGCCGATTTGTAACAGTTCCTTGTGTAACTGTGGCGTCAACTGCTGCTGAAGTTGCTGCTGCAGATTCATCATGATGTGCCAGAGCCATGCGCCGGACACGATGGTCTGCCCTGTCGGTAGTGCGACGTGGCCATCCGTAGCCCGGTCTTCTTGCGATAGTACATTCTCTCGACCACCGCTGCAGCATTCATGTGCAGGGCTACATACCACCCAAGCCGTTCTGCAATATCACAGGAGCATCCAGCTTCTCGTAGACCTATAACACGACCTCGTTCAGACTTAATGAGGTGTCGATAACGGTGTCTTTGTTGCCTTAAAGGTATTCTTGACTAACGTCAGCTCACCGCGTCCAGCTTCAAAGGTAACTAACGCCCACGATTATTACTGCGTGTATTTAAAGCAAACCTGATTTGCATCCCCGTGCAGGCGCTGCTAGCGCCACTCTTATGTGACTGGCGCGAAGTCTGAATAGATATCATCTTTCAGATGTAGAAATATGCATACCAACCTTCGTTTATGTCGCACAACTCCTCTTTGGTGTTGCAATTTTTTTCCGTCAACGTACAAAAATAGCGCAAGCAAATTCCTCAAGAATAAACGCTAAGAAAATATTCAAAAAACATGTTATGATAAAAGGAAACTACAGTTGCCCAACCATAACTGTGGGCTCTTTCAGCGCTCTGGAAGCTGGTCATTTACTTTGTCACATACGTGAGTTAGAGATTTATTTAACCTAGAAACAATTGCCTGCTACAGGATTCCTGGATAATTTACAACTCTCACTATCAAAAGATGACTTGATGTATACCAACAAAAACTGTTCTTTAGAAGTACAATGTTTTACATTAATACAGCCACATGTTCCACTGAGCCTTCGACTAATACTGTCCTACTAAATGATGTTGACTACTGAGGCAGAGGTCACAAACTGGGCAGAGCTCCTACATGCTGGATACTATGTTGACCTCAGAGTGAGGGCACTGCTGTGCTGAGAGGGGAGGTTTGGTCCTCAGGAGCATCTCCTATACTTCGCTGCGGTATGCAGCGAGTCCTCGCTAACGTCTGTGGTATCGATATGTGTTTCCGACTTTAGTGCAGCACCACTATCCGTGTATGATACCCCAAAACACACAAGTGGCGTCGCAGTTACACTGGATCTATGTAGCTCAATCATAAACAGCTACACCAGTCACCCCCTCCTCCAAATCACCACCCCCAAAATAATCAAACTATTACTGAAGAGTTGTAAAACTACCGTTGGCTACCGTAGACTACCATAAGTAAGCGTAGACTAAGGTAATTTTGCTAGTTGCTGTGGTCAGCTAAGGTCATACCTACGTTACCTGTACATTAGATGTATTACATACGTGTTGGGCGTTGCCGAATTTTGATGCCTGTGTGCACGCACATCATCAGTGCCTTACTGGATTCGCCTAAAAGCCGGAAGCAGTGGACTGTCTAGAAACTGAGTGAGTATATAAATGGCCGAGTAACCAACGAAACATTTTTGTTCTGCATAGTTACCCTCCTGTCTGTATTTATAACAAACATGAAATTATCAGTGTTTTTCATGTTTTATTCGAAAATTGTTGATTTTTAACATGAATCAGAGAGATGTTACAGTAAATAAGAAAAACAATATAAATTTATCATATAACGCTAGAAAACGTAATTTCCTCGCCAAAAGGTAAAACAAAAAAAAAAGTCTGAAAACAAAAATATATCAAAAAATATATATTTCAATAGTTCGTCGAACTGATATAAAACATGTTTCTGTTATCATGAACAACTTTCGCATTTTGCAATAGTAACAGAGCACTCCTGCCTTCAATCATGATGAAGAACATTCTATTGAATACAAAATAACAAAAAAAAAAAAAAAAAAAAAAAATGGTTCAAATGGCTCTGAGCACTATGGAACTTAACATCTGAGGTCATCAGTCCCCTAGAACGTAGAACTATTTAAACCTAACCAACCTAAGGACATCACACACATCCATGCCCGAGGCAGGATTCGAACCTGCGACCGTAGCGGTCGCTCGGTTCCAGACTGAAGCGCCTAGAACTGCTCGGCCACTCCGGCTGGCTCAAAATAACAACAATAATTATGTATATTTTGTATGTTTGGCTTGAAAACTGTACTTGCATCAGTAGTAACTTATTCGCTTTAGTTACACAAAAGCGCAGATGTGGAGCGATCAACAAATTTTTATTACTTATAACAGGCAATTTATATTTTGTTAGGATACAAAATAGACAATGGAGTAACAGTAAATGGGGTGTGTTCTAATTATGTGCAAAATAAACAACCAAACAAAAAAAATAAAGAGAAGTTGTCGCCACCCATTTTGTTTCTTACACATTCATTTGTGTTCCTTTCGCCACCAATACTACCGCTAATCCTACCATTTACTGCGTCATTTATTTAGTGTACCAAAACTACCGAACCGTAGTTTTGGTAGAGCGCAACTCTACGTTACTCACTTGTTTGATGGTATCTCAACCCTGCTGACTTAGAAACATACAATGGTATTCATGCTTATCAGAGGAACTATTGTGGATATGTTAGTACCAATAAAATCGATTGTCCGTAGTAAATAAAGTAATACACATAATGTAAGACCAATGGTATACACATTTACCAGTCTCACTTAAGGAGTCAAGCAATGAGATGAAAATTACAGCGTCAGTTTGTTGCGCGCAGTATCATTTGATCGCCGAAGTTGGCAGCGAGAAGAATCAGTATATAAGCAGTTCGTATTCGTACTGTAGGCCGATTCAGTACCACGGAGGCGAGAATCAGGAAAATGTGGGCGCACTATACTGAGATTTAGGATACGGATCACACTGACACGAAGTTGAACGCTAATCTACCTTAAATAAGCGTAAACAGAAGCAACAATTTCAAATCACGTTTCTTTGCGCTCATACGACATCTATGGCTTAAAAAGGCAAATACGTTTCTTGACAAAGATACAGCTTAATGTTTGAAATTTGTATCTAATCCTTGGAAATTCTTACAAAAATGCTTTCTTTCTTATGATACGTGCTTCTAAAACAGTTCTTTCATGCCCCGACAGTAACGCACTCGCCTTGTCGAACTATGTCTGTACGAGCGAGTAAAGAGATCGCTTGGCACGGAAACTTCGTACTGGAATATATCCTGTAACTACAAGATTTATAAAATTCATGTTCCTTTGACGCAGACTGCTTCAGACAAACCTTGCATTACTGAGTCACCCTAAACATAACTGCACTGTCGAAGATTTCCATATTCATTGAATGATGCCTACATGAATTTGCTACGTGCCAGCAGAAAGATGCAAATGAATCTGATGGGAGCCACGGATTGTCGTAACTGGGAAGTTTGTTGAGGGCTTACCTTCGGACTGCTAGCGTGGCCCCGTGATCTTTCTGCAGTTTACGGTTTTCTTACGATTTTCACTGCTGTGACGGGCACATTCGTGTTGCCCGCCAGTCGCCCCGTCTCGGACTGTTGCCGAGCAACGGCGTGGGACCGCTGCAAAGAGCCCTGTATTGTTGACAATTCCCTCGTTGTGCGGATGTTGTTTGCTGTAAGAGGAAAGGCGAAAAGTAATTACCGCACAGTTGAGATAACTAGACAGTAGCAATTGTGGGAGCGTAACTAGGCTGGGCAATGCCAAGGTACATCTTCCATCTGAAGGAAAGAAAAGAATAAAAAATTAGGAAAAATAGAAATGGGAGAAAAAAGAGAAAAAGTCAGTTAAATTGATTAGTCAAGTGAAGCCTATCGTTATGTTAAAAAATGAGAGATTTTTTGGAAACCATTATGAAGTAAGGATACCCAGGTCAAAGATAAAACGGTATTGAGAGTCGAGCAATGGAGTCGAACAATAATTAATTGGATCTATAGAACGAAAGGGACTAAAATTGAGTCAATTTTTCGGTAAAATCTATGACGGACCATGCATCATTAGTGGCATATGGAATGGTGTACAAAAAAATAACGAAGTCACAACTTAAATTTAGTTCTTCAAGACGCTATAGTCTGCAGCAATGTGCGGATGGGTTGCTCTTCTGTTACGTTGAACGATTCTCTTCAGTCGTTCTTGGAGGATCTTTTGCCGGTCGCAGCGATATCGAAGATTTGGTATTCCTGATATTCACGGTCACTCGTGAAATGGTCGTACGGGAAAAATCCCCACTTCATCGCCGGCAGGAGTGGCCGAGCGGTTCTAGGCGCTACAGTCTGGAACCGCGCGACCGCTACGGTCGCAGGTTCGAATCCTGCCTTGGGCAAGGATGTTTGTGATGTCCTTAGGTTACTTAGGTTTAAGTAGTTCTAGAGGACTGATGACCTCAGAAGTTAAGTCCCATAGTGCTCAGAGCCATTTGAACCGTTTTGAACCCACTTCATCCCCATCACAAAGGTGCTGGGTCCCATCGCTCGTGAACCGACTGTAACACCACGTTCAGATTCACTTGATAACCTGCGATTGTAGCAGCAGTAACGGATCTGACAACTGCGCCAGACACTTGTTGTCTTATATGGGCGTTGCTGACCGCAACGCCGTATTCTGCCTTTTTACATATCTCTGTATTTGAATACGCATGCCTATAGCAGCTTCTTTGGAGCTTCAGTGCATATATATACACCGCCGGAAAAAAATTGATACACCTAGATGAATGACGTCGATTTTAATTCGATGACGGCATATTCGAACTGGGGCATAGTAGACGTACTGATAGTGGTTTCAACGTCGTCCACCAACCGATAGCGTCATGGCATAGCTAGCAGAACGCCATCTTCGTCTACCCTTTAATGGTGAATGCTCATAGCCAGAAATCTCAGTGTGGTGCAAATGTGTGAAGCAAGTAGGCATCCATGCCACAGAGACCCACTCGTGTTTCCTACAGCCGAATGATCCAGTTTTAAAGGGATCAAATTCTGACCTTCCGGAGAACTGTCACACAAGTTGGACGTGTTGCGTCCGTTATGGTTCAAATGGCTCTGAGCACTATGGGACTTAACATCTATGGTCATCAGTCCCCTAGAATTTAGAACTACTTAAACCTGACTAACCTAAGGACATCACACACATCCATGCCCGAGGCAGGATTCGAACCTGCGACCGTAGCAGTCGCGCGGCTCCGGACTGAGCGCCTAGAACCGCTAGACCACCGCGGCCGGCCGTCCGTTATGCAACGATGCTGACATCAGTGGTCACATGAACGTTCTCAGACCCGTAGACGAGGTTTAGGAAGTCCACGTAGCACAGACGCCAGCTATGATCGTCGTATTGTAAGGTCAGCGGTGGCAGACGGTACAGCTACCACATTACAGATAATAGGCCTTGTGAAACCAGACGTGTAAACACGAACTGTTGCGAACCGGTTATTAGCAGTGGGACTATGGGCATGCGAAACTGTAGCCCGTGTTCCACTCACGCCACAGCATCGACATACACCTGTGGACTAGTGCTGTCAGAGGATCATTTGGAAGATGGAATGGCGCGCAGTGGTCTTCAGACATGAAAGCGGGTTCTGCCTGCACGCAAGTGATGCTCGTTTGCGCGTACGGCGTAGACGTGATGAGCGCTGTCTCGTAGAGTGCCTTTGCCCAGGACACACTGGCCTCATCCCCAAGTATTAGACAGCTGAACTCAAGAGCACGAGTAAAATTATGAATTTAACTAGACTTGTAGGGCTTCCGTTCAAGGCAAAATGCTTCGCGATACGGTAATTGAGAACCTTGCTGGCAACAGGATGTGGGCCGAGATTTTAAAGCATCACAATCCCGGTCTCAAGGACGTACTCACAGTGATCGGCTCGTTGTTAAGTACAAACAAGTTTTGGCGGTAGTAGACCTTGACGCTCCTGTCGTTGCAGCACTGACTGCGGACAATTCGAGGGGGCCCAGCCCCGCCTGGCATACGTCTGACAACAGCCGCAAGCAGCGCCGTAGACACGGCAGGAGCGGGGTCCACGAGAAAGTCGCGGGCCTCGGGCTCGAGGCATTCAGCCAGTTTTCCCGCAACTCTGCGCGCTGCTAAGTACCGTGTTAAGTGCTATGTCACACAGGGCCGCAAGCACGGCTTTTTTCCGCCGAGCCGACTGCTGACACTGTCATAAGTCAAGGGCACAAACAGCAAATATGCCTGCAAAAGATTTGCTAACCGTTCCACAAAAACCTAGATACGAGAAAATGGAGATCAGTACGATCTTATATTCTGTATCCTCACCCGCTCCTCCTGTCAGCGCTCAGAGGGACTGAAAACTCAAACACCAGCCACACCGAAAAATTTTGCTCATTCAAGTCAGCTGTCATCAAACAGACGAATGGCACAATGCCCACTCGCAGGACGAAGGTAGTCTTCTGAAAGTCAGAACCGACAACCACGTCAGAGAACTAATCGCAAACTGTTCATTTCTTTACTGCCTGTGACGAAGATGATAAAAATGTATCACTTAGAAAGGGAGGCCAGAATGATGAGATCACGGATTTACTTCAAACTTTGTGTACCGTTAGTAGGCCATTAAGACAACGTAATGTGGAAGCAGTAACGTGCACTACTCTGGCAGTTCCCAGAAAATCACAAGAGAAGTTTTACGTGTCTATTATATGGCTTATGTGTCTGTGCGTAGGTGTCGCACATTACAGTTCTAGTGACCAAGTGATCAGCGTAAGACCAACGTGTATGAAGCGAAGGTTGCACTCCTTCTCAAACGTAGTTATTATTTTTTCATCGGTCTTCATATTATTGAATTTATATGGCATTTGAGAGGTAATATAATGAAACAAATCACGGGTATTTGCATTAAGTATCCGCATGAAGTTTCAATTTACGTTTTCCATGTCTGTATGAGAAATACCATCCTGCAACATGTGATGTCGAGAGCACATCCGATTCACATTGCTCTTGTGGCCTAGCAAAATGGTTCAAATGGCTCTGAGCACTACGGGACTTAACAGCTGAGGTCATCAGTCCTCTAGAACTTAGAACTACTTAAACCTAACTAACCTAAGGACATCACACACATCCATGCCCGAGGCAGGATTCGAACCTGCTTCCGTAGCTGTCGCGCGGTTCCAGACTGAAGCGCCTAAAACCGCTCGGCCACCCCGGCCGGATGTGGCCTAGCACATTGTGACTTACTACACTACTGGCCATTAAAATTGCTACACCAAGAAGAAATGCAGATAATAAACGGGTATTCTTTAGACAGATATATTATACTAGAACTGACATGTGATTACATTTTCACGTAATTTGAGTGCATAGATCCTGAGAAATCAGTACCCAGAACAACCACCTCTGGCCGTAATAACGGTCTTGATACGCCTGGCCATTGACTCAAACAGAGCTTGGATGGCGTGTACATGTACAGCTGCCCATGCTGATTCAACACGATACCACAGTTCATCAAAAGTAGTGACTGGTGTATTGTGACGAGCCAGTTGATCGGCCACTATTGACCAGACGTTTTCAATTGGTGAGAGGTCTGGAGAATGTGCTGGCCAGAGCAGCAGTCGAACATTTTCTGTATCCAGAAAGGCCCGTACGGGACCTGCAACATGCGGTCGTGCGTTATCCTGCTGAAATGTAGGGTTTCACAGGGATTGAATGAAGGGTAGAGCCACGGGTCGTAACACATCTGAAATGTAACGTCCACTGTTCAAAGTGCCGTCAATGCGAACAAGAGGTGACCGACACGTGTAACCAATGGCACCCCATACCATCACGCTGGGTGATACGCCAGTATGGCGATGACGAATAAACGCTTCCAATGTGTGTTCACCGCGATGTTGCCAAACACGGATGCGACCATAATGATGCTGTAAACAGAACCTGGATTCATCAGAAAAAATGACATTTTGCCATTCGTTCACCCAGGTTCGTCGTTGAGTACACCATCGCAGGCGCTCCTGTCTGTGAAGCAGCGTCAAGGGTAACCGCAGCCATGGTCTCTGAGCTGATAGTTGAAAGTCCAAGCTGCTGCAATTTTCGTCGAACTGTTCGTGCAGATGGTTGTTGTCTTGCTAACGTCTCCAACTGTTCTCAGGGATCGAGACGTGGCTGCACGATCCGTTACAGCCATGCGGATAAGGTGCCTGTCATCTCGGCTACTAGTGATACGAGGCCGTTGGGATCCAGCACGGCGTTCCGTATTACCCTCCTCAACCCACCGATTCCATATTCTGCTAACAGTCATTGGATCTCGACCAACGCGAGCAGCAATGTCGCGATACGATAAACGGCAATCGCGATAGGCTAAAATCCGACCTTTATCAAAGTCTGAAACGTGATGGTACGTATTTCTCCTCATTACACGAGGCATCACAACAACATTTCACCAGGCAACGCCGGTCAACTGCTGTTTGTGTATGAGAAATCGGTTGGAAACATTCCTCATGTCAGCACGTTGTAGGTGTCGCCACCGGCGCCAGCCTTCTGTGAATGCTCTGAAAAGCTAATCATTTGCATATCACAGCATCTTCTTCCTGTCGGTTAAATTTCGCGTCTATAGCACGTCATCTTCGTGGTGTAGCAATTTTAATGGCCATTAGTGTATATTACTGACTGTGAATAACGTTATTCGCATCAATATTTATCGAAGTTTGCCGGCCGCTGTGGCCGAGTGGTTCTAGCTGCTGCAGTCCGGAACCGCGCTGCTGCTACGGTCTCACGTTCGAATATTGCCTCGGGCGTGGATGTGTCTAATGTCCTTAGGTTAGTTATATTTAAGTAGTTCAAGGTCTAGGTTACTGATGACCTGAGATGTTAAGTGCCATAGTGTTTATAGCCATTTGAACCATCTATCGAAATTTGACCTGGGCTTTCAATGCCTGTCCCTCGTCTTTGAAAATTTAATTATAGATAGGAACTAGTCAAATAACATCTGAAATGGTCTACAATTTCATGAAAGGGCACGTGGGTCTTTTTTCACTATATTACCTCTCAAATCTCTAATAAATTAAAGAAAGTGACAAGCGATGAAAAATGCGCATTCAAATGTGTTAGCCGGATACGAACCGCGGCCTCGTTCATGAGCATCTTCCAAAGCGCGAACGCTAACGGCTTGACTATACTGGCTTCTGAGATGCATAATAGACGCGTGAAACTTCTCTTGCGATTTTCTCGGAATTGCACAGTAGTGCATCTTACTAATTGCTCATTACGTTGTTTTAATGGCGTACTGAAGGTGTACGAAGTTTTAAGTAAATGCGTGATCCCAAAGTCGTGGCCTCTCCTTGTTAGTTTTTCAATGATATTAACTTGTGACGTTTCTCTTTTTTCCAGCAATGCTAATGTTCCTAAGAACTGTATGTAAAGCACAAGTATAAAAATGTATGGCTTACAAGACTTACGGATCTGATGTAGAGTCACCGCGACGTATGCATGGTCGTTTTGTTGCATCTAATATAACATACGGCTGTTCAAAAAACTCAGCGTTAAATATATTAGTTGAAGATAATCGCGTTCTACAGTGACTCCGCAATGGTTATCCGATTGGGCAGTGCTATCAATAGGATAAATATGGCGCGAGTGGCCACAGGCTTGTTTGACTGGCTTGAGAGATTACGGTAACAGAAATGTTGAAACATCTTATCTGACAGAATCTTTAAGCAAGACGCAGCACATCTCTGTAAAACGTGCTTGGAAAACTCCAAGACTCAACTTTCCGCGTAGAAAGCACGAATCTTCCTCAGCTACTTGCGTATGCGGTAGGGATGCTGCAGGTAACGTTATGCAAATAACAGATCGCACAGAGGCGCAGTAGCAGTCATTGTTTCCACGCCCAATTAGCGAATGGAAGAAGAACAGACATAACGTATTTGACAGTGGGATTACTGCTGTGGAAAGGTATCTGTGCGCTGCACAAACGACCGTATAACTACGCAATACTCCTCCTGAAGATGATGGCATGAATAATCGAAACGCACAGTGGCACAATAAACAAACTTACGACTGACGAAAGAACTGTTTTATTGATACTGAATTATGTTACAGTACTCATGATGCCCTGCTCGGTGGACGAAATAACTTATTAAGCAGCATATCGAGTCAGCTTAGGTTTAGATTTAATTTTGAGATCGAACAGAATGTTTAAGAAGTTTATATTGTGGAGTTAGTAAAGAAATCTGGCTACTGAACTGCGCGCAGATCCGTTTCGTTACATTCCTCACCCGTAGCAAGAGGGTTTACTACGATCGTGCTCGATTACTATACTAATTGTACGTTGATTCTCGTACTGAAAGTCATTATACTGAAACGTTGGTTATTTCTGTGGTAGAACTGGTGTGTTAGTTGTGTGCGTCCGGCAATTTGCGCAGTGTTTGTGCACTTTTCTCCTGCCTTCGGACTGGGTGTCGCTCGAAAACGGTGCTCCTAGTTACAGGGTGCCTATCTAATGGATTTTAGGGCAACAGTAATTTGATTTTCCGTATTTAATAATCTTTCCATCTGTTTCGCCCAATGAAGGATGCACTCCGCGGGAAGCAGTGCGTGGATGTGGAAATATTATAGGAGCAGCAAGACGTTGGTTCTGATGTCAACCGGTATCATGCGGGCATACAGGCACTCCGAGTAAGCTGGCCTTAGGCCGTGGAATTGAACGGATCTTATGTTGAAAAATAGGGCTTTTTAGCCTAAGGAATGGGTAATAATATGGTATATTGAAATCAGGAATAAAAATAAACTGCTTTCAGAAAAAAATGTGTTGCATTGCTTATTGAATGCCCCTCGTAATTACTGACTGAATTTAAAAATTTTAAATGCTGTCGTAATCTTCTGCATCTACATCTACATCTACATGGATACTCTGCAAATCACACGTAAGTGCCTTGCAGAGGGTTCATCGAACCACCTTCACAATTCTCTATTATTCCAATCTCGTATAGCGCGCGGAAAGAATGAACACCTGTATCTTTCCGTATGAGCTCTGATTTCCCTTATTTTATCGTGGTGGTTGTTTCTCCCTATGTAGGTCGGTGTCAACAAAATATTTTCGCATTCGGAGGAGAAAGTTGGTGATTGGAATTTCGTGAGAAGATTCCGACGCAACGAAAAACGCCTTTCGTTTAATGAAGTCTAGTCCAAATCCTGTATCATTTCTGTGACACTCTCTCCCATATTTCGCGATAATACAAAACGTGCGGCCTTTCTTTGAACTTTTTCGATGTACTCCATCAGTCCTCTCTGGTAAGGATCCCACACCGCGCAGCAGTATTCTAAAAGAGGACGGACAAGCGTAGTGTAGGCAGTCTCCCTAGTAGGTCTATTACACGTTCTAAGTGTCCTGCCAATAAAACGCAGCCTTTGGTTAGCCTTCCCCGCAACATTTTCTATGTGTTCCTTCCAATTTAAGTTGCTCTTTATTGTAATAACTAGGTATTTAGTTGAATTTACGGCTTTTAGATTAGACTGATTTATCGTGTAACGGAAGTTTAACGAGTTCCTTTTAGCACTCATGTGGATGACCTCACATTTTTCGTTATTTAGGGTCAACTGCCACTTTTCGCACCATTCAGATATCTTTTCTAAATCGTTTTGTAGTTTGTTTTGGTCTTCTGATGACTTTATTAGTCGATAAACGACAGCGTCATCCGCAAACAACCAAACTCGGCTGCTCAGATTTTCTCTAAAATCGTTAATATACATAAGGAACAGCAAAGGGCCTATAACACTACCTTTGGGAACGCCTGAAATCACTTCTGGTTTACTCGATGACTTCCCGTCAATTACTACGAACTGTGACGTCTCTGACAGGAAATTACAAATCCAGTCACATAACTGAGACGATATTCCACTACGAGCGGCTTGTGTGGTACAGTGTCAAAAGCCTTCCGGAAATCCAGAAATACGGAATTGATCTGAAATCCCTTGTCAATAGCACTCAACATTTCATGTGAATGAAGGGATAGTTGTGTTTCACAGGAACGATGTTTTCTAAACCCATGTTGACTGTGTGTCAACAGACCGTTTTCTTCGAGGTAATTCATAATGTTAGAACACAATATATGTTCTAAAATCCTGCTGCATATCGACGTTAATGATATGGCATGTAATTTAGTGGATTACTACCTATCTTGAATATTGGTATGACCTGTGCAACTTTCCAGTCTTTGGGTACGGATCTTTCGTCGAGCGAGCGGTTGTACATGATTGTTAAGTATACTCCGAAAGGAACCTAATTGGTATACAGTCTGGACCAGAAGACTTGCTTTTATTAAGTGATTTAAGTTGCTTCACTACTCCGAGGATATTTACTTCTACGTTACTCATGTTGGCTATTGCCCTCGATTCGAATTCTGGAATATTTTTCGTTTTCTTTTGTGAAGGCATTTCGGAAGGTTGTGTTTAGTAACTCTGCTTTGGCAGCATTGTCTTCGATAATATCTCCATTGCTATCGTGCAGAGGAGGCATTGATTTTTTCTTGCCGCTAACATACTTCACATACGACCAGAATCTCTTTGGATTTTCTGCCAGGTTTCGAGACGAAGTTTCGTTGTGGAAACTGTTACAGGCATCTCGCATTGAAGGCCGCGCTAAATTCCGAGCTTCTGTAAAATATCGCCAATCTTGGGGATTTTGCGTCTGTTTAGATTTGGCATGTTTGTTTCGTTGTTTTTACAACAGTGTTCTAACCCGTTTTGTGTACCAAGAAGGATCAGCTCCGTCGTTTGTTAATTTATTTGGTATAAATATCTCAATTGCTGCCGATACTATTTTTGTGAATTTAAGCCACATCTGGTCTAAACTTCTATTATTAATTTGGAATGAGTGGAGATTGTCTCTTAGGAAGGCGTCAATTGAATTTTTAACTGCTTTTTTGAATAGGTATATTTTTCGCTTATTTTTGAGGATTTGGGGATTACAGTATTCAGTCTCACTACGACAACCCTTCTCCGTAAGAAGTACACTCTTACGTCAATGGTTTACCACAATTAGCCAACTATTAATGACAGTATGTTTCCATATGTTCTGACACAGAATCTCTCACGGATCCCAAGTAACCCAGACTATTGTTGTTGTTGCTGTGGTCTTCAATTCAGAACTAGGTTAGATGCAGCTCCCCAGCTCTATCCTGTGCAAACCTCTTCATCTCCGAGTAACTACTGCAACCTACATCCTTCTGAATCTTCTTACTGTATTCATATCTTGGTCCCACTCTACAATTTTTACACCCACGCTTCCATCCAGTACTAAAGCTTCAGAACATATCCTATAACCGATTCCTTCTTCTAGTCAGGTTGGACCACAAATTTCTCTTCTCCCCAATTCTATTCAGTACCTCGTCATTAGTTACACGATCTACCCATCTAATCTATGACATTCTTCTGTTGCACCACATCTTGAAAGCTTCTATTCTCTTCTTGTCTAAATTGTTTATTGCCCATGTTTCACTTCCATAAATGGCTGCACTCCACACAAATATTTTCAGAAAGGAATTCCTGAGATTTAAATCTACACTCGGTGTTAAGAAATTTCTCTTCCTTAGAGACGCCTTTCTTCCCATTGCCCGCCTACATTTTATAACCTCCCTACTTCGATAATCATCAGTTGTTTTGCTTCCCAAATAGCAAAACTCATCTACTACTTCTAGTGTCTTTTTTCCTAATCTAATTCGACCGCATTTCATTATCCTCGGTTTGCTTTTGTTGTTCATCTTATATCCTCCTTTAAAGACACTGTCCATTCCATTCAACTGCTTTGCCAAGTCCTTTGCTGTCTCTGACACAATTACAATGTCATCGTCAAACCTCAAAGATTTTATTTCTTCTCCCTGGACTTAACAGCTACTCCAAATTGTTCTTTTGGTTCCTTTACTGCTTGCTCATTATACAAACGGGAATAGGCTACAACATTGCCCTACTCCCTCACAAGGCTTCACTTTCGTGCCCCTCGACTCTTATAACTGTCATATGGGTTCTGTGCGTATAGTAAACAGCCTTTGGCTCCCTGTATTTTACCCCAGACACCTTCGAATGTGAAAGGGAGTATTCCAGTCAACATTGTCAAAAGCTTTCTCTAAGTCTATAAATGTTATGAAGTAGGTTTATCTTTCCTTGACATATCTTCTATGAGAAGTCGTAGGGTCAATATTACCTCGCGTGTTCCTACGTTTCTCCTGAATCCAAACTGATCTACCCCGAGGTAGACTTCTAGCATTTTTTCGTTGTTCTGTAAAAGATTCGTGTTAGATTTTGCAACTGTGACTTCTTAAACTGATAGTTCGATAATTTTCAAACCTGTCAGCACCTGCTCCTGCCTTCTTTGGAATTGGAATTACTATATTCTTCTTGAAGTCTGCGGGTATTTCATTTGTCGCATACATCTTGCTCACCAAATGTTTAAAATGTTCAAATGAGCTGAATTCCTAAGGGACCAAACTGCTGAGGTCATCGGTTCCTAGACTTACACACTATTTAAACTAACTTATACTAAGGACAACACACACATCCATGGCTGAGAGAGGACTCGAACCTACGGCGGGAGGGGCCACGCAATCCGTGAAATGGAGCCTCAAACGGCGCGGCCACTCCGCGCGTCTCTTGCTCACCGGATGGACGAGTTTTGTCATTGCTGGCTCTCCCAAGGCTAGCTCTAACAGAATATTGTCTACTCCCGGGGCCTTGTTTCGTCTTAAGTCTTTCAGTACTTTGCTAAATTCTCCACGCAGAATCATGTCTCCCATCTTATCTCCGTTCTCTTCCATAATATTGCCCTCAGGCACATCTCTCTTGTATAGACCCTCTACATACTGCTTCCACGTGCTGCTTTCCCTTCTTTGCTTAGGTTGGTTTTCCATCTGAGCTCTTGATATTCATGCAGGTGGTTCTCTTTCCTCCAAAGGTCTCTATCTTACCCCTAGTGATATATGCTTCTACAGCCTTCCATTTATCCTCTAGCCATTCCTGTTTAGCCATTTTGCACTTTCAGTCGATCTCATTTTTTAGACTTTTGTATTCCCTTTCGCCTGCTCCATTTATTGCGTTTTTGTATTTTATCATCGGTTCATCGGTTAAATTCAACATATCTTGTGTTACCCAAGGATTTCTACCAGCCCCCTTTTTTTTACCTACTTGGTCCTCTGCTGCCTTCACTATTTCGTCTCTCAAAGTTACCCAATCTTCTTCTACTGTATTCCTTTACCCGGTTCTTGTCAGTCGTTTCCTAATGCTCCTGCTGAAACTCTCTGCAACCTCTCGTTCTTTCAGTTTATCCAGGTCCCATCACCTTAAATTCCCGCCCTTTTGCAGGTTCTTCAGTTTTAATCTGCAGTGCATATATTGTGGCGAGAGTCCGCATCTGCCACTGGAAATGTCTTACATTTCAAAACCTAGTTCCTAAATCTCTGTCTTCCCATTATATAATCGATCTGAAACATTCCAGGATCTCGAGGTCTCTTAGAGGCATACAATCTTCTTTGCTGATTGTTAACTCAAATGACAGCTATGATTAAATTATGCTACCCGAGACTATATTCATCCGGAATTTGAGAACTTCCAAAAAACTCTACACGTAATTTCAAACGTTTTTGAAACTTCTCCTTGGTGACACCCCGAAAAAAGTTATGAAAGGCAAATGTCCGTCGCTTACCACATTTTCGGTGTTCGTGCAGTAGAACTTCAGCAACAGAGATGACGTCGTAAATTACTACTTCTTTACTACCAACTATATTCGCAACACATTTTCAGGCGCTATCCAGATATATCACTGATTGTACCTGAACATTACATATTTGTACGACATCATAAATGTTGAGCTGCGTGAGAAACTAGCTTTTCTCACAACGGAGGTCGATTCATTGCAGAATCAGGGATGGGAGCATTACTACTAACTGAAATCAAGTCTGTGCGGAAGACTATAGTGGAAAATATTCCGATGTTCAAATATTTTGCATTTTCGCTTCACGAACTGGCACCAAAATTCACAAGTAATGGCATCATACATTTTTTTGGTTTAGCGTATTAGATTTGGTATGTGATGTCCTGACGACCATCAGGTTGCTCTGCGATCTTTATTGCTTTGGAGTTGCGTAGTTCACAAATGCGACAAAGTTGCCATTAATACAAGTGCGAGTACCCCATAGCATTACATCTGCGCCGGCCGTTGTGGACGAGCGGTTCTAGATACTACAGTCTGGAACCGCGCTACCGCTACGGTCGCAGGTTCGAATCCTGCCTCGGGCATGGATGTGTGTGATGTCCTTAGGTTAGTTAGGTTTAAGTAGTTCTAAGTTCTAGGGGACTGATGACCACAGCAGTTAAGTCCCATAGTGCTCAGAGCCATTTGAACCATTACATCTGCGAAGAAGGTCGCATGCGATTGTCGAGTATTTGTCTGTGCGGAATCCATATTGAGTGTGGTTAACGCAAGACTTAGGATTCAAAGAAGAGCTGCCCGCTTCGTCACGGGTTTTCTTGTTCAGCGCGAGAGTCTCCATAGAATCTGAAAAAAAGAAAAATCGAGTGAGAGACTAAAACAAAACTCCGCCCGAACAGCTCATGAAGGTCCGATGGTACTGCCCGGCCGCCGTGTCATTCTCAGCACACAGGCGTCATTAGATGCGGATATGGAGGGGCATGTGTTCAGCACACCGCTCTCCCGGTCGTACGTCAGTTTGCGAGACCGGAGCCGCTACTTCTCAATCAAATAGCTCCTCAGTTTGCCTCACAAGGGCTGAGTGCACCCTGCTTGACAACAGCGGTCGGTAGAACGGATGGTGACCCAGCCAAGTGCTTACCCAGCCCGACAGCGCTTAACTTCGGTGACCTGACGGGAACCGGTGCTACCACTGAGGCAAGGCTGTTGGCTCAATGAGAGACCGTCCAAGAAAAATTCTGAGCATGGCGAGAGCCAGTACTCAAACCGTAGGGGCCCACATTCGATTACTAATCAATAAGCATTTATTTACTTACTTAGCCTATTCGGATTAGGGACTTCAGGACCAAGGTTTCACATCACAGTTTGAGATGCGGCCTTTTCGTAGCAGAAGAGCGGCACATACAGGGTGTCCCGAAATAATGTATGCAAACAGAATATCTCTTTAATTAAAGGAGACAGAAATATAATTTTTATGGGTAATAATTTAGGAGGCGGTGGTAAACATAACAATGCTTTCTTTTGTTTCAGGAAATTCAGCAAACATAGCGTTATCGTATGAACAACGGAAATGGGTGCTAAAGTGTTACTGAAAAACAGTGCGGTACGCCGACGTAGGAGAGTTGAATTTGGAACACCACCAACGACAAGAGTAGCAATTACAAGAATCAGAGATAAGTTTGAAGTCGAAGGAACGGTGCTCGATATGAAGAAGCAACATAGCGGACGAAACAGAAGTTCTACAGACAATGAGAGTGTTGATGCAGTAATCCAGGCATACACACGATCCCCGAAGAAATCTGTGAGGCATTGCTCTCGTGAGACTGGGATCTGCAGAAGCAGTGTTCATAGAATTTTGCGGTCTAAAAATTTTAAGTCTTGCGTTGCAAGACTTCTCCCTGCTCTTAACGAGGATGATCCTGATAGGCGAAGCGAATTTTGTGAGTGGTTCATTAACAGATGTGAAGAAAAGCAACGTTTCCAAGATCGAATTCTTTGGTCAGATGAAGCGACGTTTAAACTTGATGGAACAATTAACAGCCATAACTGCGTGTACTGGGCCAGGGAGAAGCCATACGTAACCGAGCAGAAGCATGTTAATCTACCAGGAGTAACAGTCTCGTGTGGTCTGTCTTCTAGAGCGTTAATCAGGTCGTACTTCTTTGACAACAATGCCACGGGCGTCTCGTACTTGGAAATGTTGGAAATAATAACTCCTGTTATTAGCGTTGTGTTTGGAAATTATTACTTTCAACAGGATGCGGCGCCACCTCACTTTCACCTGAATGTGAGGGCATTTCTCAATAGTATATTCCCTGCCACATGGATAGGACGGAGTGTGAAGCATCCCGTTCGAACTCCTCTAGACTTCTTTCTGCGGGGTACTCTCAAGAACACAGTTTACGCTGCGAGACCACACACACTGGATGATCTTAGAGAGCATATTGAGCAAACCTGTGATGCTATTCCCTTGGAAACAATAAATCTGGCATGTCGCTCAGTTGTAAGTCGTTGTCGACGGTGTATTGCGATGGACGGACACCAGTTTGAACATTTACCACCTTAAGTCGGACCATGCGGCACCTAACACCACTAAAACTGTATTTCTAACCTCTTTCATTAAAGAGATGTTCAGTTTCAAAGAGCGTATACATCATTTTGGGACACCCTGTATTTTCCAAAGGGGATAGAGCAGGCATCTGTTACTGCAAAACTAGAGCTTTGACCAGGGCTGGCCCATCAGAGTGCTAGGCGCGTATAGCCCAGGTGGTCTCCTCGTGCAGTTTGAAGCGCAAAGGCACTCTCCCCTCTTCTCTCGACGTGGGTACCGCGCCGTAGCAGGTACAGTTAAAGTCTCTTCTTCCGTATTTAACATGGGCGCGTCCGACCGGCAACTTTCAGCGCAATCGGTGAGACCGCAGGAAACAGCACGCATTCAGGCTGAATTCACATTGCTGGAAATGGTCATAGCACTGAAGTTAGGCAAAATCGTGTCCTTTTTGCGTTGTCGGTTGCACGTGGACTTCTCGTAAATTATACTGGGCCTTTGTTTTTGTTATCAGTTGCTTCAGAACACCTGGCGATCGATATCCACCTCTTAGTTAAACATCTGAAATACATGTACTTACAAACAGCTTCTCTCACTCTCTAGTATAATTTCTAAACATTTTGCAAATTTACTTTACGTAGTTTTGTGGCATGATGTTCGAAGGAAACGTTAAACGATCTGAACCGATGTCTGTTCGTAGCCATAATGGATGGTTCGTAAATCAGATCTCTTCCTGTATAGTATTGGGCTATCACACATTCGGACTTCACGAATTCTTCATCTTACACTTTTTCTCTGTTCACAAATTCTACCATGCTTCCATGGCTGGGTACTTAATCTTTTTTTCAAGAAAAATGTGCTCCATGCACTTATATTGCATTTTCCCCAGGGACAATATTAAACGTGCTTGCAATGCCTGCATGGTGGCAACAGACTACTAAAAGATTTACAAGAAATGTATTCGCAGTTGCGAATATAGACAACAATCAGCTGTATAATGTAATACTGACAATGAAAATTTGTGTCGGAATGAGACTCGAACCAGGATTTCCCGCTTATCGCGAGCGGCGGCCTTTAGTCTATCAGAGCACGACTCATGGCCAGGTCACACTTCTATACGTCGTCAACCACGCGTCTACGACCTGCACTCGTACATCCATTATGTATATTCCAGTACAGAGGAGACATTTTACTTGAAAATCGCATGCCCGATGTTGTCGAATAAATTCGAGATTGTGGTGGCTGAAAGTCGCTTGCCTGATGTTGGCGGATAAATTCGAGATTGTGGTGGCTGTGTTGTTCCGAGTTACAATGCGATATTCCTTCGGACATACATGCATGTCTGAAGTAACAGGAACTGCGATGACTCTTGCCGCTATGAAATACTAGAAATGTATTCGTAGACGTGTAATATTGTGCTAAAATATTTGTCCTTGCACTATTTTAACACACTTCATATCGTGTAATAGGAGGTTTATAGTTAATGTTCCAATTCAATCCCCAATTGTGGTACTTCCGAGTAACCACCAATCCACCCCCCCAACCCTCCTTTCGTTGCAATTTGCGTAAGTTTTGCCAGTCTGAAATAAATATTCGAAATCGCGTTATTAATGCCTCGCATTCAGTGTCTGGGAATATATTTCAGGGCATAAACTGGGATAATATTGAGAGGCACCCACATGCCTTGCTCATACTGTGGCATCAAGCAGTCAGGCCTGCAAGATGAGTGGTCTGCCAAGCGAGTGGATTCTTTCTTAATTTATCGAGTAACATGAACTCTCGTATCTTACTATTTAGTTACAAATTATCCTCCTGTATGAATAATACGCAACGGAAACGCATATCTGACTATCAGTGATTTACAGAACTCTGACTGTACACTACGCATTGGCAATACCACATTTTCTTTTTGTCTTTTATTTAACGGCTTTTATTAACACGTGGCCATCCCACTGAATATGAATGGCGCACACATTATAAATTCGGGACATTATGGCAACATACAATTTGAAGGAAAAGTCTACCAATCTTTTTCTTTTCACTATCTTATTTATTCCTAAACACACAAATTCTATAACCTACAACAATATCACATGAGAAATTCCGCCCAGTGGGCATGGCTTTACACTAGTGAATCTCTATATTATGGTCTCGTAATTTATTTAACGCTACAGTGCACTTTCTGGATAGGATGGTGGATCTTTTATTATACCTCACACTTCGACTCTCACAATCATCATCACGAAACTTTCCTCCAGACCGAGCGGTACCGAAAGAACATGCATAACCCGCCAATCTTTTGAAACTACCTTGCTACTCTCCCATGCAAACCACACATACCCAAATTACATGACATACACCACACAACAATATGAAATACTACACAAAGAATGGTTACAACATTATCACTTTCAGCTTTCCCACTTCAATCAATATTTATCCCAGTTTCACACGACACTGCCCCACTTTGTAATTCTACTTTCCTACTGTGAACTCCGGAGATAAATGCACGTCTTCCTGTGCAATGCATGCCAAGTGGCGTTGCTGGATAGACGGCCGACTCACCATGATTCTCTCTCAGAGTTTAAATCTAGCGTCACACGGAATCATATCATGCAGTTTAATATTAAGCGCACACGCGAGTCCTCAACTGATACCATGGACGAGTACTTCTCTTTGTCCTTTGTCTCATACACAGATTGAGACTCACACAGTACTCACCACGTGGAAGTACTCGTCTCTAATTTCAAGTCCTGCACACGTAATTTCTTAAATATTTCAACTTATGATACACACGCTATTTCTTAAATATTTCAACTTATTGTACACACGCAAGTAATTCAGCTTAACTTAAGCACACGGAAGTATCTCAACTTATAGCTACACGTGGTTTCATTGTGACCGTTGGCCACTTCCGAAGATTACTACAATCCCCTTAATATTACCTGCCTGACATTTAATTCTCCCCACAAAAGTTCCTGAGATAGAGAAATTATTATTTCAAACTACTCTTAAATATTCCACATGCATACCATGCCTCCACTCTTTCGTCATTACGGAGCACAACAAAAACCAGGTCTTAACAGCAGAAGATCCAGCGGCAGAGTGCTGAAATATGGCCGTTCTGTAGGTCATCTCGCACCTCTGTCGAGGTGGGGGAAGCACCTTGCTATCGTATTGGTCAGCCACATTTCAGGCGCTCAAAGCTCTGGTACCTTTCATCTCTTTGGTCCCACCAAAGGTGGCCAAAGGATCGACTCAAAGATGATCATATATCCACATTCACTATCTGCGGTTAGCAGACGACCATACATTCATTCATTTCACAGATCTCACCAAACTGGATGTAGGGATTTACTTTGTGGGAGTGCACATGTGATCAATTAAATAAATAAATTGTCATTCTTTCCCACACTGGTATCCGGCTTCGATGTATTAATTGAAATTGAGTTATTTTTTACACAAAAAATGTGTTGTTATGACAAGAATAATGAAGTAAGTTGTACCTATTTTCAATGTCGGGCGGTACTGTACCCTTTCACCACCGGCTACCCATGCAGAAAAAAATGGCACGGTACTATCCTTGCAATGCGAGGGTAGTTCCGAACATTTTTTTTTAAGAAAACTGTATTAGAACAAACGAGCAAGTCATAAAAATAACCAGGGGGAGACCTTAGCCCCTGGTGACCTCAAATAGACGACCAAATGCTGTTACTTTACCAAATTATTGACACAGTTGTTGCATTATTGTACTCTCCACAGTCCGGAGTAACGTACACATACAAATTTACAACAATCCACATGACAAATAAAACATTACATCATACAAATAAAAAATAAGGGTGAGATAAAAATTGGCTTAGTTACTGGGATCTCCGTTATTTTTAGGAGTAATCCAAACTTCAATAATTCTAAAACAAATGAAAAATACTAATTGTACTCATGAAATTTTAAATAGCTCACCGTCCAAACACAGAACAAGTAATCTGACATTCATAAATTGCGTTGTAATAATCTTTACACGGCAATGTCTAATTACAAAACAAAATCAACAGAAGAAAAAAACATTGCGTACACTAGTTACATGTAGAATGTCAGGCTCCATACCATTACTCTAAAATATTCATCAAACCTACAGAGAAATAAAACTGAGAAGCAAAACAATGAAATATACCACAAGTTACATACTGGTTACTTAATATAGTTAACCTAAGACATCATGTCATACCTCATTAACTGTCATCACCTAAGCAATTGCCACAACTACTCGACAGTGAGTTTAACCTTATCCTTATCCACCAGTACAAATACCTGCTGCTGAGCCAGTCAGTCGATCAACTTTGATCAATATACGCAGTAAATAGTTAGCAATAAGTGCTTGAATCCACCAGTAGCTCTCGTATCTTACTCTACTGCTCATTTCTCTGTTGTCACACATTTAGACGACAAGAACTTGCATTTCGACTAGCCTTCGTTACACTTTAATGTGAAATATCACCACTGTGATAATGAAAATAAGTGGCTTCAGTCAACACACCAACAAGATCATTACTGTCCACGACATCACAATGCATCAGTTAATTCCGATATTTGTTGTGCAATGCAAACTCTTCTCCCCTGTGACAACCTTACTGGTCAATGCTACAAGAGCTGCTACGTTAGTATTACGCCACTGGCTAATAATTAAAGCATCATTGTACCAAATATTCTAATAGACATGCTATGTGAACTTGATAACCCAGAACAAACAAAAAACAAACACTAACTATTCTAAACACAAATGTTAATAAAATACAATTACACTTGCTGTCCCTTCAGGAATGAAACATATAAAAAAAAAAACATTTACACAATTACAAATACATTATTCCCTATCTTGCGAGTCACACGGAAACATTTCATTCTGTGATTTTCTTGGGGTCAAAAAGTTGCTGAAAGGTTCCCTAGAAACACTGTCTCGGTGTCAAAGCTCTCCCATGGTTACCCGGACGAAAGTCTTTGAGTCACTCAAATCGGCATTTTGAACACGCACTGAACAGTAAACTGTATCTCACATTAAACACAAATGTCATAGTCACTCTCAGAGTACCATCCACACGAATCTGGTCGTCCAGAAATGGCCCTACAACTACTATTACCCACGGTTCTGTCCTTTCAGTTCATGATGTAATTAAAAGTCGTAAGTTCCAACAAACAGCACTTATTCCCGCACCAATTCAAGAAATGTCTCCTACTACAGACGCAAATGTCAATGTCCCACTCAAGTTTCTTGCGTTCATACAATAATTAGTCACCAAACGACAACTGTCCTCTTTAAGAATACCAAGCGTCCCACATGCAACTCACAAAGCACACTCAACAAGTCATTGCCAAAAGTTTATGGATCCCACCGTTCAGTAGTCAAGACAAAACAAAACGATCGTCCTGTCTGCTAAAGACAAAATCTTTTCCACCACTCACAACGTGGAAACACCAGTCCTTCACTTTCCACCTTATGGAGACATACGAGCAGTCATCTTGTTTCACGGCTCCACAGTCCAGCACTAGTTAATAGCTGCTGGTAAAAAATGCCCGCCGGGCTCTGCCGCGCGTCGTCCATTCTGCCGTGGCGCCGCTGCGCGCGCCGTTGAGCGGAAGAAACCACCCGCTGTTGCCTCCGCGGGATACTTTCCCCAGTCGTAAGGGTGGCGGAACTTATGAATGGCCAGTGGTACGTGCGTGTCGCCCCAGGCCGTTGACCTGCTGTAGCGGGCGCGTGGAGTGTACCTCGACCGGCAGTGGAGTGGGGAGTGCCGCGGCTCTGTCGCCCGTCGCCATGGCAACGTCAGCTCGGCCCGCTAGCGGTATGGGCGTTACGACACCCAATCATTCAGAGCCTTCTGTGCATCTCGCAACATTACAGACAAAAGGATATTCTTACATTATTTAAATACTCATTGATTACATGTATGATCTATTAGATACATTGGTAATAAAAGAATCTTTGTTCTAAAAAACATAAAATTATACACCCTAGTTTTCTACACATACAACATCAACATTTATCTCTTTTCTATATACCGCCCACACTTGTGCTATTCATTGTACCTGTCATCCCTCATACAAAACATGAAAGTGTAAAATAAAACAAAAGGAATAATAAGCAATCTATACTGCTCATAATTACAATATCAAATAGTAGGCTACTCTAACATTCTATCACAGCGAAAATATTAGAAACAGTTTATTCTAAACTACAATATACAGTGAACCTTTGTGCTTTTGACAGACTGAAAATTAATACCCCTTGAAAGTGATCTAACAAAAAAATAAGAAATAATCTACACAGCTCTCACTTGCCTACCACATGTTATTAAATAGTAAACTACTTTAACATCCTAACACAACAAACATTTTAGAAACTGATGACTCTAAATCTACAACATACAATGCACCTTTGTGCTTGTGACAGACTGAAATCAGTATCTCTTTACATATTTTACATTTTATTATATATAACAACCTTTCTAGGACATGTATGAACCATCCACATGATGTCAGATCCTGACCTGACATCGAGGTTCATCCCAACAAACAATAAAACACAATAATGTTTTAGTTATGGATCGGTAGCATCCCCTTTACAGGAGTGTGCGCATTGATCACACTACTCTACGACTCTCACTCACCAGACATCACATTTTCCTTCTCATTCAACCCATTAATACACTAACAGAATAGGTCTAGAAGTCAGCTAACCTTAACACCACCACACTCACGACAACATACCATACCTTTGCTCCCTTATACTCATAACACCACCACACTCACAACATACCATACCTTTGCTCCCTTATACTCAACCACATAACACATGAAGCTGTTTCGGAGATAGCATTCCAGTCTCCGAATTCGTCCTTTCACTCTGGCACCTCTCTCCATCGGCTTACCTCTGCATTCACTTTATGCTAAATATCAACTTAGAATTGCGACATTTCATCTAAGAACAAAAAATACACAAATGATTTAACCTGCAAAATAACTTTACACATTCTTGGTACCGTTTTGAATAGTTATACTGGTACCAGGCTTCAACAACAACAAAAAATATTATTTTTGCCAAATCGCAAATGTTATGCTAATAATTAGATCTACACTTATATTACATCTTACGTCAGTATTCCACAACGTTCACCATCTGGATCTCATACTCCCTTTACGTCCTTTCACATTGTGCAGTTATCCTCATCTCTTCATTCGTATTTCGGCTCTCCGTCCGTCCATTACTCCATCATTTCCTGGTCTTCCTTCGCCATTGGCATCAATCTCTATTGCAGCATACACAGGCCTCTCTGTAACATACATCTAAGACATCTCCACATTATTCAATTCTACTCACCTTTATTTACCACTGTTTCATCACGTCGAATCTCTCTTTATTAATCACACTGCTCCACGTCGCTTCTCTCCTTATATATCACCTTTATCCACTACTATTTATCACGTCGCTTCTCTATCTACCATCTTTATCCACTCATTAATCATCACGTCGTTTCTGCTTGATCCTTATTCATATGACAAAAAATACGTACATACACCACTCTGTCGACTCCTGTTCATGACTCATTCAACCAGTCTATTCCGTCATACTTCCTGACATCCCTCCTGAAAATTCTTATGTTAGATTTGACCCTGCACAACGTCACACACCACAAATAAATACACTGACTATCTACCATAAATTGCCTACTTTAGATCTATCCTTAACTTTTCCATAATTTGATGTTAGAAATGTGATGAAGCCCACGCGATTGTTTTCCCTTGATTGTCTCAATCAGTACAGCATTTTCATGGACAATCCGCCTCACTCTGAATGGTCCACTATACACAGTAAAGAATTTGCTAGTTAGGAATCTAAGCTTACATGAAAATTAAATGTGTGCAGAGAATATACAAGCTGGGAGAATTGGGTCAGCCCAAGTGTTAGAAACTTTGGTGCTAGTGCCCTCTCTCACTAACACCAGATTCCGAACAACCATACACAGCACTTCATTATAACTGTCACCACGACAATGACATACTATAGATCAGATGGCATTTAATTTAATAACTTCGATCACATTACTGATGTTACCTGTAACAGCAGTATAAACGTACCCTATTCCATACTGATCACAATGTTTACTTTTTACATTACGTGTTAAGTATCTGCAATAGTCAAATCACACTAATTAAACTAGACTCATTGGCATTATTACATAACATTTTAGCAACTGGTTTCTTTGAAGAAACAGTTCTTTTACTTTACTGTTTGCAAATTTTGCTCTGAGAGACCAGCCTAACAGATGCCATCACTGGTGTTTTATTCTCTGATCAGAAGTATGGTATTTGCATTCCTACATATTAGTAGAGTTTGTCCGCTACATAGACAATTTTCAGTGCCAGCTGCATGTGTTTTAAAGCAAGGTATTAAGGGCTGATATGTTGGATTAGTTTCTCGTATCCTTCAATCCATTATGACAAGAAGGAAATGCCAGGATTCCATGCTCTCCTGTCATTCTGATAGTTTCTGCCGTTCCTATCCTCGACTCTGTCTGACCTATGTGTCGTGTCGCCGTTCACAATATTGCTCTCATTACCCAATCCTTGTAACAAGTGCTGAAATGACGCAGAATCGTCTACGCCTCTGCCTGCTATCGCTATATCTCTGCGCAATTTCACTGGCAACTTCGCAATACAGATCCTAATGAACTCCCCAGTTTCGTATGGCACATCCAAATACTTATTTCGTCTCAGCATTTCCTGACAGCACGACACTGGATCTATTATACCACCTTCGTTGCAATTTGGCATCATCAATATGCTTTGCGTAAGCTGGTCCTGCTTACTTTTCGACCAGAATTCCTTTAAATAGCTACTACAGTCTTTAATGTCTTCCTGCATTTTCGCTCTAGCCTCGTCCCTCAAATGGTTATACACAAACTTCGTTTTGAGGAGCAGTCCCCACGATGAAGGTAATGAATCTTGAAATTGAGACAGCCTTGGACTATACCCAGTTGGGTCTGCCACCCGTTTTATCCGACACAACCGTTCCTCTGACTCTCTGAATTCGTCTTCCTCTTTCTGCCTATTTTCGCTTTTTGAGTTTATCTCACTCTCCCTCTGCAATCTACCTGGTGGTGTGTCACCTTCGCTACTGCACGCTAATTGCAACTGTGCTAGTTCTTCACTATGTTTCCTACTTATTTCTAATTGTGCCTCTTTAAACTGTAATGGTGATTGTATCTCCTCCTGATCGGCATAAACCTCTCGCTGCGTACTGTCAGAACCTGTCTCGCCTCTTGTACTGATCTTTTCTGCATCTGCACTAATCGTATTCATTCTGACCACTACCTCTTTGATTCGCTCATCCGGCAACACGTCCCTACGTTCAGTAGTATCACTCTCTATTGCAAATACTTGTACCTCCAAATTATTAGCTTTTTCTTTCACGGTGTCACATACTTGCTTCAACGCACCCAGATTCTTCTCCCCCTCATCTAACCGATTATTAACTGCGGGCAGACGCTCATCGATAACTGTGTGTAGCTTCTTCATTGCCTCTTTATTTCCCTTATCCAATGCCTCCATACTTTCCTTACTACCTTTATCCATCGCTTCCCATCTTTCCTTATTACCTCTACGCATCGCGTCCACTATCTCCTTAAACTCCCTATCCATCTTTTCCAATCTTTCCTTATTATCTTTATCCATCTTCTGTAAAAACTGCAGTATCACATTGTCATCTGCTACTTTCGACGCGCTCTCCTCGTTCGCCTGAGAAACCGTAGCCTCGCCAAGGGTAGCTTCACTTTCACTGCATACCTGACCTAGTCCCGGCTCGCCCGCGTCGTCGGGAAAAGCCCACGTTTGTGGACAAAGCCCGCCGCATAAAGGATCACCCAACAGCGGTCCACTGAACAATTCACCCTCTTCCGAGTGATTGTCTTTCCCCCTCATTAACCCATGGTCAACAGCTACTTCCTGCTGCACTGCTACGTTCACCCCAGAATCACTATTCTCCATGCTGACTACACTTTTCGACTGCGACCTAGTTACTACGGACATTACGCAAAAAAAATTATGCAACGATCTTCCAGCCTCGGACGATATAGCAATTAATTACATAAAAAAATAAAAGATCCTCACCAATCCAGAAAGAAATTGCAAACATAAAAAATTTTACTTCTTAGCGCTATCACAATATTTTCCATCAAAAATTAAAAAAAATCTTAACAGCAAACCCTAACAGCAAAATATCCTGGCAAAAAATATCCTGGCAGGGTCGAAATTATGAGAGGCACCCACATGCCTTGCTCATACTGTGGCATCAAGCAGTCAGGCCTGCAAGATGAGTGGTCTGCCAAGCGAGTGGATTCTTTCTTAATTTATCGAGTAACATGAACTCTCGTATCTTACTATTTAGTTACAAATTATCCTCCTGTATGAATAATACGCAACGGAAACGCATATCTGACTATCAGTGATTTACAGAACTCTGACTGTACACTACGCATTGGCAATACCACATTTTCTTTTTGTCTTTTATTTAACGGCTTTTATTAACACGTGGCCATCCCACTGAATATGAATGGCGCACACATTATAAATTCGGGACATTATGGCAACATACAATTTGAAGGAAAAGTCTACCAATCTTTTTCTTTTCACTATCTTATTTATTCCTAAACGCACAAATTCTATAACCTACAACAATATCACATGAGAAATTCCGCCCAGTGGGCATGGCTTTACACTAGTGAATCTCTATATTATGGTCTCGTAATTTATTTAACGCTACAGTGCACTTTCTGGATAGGATGGTGGATCTTTTATTATACCTCACACTTCGACTCTCACAATCATCATCACGAAACTTTCCTCCAGACCGAGCGGTACCGAAAGAACATGCATAACCCGCCAATCTTTTGAAACTACCTTGCTACTCTCCCATGCAAACCACACATACCCAAATTACATGACATACACCACACAACAATATGAAATACTACACAAAGAATGGTTACAACATTATCACTTTCAGCTTTCCCACTTCAATCAATATTTATCCCAGTTTCACACGACACTGCCCCACTTTGTAATTCTACTTTCCTACTGTGAACTCCGGAGATAAATGCACGTCTTCCTGTGCAATGCATGCCAAGTGGCGTTGCTGGATAGACGGCCGACTCACCATGATTCTCTCTCAGAGTTTAAATCTAGCGTCACACGGAATCATATCATGCAGTTTAATATTAAGCGCACACGCGAGTCCTCAACTGATACCATGGACGAGTACTTCTCTTTGTCCTTTGTCTCATACACAGATTGAGACTCACACAGTACTCACCACGTGGAAGTACTCATCTCTAATTTCAAGTCCTGCACACGTAATTTCTTAAATATTTCAACTTATGATACACACGCTATTTCTTAAATATTTCAACTTATTGTACACACGCAAGTAATTCAGCTTAACTTAAGCACACGGAAGTATCTCAACTTATAGCTACACGTGGTTTCATTGTGACCGTTGGCCACTTCCGAAGATTACTACAATCCCCTTAATATTACCTGCCTGACATTTAATTCTCCCCACAAAAGTTCCTGAGATAGAGAAATTATTATTTCAAACTACTCTCAAATATTCCACATGCATACCATGCCTCCACTCTTTCGTCATTACGGAGCACAACAAAAACCAGGTCTTAACAGCAGAAGATCCAGCGGCAGAGTGCTGAAATATGGCCGTTCTGTAGGTCATCTCGCACCTCTGTCGAGGTGGGGGAAGCACCTTGCTATCGTATTGGTCAGCCACATTTCAGGCGCTCAAAGCTCTGGTACCTTTCATCTCTTTGGTCCCACCAAAGGTGGCCAAAGGATCGACTCAAAGATGATCATATATCCACATTCACTATCTGCGGTTAGCAGACGACCATACATTCATTCATTTCACAGATCTCACCAAACTGGATGTAGGGATTTACTTTGTGGGAGTGCACATGTGATCAATTAAATAAATAAATTGTCATTCTTTCCCACACTGGTATCCGGCTTCGCTGTATTAATTGAAATTGAGTTATTTTTTACACAAAAAATGTGTTGTTATGACAAGAATAATGAAGTAAGTTGTACCTATTTTCAATGTCGGGCGGTACTGTACCCTTTCAATATTCTTGTATGAAAACTTAACAATGACAGTAATTGTAATATTGTAAGACGTCGTGGTCTCCCGCCCTTCATTGCTTACATATTCCGCCCTCACAATCATATTACGCACATCAAGACGCTTCATTCGAACGCAAAGTCGATAAGATAAAGTCAATGTTGTATGAATTCATGTAAACGATATGCAATTAACAAGTAAGCGCACCGTGGTTGAAATACTCGAGGCTGGCGTACACACATACATTCCAGACACAACAGTCACAGAAGCTTTTAGTTCGGGAGAGAAACTGTCCAACGGGACGCTGGTTCCTTCAGAGAATGACACAGCCCCCAGCCTATGTCGGCCGGTGACAGCCCGTGTAGTGCACAGCATGGGCCCGAGTGAAAAAAGGGGAACGACCCCGTGTTCAGCTTAAAAACAAATTCCACTACATTGTGTGGGAGCAGCCAGCCTATGCATTCTTTACACATAGCACGCAGTTTCAGAGATTTTCACAGGGAGACAGCAAACGCCAAACGCCAATGCTACAGGTTCCTGGATTGGTCGCCTTAAACGAAACGTCATTCTCCCGTTTTAGAAGAGCAATGCTGATTGGCAGATGATATTTCTGACGCCTTGACCTGAAGGAATAGTGGAAGAGACCGAAAGATATACCCCTTCATGTCTGGTGTGGAGTCGCACCGTTCCGTTGTCACTCTTGCAGCGAGGAACAAGTCTCTCCTCAGTACTTCACTGGGAGAGCACCTCTGTCGAGAGTGAATTGAAGTGCTACTCTATATTGAGTCCTTGCGATTAAGCGTTGTTCACTGTGTTGGCCGACACACTTATGGTGGGTGTGAACGGACTGAGTTATAGCTAAACGCCTGGGAGCGAATTTTGGGTGGCATCATGGTGGACTGGTTATCTGACCGGTGTACCACGCCAGTAGACTAGGGGCGAATAGGAATCCTTGACTTCATCAAGGCATAGCAAGAGGTCACTCCAGATAGAACGATAGTTATCCTATTTGTCAGCAGCGAGCGGCACAGACAGCAGTCATCGCAGCTTACGGTATTGTGCGCTACAGCTATTACGAGCCCCATATTTCCTCCACAACAGTACACTTCACTGCATTTCACACGCAACAGACTCGACCGTACCTAGCAACATTCTAAAGCATAAATATTGAAGTTGAGTAGGCGCGCCTCTCAGCCATTCTGCCAAGTCAACAACCATCTTAAATTTTGTATAGAAATTTCATTAGCGAATCCTATCCTTGAGAGGTAACTTCACATTCCGAAAAGAACCAGGATATAACTTGTTCAATTCATAACTAAAAATGCCATTGTGATTTCTCAGAATTTTTGCAAAATAAATAACTTTTGTTAGTTTCATGTTTTTCTTACACTGACTAGCACTACTGCAGTACCCAAGTATCCCACTAGTTACATAAGAAATTTTGTGAATTTTTGTGTCATTTCCTTACATAGGACGACTCCAGAAGATATTTATTGCTGAAAGTTTTTCAGGTATTTCTCTTTAGAACGTTAGGAGCGTCTGTTTGATTTCTGTAGTAGTGTGGGGGTGGGAATTGCATCTTGCAGGAGCCACAAGGTAAAGGGTTCATCTCACATTAATCCGTTGCACAGAATAACAGAATAACAGATCAACCCCACACCTCAGAAAATGGCAACCCTGCCAGGATAGGTAAAATTGGTAAGCTGCCATGATAGGTAAAATAGGTAAGCTACCAGGATAGTAAAGTGTTAGGATAGTTAGGTACGGCAGGTCGCAGCAGTAGCACTTTGAAGAACTTTCTTTCATGTATTAAATAGCCATTTGCAAAGATTGGGATCAGAATAGATGCAGGTAGTGAAGAAAGCAGAATTGTAGGTAAAAGGGCATGTGTTATTGTGTTGGAAAATTTTGCATTTTTTACTATTTTGTGTAGCTGTTAAGGCATAGAATTTTCAGGTGATAGCCACACACGCAGAGTGACGCAGAGACATAGTGTGACGCAGCATCACATGAATTAGAATTAAGAAATAACATTTTTCTCCCTTTGCAAGCGCACAGGTAGAGATTGGAGACTGTAACAGAGAGACAGAACATTAGCCGAGAAGTCACGACGTTGTTGTTGTTGTTGGTTCAACCAACTGGTAAGTGGTCGTACAGTTTTGTAGATAGGGTTGTGGTGTGTTGAAAGAATTTGCATGTTAACGAGAGCACAAGCCAAAAGGTTACGTGAGAGACAGCAAGTAGACAAGATGGGGGAGAATCAACCAGATAGACAGCAAGTAAACGAGCTTATTGAGAATAGGGCAGAAAGTGAACCTGAGAATAGGACAGACAGTGAATCAGAGAATAGGACAGTCGGAGAGCTGCAGAATCTGCAGGCTCAGTTAGACTGGGATAAAATTGAGACAGATCAGACAGATGGGAATTGAAGGGATGAGAACATCGAATTTCCAGAATATGAAATTACAGGTAGGGCACATCCTGAGCCAGAAATAGACAGCCCACGCAGGAAATGGTAAAGATTAGAAGCGAAACGAGCACAGGAAACGCGTTTGTTTGCTGCATAGTCAGGGACAGAATACGCGTCAATACAGTCAATGAACCGGCAGTTAGCTAACGTTCAAAGAGAAGTAGACAGTGAGGAAGATGGGGAACATTTAGAATACGTCGAACCTATCGTACACATTCTAAATATGTCCCAACTACAGACACAGAATTTTGCGGATTTACGAGCGCCACGAAAAGGTTCCGTAACAGACGCAACTGTACCTGCAAACACAAGACATACACAACAGAGAGGGCAGAATGTGGAGTTGTTTGCGCCACGTAATGGTTCAATGACAAACGCAACTAGTCCCCAACACAGACAGCACGGGTTATTCCAGTTATCAAACTTAGAAACGCCACAGCATAGCCCAGTAAACGACGTAATTGGCCGAGTGGAAAACAATAGATCGAGAATGCATTGTTCAGCAGAAGGTAGTGTTACAGGACAGGATGCGATCATGGAGATGCTACAAAAACTGGACGCTAGTATGACGAAACAGAATCAGGATATTAATACACAGATGACAAAACAGTATTAGGAATTGAAACAGGATAATCAGGCGATTAAGACACAGATCCAACAGGTTAAAATCCAGATGGAAGAGGGGATCGCCAGAATTGATAGTCAGATCACTCAGATAAATAAAGACGCGAAAGAATCTAGAGAAAGAATTCAGGTACTAACAGGTCAGCAGCAATTACGCACTGATGTGCACAAGGTCCAATTGGACACCGTAAACGTTGACAAAAAGGTAGAACGCTTTACGAAAAAAGCCACTCGAACAGAAATACAAATTTCGGAAGAACAAGCAATTCAAAGCAAGGTCGCAAAGGTTGCACTGAAAAAATATGATCAGCGGATCAATAAAATAGAACTTAAAAACAAAGATCAGTTTGAAAAGCTTCGAACAGAGTTGATACAAACTATCGAAGAAAAGATCGAGACCGATTACACCTGTAGCGAAACAACTGACGGGTCAAACATTAATGCAGTACACGAACACGCGCCGTCTAAGAAAGTTCAGGTAGAAACAAGGCTAGACGTAACATTCGCGCAGAAATCGAAACAGAAAACCTCGATTAAAGTAATACATGACATGCCACAGGACCAGGCACAGTACCCAGCAAAACGGAACACATACATTCAGCCGATACCAATCGAAAGACAGGCAACTGAACCAGTAAATCCATTGACACAACATAATAGCAGCACAGGTACTATACCACGAACGACGAGAGTAGAAACACATGAACAACACTTTTGTTCACAAATGATACGATATGACGAGGATATGAGTCAGGAAATTGAGAATAGGCAGACAGGCAGTAGATTACCAGAGAATAAACACGACGACACAAGCAATGGCAGATTATTTGAGTCTATGAATCAGCCACAAACCGGATTTATGAGTAGATATGATACAGACCACTTCCTTACAGTTAGAAAATTTCAACATTTCAAGGAAGACGGCGGTTGCTTGCATGCACGCACATTCATCGACCAGTTTCAAGTAGGTTTACCAAACCACTGGAGCGTAGCTCACAAACTTGACTTCATTTGTGCACACATGTCAGGGACAGTAGCAGAGGAGCCGGCCGAAGTGGCCGTGCGGTTAAAGGCGCTGCAGTCTGGAACCGCAAGACCACTACGGTCGCAGGTTCGAATCCTGCCTTGGGCATGGATGTTTGTGATGTCCTTAGGTTAGTTAGGTTTAACTAGTTCTAAGTTCTAGGGGACTAATGACCTCAGCAGTTGAGTCCCATAGTGCTCAGAGCCATTTGAACCAGTAGCAGAGGTGATGCTAAAGATCGCGGCTACCTGTACGTCTTACCTACAGTTCAGAACAGCATTTCTCAAAAGATATTGGTCCAAGGAGGCGCAAAACAAAATTAAATACGAGTTACTTCAGATGACACCATATGAAAACTCGGGAGAGAAAAGCGTGGTAAAATTCTTTGATACAATGGACAAAAAGAATCAATGCCTAGACAAACCATCGAAGAACTTGAATTTATGTTTAAAGAAGACGAGGTGAAAGAAAAAAGAAAGGAAACAGCAAAAGGAGAAGACTAGGAACGAATATTCTAATAATAATAATCTTAATCCTAACACCAATAATTTCAGGCAATTTAACAGACAAGGACAGTGGCACAATGGAGACAATTGGCATAGAAACGATAACCAGAATAATTGGTACCGAAATAGGAACGGTAATGGACACTCATATAGTGGCGGATATGGATTTAGGAATTAAAATGCCAACGGTCAAGGGTACTTTGAAAGAGGTCACGATGTTAGAAACAGCAACTGGCGAGACCAGGGCGTGAATAATTACCGAGGAAATTATGGTCCACAAAGACAAGAACAACCCAGCAAAGAGAAACCAGATGTAGAAGTTAGGCCGCCAAATACTGCAAAACGTAAATTGAATTGAAAAATGCGGAAGAGGTTAGGCAATCTAACGGCCACCCTATCTTATACTAACCACTAAATCAAAAAAATGAATTAAGAATCAACAAAATAACACATTAATTTAAAAAAAGGGGGACACAATACACACTAACAATATCTTGTAGTATCAAGTACACTACAACATGCACACAAAGAATAAATGGTACACAACAATTAAAAGAATGAAGAAGTGGTAGGACATAATTAGAATAAAGTAGAGATATCATATATATATATATATATATATATATATATATATATATATATATATATATATATATATATACACACAATAATTTCTGCCACTATCAGAAAATTTTTGCATTATATAAAATCAGAGTTTTTTTTTGTAAATAACAAATATATGTAAAACAAAAATTGTAAATATTTCTACACGTCAGAGGGATATCGCTACCAACACCAATCACCAGCTCCCTTAACACCAGATGCTTTGAGACAGCAACGGAGAGGGTACAGACATGAAAGCACTTAGGGAAATAACAACAACATGAAGACCAACGCCACACTGGAAATGCAGGTTGCAACCAGGTTGGACTTCAGGAGGACAACGTGCAGCATGGACATTTCATATGTCACGACACTGCTACACAACAGAAGAGTGTGGGGAGAATCACCATATGACGAGACGACAATGATGTTACAAAAAATTACAAAGATCTACAAACTCATCAAGTAACAGTTGTAAAGGCAGTCAGATCCTACAAATCCTATATCACTCCAACACTAAAATTCACATATTCCGAGCCCAAGAAAAACAGAAGAATGCAAGAAAGAAGAGAAGAACAGAAGATGCAAGATGAAGAAGGGCAGAAGACAGCAAGATACCTTTCTTTCCTATCCTACAAAGCAAATTGCTACAAACGTCTTTCCATGAACTTTGAGGCATAGCAACTACTAAAACCACCTCTCCAAAAAATAAACCTTCAATCGTCAAACAGATACAAGCGAACGGCAAACGTAACATTAAGTAGTACCAACCAACATTATCTAGAAATAGATTCAGCAAAATGAACAGTATTCTCCCTACCACATCATCAAATTGCCATACCGAACCAGGTGTGAAGTACCAAGACGTCACAGCACAATATTGGGTGACGATCGTCGATAGTCAACTACAATCATCGAACTGCCACACCGTCCCAGGTGTGACAACAAAGGAGTACCAAGACATCACTGTTTATGCAGTAAACCACAGTCATCATCATCGGTTAAAAGTGCCACTCCATGATGACAATGTCAACAAGTAAGACCCGGCATCGCATTCTAGAGTGTTTCTCTCATGATTTGTGGCACCCATACGAATGAGTCGACGCCTTCCAGCATTTCAGTGGGGATCATCGAGCACAGATCTGACACAGAAAAAAAAATCATAAAACACAAATGTAGAGTTAAGAAAATGAAATATTTGTAAAAGTACCTTTTTCCTTTCTTGTAAAAGTAATTATTTTTATTATGTATGTAAAATCCACAATTTATAGATGCCTTAAACCTTTTGTAAAGGAAGTTAGTATAGTTATATAATCACACAAACTCATGGAAAGTCTATTTATTTCTTTTATATGTAAAATTAGAAAAGGATTTGTGCAAGATTTTTCTTCTTTAAGTAACATTCAAAAACACCTTTTTGGGGTAATAATATTAATACTGAGGATAGAATTAAGAGGAAACGCTTCTTCACTCCTACAAAAAAAAAGTGACACATAAAGAAAAAGATAATGCCTAAATAAATAAAACAAAGTAACACAACAGAGCTATTGCAAACATTACACAAGCTTAACTAAAGAAAAGATACAACCACACTAAAACATGATACACTGTACACTTACGAGTTTAGAAAAATTAGTATTTTAAAACAAATTTTTTGAAATGAAAAAGAAAAACAGAGACATGTACTGGCAACGACAAAGAATAACAACCTTTGTAAAGCCTATATTTCCTTAACAAAAAAACATAAATTGTAGAATTAAAAAAATAGAAACAATAGTTATAAAGAAATCATTAGAAAAAATTGTTAAGAATGGCTGAGAAAACTTTATTGGAAAATCTAAAAGCACAATTTTTGCCTGACTTTGTCAATGTTTTCCTCGGCATTGACAAACCCCAGACAAAAATTTTGTCAGAAGGAGGGAGGTATGTAAGACGTCGTGGTCTCCTGACCTTCATTGCTTGCACATTCCGCCCTCACAATCATATTCCGCACATCAAGACGCTTCATTCGAATCCAAACTCGATAAGATAAAGTCAATGTTGTATGAATTCATGTAAACGATATGCAATTAACAAGTAAGCGCACCATAGTTGAAATACTCGAGGCTGGCGTACACACATACATTCCAGACACGACGGTCACAGAAGCTTTTAGTTCGGGAGAGAAACTGACCAACAGGACACGGGTCCCTTCAGAGGACGACCCAGACCCCAGCCTATGTCAGCCGGTGACCGCCCGTGTAGTGCACAGCATGGGCCTGAGTGAAAAAAGGGGAACGACCCCGTGTTCAGCTTAAAAACAAATTCCACTACATTGTGTGGGAGCAGCCAGCCTATGCATTCTTTACACATAGCACGCAGTTTCAGAGATTTTCACAGGGAGACAGCAAACGCCAAACGCCAATGCTACAGGTTCCTGGATTGGTCGCCTTGAACGAAACGTCATTCTCCCGTTTTAGAAGAGCAATGCTGATTGGCAGACGATATTTCTGACGCCTTGAGCTGAAGGAATAGTGGAAGAGACCGAAAGATATACCCCTTCACGTCTGGTGTGGAAACGCGCCGTTCCGTTGTCACTCTTGCAGCGAGGAACAAGTCTCTCCTAAGTACTTCACTGGGAGAGCACCTCTGTCGAGAGTGAATCGAAGTGCTACTCTATATTGAGTCCTTGCGATTAAGCGTTGTTCACTGTGTTGGCCGACACACTTATGGTGGGTGTGAACGGACTGAGTTATAGTTAAACGCCTGGGAGCGAATTTTGGGTGGCATCATGGTGGACTGGTTATCTGACCGGTGTACCTCGCCAATAGTTAGACTAGGGACGAATAGGAATCCTTGACTTCATCAAGGCATAGCGAGAGTTTGATTGGCGAAGGTCAATCCAGATAGAAAGACAGTTATCCTATTTGTCAGCAGCGAGCGGCACAGACAGCAGTCATTGCACCTTACGGTATTGTGCGCTACAGCTATTGCGAGCCCCATATTTCCTCCACAACAGTACACTTCAGTGCATTCCACACACAACAGCCTCGACCGTACCTAGCAACATTCTAAAGCATAATTATTGAAGTTGAGTAGGCGCGCCTCTCAGCCATTCTGCCAAGTCAACAACCATCTTAAATTTTGTATAGAAATTTCATTAGCGAATTCTATCCTTGAGAGGTAACTTCACATTCCGAAAAGAACCAGGATATAACTTGTTCAATTCATAAATAAAAGTGCCATTGTGATTTCTCAGAATTTTTGCAAAATAAATAATAACTTTTGTTAGTTTCATGTTTTTCTTACACTAACTTGCACCACTCCAATACCCAAGTATCCTGCTAGTTACATAAGAAATTTTGTGAATTTTTGTGTCATTTCCTTACAGCGGATGACTCCAGAAGATATTTATTGCTGAAAGTTTTTCAGGCATTTCTCTTTAGAACGTTAGGAGCGTCTGTCTGATTTCTGTAGTAGTGTGGGGGTGGAAATTGCATCTTGCAGGAGCCACAAGGTAAAGGGTACATCTCAGATTAATCCGTTGCGCAGAATAACAGAATAACAGATCAACCCCACACCTCAGAATATGGTAAATAGTAATGAAATAGTATTCTCACAATTAAACATGATTTTAGGTTATCTAATGACAATATGAATGACAGTACTAACTAGGGACCAACAAGACTATCTGCCGCCATACTACCACTACTGCGGCCTCTGCTAATAATAATAAAAGTTGTAGTAACAGATACCGAAGTGACCTAATTAGAAGCACACTCAATAATAATTACTCCCAGGGAATACAACAAAAAATACTATTTCTGGTTCAGAAAAGTGTAAGCGACTGGAACGTCCCGTTACAACAATTATATGTGACTGTTCTTAAACTGACACACAATATTTTTAGCGCAACGCAATCTGACTTTCAATAATACCTACAAAAGAATGGCCCTGACTAACATTAACCTATACCTTTCACAAATCACTTACCTCACAAAAATCTTCGTTACTCGAACTACAGCAATCCAGCGAGCGCCACTACTGCCAGCTAAATAAAAGATTCAAACTACAGAAGGCACTAACTACTGATAGGCATAGTTAGCAAATGAAAGATTTTAATAGAGAACAAACAATGTATTTACCTTAATAGTCATAATATATATAGCAGTTCATGACATCCAGTCTTACAAATTTCAAAACTCCGCCATCTCTCTCCCCACATCCACCACTGCTGGCGGCTCACCTCCAACTGCGCAACGCTATGCGCTGTTAACAGCCAACAGCCCAACACTACAATGGCGAATTTTACAACAATGCCACCCAGCCACAGACTGCACACAGCACAGCCAGTGATTTTCATACAGAGCGCTACATGGCGTTACCAATATAAAAACCTAAACAGCCTACTTACACGACTTACAAAAAAATGTACCAATGGGCATAAATTCCAGTAAGTCTGAAGGTCTCACAAAATGCTATCTTCGTGAATAAGAATTCATAATAGAAATTAGGGGTCACTGATGTACATGTTCGTATATTGATATGAACTACTCCTCTGTCACAGAAGACAAATGCTTGACACGACATGAAGTCTAAGTTCAACCGGCGATAATCGACGCAGGAACACAGCGTCCAAAGAGGCAAAGCTGGTGGAGAAGGACCCGATAGCGAGTACTGGTTGCTCATTGCGATGCTGCTGTACCAATCCTCAGTGGTTTGTGTTGCGGTTGGAACTGGACGCTGCATGAAGTAGATCCCGTCGTGTGGTTCCACCGATAAAACTGCGCTCATTGTATCCAGGCAGCCACTTGAATACATTCTTGGCAGCTTGATACTGGATCTTATTATGCTGCGGACACGTGATCAGTGGATGCAATGTAGTTCTGGTCGGCTACTGTGTTCGTATACACTCCGCGAACAGTGTTTTGCTGCCTGCGGTTGATCTGGAAGACGGCAATCCGCCAATGTCGACTGCATCACGAGTAATTGGGCTATAGCCTTGGGATACAGCAGATACAAAACGGTTTATATGTGTGTAGATGTGATATTTTATGATACAGCTAGTCCCGAGGGAGGAACATATGTAGACTGTGCCGGCTAAGGGTTTTGGAAAATGAGGAAGGTCGAATGGCTCTAAGCACTATGGGACTTAACATCTGAGGTTCAAATGGTTCAAATGGCTCTGAGCACTATGGGACTCCAGTGCTGTGGTCATAAGTCCCCTAGAACTTAGAACTACTTAAACCTAACTAACCTAAGGACATCACACACATCCATGCCCGAGGCAGGATTCGAACCTGCGACCGTAGCGACATCTGAGGTCATCAGTCCCCTAGACTTAGAACTACTTAAATCTAACTAACCTAAGGGCATTACACACATCCATGCCCCAGGCAGGATTCCAACCTGCGACCTTAGCAGCAGCGCGGTTCCGGACTGAAGCGCCTAGAACCGATGGCCACAGCGGCTGGCAGATCAAATTGGAGAGAAGGGTACTTAGTTGTAATTGGGTAAGGCATGGATACAGGGAGAAGGCAGAATTTACTGTCGTTTTAGATATATATCGTTATCTATCATTTGAAGTAGGAGTTATTCAGTTCTCTGATGTGGTATGCAATACAGGGTGATTCAAAAAGAATACCACAACTTTAGGAATTTAAAACTCTGCAGCGACAAAAGGCAGAGCTAAGCACTATCTGTCGGCGAATTAAGGGAGCTATAAAGTTTCATTTAGTTGTACATTTGTTCGCTTGAGGCGCTGTTGACTAGGCGTCAGCGTCAGTTGATGCTTAGATGGCGACCGCTCAACAGAAGGCTTTTTGTGTTATTGAGTACGGCAGAAGTGAATCGACGACAGTTGTTCAGCGTGCATTTCGAACGAAGTATGGTGTTAAACCTCCTGATAGGTGGTGTATTAAACGTTGGTATAAACAGTTTACAGAGAATGGGTGTTTGTGCAAAGGGAAAAGTTCTGGACGGCCGAGAACGAGTGATGAAAATGTAGCACGCACCCAGCAAGCATTTGTTCGCAGCCCAGGAAAATCGACTCGCAGAGCTAGCAGAGAGCTGCAAATTCCACAATCAACTGTATGGAGAGTCCTACGAAAAAGGTTAGTTATGAAACCTGAACGTCAACTACCCGAGGCGATGGATCGGCCGCCAGGCAGCCCGTGACAGAGCACTTCATCACTGGCCTCCAAGAAGCCCTGATCTTACCCCTTCGATTTTTTCTTATGGGGGTATGTTAAGGATATGGTGTGTCGGCCACCTCTCCCAGCCACCATTGATGATTTGAAACGAGAAATAACAGCAGCTATCCAAACTGTTACGCCTGATATGCTACAGAGAGTGTGGAACGAGTTGGAGTATCGGGTTGATATTGCTCGTGTGTCTGGAGGGGGCCATATTGAACATCTCTGAACTTGTTTTTGAGTGAGAAAAAACCTTTTTAAATACTCTTTGTAATGATGTATAACAGAAGGTTATATTATGTTTCTTTCATTAAATACACATTATTAAAGTTGTGGTATTCTTTTTGAATCACCCTGTATTATTCCATTGTTAGGATACTGCTACTGAAAAGGACAGAAAGGGTTTTGCTCTGCCAGGCACTTTGTTGTGAATAGCAGAGTTACCACGTCGATGTAGAAAGAGTGTTTCTGCTGTGTTATTCAGATAACAACATTAAGATCAAGGAGACGTGTGATAGAATGCATACTTTGATAAGGCGGTAGTAGAGACAGTGTTTGTGGAAATTTTTACACTTGCCTTCACATAGCCGAGATAACTGGATATGGGGCAATATGATAAAGAAACTTGACCGTATCATGTTTAGCGTACACAGGAGTTTATCACAATTCCCAAGCGGTTGAGAAAGATCTTGCAAGATAACGTCTCTGTAATCAAGAAATGGATAAACAAGCGTTTTTACAACTTTCTTTTTCAGTTAAAAAGGGGGGAGCTTTTTATATTTTTGTAGGGCAAGGAGAGATACTGATCTTCCCTGGACATTGCAGTTATGTGCTCATCCAAGTTTAGGATTCCACCTATTACTAGCCTTAGCCTCCTTGCTGAGCGGATAAAATTATATTTGTCAAATCAGGGTTGAAGATGGTAGGGATTCCAGATGTTTCGGTGACCTAGCTATAGCTAGAAATGCTTGGGTTTTGGATGGATTTAGCTTTAACCCTTTGTTCTGTGCCCATTTTGATAATGTTCACTAGTCATCACCATCGACATTCTAGATGGGTTGGCCAAAAGTTGATTAGTACCGCAATTGTTTACAACTAGAGGTCATCAGCATGCATGTGGTATTTGTAGTGGGACAGAACTGATGGGCGTGCAATGGAAAGAATATAAGACTCAGCACCCGATCTGGGAGGACGCCTGAAACCTATTACTTCCTCTGAGTTATTTCTCATGTAATGACTATGAGGGAAAATAGAGGACCTGCGATGTTTGTAGAGAGCTACTGACAATCCGTCTTACCGCGAGCCATATGTGAACGCAACAGGAGAATTTGTGCGGGGTTTACCATGTAAGCCAGCGGCGGTGGCTCAGAGGTTCTAGGCGCTTCAGTCCCGAACCACGCGGCTGCTACGGTCGCAGGTTGGAATCCTACCTCGGGCATGGATGTGTGTGATGTCGTTAGGTTACTTAGGTTTAAGTAGTTCTAAGTTCTAGGGGACTGATGACCTCAGATGTCAAGTCCCATAGTGCTTAGAGCCATTTTACCTCCACCATACACTAAATAGCAGCTTGAGTAGTGTAGATGTACATTTATCACCTCTATTGTTGCTCGCAATGAAAAATACTATAGTTGCTTGAGTATCTAGGTAGCTAAGACACCGCAGACAGCAAAGTAAGAGAAACTAGGGGCAGGTTCGCTCACATTATTTCTTGATTTTTACGTTGATATTTTAAAGTGAAAACATTGGTACGTCGCTTCAGTGTTATTAAAACTAAGTAACTAAGTAGCCTCACTGTTTGTCTGACCACAAAAGATGGCCAACCTACACCATCCACGGGGAATGATGGCCCAGAAAGTCAGTTCATATTATTTAATTTACTTACACCGTTAGACGTTTAATTAAAATGTATTGATTTAATACTTACAATTTATTTTAATACGATTTCCTACAGCTTTACAACAAAATTTGCTATAATAGCAGTTTGACAGAAAGGTATGTCAAAAATTTTTATCAGTCTTCGTCTATCTGTTAGGATCTCCGCGATTCAAACATTGACAAAAATCATCTTTCACGTCATTTCTAACACAAGACAGATATGCCCCCGCCTATAACTTGTATACTGAATCCATTCATCACGTGCATTGCTGTGAGCAAATGGTTTAATAAGACAAGCAGCATCTTCATTCTCTCCTTCGCCTTAAAGAATCTTCTTAGGAATGACTATTTCCTGCGTTTTTTTAGAAAACAGGTATCTTCGCAGAATATCCGCATTTCTCTTTAAAGTGTTATCTTTTCTGTCTGTAGGACTTGTTGTTCGCATTGTGACGCTTCTTTCACTGGAGTACCTGTCAGTATTGCTGAAGTTCTTTATCGTTTGCTTGCTGCCTTTTTTCTTGGTTGCGATTTCTCAAATGGGCTGACATCACCAAGCGTCGGGTAGCACGGCTAGCCAGATGGTATGACGTGAAACTTAGCAGCTGTTGCTACTAACAGCACACTCCTACCACTGTGTTCTTGAGCAGCTGAAGGGCCAGATTCATCAGTTGAACTATGTGTTACGCACGAAGACGTCGGTGGAAATCGGAAAATCAGTCAGTAAGAGTACTTGCTTACAAAATAGACGGCGGGGCGGGTTGCACATATGGGCCGACGTGCTCCTATTAAAGAGGTCCTTTGTGCCCCATCGCCATGTTGGAAATATTTTAGCTCGTTTACGAAAATGTTTAAAACATTTATCACTGTATACAGTGTCAAAATAACCCTTAGTCTGTGGACTTTAATCGTTGTACTTACGTGCTTAATCAGAGCGTTGTCTGCCGGCCGAAGTGGCCGCGCGGTTCTGGCGCTGCAGTCTGGAACCGCGAGACCGCTACGGTCGCAGGTTCGAATCCTGCCTCGGGCATGGATGTGTGTGTTGTCCTTAGGTTAGTTAGGTTTAACTAGTTCTAAGTTCTAGGGGACTAATGACCTCAGCAGTTGAGTCCCATAGTGCTCGGAGCCATTTGAACCAGAGCGTTGTCTGAGAGTACACGACAAAATGTCCTGAGTAAACAAAGTTTACTTTCGCTAACAGGAAATCATAAAATGCCTGTAGTTTCCCGCTCGACAATCTATCTGCACGGACAGTGGAAAGACGATGGCGTTTTTGGATTTGTTGCTACCAAACTCCATGGTCGGTAGCGTATTCTAACGGCAGTGAACGAAATAATACCTACTGGTCCTTATGCCCCTATGGCCGATATATCCCAGCTTCCCTTACTCGTTCTTTTGCGCAACATCACTTGCCAATAACTGTGGTTCGCTGTCTGGTATCGCAAGGGTGACAACATCTGTATGTATGAAAATCGCTAAACAATTGCAAAGTATGTTTTCAGACGAAATTGGAAATAAAATCGGATTGAAAAAAAAAGTACTTTCCCATCCATTGCGTATCACTGTTGAAGTGAATTTTGCACTGCTTTGTTATAATTGCTGAGAATATCAGTTCGGGCACTGGAGAGAAAGTCTGTTGCTTTCTATGTGCCAACTGAACGTCTATGCCCATACCATATGAGTATCAGCAAACTGCGGGTTTCTCGAGCCAATTACGAAACTGAAGCGGTAATCTCTACCAGGTGGAAGGGTCAACGCATGATCCTCCCTTTCTCTGGCGCTTTCTCCACCGCACCTGTATTCTCCTTCACACGCTCCGAAGATCCAGTATTAGTTCTCGGTTCGGCTTGCAAAGCAAGCTTCATATTGCAGTGCAATTATGGAGTTGTGAGCTTTCAAACAGCAGCCACGACGCTTCGCAGGGAACAATTGATGCTTATTGTGTGCCTCGCTTGAATGTATTTGATTGGCTAATGCAAGTCACTCAGAGTAATTTGTGGCTACGGACGTAATACAGAGGCGCATAATGAGAGTGGATAAACCTCTGACGACAGTGAGATCACGGGTACACTAGACGCACAAGGACAGCAGGCAATGCGAAAAACAAAATAAGGAAGATTTAGGGTTTAAGGTCTCGTCGACACGCTGGGAGTGAAAAGGTTTACGGCATGAGATAAGGTGTTGTCTTCTCAAAGGACGCATTGTAACCTTCGCCTGAACCGGTTCAGGAAATCTAGGAAGAAATATCTGCAGGGAATGAACCCAGTTCCGAATGCCTGTCCAATTGCACAAGAATAGAGTTTGTTAGCTTATGCTTGAAACTATACATTTACAAGTTGATTAAACTACGGTACTCTCACGCCACCCGTGATGCACAATTATCTATAAAGCACCCAGCAGCTGCCGAACTCTCGACATAGTGGAGTTAAAAACCTATTTGCTTGGGGCACGTAAAGCGATTGTGACTTGTAGACAAGGATTTGTTGATCATAAAAAGAGAGCTGCTCCTCCCAGTGGGAATATATCTTAACTGTTTCCAGTAAGAGTCTTACGGCGTAATTTTCTAGAGAAATTCATCGCTTTGAAAGAAAGTATCGACGTGACAGAAGCAGGCAAAGAGAAAAATATTCGATGCTCACGCACATTCACTTTGTAGATGATTCTTCAGGCAGTTAAGCATTCTAACCACACCTTCCAGATAACTGTGTATTTGCTAACGAAGTTCGCCACAGATAATCCATCACAGTCTGTTAACAATATTAATGTTCAGAACTATAACACTAGTAGAAGAAAAAATGACCTACAGTACTTTTTACTGAAGTTGCGTGTAGTACAGAATGTTGCTGTCACTGGAACCTTTGATCATTTTCCTAATAAAGAGAAATCTCTGACAGGTAGTGAAGAAAATTATCGATTTAATACCAGACTGTTTACTCTGGCCAACTCTTATCCAATGCACGAACACTTAATCAAAAACTTCTAGACTGTATAATATAGAAAACAAATGGTCTTAAATTGAGTTTCGTTTTACTATTAAGACTGGAAGCGAAATTGACAAACCAGTCCATTTCATTAAATTTAAGTCATTGTGGTACGCAGTAACTAATCTGCAACTAGCGAGAATATACACACGAACAAATCTTTATACGTAGCCCGAAGATTATCTCGTTCTACAATTCAGTAGAAACTGTGCGTATGATCTGAACACGGAAATAACCTTTGCTTCTTATTCCATCTGAAATAACTTGGCTCGTAAAGAATTATACGTCATTTATGACCTATAAAGACATCCTTCACTGAATAACGAACTAGCGTATCTCGTCTCATTTCCAAATGCAAGCACATCTTTCCATCTCAAGGTTGCCAGGTTCTATGTGAACAAAACAGAGAATTTTTACGAACGTGACACTTCAAAACTGAAGAAAGTCATGATTTTTTCGAAAGTGACACATCTGAATTTAGAATTAACAAACGCAGATGAGAATTCAAATATAAAATCAAAAAAAGTTTTGCATCACCCCAGTTCCCAGAACTCCTGAAGGTAGATGCTGACTGTGGGTATTGTATCACAGACACAGTCCATTCGACTGTTCGGGGTTCCCCTCCCAAAGATGTAAACAACCATGCATGAGCAGCGCCTATTAGACGGAGGGGGTCCGACAGCCGATCAGTTCCAGTCGTTCCACCAGGAAGGAGATACACGGCTCGTGTTGTTTGTAGTTCAACCATGCCTAGACGGTCAATACTGTGGTTCGATCGGGTCAGCATTGTTACTTCGTGCCAGGAAGGGCTCTCAACAAGGGAAGTGTCCAGGCGTCTCGGACTGAACCAAAGCGAAGTTGTTCGGACATGGACGAGACACTGAGAGACAGGAACTGCCTCGTTCAGGCCGCCCAAGGGCTACTACTGCAGTGGATGACCGCTACCTACGGATTATGGCTCGGAGAAACCCTGACAGCAACGCCGCCATGTTGAATAATGCTTTTCGTGCAGCCACAGGACGTCGTGTTACGACTCAAACTGTGCGCAACAGGCTCCATGATGCGCAACCCATCTCTACCGTGCAGCACGGTAGAGATGGGCCCAACAACATGCCGAATGGACTGCTCAGGACTTGCTTCACGTTCTCTTCACCGATGAGTGTCGCATATGCCTTCAACCAGGCAATCGTCGGAGACATATTTGGAGGCAACCCGTCAGGCTGAATGCCTTAGACACACCGTCCAGCGAGTGCAGCAACGTGGAGGTTCCCTGCTGTTTTGGGGTGGCATTATGGGGGACCGACGTACGCCGCTGGTGGTGATGGAAGGCGCCGTAATGGATGGACGATACGTGAATGCCATCCTCCGACCGACAGTGCAACCATATCGGCAGCATATTGGCGAAGCATTCGTCCTCATGGACGACAATTCGCGCACCCAACGTGCACATATTGTGAATGAGTTCCTTCAGGATAACAGCGTTCGACTAGAGTGGCCAGCGTGTTCTCCAGACATGAAACCTATCGAACACGCCTGGGATTGATTGAATTGAGCTGTTTATGGACGACGTGGCGCACCAACCACTCTGAGGGATCTACGCCGAACCGCCGTTGAGGAGTGGGACAATCTGGACCAATAGTGCCTTGATGAACTTGTGAGTAGTATGCCAAGACGAATACAGGCATGCATCAATGCAAGAGGACGTGCTACTGGGTATCAGAGGTTCCGGTGTGTACAGCAATCTGGACCACCACCTCTGAAGGTCTCGCTGTATGGTGGTACAACATGCAATGTGTGGTTTTCATGAGCAATAAAAAGTACAGAAATGATGTTTATGTTGAACTTTATTCCAATTTTTTGGACGGGCTACGGAACTCTCGGAACCGAGATGATGCAAAACGTTTTTTGATATGTGTATATCCGAAGTATTATTTTCAATACTCGGGGGATTAACACTACACGCGTAGTAGTAGTAGTAGTAGTAGTAGTAGTAGTAGTTTTATTGATCCATAGATCACTTTTACAATAATATTGGACATCTCGACATGTCGTGGTACTACAGTTTGAGAACAATGAAAATAACGTTTAAATGTATAGGTAGTTACATAGTAGCAGGTCTAATTTAACAAGGATAGGAAAGGTAGTCGGCCGTGGCCTCATAGTAAGAGCCATCCCGTCATTTGTTTTAATTAATTTAGGGAAACCACGGACTGCCTAAATCAGGATGGGTGGATGAAGACTGAAGCCTCCACCCTCCCGAATACACAGCCGATTTGTTTAAAACGGTTCTACCCTCATTCGGTTTATCCCTAGTGTACAATACTGTTACGAAAAGTTGTTTCATAATGTAGAAGACTTTTTCTGCACCGTTCATTTGTTTGTCAATCCCAGTCATGACACATACTGTACACTATACGCACGCCGTAGTATGATGTATGAAGCACTGCACACACTGCCAACTCTGGTACAAAATAATAGACGCAGCCGTTCAACGGTTCAGCCGCTGTTCTTTTGAATAGAGACCTAGTGATAACGAAGTTATCTTATTTACCTTTATGCGTTTTTGTTTTCACTTCCTACCCCTAAAGGTAGTGCAAGGTTTCATGAATAATGGCCCAGTCTGGAATATTTTGAAGAGGATTTACAGTCACGACATTTGCCTTAAACCAGCGAAACATCCCGAAAACCTCGGTCACAACCGGAGTATAGTAACTAATTTCCCTTAATTCTGGGACAATATGCGCCAGACAAAAGAATGAGGAGTATTGTATCTATAGGGGTATTTATTCATGTGTATACAGAATAAAGTTAACATGAATATTTTCCTAACATTTTTGAATCAGGAAACAACTGCGAGAAGAAATAACTACAGCAGTAAACTGGAACGCAACTCTATACTTTCACGAGAGATAAAACAAGAACGTATTCTCATTTGCATTGTCGAGGCCGACTGATAAAGGGGGGTTCTACGAGTTTTAATGCCTACGTGTCTTTTTTACGCCATTTACCCTCTCCCCCCCCCCCCCCCTTTGAGAAAGACTGAAATGTGGGTAAAACTTACGCGGCGCATCTTCAACTTTTGTTTCCAGTTTCAGCCTTTGCCTCTTCATCGGCCCTGGTACACCATCAGTGACAACGCGGCACAGTGTCGATTAGTTGGGCGTACACCGGCGCCGTCAGCTGTCCCCATAGCCAGGCATCTAACGGATTCAAGTCCAGTGATCGGGCGGGCCACCCTAACGCACTTCCTCTACCTATCACTCGCCGGTGAGACGCTGCGCTGAAGAACTCTCGCACTATCAGCAGAAAACTGGACGGCGGCCCGTCGTTTAGTAACCACGGTCATTGAAGGAATGCGTGGTGGCTGTCCTTTCGGACATGTGTTCATTGCAACTGTGCAGACTGTCCCAGCATGCGCTATGACCGAGCCACATTCCCACCGAGAGCCACCTATCTCCAGTCCCTGCCCATTTCCTCCGTGCTCGCTACTCTGAGATTCGCACGGGAGGTCGAACGTGTTGTGCATCCGCACTGTAGAACGGGACTCCATTGCCCATCTACTTGCCGGCTGTGGTGGCCGCACGGTTCTAGGCGCTTCAGTCCGGAACCGCGCGACTGCTACGGTCGCAGGTTCGAATCCTGCCTCGGGCATGAATGTGTGTAATGTCCTTAGGTTAGTTAGGTTTAAGCAGTTCTAAGTTCTAGGGGACTGATGACCTCAGATGTTAAGTCCCATAGTGCTCAGAGCCATTTGAACCATTTGAACCCATCTAGTTAAATCAGCTATATGAATGTGCGGTGTCTGTTATTTTGGCCATGGAGCACGTATTCATATCATTGATTCGCCTAGATGGGCAGTGGAGTCCCCTTCTACAGTGCGGAAGCACAAGTTAGTTCGACCTTGCGCGGGAATCTCAGAGCAGCAAGCATGGAGGAAATGGGCAGGGACTGCAGATAGGTGGCTCTCGGTGGGAATGTGGCTCGGCCGTGAGGCATGCTCAGATAGTCCACACTGTTGCGACGAAGACTGTGTCCTGGCCGGCGCTGTGGTTAACACACGTGCGTAGTGAGCAGGAGAGCGCAGTTTCGAATCCCAGTCCGGGACACATTTTCATTTATCGCAGCTGGTTCTGTCACGTATCAATGCAGCTGACATCGTAATCCATTCTTTTTCCTTTCTTTCCTCCCTCCTCCCATTTACATATAACACAGTCGTTGTCTTTATGCAAGGATAACATTCTCGAATAAGACTGGTAATTCATAGCGCAGAAATTGGCGATGTACAGCATCTGTTAACCTGTTCGGTAAACTGTATGGTCCTGCGAATCTGTCACCGAAAATTCTTCCGCACACATTGACACTGGGGCAATCCTGATACCTTAGGTCCATGATTGCTCGAGGATATGCATATTTCCACTCGTGCGTAGTGCGGTTATGTACTGTACTATTTCCTACCTCATCCGTGAATAAAATGCAGGGTCATGAGCAGCTGATCTTGAACGCCCCACGTCTCAATATGTATTAGTTTCCAGACCAACTTTTCTTCTAGTTTTGACCGATACTACGCCCTGTAACAATATGTGACACCTTTTTTAAAAAAAACACTGTGCGTATCGGTTTTTTTGTGTCATTGAATTTTTATATACTCAGACGAAGTTTAATCGTGAGTTCAGCTTTCAACGGAAAAATCGGGACAATCCCGTCTCAGTCGAGATAATTGGCAATCCGGCTCCAGCTATACGTAGGCTAAGTTACTACTCGTATCACACAACAAACCTAATAATTTTGTTGTTGAATGTCAACGTACATTCTCCTCAAACTATCGTACGGTGCGTGGCATACGGTACCCTGAACTACTAGACGTTTCCTTTCGTGTTCCACTGGCATGCAGAGCGAGGGATAAACGGATTATTCTTCTGTACGAGCCCTAATTTCTCGTATCTTGTCTTCATCGTACTTCACCAAATGCATGTTGGCGGCAGTAGAATCGTTCTGCAGTCAGCTTAAAATGCCGGTTCACAACGTTTTCTCATTAGTGTTCCTCAAAAAAAAAAAAAAAAAAAAAAAAAAAATAAGTAGAGATCCCGAAGCATCTCTGTAATGCTTATGTGTTGATCGAATCTACCGGTAGCAAATTTAGCAGCCCACCTCTGTGTTGCTTCCACGTCTTCCTTTAATCCAACCCGGTGCAGATCCCAAACATTCGAGGAATAGTCAAGAATAACTCGCATCAGCGTCCTACATGCGGTCACCTTTACAGATTTTCCTAAAATTTCCCAATGAACCGATGTCGACCATTCACCTTCCTTGCCACAATCCTCAAAGCGCTCGTTGCATTACATATCGCTTTACAACGTCCTACTCATCCGCTTTAACTTAATTTTTTTTTCACTAGCTGTCATTCATTACACCAGCTACAATTCTTTTATAAATCATCTTGTATCATTCTAGTCACTCAACTTCGACAACTTCCCATACAAACGTACACGCCTGAAACACTTAACGTGAAACAATCGCTGGCGAACTGCATCGAAACTGCCAGCTTACACCAGCTCTGTCTGATTTCACGCTTGCGACTGGTTTTGCACGTGGAGCGCCTCCTCCGTTTTTCCCGTACAACTCATCACAATGAGAGGTTATGTAAACAGCGAGATGTACACTCTTCCGTCAACATTGCCAGATTACGTGACTCAAGCATCTTTCCACTTTGCCAGTATATCTCGCTTTTCTACACTGCAACCGAGTTATCACGTCGATAATTCACTTCCAAATATCCGATCACGGATGTCATTTGTCCGTTTTATGTATAACAGTTTGACTCATTGGCAGATTTTTGTTCTGTGGTGTAGCTTTTCATACAGCTGGTCACTAAAACTGCGACACCAATAAGGCTGCGCGGAACAAACGCCGAAATGATTAGCGTTTAGAGTGACATCTCGTGGCAATGATGGGAGCTACGAGCTAGTCAGCTACAGAGGAGGTCGAATCTGGTGGGGAAAGCAGTAAACAGGTGCCGCAACTCCAGAGAGCACAGAGGCTTGACCAGATCTATACATGCTATGAATTAAGGTCCCCCACCGTGTTTTTCCGTCTGTACATGGAGGTTAATCTCAGGAACTACTGTAGGAATTTAGTAGAGGCAAAGGTGGAAAAATGGGCCCCTGCTGGTATTATGGGCCCCCTAAACATTTGGAAGTACAGGCCATGAATTCTAGCGGAGAGCACATGAGCTACTAGAACTAGTTGCCAAACTTCACTGTAGAGTGTGCAGACGTAGTAGCTGTTATGGTTTGTGAGTAGTTGTGCTGTGAATTTTTTCTCTGTCATCAAAAGTTTGAAAGGTTAGTGTTTATTTGAATAAAACTCAAATTTATAACATGTTATTACTAAAACTAAGGTAAGGTACGTATTTGGCTTGTTGTTGGGATGCCGTTTTACATTAATTAACGTCGGTTGCGAACCAAACTAACCTTAGGCAAAATCGTTTTTCCCAAGATGTCGAGGGTGGATATATGGGCCTCTTTTGCTGCTGGTATTATGGGCCCCGTAAAATCAATCAGATTTTATGGGAACATTTACAAATATTGCTACTCTTTATGTTTCAGATGCCTCTAAGACATCTTGTACCACCAAAAAAATAGAAACGGCAATCGTGGGACAAAGCAAATATGTCAAATGCTATTGTAGCTATTACAGAGGAAAAAAATTGGGTTGAAAAAAGCGGTTAAAGTGTACTCTGTCCCTCGTTCTATGCTCCAAAGGCTTTCACGAATCGATAAACCGGTCGAAGAAATAGTTAATATTAAACTGGGCCGTCCACCGGTTTTACCACAGGGACTTGAGGACGAACTGGTTAAATATCTTCTCATTATGAAATCCAAATTCTACAGCCTTACCAGAAATGACGTCAGGCGTATGGCCTACCAGCTTTGCACAAGAAATAAAATCCCTCATCCAGTTGTAAAGGGCGAAGTCTCTGGTCGAACTTGGTTTGACCATTTCATGTCACGGCACAAAAATATTCTGTCTATTTTGAAGCCATCCGCAACTTCGATTTCACGTGCTAATGAGTTTAATAAACAAGCTGTCGACAATTTCTTCAGTTTACTTGTAGCTGCGTTCAGTAACTACAAATATCCTGCAGACAGAGTTTTTAATGTAGACGAATCAAAAAATGGCTCTGAGCACTATGGGACTTAACTGCTGAGGTCATCAGTCCCCTAGAACTTAGAACTACTTAAACCTAACTAACCTAAGGACATCACACACATCCACGCTCGAGGCAGGATTCGAAGCTGCGACCGTAGCAGCAGCGCGGTTCCGGACTGAAGCGCCTAACCGCTCGCTCACAGCGGCCGACAAGTAGACTGAATCACGAGGAATATTTCTATGAATAATTTGTTATCGCTATGGCAGACAAGTTGTCAGGCCATAGACAGCTACTTAGTGCTTCCTGTGCTAAGATGGGGTAAGTTGCTATTTTTGTATAGGAGGAAAGATTAAGCAGAGTGTTTATCATTCAAAAACAGCATTTTAACATTGATTGTATGCAAATAAGATCGTGTTAAGTCTCATGTAAGACGGAGAAACGTCTACCAGCGTGTGTCGAAATCCTAAAGTGAGAGGACTGAGGCCTAACAAGAATGTAGTTTATAGTTCCGCGATATTTCTGCTTCCACGAATATGGGTCCCACGAGTGTTATCCATTCATGGAATAGATTGGTTCACGAGATCAATACTCAACGCCAAGCAGGACATTAGCGACCCTTGCGACTAGCGCCCGAGGGGACAAACACAGTGTCCATTCATTTGAACGGGAGACACATGAATTTGAACATGCTCTTCGGAGTCTCAAAGAAGGAAAAGCAACCAGCGTTGATGACATTCCTGCACAGCTGCTAAAAAAAATAGGTAACGGCATGAAAGACCAATTATTCCGAGTAATGAGTGACTGCTACGAAAGAGGAATCATGCTAGTAGACTTTACACAATGCAGAACCATTATCATACCTGATATAGGAAAGTCAGTCGACTGCACTAACTATGGAATACGATCAGTGTTGCCACATGCCTCCAGAATACTTGCTAATATAGTTAAGAGCAGGATAAGAGGAAAAGTAGGTAAGTATATTGCAGAAAATCAAAGTGGATTTAGAGAAGACAGACAAACAAGAGAGACAAGTTTGGTCTAGCGCCTGCTAATGGAGAGAAGGATGGACATGAATAGAAGGACTTATCTCGTCTTTATTGACTTAGAAAAAGCTTGACAGTGTGAAATGGAACTACTCTTTGTAACTGTGAGAAACGTAGGAATCAACATACGAGAAGCAAAGCAAAAAATAAATAATATCTTAAAGTGGAGGAGGAGGCCACAATTAGAAAAGGAGACAGACAAGGCTGTTCTCTGTCTCCTGTTTTTAATGAGTTCACTGAGGAAGTTATTCAAATCATGAAGGAGAAGACAAAGGGAATAAAAGGCAGTGGTGAAAGGAGACATTGGATTAGATTTGCTGATGACATCGCGATAGTTGCAGACTCCGAAATGCTCCAAGTCCCGTCAGACACACTTATGGAAATAAAAAGTAGGATAATGGAAAACAGAAGCAACGGCAGCACGGAAAAATATGGGAGCAATTAAATCTATTATAAAAACTGATGACGGCTATATTGACCAGGTAAGCCAATTTTGTTATCTTGGTAGTACATCAAAATCTCAGAGGACAACAGATACGTAATTGAAGTGTAGAGAAGAATTGCATTAGCAAATTAGGCATTTATAATTAAGAAAAACCTTTCAACCAGCTTAAAATGAATACAGAGGTTAGAAAAACCGATGCAAAATCATTTTTATGGAGTACAGTGCTCTATGGAAATGAAAGTTCGACACTGGGTTAAATAGAAAGGAATCGACTTGTGAAACGTCCCATTTGAAAATTAAAAATGACAGTACTGTAAAACTTCTACGTTATTTGATTTTTCAAACAACTGAGCAAAACTCAACGTACTCAAACAGTTTTCTCTTTACTTATTCTGATCATCACTAAACTGACACACAATATTTTTAGCGCAACGCAATCTGACTTTCAAAAATCCCTACAAAAGAATAGCCCTGACTAACAATAACCTATACCTTTCACGAATCACTTACCTCACAAAAATCTTCGTTACTCGAACTACTTCAATACACTGAGCGCCAATACTACCAGCTAAATGAAAGATTCTAACTACTGAAGGCACTAACTACTGATAGGCATAGTTAGCAAGTGAAAGATTCTGATAGAGAACAAACAATGTATTTACCTTATTAGTGTTCAAAAGTCATAATATATACACATATAACAGTTCATGACATCCAGTATTACAAATTTCCTTTTTCTTTACGGACACAGGTCCAGATCGTCCGCTGATAGTAACCTCTCAAAATTCTGGCATCTCTCTCTCCACATCCACGACTACTGGCGGCTCACCTCCAACTGCCCAACGCTACGCGCTGTTCACATCCAACTGCCCAACGCTACACAAGCGGATATTCCAACAATGAGTCCAACCAGCCACAGACTGCACACAGCACAGTCAGTGATTTTCATACAAAGCGTTACGTGGCGTTACCAACATAAAAACCTAAACAGCCTACTTACAGTTGGAGCTGCTGCAACGTGGAGATGCTGGAAAATGAAAAGGAGCTGGACGAAAAAAAAAACAACCTGGAAATCTTAAGGGTGATAAACAAGTAAAAAATCGCAATACCAAGAAGACGTTGTGCGACATGAACAGCAGTTTTTTATGCGTCTCTACAGCTGAAAGATGATGTCTACTCATAGATCCTTTAGTACTGAATAGCGACGCAATTTGTGTGTTAAATCTAGGCGCTCAGTCCTGAACCGCGCGACTGCTACGGTCGCAGGTTCGAATCCTGCCTGGGGCATGGATGTGTGTGATGTCCTTAGGTTAGTTAGGTTTAAGTAGTTCTAAGTTCTATGGGACTGATGACCATAGATGTTAAGTCCCATAGTGCTCAGAGCCATTTGAACCATTTTTTTTGTGTGTTAAATCGTCTATGTGAGGGTGCGAGGGATACAGTAAACTGGCAGTGGTGCATCGGAAAAAAGCTACATCACTCACAGGAGGTGTTCCATACGTTGACCGTAGGCGCGTTGCTCGCTCGGGGAGAAGTCGGCGTAGATCCTTTAGTATTGAATAGCGACGCAATTTATGTGTTAAATCGCCCGTCGCATAGGAGTGGAGCTAGTGGTGCTTATAGTTAAAAAACGATAACCACTCCTCTTGAAGAGTATCGGCCATAACTGCATACGGATCACGGGGCTCTCGCTTTCGACCAGTGGCAGTCAAAGTCGCGTGACCTCACAGTATCGGATTTTTTTATCCTGGCTATTCATGAAAGACTCGCCCAAAGCTATTGGAAGGAACGAGGCTTCGAACAACTTTGGATCAGCTGCAGTGAGGCAAAACCACAGCAATGTAGGCAGTGAGCCTGAACGTACTCTAAAAAGTATAGGACAAGTTTCACTATTCTCTGGATGTTTGTTCTGAATTTCGTTTGTGAAAGACAAGTGAACTCTTTGCTCCTAAATGTAAAAAGTATCCCAAGGATGTACAGAATGTAACAAAACGGTATGGCTAAACTTTCACGAAACATTGCGCACACAAAGAGGAAGAAATGTTTTACATGGACTTGGGCACAGAAATTCTTTATTTCCATGTTAGAGCGCATTTTCTGCTTCTCTTCATAATCACGTTACACATGGGAAACACAAGTTGTTTGAAGAATACTTAACAAACAGAATGCACAAAGTTGTGTTAATTAATTCAAGCAATGTTGAAAGGAGAAAAAATTTTGGTGACAAGGGGGAAATCACGGAATCCCACACGGTTAAATTTTTCGTCTACGCCTATTCCTTATTATGTGCTGTCGAGAATCCTCACTAAATTGTGCAATTAATTCACCGACAAAGATTTTCTGTCAACTTTTGGGCAGACATTGTTGGTGATCGTTTGTTAGAACCTCATGTTCTTCCACAGAGACTCAACAGAAACTTAACTTACTTTCTTAGAGAATATTGCACCTGTTCTACTGAGAAGTGTGTCTTTAGGAGTACATCAAAACAAGTACTTCACGCACGATGGGGCTCCTCCTCATTTCAGTATTAATGCTTGTAGTCCCCCAAATAACAGTTCCCGTGAGAGATAGACAGATAGAGCTCACCAGACTTAAACACATCAGACTTTCATTTGTGGGGACAGTTGAAATCGCTTGCGTATGGAACCCCGGTACAAGAGATTGTTAAAGGCTGTGAAACAATACGCAGTTCTCTAAGGATACATCAGCGCCTCTGGGACTTAATGCCACGGCAGTTTGGTACATGCATCCTTGCTAGATGTGGGCATTTTCAACGTTTCATTTAGGAAAGTGTTTCATACTGAACTAATACGTTATTTTCCTGTGTTTTTTCCATGATTAATATGTTGAAGAGTAGGAGAAACTGAGCTCTGTCACGGAAATAAAGCGTTTCCAGACCAATGTCCATGTAACATATTTTCTTCGTCTATGTGTGAGGTATGTTCCTGAAAGATGGCTATTAGTTTTTGTTACAACCTCTAAGTGCATAGAAGTAAAGGACAATCCTGTGAAATCGAATGGTTCTGTTGAAGTTCGTACTCCTAAGTGTGTGTTAAAATTTACCCAAAAATTTCTAGACTGTGCGTGTGCCAGAAGGATTCAGTGCTGTCCCTTACTGGAGTGCACCTGCTGCACTGACGGTGGTGCATATCCGAAGAAGCCACACATCGCTGTCGAGACAATTGCAGCTAAGATCTGCTAATTCAGATTGTCTGATATTCCAATCTCTGTCATCTCTCCAGGGGCACTGTCCCAGCTCCGAGATCTGTCAGCAACAATCTGTGTGCCTTCATATCACATCCAGAGCACCCGACTAAACAATCTCTTTCTGCGGCAACCTGCGAGACCCTTTCATAATCTTGAGACATCAAATGGTTGCTCTTAATCGGTTCCTGCAACACTTTCTCTTCATCCCCGTATTGAATTTACTATGGAAGCAGAAGTTGAAAGTAAGCGATACATCCCTTACTTGTATGTGTTGCTTTATAAAATGAACTCTACAACATGCTATGTCATGTCAGCCGTGCACGGCTCGCGTTTGTTCCATTCATTGTTTGTCATCTTCTGTTACGGTACTGCCGCCTCGTTTACTTATTCCATTTACTGGTGTCACTTACTTCCTGCCCTACTTGCCCGTGAGTTGCAGCAGCAGCGTGTATCAACAAGTGCACTGTCGTACCATCTCTGGAGCGACTGATAGTATTTCCGGGTCGTCGTGTGTCTGGCAGTCAGTTCGGGACAGACCAGCAGTGCAGTCGGGACGCAGCAGCAGTGAAGTCGCGGACGGAGCGGCGGTGAGGCGTCGACAGCCAGTGCTCGCCGACCACTGGCGACACACATGAACTGTCCGACGGAGGGAGATTGGAGCGGGACGACCGTTGGTTGGTCGTTCTGTTGGTCGTCTCATCGGCCGACGTATATTTGGTCCTTTCACCGTTTCCGGGCTTGGGCAGTTGGTCAGTTGGTGTGGAGTAGAGAGGAAATCTCCACGGCGCGTGGTTTGGCCGGCCCCACTGGCAGCCTCTATGCAGTGGTGCTGTTCCCATTGGTACGAGGTTCGTGGTTCACCGATCCTGGACATGAAAGTTGAGTTTTGACTTAATCTACCAGCAAGTCACGACTGTTCACATGTTGTTTGGAGTTCGTTGTCGGCTGTTGGGATATTCCAGCGAGCAACAACTTGTTCGTTGAAGTTGGCAAATTTTAGCCACCCCATAGTGGAGTTTAGCTGTACTGCACCAGCGGAATATTCTGCCTTGTGGCCGTTAACGTTCCGGGTACCTGCCATGGCCGTTGACGTAAATTCAGGCAGTGTATTTTCCACATCGTGTTGTCACTGTCCAGCATGGTGTGTAGTTCGACAGCTCACTGTATAATTGGTTGTGGGCGTCATTACCTTCTACGTTGTTCCATTGAACTCCCTGTTGTGTGCTGGTTGGGTGAAGCAGAGGTTATCTCGTCGGTGGGTCCGTTGACTGTCTGTCAGTTGGGTTGTCGACTGCCTGTCTCACCTAAGCGAGCGTTAGTGTTTGAATTCCAGGCTGACCCTCGGAACTTCTGAGCGCCATTGGGTGTACTGACTTTTCTTGTTTGTTCTTGTTGTTTGCACTTGTATGGCTTGTAGCTGATTTCTTAGATTAAGGCTGTTTTGCCCTTAAAGCGTCAGTTGGTTTGGGCCTTCAGCCTAATTTAAGGTTTCACTTGAAGCCTTCGGCATTTTTAAAACTAATTGAGTCTTAAGTGTTGGGTTTTCAGCCGATTTTGAAGCTGTTTGCTCTTAATGTGTCAGATTCTTTGGGCCTTCAGCCTAATTAAGGAACTGTTTTAAGATAAGGCTTTGCCTTTGAAATTCCTGATTTTGGTTGAGCTTTAAGTTATTGCCTTTCAGCCATTTAAGGCATGACATTGTACGGCGCATTCAGCCGCTAAATAAGTTCCAAAACTAAAGCTGTGTGTTTTTTTAACAAAAAAAGGTTCTTGGCTCTTTGATCAAATAAAAGGTTGTATGTTCGAGTGTAACTGACAGCCGCTTATTTTGGCCCCTTTCCGCAACTTAAACTACCTGTCCTGTCCTGCGGGTTTAGCAGGGTGTCTCATCATGTTTGCTGTAAACTCTTCAGTCCAGTAACAATGATTGTATAACGTTCCGCACTTCCATATTTTGATCATTAGCCTCAACGCGGAACTACATCGAATGCCTTCCAAAAGGCAAGGAACACGGCCTCGCCATGGGCGCCTGTATCTACTACTACCTCCTGGGTCTCGTGAACGAACAAACGGAGCTGGTAAGTCTGCAGGCTTTCGTGGCCGTTGTCACTGAAGTTAAAATCTTCTGGGTAATTAGGCCGCATCATGTTTCTTCTAAAATGCTAGAACACAGTGTTCTAGCAGAAGTGGACACGAGAAGATCCTGGGGAGGAACCCAGCAGAGGGGTCGAAACTTTGATCCTTTCAGAAGAAACACGACGCGGCCTAATTACACAGAAGATTTTAACTTCAGCAAACGGAGCTGGATTGGTCGTGACTGTTCTTTGCGGATTCCATGTTGACTCCTACAGAGGAGTTTTGTCTCCAGAAACATCTTAATACATATAAAACGTGTTCGAAAATTCTGCAACAGGCTGACGTCGTCGATATATGTGCATAGTTTTGTGCGTCCATTCGACGGCCTCTGTTGAAGACGGAAATGACTTGCGCATTTTTCGACTCATCAGGAACGCTTCCGTGCTTGACCGACGTTGCTGCTACGTTATGTACGTATTCTGTCAGATTCAGTCGCCTTTCATATGTTGAACGATGGCAGTGATTTTCTGTCGCTCGCTCAATTATTTGTATGTCTGTCGTTTTGACGTTCGTGCGACAGTTGAAAGGAGAAACTGCTGCAAGATCTTCCTCAGTGAAACAGTTTTGGGAAAAGGAATTTAATATTTCAGGGAATCTAGGACCAATGTTGTACCATTGTGGACTGCATTTCGTTTCCCTCACTTCTTACCAGTAGTGAAGCCAACATGGTTAGACATCTTCGACTGATCGTCTGTTTCACTGTTACTGCTCCTCTCCTCCAGAGACAAGGAGGCTGCCCCATGACGGGCACGCAGTGAACTGACGTTGCTACTTCCGGAACTGTTCATCTGCTAGAAGGTAACGTCGTTTGCTATCGGCTCCTGCGAGCAGGTATGGGAGACGTAGAGTCGTAACTTTCATGATGAGCGTGCGTGCTGCACGCTGTTTAGACCCCACAGGCTGGCTCCACTTTCACGCAAGTCGTGACTCACGGCCCGAGTACGCGGTGCTATGAAAGAGAGCTACGTGGCATGCGGATGTAATCATCCAAATCTCTCGCGTAATCGCAGTAAGGAAATACGCATGTGTAATTCCACTTCAGTCATATTTGTATTTCATTTATTACGGACGAGGCATTTTGACGCCTGGGGCTCCATCATGATGTACAGTCTGATGAAATTACACCATTACTGTGTGCACTCTGTTTTGATAGACGCTGTATGACTTGGTGTTGGCTCCACGAGTGGAAGCTAAATTTGTTGGTCAGCAAATGGTACGGCTACATGGCATGAGTTTGCAGTAGTCTCTTACACTGCCATCACTGGCATACGAAGTTTGGCTATAAACTAATGAGACTCTCTTGCTGTGAAAGATTTTATTTCAAACACACACATATTTAGTTATTGCCACCCTCAGTATACTTTTCTCCTCTGTCCCTGTAATGCTCCATGCGAAGTTTCCATTGAAGGAAACAGTGCTGGAAGTCTTCCTCTACGAGGTCCTTGATGACAAGCGCCATTGTTTCTTTCATTGCTTCAGCGGACTGAAATCACGTTCCTTTTAATGCAGTTCTCACCTTGCGGATTAGATAAACGTCACATGGTAATAGGCAGGCCCGGATCTACGATATTTCCAAACCACGACAAAAACTTTGTAGTGGTGCTGAGACAGTACGTCAAAGATTTTAAAAATCGATTTTTTAAAAATATGTTCATTTTGTAGCGGACATCTTTCTGAAGACTTTCATGTATGAAACATATATGTTTGAGGAAATGTAAGACAAGTCACTTGGTTTTAGGTGTGCCAAAGTGCAGTGCCACGCCTCTTTACACAGCACTCTTCTATCGTACGCTACTACATTTCGCTCTGTGGAATTCAGGCGTGTATATTTTGTAATGGAAGCCACCAAACCTATATTCAGGAAAATTAAAATGTCCTGTGGTGCCTCTCCTGCTACCAAACGACCGGTTTCACATCCTACCACTATTAAAAACCTCACAATTAATGCTAGTTGGGATTAATTGTGAGAGGGAGAAAAAGAACTCTTCAGAAAATTTGCAATCTTTATTAGCTATTAGCTAATAACTCTCTCTTTTGTGTGAAATAAAATTAAATATACACAACACAAAAACAGTAAAGACAAGATACAACCAAGACAGTACACCTTTCGTCAATCCTTAGGTCCCAGCAGTTTTTTCTCTCTCATCTTGCTACAGCTTCACACGGCGTGCTTTCCTTTCTGCTAAAGACTCTATGACCTCATTAAAGTTCGTCTCATAGGCACTTTTATTTTCAATGGCTAGGATCGCGAGGGCAGTTGGACGTTCCCGACTCACTGTAGAACGCAGATGGCTTTTAATTATTTTCATTTTGCTGAAGCTTCGCCCACAGCTTATAGGTGATGTCAGTACTGTGCAGTATATCCTTAAAGCTGTACTAATATTAGGAAAAGCTTCTTCTAAGACAAGCTTGCACGAATGCTGTAATACTTCGAACGCATTTGATTTTTCATTAATTTCGGTTACTAACTTTTTGAATACGGCTAGTTCCAGACAAACATCAACTGCATTCAAGTCTTTCGCATATCTTCGTGCTAGATAGTCTCCATTATTTTGCAGATCCTCAGACGAAATATTTAAAAATGTGTGGCGAAATTTTCATGTTGACTAACTGCGCTCTGTAGCCTTGTTTCATTTTATGTCAAAATTTTGTCAAATACTAGTTTTATATATTTGCAAAACAGCTTAGTCGAATCTTGTGTTCTTGATTCGTCCTCGCAGATTTTGTCATGTTGCCTTCTCTTTCTACAAGTTCGTTTGCTTTTGAGGGCAGGCTAGATTTCCTGAAACAGGTATAGCTTCTTCGAGCCACTGTTCTATTGGATTCTCATTTCTTGCAAGGTCTTGACAAGGCCTTGCATTAGCACCACAGAGCGCGAAATGATAATGTCCTCTTTCTGTAGAAATTCTTCCAATCCATCTGTGGCATAAGTGTTTAATACTATTAGTTGAAAACAGTATTGGTTGCAATTTTAGTTTTTTTATTTATCAACTACGCGTTTCACCAAAATTGCAAGCAAGACTATTTTCAACTAATTCTCATTCTATATTTCGACGTTTATTCTATTGATCTTTCGAAGAATATCAGCCCAAATTATTAACTTGAGGATAAATTTTAAAACCCATCACCGCTTAGATTTTGCGGCAAGAGAGCATTTTTCAATTTCTTCCAGAGCTTTGACAACTTCCGGTAAATTATTTAATAGAACTGTAACAGCTACGTGTTAAGCTGACCATCTTGTCTGACTACTTCCTTTTAAGTTGGTTTTTGTATACTTTTGCATTATTTTCCACCGCCTTGTGGATCCAATAAAAAAGCAATAAAGCTTCTGCACAAGCCCAAATAGGCCGACTGCTCCTGGACATGATGACGCAGAGTGCACGCGCACAGCATTTAGAGTGTGCTAGACGTGGTACAGACTCTGCTAACTCGTTCATTTTCGTATTTCTGGATTGGACTCCTTTATACAGTATATACCTGGCATATTAGATCTGTTATCGGAAGATTGTCCACAACAGTTTTGCACATCCAAACCATCATATTCTAGTTTTTCTAGTATTCGCTTCGTGATATAGTCTTCCGTCTTTCTGTCAATTTCTATAAAATCAGTAAAGCTTTCCTTTATTTCACAACCAGTTTCTCTTATTTTTGTATAACGAATGATTTGACTCATTTGTTCTGTATGAGATACATCTGAAGTGCAGTTAAACGCCAGCCAATGTGGCGGAGCGGTTCTAGGCGCTTCAGTCGGGAACCACGCGACCGCTACGGTCGCAGGTTCGAATCCTGCCTCGGGCACAGACGTGTGTGATGTCCTTAGGTTAGTTAGGTTTAAGTAGTTCTAAGTTCTAGGGGACTGATGACCTCTGAAGTTAAATCCCATAGTTCTCAGAGCCATTTGAACCATTTGCAGTTAAATATGATCGTGAAATAGTTGGGCACCTTGATCTCATTGATAATGGTATTGCCATTCTATCGATGATTTCATTCTGTATTCTCTTCGACAAATAAGATACCTGTTTCTTTTTCACGTGATCTAGCTGGTACATGAGAGTAGGATTGTATTTCCCGAACAGAATCATCAAATTAAGAAAATTTCGTTGACTAGGTTGAGGAAAATTTTCAGTGAGATCACTCGGTGCTTCTTTATAAACTCTAAAAGAAAGACAGTTTGTGCCAAGATACATGACAGCGTCCAAAATCAAATGGTTCAAATGGTTCTGAGCACTATGGGACTTAACATCTGTGGTCATCAGTCCCCTAGCACTTAGAACTACTTAAACCTAACTAACCTAAGGACATCACACACATCCATGCCCGAGGCAGGATTCGAACCTGCGACCGTAGCAGTCGCGCGGTTCCGGACTGCGCGCCTAGAACCGCTAGACCACCGCGGCCGTCCATTACTACATGTAGAATATGTCTCCATTTTACTTTCTCAGAGTGAATTAATGTCTCAATCTCGCTGTCGATGCCCTGACACGATTTCATTTGCTGCAGGCGGGTTTTCCGTTTGTGATGCTTCATTCTCAGATAGTTTTTCTATCTCTTTCCAATTAATGCAACCTCCCGTACACAAGGCAGATGTAGAAGGCCTACCGTATAGCTTGCAGGCAGTTCAGTAAATTGCATTTTGTGCTTTCAAATAAACAAGACAGGAATTTTTCCTGATTTGTCTTTGTTCCGAACCACATGTGACATGTCAAATGTCTTCGGTTGCGTTCAGTGGACCTAAACTTTATCATTTAGTAATACAGCTTGCTTGCTGAAGAACGATCTTTGTTGATCTGTATTTTTTTTCGTGGTCCGGTCATGTGCTTTGTGAGCGTACAAGCTGTGGCAGGAGATTAGAGCGGCAGTTTCCAGCCGCAGAGCACGTGGCTGACGGTTGCTAGGGGGCGTGACGAGCGGCTAGCGTGTACGCGGCGTTGGAAAAACCCGAGTGGACGCTTGGCAAGGGCGCATATGGCCGTTTTTGCGCGCTTGGAGAAATTTATATGCCGCAGAAAAATATATAAAAAAAAAAGAACTAAGAGTGACACGGAGGTCCCAGTTGGCACTCATGGACAGAAAAATATGTAAAGCTAAATAATCTACATGCGCCATAAAAATATATAATAGTCCAAAAGTTATTGTTGTCTTAAAAATTGTAAATTTATGAAAGTTCAAAAGCAAATATCTCACCAATGCTTTGGCCGATTAATACAAACAAAATGTCCACGGATGCGGCGAGTAGAGGTGCATCGAGTAATCTTAGCCGATTTACCATTGTGTGTACTAATTTTGAATGAGAGGTCGGAATATGGGATTCGACTGAGAGAAACTGTGTTTTTGGTAATATATAAATTTAAAGAGACGAAACTAGCGGCAGCATTCTAAAGATTAAAGAGGTAGATGAGTAATTAAGTATGTAATTTTATTTGTTTCTTTATGTTTTGTATCAAAAACCCGAGAAAAGCAAAATCACTCCACAAGAACATTATTTGTGAAAAACCTATTATTTAAATTTCACCGCAATACCTGCCTGCATTGTTTTGTTATATTTTATTTCAGCTTAAAAATTGAGTTTACGACAGGTGTGAACTGGCACCCTATGACGAATGGCTTGGTTCAAATGGCTCTGAGCACTATGGGACTTAACATCTGTGGTCATCAGTCCCCTAGAACTTAGAACTACTTAAACCTAACTAACCTAAGGACATCACACACATACATGCCCGAGGCAGGATTCGAACCTGCGACCGTAGCGGTCACGAGGTTCCAGACTGAAGCGCCTAGAACCGCTCGGCCACACCTATGACGAAGAACGTAGCCAAACATTGCGACCAGCCACATCCCTGGGCCACTCAATTAAGCTGAGTGTAACAAATATATATATTTTCGTGCCATAGCACGTGGGGGCTCGAGCCAAACTATTCAAACTTCAGTGTGTAGTGTCCAGTACAGTCGTAACCTGGTTCCGCTAGATCTGTGTCTTTGCTGCCAGTCTGCCATAAATCAGCAGATGCTGGCTCAACGTCATCTTCCTGCTGAGAGAATACCGACGATGAAGATTGTTTACCATCATCTGAGACATTCCAATTATCTTGAATGGTGTGCCTGCTTCGTGAAGACATCTTCTCATCTTAGAAGCCGATTTATTTATGTCTTCAATTTTATCCTTAGTTCTTTTTCTGTTTTCAGGCCCAGATAGCTTCTTTCTTGGTGCGCTCATCATTTACTCTTTACTACCTAAAGATATGAATAAATATATTTTAACACTGGCGTATCGTTCTTACATACAAAATCATGCTTATGTTTCTGAGTTCGTATATGTAATATAAGTCTTTTATGTTGATATCAAAGGCGAACTTTTTATTTCAGCTTATTTAGAGCTAGTTATACAATCTTGTGATAAACCCAGGGCAGCAGTCGGTGGAATAGACTGAGCATGGTATAACTTGGGGCGCCCATTGTAGGACGTCATTTTCCGGTTGGTTGTCCCTGGAATAGCGTACCCCTCCAGTTACGTTGACAACAGCAGCAGAACACGTTACGTAATTTCGCGTACGCCATTCGTATTTAAAGCCCCTACAGCACGGTACACCTATGGAGTACAGCGCTCCGAGTGTACATGTGCGGAAGAGCAGACTCGTTCACGTCTACTGATTACACATGCACACGGGTATTCATGGCGTGAATCCGCGCATGTGCACTAGGTGGACTAATGTGCGAAACTAGAAGGGCCACAGAAATAATACGGCTGTGGTTACACGGATGCTTTTCGCAGTAAGAACCTGCTCGGGTGAGTGCATTTTCTAGTACGGTAAGGTGCCTCAAGGAAATCAGGAGACCCTGTCCTCACACCCCGCTGCACCCACAGGTTCGCAGCACCGTTATCTACGGATATCCAAGGCAAGGACACCGAAATCCTCTTGGAAACTGCACTTTCCGTAATGTGTGCGCTTTCGAAACCCTGAAACATGGGGAGAGAAGAAAAAGGAAGGAAAAAGAAAACCCTTGCGGCTACAAACTGAGAGGTACACACGAAACCTGCAGTGGTTGTATAGCAGATCTACTGGGCGGTGCTGTGACCTGAACTCTGTGGCATTCGTGTGATAATTTCTTCCTATTCACAACGTGGGTGAGAGGGCGATGGAGAGGACGTCCGCTGACAGTTGCTGTTTGAGAGAAGTCTATCCGCGGTCAGAGCACTCACTGAGAGGGCAGGCTAGTGAATATTGCAGTAATGTCAGGGAATACCTCGAACGAGAGAAATACTATGGTGGACTCCTGCTACCTCTCACTAAATTCACTGACAGAAACGCGGAGGCATTAAAACTTCACAAAAACACCAGTGTGAGAATAGGGAAGGAAAAGTACGGGGCAGAAGAAAGTTAAGCTGTACCGTCTCACCTTAGCACTCCACGAAAAAAGAGGCAATTCGAAAAACGAGTGGCTAATTTCGACGATTTTCAGGTAGATGTAGTTCTTCGTTATATTTGCAGTTACTATTCGAGAAAGGGACATCCGACCCTCGATAAACTGAAGGCTTCTTTAGTACAATCGGAGATCTTCAGAGGCAGCAAATCGTCACTGGGAAATGTGGTGCACGGCTTGGGCTTCAAATATAAAAAAAATGAACAAAACAAAGGTCATAATAGAGAGGTGACATTTTAGCTTGGCGATGTCGATTTTTTAGGGCAATATCAAAGGGAAATTTTGATGGCATTATTTGGTAGATAAAACATGAGCAAATGCAAGCCATTCCATGAGTACAGGCTGGCCGGATGATTCAGTGTCTGGCACCAGACCACAACCCATTAGGAAAGGTAGCAGACTGATTCTTCTCCATGCAGCTACATCTCCAGGATTTATAGACAACTGTGTGTTGTTATACGCCCCTGAAAAACTTAAGCAAGCTCTTAGTAATAGCCGACCGAGGTGGCCGAGCGGTTCTAGGCCCTTCAGCCTGGAACAGCGTGACCGCTACGGTTGCAGGTTCGAATCCTGCCTCGGGCATGGATGTCTGTGATGTCCTTGGGTTAGTTAGGTTTAAGTAGTTCTAAGTTCTAGGGGACTGATGACCTCTAAGTCCCATAGTGCTCAGAGCCATTTGAACCATTTTTGAACCTTAGTTATAAACAATACCACATATGAAACTTCCTGACAGATCAAAACAGTGTGCCCGACCGAGACTCGAACTCGGGACCTTTGCCTTTCGCGGGCAAGTGCTCTACCATCTGAGCTACCCAAGCACGACTCACGCCCGGTCCTCTGCCAGGATGTTTCATCTCAGCGCACACTCCGCTGCAGAGTGAAAATCTCACTCTGGAATGTCACATATCATTCAGTTATCCATGATAAGGCATCTACAGAAGCAAGACATTATCGACAAGATATAACAAAGAAACATTCCCATGCCAGACGACTGTAGCAAGGGCGAATTATGGGTTCTCATGGCCCAGAAGAAGCCAACCTTACCTCTGTATGTTGTACATGAACTGGCAAAAAAATATGGCCATAGAGTCCTCAGATTACCACCATACCACTGCCACTTCAATTCGATTAAACTCATAGGGGATCAAGTAAAAGGTTATGTGACAAGGGACAACACAAAACGTACTTTAGCCGAAGTAGAAAACCTAAAAGGGGATGCTGTAAACCAAACTTCGTCGTCAGATTGGCACACGAAAGAAGTAATAATGAAAGCATGGGAGAATGAAAGTGTAGTGGAAAATCACATTGAAGAACTTATCATTTCATTAAACTCTGACAGCAATTCGTGTGACACTGAACAAAATTCCGATAAAAGTGGCATGTATTCGTCAGTGTTAGAGTACTAAGAAAATGTGAGTGATTCAGATATAAGTAGCTTGCATTCGTCAGTATTAGACTATTGCGTTCATCATTTACAATTTTGTCTACCTTTTTAGTGTATTTGTTATTTTGCGATATATATTTGACTGAATGTTCGTCCACCTTGTTACTGTTATTTGCCTATAACGTGTTATCACAGCACCTTACTCCATCCCGCTACAGCAACAGCAACAGCGGCAGCTGCTGCCCCCACTGCAGCCCTTCCAACTACCCACAAGGTCGGTGAAACAGTCAGTAAGTAGACGACTGGTTTCTTTTTTGTTGCACGTGACATACTGTGTACGAGCTGGCAGCTCTGCTCCCAACCACTGCTATCTGTCAATCAAAAAGTAATTTTAATCAAGGTAACACGAGCAATAAACATTCCAGGGTGCAAAACTGTTCCCTTGAAGATACTTTGAGGCTGATGGATATTGAAAAACAAGCTTCAGAACGTAGTAGAAAATATGAAAATTTATCTAGTCTTATGCAATGAAAATATTACTGTAAGACTTTTAACTAAGCTTGTGAGGTACACTATGCAAACAGCAACAATATCTTGAAATTAGTAAAAGATCAGCCGTCTTTTGATTGATGATTAAAAGACGGTTGTAAATTTTTGAATAAAGGATAGGAAAGTATTTGCAACAGTTTTAGCTTACAAACGACTTTAGACAAATTGATAGAGCAGCTACAAATAGGCCTACAATCGTTTAAAGAAAGCAACACATAAGTATTATGTCCAGAAAAAGGATACAGACTCACAGTAGCCCATCGAGGAATGTAATCTCTTAGGTGTGTACACTAAAATACACGATCTGATAAAGTTATCAACATAAGGGCGTCACAGATACAGATGCAACATTTCTAAGTAAGGTAATATTCCATCAGACATAGCTGTATGGTAGACGATGAACTATAAACAGGCACCTAGTATATTAGAAACTTTGAAGTGCAATCTGCTTTGTGAAAAAAAAAAATTAATCTTTTTCAGTGTCTGAATGAAAACAGTTCTAAGACTTCTACTCATTACCTTTGTATTTATGTCTTATGTTTAGAATGATTAATACTTCACAGTAATTATTGGTGTGCTAAAGAAAGTACATTTGCTGAATTATTGATCATTATTTGTGGAGCGACTTTTGCAGTTCCTGAGCATATAAAATACCAATTTCTATTACGTGATGGTTACTAATTATCGTTTTAGAGACATATGTAGATAATAAGTTACTAACAGTTTCAATGAACAGTCATAATTCTTTCTATACTGCTGGGGTAGAAGTGCACCTATGCACATATCCAAACTGAATGTTCCTGTCATAGTTTGAGGAACAATAACAATTACGTACACAACCTTGCCTTGTGCAATCATCTCTTGCTGCTTTATGTAGTGTGGGAGGGAGATGGAAGTTACTATGCTCTTCCTTTTTTGTACAATCCTCTCCTTAACCAGTCAATTTTATTTTCAGATTAAAAATACATATTTTCAGATGTGAAAGAACTAGCAGGGCTGCAGATAATGCTGCTTCAAAAGTAACATGTTGAGAACCAGAAAAATGGAGGAAGAATTGTATCAGTTAAAAAGTGGTCTTGTGTTCAAAATAAGATTTATATACGAGAAATTATAAGATTTCAGAAAAGAAAGTTAATCGACATACATTTGTTTATTTTATTTTCATTTCATTACAACTGAGAACTGAAATAATTAAAAATCTGTCTCTTATACATGTTGTACAATGTCATACACATCATTTTACTAATCCAGCTGGCTGTGTAATTATCAGTAGCAACGAAGTCTCCAATGGAAAGAAAAAATCACTAGAGGCAAAATATTTCAGCTGATTAACTGGTGGAACAGAGTTACTTCTGACAGAAAGGAAAGAATTACATGTGATAATTCTGGGCGTCAGAGGTAAACTATCGCTAAGTGACATTCTACTAACATTAGAGGAGAGCACAAAATACCTGCTGCGGGTCGGACTTTCCAGTTATGAACAGTCGTATCTTTTACATTCTTTCTCACAACTCTCTATGTGCACTTTGTCTTTATTGTGATCACTTACCAGTGATTGCCGCTGGGTTCTGCTTGCACATACGATACAATAACGTTGCTAAATTTCTTTTCTGTGAACCATATACATACGAAATTTTACCACTAAGAAGGTACGACTCAAACAAGCACAAGCGATAAAAACCTCAAAATAATAATTTTTGCGACGATAGTTTACCTCCTCCGTCCAGAATTTGTGTGATAGTTCAAGAGAAATTTAAAAACATTACTTGCCAGTTCGGGGTGGCGGCAGGAAGGGCATCTGGCCACCAACCACCTCAAATTAACCTTGTCAAATCAGATTGCAACAATGCCGACCCTCCGAAACTGCGGGACAATGGCACAAGCGAAAGAAGAAGAAAATGAGTAGTAGCTCACTATGTCAACAATTGCGGTCCTAATATTCGTATTTTCACGAAAAGAAAAAGTTATTCTGACACTGCTGTACTGTTTTAAAAGGATCATTCCCTATGGAAGATAGAGTGAACAATATTTTCTGAAATTGACGTAATGTTCCTGCGTGAAGTCGGGACTGTACTGTTCTGTCAAACGTTTTGCTACGTGAAAAATCAAAATGCCGTCGTCTAATACTGAGAAACCTGTTAATACGAATAGTACCCAAGACTGGTGTGGTTTCTCGATCTGATTACCTGTGCTTTGTCACCATCTGCAACATAAAGCGAAATATGACTGTCTGATATTGCAGCAATTGTAACACAAGCCAAACAAGCGAGACCGTTTTGGCACAAATGGTAATTTTTATGTATCTCATTTACAGAAGTAACACGAAAGAATATTATTCGCACAGTACCGATATCAAACGCCTATTAGGGCTACTAGAAACAAAAAGTTTTATGTCAGGAAATAGTTTCACATTTGATTCATGCGCTCCAGTTTCTCAAACATAGATCGAGAAGTAGTAGTAAGAAATTATTATATAAATTTGCAATCGTCACGGTCTTCCATATAATTTGTGTGATGTTCCTTCTTCTTCTTCTTCTTCTTCTTCCTTATTCTAACAAGCTACCTTGTCACCAGTAATTCTGTACCTATTCCTGCCATTGCCAAAACTTATTCTCCAGTTAAGTTCGCTAACCCTGCCAGAATCACCGGTTCAGTTATCCCGCGTTTATTCTACGATTAGGCGTTATTACGTGTCCGTAGAACGCGTTTTCCGCGCTATCCCAACAGAACTTAAGCGGCTGCTAACCGGGAACTGTAGCCTACACTTATCCCACAAAAGTGTAGCGTTGTGGCAAAAATTTTCTATCAAAATTTCATTTTCTTCAATACACCGAGAACATAATATGTTTCTTATTGTTATTCCTATTAGTCGTTTATTTCCACTCTGGCAGTCTGAATCTATGGATTTCGCTAGTAATAACGCTGATCATTCGCATGCCCAATTAACCACATAAATAAACAGCGACGCATTCACCCGTTCAGGTTTATCCGGCTCAGCTCACATAGCCGCGAACTCTTGTCTGCGTGAGTTTGTTATTTCTAGATGCGACGGGGATTACCCTGACAGAGACGTCACGTACGTTATAGGTGCACTCAATATTCAACTTACGATTCGTTCAGAAATCACCTTGTAACGTGTACAAAACCAACTGGAATGCGTTTCAAAATCATATGAATAATGGATACATCAACGTGCGCTGGATGCTAGGCGCTTTATTAAACAAGGTTCTTTCTTCAAGAATGTGAATCTGGTGCCCCATGAAATTGTCGCCCGGGGTAGATACCCCGGTTTGCCGGTTTCAGCGCTAGAAAATGTTAGTGAAATACAGGAAGGGGCTACAGAGGATTGACTTTCGACACAGCGATTGACAATCGACCCTCAAGCTAAACAAATGTAACGTATTGTTCGTAAATAGTCGGAGACAGACATTATTGTATCATTACACGATTGTAGAACACGATTGAAAACAGTCATATCCGTCAAATATCCAGGAGGATGCATACGGAGAAATTTAAACTGGAACGACCACGTAAAACTAATGGCAAAGACAGATGGCTGCCTGAGATTGATTGGAAAAATTCTCAGGAAGAATTGTACACCCACGAGTGAAGAGCCTACAAAACTTTCGTTCCGCCGATACTTTAATACTGTTCGCCAGTTTGGGACCAGTGCGACATAGAGTTGATAGCAGAAATAGGGAAGATCCTATTAACAACAGTGCGTTCTTCACTGATCCATTTCCTAATCGCAAAAGCACCACCGAGAAACTCAGCCAACGTCAGTGACATGGTCCGCCCACTGTGGCTGAGTGGTAGCCGCCACGGTAGCTGAGCGTGTCCGGTCAGAGGGCTGCGTGCTCTCTGTAATAAAAAAACTGAGTCAAGGAATCAACGATCAACTTGAACGGATGTCTCGTGACGTCCGCCCAGACCAAACGCAACGAACTATATCGAACAAAATGAAAAAAAAAGTGGTCACCGCGATAGAATGTCAGTTCTAAGAGCCCGGGTTCGTTTCCCAGCAGGGACGGAGATTTTCTCTGCTCAGGGACTGGGTGTCGTGCTGTCCTAATCATCATTATTTCATACCCATCGACATGCAAGTCGCCAAAGTGGCGTCAAATCGACAGACTTACACCCGGCAAACGGTCTACCCGACGGGAGGCCCTAGTCTATACACGACATTTACATTTATTTTAGTGACCGTTACACTGCGCTCTTACACACTGTACAAATAGTGCAGCTTCGGGCTGGACGCCATTTAACCTGACTACTAACATTACACTGCTACTGAGCCGTACCTGTTAAGGAACTAATACCTTCCACGTTACACTCTGTCAAATTTTTAATACGATAGGTTGTATTAGCCGAAAAGCGAATTTTTATCATTCTGTTCGTTATGAATAGCCATAAAACAATTAAGTTTTTGTTACAATGAATTTCTTCTTGTTGTTAATATTTCAACAAGTCCTTACCAATCGCACCTCGTCTCTGTAACAGGCAGCCTCAGAGTTTCGACTCGGAACCTAATTTACTACAGACACAGAATGTTCCCAGCTAGGTCTTCGTTCCTTCGGGTGGTTCCATCGTAGCTGTTCCGTGCTACGTCCGAGTCTCATTAAGAACTCCGCCTGAGGAGGCCGTAGAACGCTGCTGGAACATAATCGTTCCTTCGATTAAAAAAAAAAAGAAAATGTGTGAAATCTTATGGGACTTAACTGCTAAGGTCATCAGTCCCTAAGCTTACACACTACTTAAACTAAATTATCCTAAGGACAAACACACACACTCATGCCCGAGGGAGGACTCGAACCTCCGCCGGGATCAGCCGCACAGTCCATGACTGCAGCGCCTTCGATATCAGTTAAGTCAGATAATCATAGCTGCAGGAGACCCTGCAGTGTCAGGATAAAATGAAAAGAGCTGGCCCCTGACCCATGGATTTACTAACAAAATCTTTTCTTACAGAATTTACTTTATTTACTAGCGATTCATCAAGAACACTATGTGAGCGTGGAAGTAGTTGTCAGTGGGTAACTGATGAAAACAATTTTCTTTCAGCAAATGGAAATTTTATTCCTAAAACCCCTTTCTTTAAAAAAACAGATTTAAAAATTATTATCAAAAAGCACCCTCTAAATATCAAGTTACAATTTATTCAGAGACAGAAATAACAATTTTTTTTTTTTTGACAATATGAGCTTTCGGCCTGAGAAGCTTCCCGCTCCTTTTTAACACGGCCGTAGTCACGACCGCTCACAACAACCTCTGAAAAACTACACTGGTGCAAATCTGCAACACACCAGATTACTTTAAACTAAAAATTTTAGCAACTCACACAAACTATGCACCCCGTAGGAGGGATGGAAATGGCACAAAACACTCACATTAAAAAAAATTACTTGCCACCGAAAATGCAACACGTTTTTAAAAGAAAACCCTTACAGTGGAAGGGAGGCAACTTTATATACTAAAATGACCATTTAAATAAAACCCATGAAATGCAGCCTTACATAAAATGTACAAACATGGTCTACATTACACATATACCCCCTCTCAAGATGATAGGCAAGATAAAAACATATTCTAGGATTTCGGCCTTTACACCTTAAGCAATAAATTCGTTAACACCGAATCCGACAAACATGACAGAGGCAGCTATTAACGTACGGCAGACCGACAGACACACAGACACTAACTGCCTAACAAATGCGGACGAGAGACAGACGAGCAAGCTGGGGACGAGAGACTGACCAAGAACACAAGTGGAATTTAACAAGTAAATGAAAAAACATATCACGAATCACTTAACCTTTAATAAACTGCGATGTCTGGCGAAGACCTGGCGCAGCACCCACAACGCTCTCCCGAACCGTCCGCTGCCAGCCGCTACAACGGACGCAGGAGGGCGCGCCGATCTCCCGTGTTACGGCGTCGCAGCTCGCGCCGGCCAGACCGATGTCGTGGGTTGACTCCTGTTGCTCTCGTGTCGGCCGCGAAGCCACTACCCCTCGCTATACGGCGCGGCCCACTGGACTCACGTGGCGACCTTACATGTGCCGACGCTCAAGACGGACAAGTCATCTTGTGTCCCAGCGTGCGACCGACCTACCGATCGATCCAACCGCCAATGACCATTGCCTGAACAAACTCGAGCAGATTGGTGGCCTAACACATACTAGCACTCCGGACGACAGACAGACACTGACTATTATAGCGCAGACACCTCTGGCAGCGCAGGGATTGAGGAGGGGAACGGGAGGGGTCGACCTTGTACCGCTGGTTGAAGAGGAGGGCACCCTCCTTCAGGAGACGGTCAATGGAGGGGGCGTCCTCAGAGAAAACCCGCATAAGGCGGGTGGGGCCGGCCGAGTTGAAAATGCGGCGGACCGCCCGCACCTCCAGCGTGGGACGGGCCTTGAGCTCCGCCAACACCTCCTCCTCCGTGATCGACGGACTGAGCCGAGTGATCACGGCGGTGAGGGTCGGCGGGTGATGCGGGGGTTGGGGTTGGCGGGTATGAGATGGAGAAGGAGCAGGGGTAAGGGAGGCGTTGGGACCAAAATGGGTGATGGGGAGGCGGGAGAGGATGTCAGTATGGAGGGTTCGGCTGGGAGAGGAGATGAGAACAGAATCCCGTCTGGGAGTAAGGAGAGAGATGGGGGCACCAGGGAAGTGTTGGCGGAGGAGGAGGGAGAGATTCCAGGCCTCGAGAAAGGAAGGATCGGGATGGGACAGGAGATATTTGTATAAACAGGGGGGGGGAGGAGGAGGAGGAGGGAGCAGGGCCAGGTGGGGAGACATCCATGGCACCCTGGGGGGGGGGATGGAGGTCGGGGCGGGGCCTTTTTGGGAGCGGAGGAGGTGGGGGTGCCACTAGGGCGTTTGACGGCGGCAGAAGGGCGGGTGGTGATATGAGGGACGGGAGCGATACGGAGGTGGTGGGAAGGGACAGGTCCCGGCGTGGACGCAGCAGTCGGCGCCGGAGATGGTGACGGTGACGGTGAAGGTGAAGGCGACGGCGACGGCGACGATGATGACGGGGGTGGCGGTGATGGCGAAGGCGATGGGGAGAGCTGGGTGTGAACAGTGGCCCGACGGGCCACCACCCTAGCCGGAGCTGCAGTGACAGGCTGGGGGAGTGGGGGGAAAGGACCAGAACGAGAGGAGCGAGAGGAAGAAGCGGGAGAGGGGGCGACAAAGGGCGAGGGCGAAGGGAGAGTGAGGAGAGGTGGGATGGAAGGAGGGGGGTGTGACTGGGCACACCAAGTTATAGTGGTGGAGGCGGCGGAAGGGGATGTATAGACGATGGCGGTGGTGGTAGTAGTGGCGGTGGTGGTGGGGGCGGACATGACGACAGGGAGAAAAAACGCACAGCACGAAAAGGAAAGGACACAAACTGGGAACAGACGAAGACGCAGACGGACGAAGACCAGGGCCGGACGACCAGGGTCGGACGGCGACGGCGACGGCGACGGCGACGGTGGGTGGCAGGAACGCCGCAGCTGCTGCTGCCGCGGACGGGGCCGGGGCTGCTGCTGCTGCTGCTGCTGGCTGGACCACTGCTGCTGCTGCTGCTGCTGCCACAGGAGGACTGGCTGGCTGGCTGGCTGGCTGCTGCCGGTGGGACCGCTGCTGCAGGCCGGGACCGAGACCGGGACCGCTGCTGCTGCTGCTGCTGCTGCTGCTGGCTGGACCGCTGCTGCTGCTGCTGCTGCTGCCACAGGAGGACTGGCTGGCTGGCTGGCTGGCTGCTGCCGGTGGGACCGCTGCTGCAGGCCGGGACCGAGACCGGGACCGCTGCTGCTGCTGCTGCTGCTGCTGGACCGCTGCGGCTCTGCTGGGCTGGCTGGCTGGCTGGCTGGCTGGCACCTGTAACACCTAGCACTTCGATGAGCGCTGGAATCGCACTATCGAAGGGCGGCAACCTTTCGGTGTACCGCCGGAGATGCCCACTAGCGAGCTCATAGCGCCCCTTAAATGCACGTGAACAGGCAACCTTTCCCCTTTCCCACCAGAGGGAGACACCAAAGCTGCGATTGCCACAGCGGCGCCACCGCCAGAAACGGAGGGCGACTGCTTAACACTACGCGCTGCGGCGCGCTCTTCAAAATAGCAAATTTTACCACGGCTCAGCCCCCACAGATGAAATGTTTAAAATCGTTTACCCATATCAGATACAACAGAGGATCTAAGAATGAGTCTGGTGGAACTCCATAGCTCCCCAGTCAGAAGAATCTCCCCAGTTGCAGTGGCTGAATTATTAGGTACGACCTGTTGCTGGATATGACATCATCCACTGGTTAGTTATACCATCAATTCGACAACCTCAGTTTACCTAGGACGGCTCTGCGATTCGTTTAGTAAAATGCCTTAGGTAGGTCACAGAAATACGAACCTGTGTTGTTTTGTTATTTAATTGTTGCAAAATTTGATGAGTCAATGTGTACGTTGAGCAACTCTTCTGAAATCCAAACGGAGGATAATATTGTTTGATACCTGGGATACTATTCTAGAGTACGTCATCTTCTCAGAATTATGGGAACAGATATCAGCAGTGAAACGAGTCGGTAGTTATTGTCATCTCTCCTATCACTTTTCAGTAGCACATTTCAACCTCTCTGGAAAAAAAACAGCCAGAGTTAGTGATGCATTAAATTTTTAGAAAAGACTGCACTTATTGTTTTGGGACAAGCCCGTGACACTCGATCTGAAACACCATAATTTGTGTGTTCAATTTCAGAAGCAGAAGGATGTGACACACTTACATATTAAGTTTCTTGTGACTTGCTTTTTCAAAATATTGTTTGATTTTTCTATTCAGAAACGTATCCCAACATTTAAGAAATGAATTTAAACATGCCTGGAAAGTGTTACTAGTCATTTTTATCCTTTCCATTTGAATCATACCCATCTCCGTAACCGTGGTCGCTAACGCACACTTGTGCAGTGGAGGTCGACTCGGAGGTAAGCCGGTTAGAATCGTGGTGGTGAAAAACTTTTCACTGCCAATATTTGGCCAGCGAGTGGTGGTGTATAGTTCCTGATCACCACAGTCTTTGATTCAAGGTCCTGGATTTAGTTCCGAACCTCTGAGCAGTGTCTCATGAAATGAGGGCGTATGATACTGTTATGGTGATCTGTCCGTCGGATGGGGAGGTTAAGCTCAGCGAGCACTTTGTGCTATTCCACAGGAGTAGGCTACGTGTCGGCACCGGGATTCAGCCTCTCCCTTCGTTGCGTCCAACACAACACAAGCCCTCTACTACACCGTACAACCACTCATCGCAGTCATCCACATGACACAGATACACACCTGACACTTCGTAACACGTGGGCAAACCACTTCCACTGGGACCTCGTCCATGACGACCATGCAGGAGTCCTGCGTCTGTTCCCCTGCACTCAGTTCTTGAGAAGGGCACTCTATGACGATTATTTAAGTCAATATTGATTTTATCTTTTCTTATTACATTTTTTCCTGTCTCTCGTTTCATTACGTCCCATATAGACTTTAAGTCTGTATTTCTACCGTATTGTAGTGTGCAATTATTGCAGGATATTTACTTGTTTCTGCTAACAGTAACATTTCCGTTTCCCCTTCACAAGATAGTTTAACTCCGTCATTGATCCATAGTTTTTGACAGGGATGATTAACATTCTTTTTGAACAGTTTATGAGGAACGCTATTTTCAAATAATGATTTCAGTGTATCATGGAATGTCTTAAATTTTATATCGGCAGTCGATTCGCTACAAACTTTATTCCAGATCAGTTCTCGTAAACTATTCTTAACAACTTTGTCCTGTAGTCGTTAATTATTCCAACTGATTTCCACTGAGGGATCTCGCGATCAGAGAGATACTTTAGTACTGGGTTATTTCCTTGCTTTTATCTTCATGGAAGACACACTATCAGTCCTTTATACGCTCAACTTGAGAGGTTAATTACTGAAATCAAATTGCAGGATTAAATTAGGTTCCCAGATTATTTTTTCCTATCTGAATTTTTTGAAAATCTGCTTTGAAATCGCCACATTATTAACTACAATTAAAAATGAACTAGATTTCAGTATCACAAGCACAAACTTCTATATGGTCATCTTTACAAAATCTACATTTTTGAATGTTTCTGAAGTTCCCTATTTAAATATCTGACAACTCTTCCTTTTCCGATGTTATTTCTATAGGAATGAGATGCGACAGAGCAATATTTTGTATTTCGCTTCTCTAACGCTGTGGTTTTATGGTATTCAGATAGGCAAAGGATGTGGATCTTTTCAGAGCTCTCTAAATGTTCCAATTGGACTAGAAGTTCTTCTACTTTCTTACTCATTTCTCTAATACTCTGATGAAATAAGCTAAGCTTTCTTTTCTATGCATTCTTAAGCATCTACGTGTTTTAAATTCTTTCACTACAGGATGCCTGATTCTTGAGTCTAATCCAAATAAATATACCTCTGAGGGAACTTTCTTTGTGTGGAAGTGACCCCCCTAAATTTGTGGCTGGGTTCAGCAGTTATAGGAAGGGAGGACGCAGCACGTCATCATGGATAGAGAGACATCGGTAGAAGTAGAATTACCTTCAGGTGGACGTCAGGGAAGTATGTTGCGAATTTTGTTGAACTTGGGAGACATTAATAGCAGTCTCGTGCTTATCGGAAATGATGCAGTTATCTGTTCTGAATACTGTCTGAAAGAAAAAGAAATGGGACGAATGTTAAAGCTAGATGATGATAAGATTTCAGATCGGTGCAAACATTGGCAACTGGCATGGAATGTACAGAACTGTAGAATTGTGCAGTTCGCAAAACGAGAAGATGTATGATTGCAACATCAGAGATTCAAAATTAGAATAAGACAACTCTTCAAGTACCCAAATGTAACAATTTGTAAGGATATGAAATGGAATGACCACATACCCTCAGTAGTAGTTGAGACTGGTGGCATTTCGGTTCATTGATAGGACACTGAGAAAATACAGTCTACTAAGAACACTGATTCCTAATGACTTGGAACATTGCTCAAATATACCAAATATAACCCACAGAGTACGCTGGACGTATACAGAGAAGGGTGGCGCGATTGGCCACAAGTTTGTTTGACTCGTGGGAGAGCGCCCCGAAAATGTTTAAAAACGTGAGTTGGTAGACGGCAGTTCTCCCGAAAAAGTCTACTTACAGAACCTGAAGCACTAGTATTAGATGAAGAATCTAAAGATGTTCTTCAGCCCCCTATGTATTATTTCCGTAGAGACTGTGAAGACAAAATTAGATTAATTAACAGCACGGACAGTGGCGTTTAAGGGGTCGGCCTTTCAATGCTGCATACGTGATCTGGAAGAAACACTTTATACCATGCTAAGTACCCTGTGCCATGCCCCTCATTGTGATTTTGCACAGTATGTATGTAGCTGTATGTGTGACGTGGGCTGACAGCTGACTGCAGAGTCGTTCCATCGAGCTAGCAGTGTATTCCTCCCAACGCAGAAGCTTTGACACGTCCTCAGCTCCAAGTGTGTGAAATGTAAAAATTTTCCAGAGTACATATTTCAGAACAACAGCCGGATTTCAGTAAGATGCTGCCACAATATTTCGCCTCATGGTCTTCTGGGCATCTTTAGATGTACACTGGCGACAACTCGACACGTTTCCAGATTGAGTTTTCGAAATTCCTCCGTATCAGGTAAAGAAATTCGCCAAAAGATACCATTTCGGCTACTTTTCCCCAAATATCTTAAAGCTACCTATACCTTTAAACTATTATTTGTCACCAGTGACATGCCGGCCGGAGTGGCCTTGCGGTTCTAGGCGCTACAGTCTGGAACCGCGTGACCGCTACGGTCGCAGGTTCGAATCCTGCCTCGGACATGGATGTGTGTGATGTCCTTAGGTTAGTTAGGTTTAAGTAGTTCTAAATAATAGGGGACTGATGACCACAGCAGTTAAGTCCCATAGAGCTCAGAGTCATTTGAACCATTTGTCACCAGTGTTGGCAGTTTGAAGAGGAGGAATTGTGCGTTCAGAGATGTAAAATCATCGTACATGTCCAAAAATTATAGTACATGAACGGACGTTTTTATTAAATAAAAACAATAGCCTGACCATGAAAAATAAAAAAAATCTTTTCCATGGACGTCACATTTGCTTTCCTCATGCTTTTGTCATTGTTATATACATTTACCACTAGCGTACCACCTATATCTTACTTCGCCATTCGACACCTCTACGCACTACGTTACTGCGGAAACATAAAATCCGTGCCTGTGTTGTTTACTTCCACCTCCTGAAGGCTATTCACCACGATCCTGTCATCACTTTACATTTAATTATAATAAATCATACCAATAACGACGCGTTTTCGAGACATTCTCAATATTTGACGGTGAGCCTAACGTCTCCACATCAAGAAAGGTGTATCGATTGATTTTAAGAGAGACTGACATCCAGTGACTATGTAGAATGCTAAGTATGCGGTGCCTGAAGTGAAATATCAGGGATAGCAGTAGTAGTAACTTGATTGAGAAGTAGCGGCTCCGGTCTCGGAAACTGACATACGGCCGGGAGAGCGGTGTGCTGGCCACATGCCCCTCTATAACCGCATTCAGTGACGCCTGAGGGCTGAGGATGACACGGCGGCCAGTCGCTACCTTTGGGCCTTCATGGCCTGTGCGGGAAGGGGAGTAGAAATAAGGCTAGGAAGATAAAATTCTTCCCGAATTTTCCTGTTTCCAAAATTTTCTTCCCCAAAAATTTCCCCAAGGTTTCTATTTTCACATAGGTTCCTTTTAAAACATATTTTTCCCCAAAATTACGAAAAGAAAACCAGCGTGGAATTGCTCCAGTTCACTGATCTCCCCTATTTAAAACACCGCTGGCGCATATACAAGTATGGTGTACGCAGTTGTTGGTGTGCATGCACGAGGCACTCAGGCAATACGTGCGCAGGAAGTTACTGATATCCGGCAATTCATCCGAAATTTTATGGAACAGCTTATAACACTTTCGTCTGCTACTACTATACCATAACCTCAAAGCTGAAGGCAGTTCGTATAGTAAAATTATTTTTATTTAAGTAATTATAGTATGAAGAGGCAGAGCAGTGTTACCCTCTGAGAGAAATTTTGCTATATTGACCGTGTTGTACCTAACGGAGGTGGCTTATCGGAAGTGAAAGAATTACGTAAATATTTAAACAGTAACAAATAATATTTTACATAGCTACACTGTTTAAAAAATAAAGAAAACGGTCGCCAGCCTAATTAGGCAAGAGAATGATTAACATTCTTGTTTAAGAAAGTAGGTATGAGTAACTTTAACGGACAAACACAACGGAGAAACACCCCTCTGAAGATGTCCAGCGCAGCTCTGGACGAAACGTTAGGAGCTGAAGAGTTTCATGGACCACGACCTTACATCCCGGAAGGTTTACCAGAAGATATGTCATCCGGTCGTGAAAGCTTTCATACTATAACCTATTATTTTGTCACACATGAGGGCAATGAACTCTGACACCTGTATATGTTAACGTTAAGTCTGGGGTTGACAGAGTAGAACAAATTATTTGCATAAATATAACCTTATACTTACTTTCAGGGCTTATTCAAACTGAATGGTCTTTACAACATCACTATTAATATTCACTGTAGAATCATATATTGGACATAGGTTCAGTATTACTTTTCAAACATTTTCCTAGCTGACATAAAATTTTACATGTAGTTCACTGCAAAATTATGAAAAGGTCACAGGTTAAGTCTCTCTCAGCTAAATAGTTTTGTATTTAGAATGAAAGTTAAATGGAATTCACTAACAGGTTACTTCTCACTGTCTTTTGAACAAAAGAAGTTACTGTTTTCATAGATAGTGGTCTTTCTATTAATTGTTATTTATCAAGAGCATAAAGGATAGACTATGGATCCTATTACACTGTTAATATGCACTTTCAATACACAAGAGAAACAAGTGCTTAGCAAGCATTAGTATATAACTTTCCACAATTGCAGCTTTCAACTTTTACTACAATGAGACACAAAACTGCCATATTTGTAAGATCATGACTCACCTTTTGCGATTTACAACAGGCAACAATGTGATCATTTACTAAGCAAAACTTTATAAGCCTCACTTTTAAGAACTTTTAATTTTGAAGTTGGTAACATATTAATAAGCAGTTTTAATAGAAAAATTATTTTCAGCAAGCATCATTTACTTTAGTTCACTCTCTTGCCACATTAAGTTTAACTTTCTTTTTACTATGTTCAAGAGGCATTAATTAGTAAAACACTGAGCTTTAATGTTCTTTCGATAAGGACACTCAGTAATCACTTTAGCATGGGAAGGATCATAAGTGGAAATGTGACATGGGGATAAAGAATCAATGAGTTCGGGTATAAGTTACCTTATATTTGAGTATGTTATAACATCCTATGAGCTGATCCTTCACTGTACATTACTATAGTGTTCCATTACAGTGATTGCGCAATGTGGTGGCGATTGCATGTTGGTAGGTGGATTTGCAGGTGGAATTGCTGGACTCTGTCATTTCTTGGTGGCGATGATAGATACCAATTCCAGAATAGTTCCAGCTCTTTATCCATCCATCCGAGGCATTGGAAAGCGTCAGGAAAAGCCTCTCCCGGAACCAGCACTATACACAACTTTTACATGAGCAGTTGATAGTTTGGTAGCTCGTCACCAACTGACTATTTGTTCCACCTTTTTATCCATGCCAACCACATTTTGCACGCGCTACACAGTTCCGTTCCTGAGGAGAACCACAACACCTTTCACATACAAAATAACTAAGAACCCTAAGTGAGGATCAGCAATTACATAACAACAGCCAAACATATTAATTAAAACAAAACATTTGCACATATTGGTATTTCGACAAGAAAAATATTTAAACAAAATTATTCAATCCCAAAGATAACCAAAGAGACTAAGTGAGAAAGACAAACAAATGATTTGCTCATGTCGTACATATTACATAGGTCAAACTTCCCTCATTCCAAAAGACATTAAGTTTATAACACAGAAAAGAATAAACACTCTCATGGTATGGATTCAATCCAACAACATTTACAGAAACTCAACGATGTAATATTAAATAGAACAAAAGGCAAAATAAATCAGTAGAGCAGTAGATCTATGGTGTTACAAGCTTTGAGTGCGTTCTGCGTTCTTGACTGCAGTCCTGTACTGGCATACCACGCAACCTTGATATACTACAGGGAAATGAAGCACAGAAATTTTCCATTAAATTTTGATTGTCAATGGACAAACTGAAAATTCGTCTGCGCACATAATTTATAACCAGTCACATGATCCCATGGCATATTCGACAAAGAATTGAAGCTGGTTAGGTAGATTGTAATTCTGCCAATTACACGTTAATGTCTTCAGTTCTGCCACGATAACAAAAATGACATTGATGAAAGCTAGACAACGTTATTCATAAGGGTGTGTCAAAAAGCTCTTAACAATTTTGTAATGATATAGAAATTTACTGAGCTAGCTTACAGCATCCGTAAATGCCTCATTTTGTAGCAAACAACAAGTTTTAATTAAAAGTGTAAAGCGTCATTTTGGTTCGATGTGACTAACATTTGTGATCATGCGCACCGAATACATGGGTGCACCGAGGCTCGAGCACCCACATGTTGGTGCGCGCACCCACAAAATTTTTAGTTCGGTAAAAACAGAATAAAATAAAATTTCTCATTTGCCATTATCAAAAGGTAATGAACTATTAAAACACTGAGATGGAACTTAAAATTTATGAACTCTGGAACATATCAGTTTGTTTCAGATATCTTTGTGCAGAGGCAACCAAGCAACACACTCCCCCGTTGCTTGCCTTTCTGTGATCAAATCAAAGGCATTTCCGAGAAAACAGTCGCACTATATTGTGAATGAAATGCCGTCTTTTCGGCTTGCTTTCATGTTTCCTTACAAGTGACGCACTAAAATATGCCCATTCCATTCGTCAACAATTGTTTTAAAATACCTGCTTGCCAATATTGAGCAATAATAAAGAATAATCCGAGATACAAGGAAGGCGATTGTTGCAGACTGCCTCAACAGATATTTTTCGTTTTAAACATAACAGCGGTGTGGTTTAAGATTCCTGTGAAACTGTTGTCACGCAACGTTGATAGTTATCGTTTTATTTCTTGAAGGAGGCGGGAGCTCCGTCACTGATAAGCGACCACAGAAATGTTTGAAAGTCTGAACCCTTGTATTGTGATAGGGCAAACATCCCACCGGTAATCAATTTCTTCCCACACTCGCTGCAGCAAGTCGGGCGTAACTTGTACGACGACAGCACAGATTCGATTTTTCATGTCGGCTAAATTGTTTGGTAAAGGAGAAACAGACACACGTTTTTTACTAAAACCCCAGAGAAAGAAATCCAGTCTTGTCAAGCCTGGGGAGTGAGATGGCCAAGCGACTGTCATTTCATGGCCAGTTCACCGATCCGGCAAGCGATTATCGAGGAAACCTCGAACTTCCATGAGAAAATACCAGCTCGGTCATCTTCATCGATCTGTAGAATTAAAAAGTTTTCAAACGTATTCAGTACCAAAACACAGAGCAAGCACGCTCTGCAAAAGAACTGTGCACTACAACACAATGAATTTCTATATAATTCCAAAGTTGTAAAGTCCTTTTAGCTCACCCTGTATATTACAACCCTGGGTCCGGTGTGGGACGGCGGTGGCGTAGGTGGACTGCTGTGGGCTGTTGTAGGGTTGTGAACCACTGAGAACTACGGCGGGATGAAGCCTCTCCGTCGTTTCTAAGTCCCCGGTTTAATACATACATACATAAATACATACATACATACACCCACACACCCTGTATATTTCTCTGTTGTCTAAGGTTTTATAGCTTTTATCGAGGGTTTGAATACAGCATTTGTTGAACAGAATGGCAATTTCTAGGAATATGTTTCCATCAGAACAAGAAGAGTGCATGAATACTGTACGACAGCCTTTTATCACAAAAGAAAGTGTCAGCTTGACCACGATATATGGACGTCAAATAAGTTTTATAACAATGATGAAAGCTATGTTGCTGTTCCACCACATTTCATGACTGAGAATTTTGAACTCCAGTGCTACAGTGTTTATTGATGGAGGGTTCTCATACCAGTAATAGTAAAGCTGAAGAAATTACTAAGCATTTCAGTCTTTCGTATAGGGATATAACACAGAGAACACGAAAAATGTGGTAACATATGAACTGCAGTGGAAATATTTAGTGTGCTTCGCTCATACACTGTATCCCCTTATGACAGATATTTGAAAGGAGCTGTACTGCTAACACTGAACTGTGGTTGCTTACTCAAGTGTGGTACAACATACGCGGAAAACGCTCCGGCAGCTCAGAAAAAGATTTTGAGAACAAAAATCGCTAATTGAAGATGTTCCAACAAGGTGGAACTCTGGAAAATGAAGTGTACTGGCAGATTATAATAGTGTATCCGACCGGCAACTGAAACTGGAACCCGTGCCTTTCGTGGGCAAGTGTCCTACCAACTGAGCTATCCAGGCACGACTCATCACCCCCTGTGACAGCTGTATCAATTCTTATACCTTACAAACATCATCGTCCACAGTCGGTGTACCAGTTCTCTGCGAAAAGCAAGGGTTAGATTTGCAGTCTGGCACAATTTTAATCTGCCAGTAAGTTTCAAATCAGCGCATGCTCCGCTGCTGAGTCGGAATTATCTTTGATCTCATACACGTTTGCAAGGAAACAGAAAATAAAAATTTTTGTCCAGGTTTATAGGGTAGTCTCCTATAAAGGATTGATTATACGAATTAAAAACTTCAAGTGTAACAAAGATAATGGGGTGTCCACTTTGGTGCAGTCCTACAGCATCGACTGCACACCGACCAGCGCAGTGCTGCGAAACGCCATCAAGAAGGCGCTGACCCGCCCGCCAATAGAAATAGCGGGTAGCGCCACATCTCCAGGATGATAGAGAGCCTGTATAGGGAGAGAGTAGCCAACCGGACGATACGGCGGCCATTTTTCTGCCAAACTGCCGGCGGGACTTTTGAATGGCCAGTAGTGGAGTAGCGGAGTACACACTCACCGAATCAAAAGCACAAGACAATATGGCGAAATCATTCATTAAATGCCTTTCCTTACAGCTGTAATAGCCTACTACGTACAGCACAGGAAAATTTGATACGGTGGCTGTAAAAATTATTCGTTATTTGCATTTATCTCCTTTAAAGTTCGTTTACTAGACATATTGCAATGAAAGTAATGTAAATAAAAAAATATAGTGTATAGCATTTGTTTTGTATCGGAAGTGCATAAGATTTAACGTACCTGTATTACGTCAGATGAATTAAAGTCGCAAGCAGTTGTTTACTTGTGACACGCAAAAAGTGTGAGACGTATTAGTACTTCTTGTCACGTCTTCAAGCTTTTTACATGGCAGAAGTAAACAACTGCTTACGACTTTCTTTCATATAATACCTCTCGTAGATAACAAACGAAAAAGATAACAAAAATCAGGTAATGTTAAATGTAGGCTACTGTAATATAACAAGTACTGTAATATAACAAGAAAACTGCCGTATCCCTTACCCCAGAGTAAGTAGGCCTATTAAAAACTGTCTTCAAGAGTACCTACAATTATTTATTACGAATAATGTTTCAGCAACCACGACAACAGTCAGGCAATAATACTGAAACCAAAATAATGCCTCTATTGGAACAACCAAATGCAGCACAATCTGTCATCGTTTACGAACGTCTACAGAACGAATTACAGATGTCAAAAACAATACTGTACAATTACTAACGTGTTTACTTCAAACATGTAGGCCTACCGACTTCATCACAAAACGCTTCATTATTTCAACTCGTATTTAAGATCGCAAACGCTAATTACGTACTAAAAACGATATACAACTAAATCGAACATGCATGCACAACGCACAACAAGTCTCTCAATAATTCAAATACCATTTAATCGTTTCCAAAAGTCCTGTGAGCTTCAATTCAACTCAAAAGCACGGCGGACATAGGAAGCGCGAGAGACGTTTGGCAGAAAAATGGCGCCAAAGCTAATCAACGAATCACGGGCAACTTCACCTATGGCCACTCTCTCTGTACAGGAAGACAGAGTTGAGCGCCCCCTGTCAACGCTGACTTAACGAGCCGCCCATCGCTGGTCGGCTGGTTCTGTCGCAGCTGATGAGAGCATCAGTCAGTGCTCGGTAAAGGGAAGACGATACTTAGCCTGCGTTCTGCCAGTAGTAATAGAGACGTACTTGTATGTACGAGGGGCAGCAATCACGAAGTTCAGTTCTATTTTTTTCAGAAATAAAGAGTTTTAGTAACTTTCAAATGTTTTGTACAAATGATTTGGATTTCTGCGACTGTCCATCGCAACTTCTCACCTTCCTTGTTTGCGTCGGTTCTGACTCCCACACAACAACCTCAGGTTTAAGTTATTGGCTATCAGTAATGGCGTTGCTGCCCACAGAAACGAAGTCCACTGCGTTAATGTCAAAATTCTGCAGACAGAATAACGCAGAAAATGCAGAGGAAACCATGCAGAATGCACAAATAAAGATGTTCATGCGCACTGTGTTTGAGAAGGGTCCGAAAAGCAACTGACACTTAACAACCTATAGGTGAATATGTTTCATGTATACACTTAATTTAAAGATATTTTCATAGCACTACTTAATTATTTTCACCAACATAACTGTGTTCTTAAGACTCAGAAAACAAATCTGTTAGAACATTTAGCATATCTGCTGTAGAAATTTTGGATTTATTATGAAGCACTCGGGTATTAACTCTGCCATAGCCGCCCGCATCTCGTGGTCGTGCGGTAGCGTTCTCGCTTCCCACGCCCGGCTTCCCGGGTTCGATTCCCGGCGGGGTCGGGGATTTTCTCTGCCTCGTGATGGCTGGGTGTTGTGTGCTGTCCTTAGGTTAGTTAGGTTTAAGTAGTTCTAAGTTCTAGGGGACTTATGACCACAGCAGTTGAGTCCCATAGTGCTCAGAGCCATTTGAACCATTTCTGCCATAGCCGGTCCCAAGCCCGGTTGAGAAAGGAGGAGGGAGAGGAGTAACACCTCGTTCAAAAACCCTGGTTCACCTGGCCCCGGTGATAGTACCTCGTGAGGGCCCCTTGCCAGGGATACGGTGAAGACCTCAACGGCAGCGAAAGCGGAGAAGTTGGACTTCGGTACGGCGGAGCTAGCGGAAGAGGCACCTTTCTTCTTTGGGTACAAAAAGAGTACCCCAGAGGGGCGGCTACAGATAGCGTCTGACTCATGGTGAGCGGCTGACTTTAGGCTGGGCATCCTACTGCCTATGTGGAAAGTAACGGGAAACTACCACATTACTTCCCAAGCAGTACATTGTATGTCTCTCCATGTGAAAGATTCCAAGTTAAAACTTCCCCTCATTCGGATCTCCGGGAGGGGAACACATTGAGAGTAGACATATTTGAAAGGAAGAAAGGAACAGTGAAGGGAGGAAAGATGCGGATTGCAACATGTAATGTGAGGACACTTCTGCAAGCAGGAAAGCTAGAGAATGCAATTCAGGAGATGAAAAGGAACAGATTAGATGCCCTCGGTTTGTGTGAAATGAGATGGGGAGAGAATGGGGAGATAGAAAGTGGAGATTATAAACTTACTCAGGGGAAATCAAGAGTGGTGAAAACGGAATAGGAATATTGATAGGGCAAAAGTTGAAAAATAAGGTAATGAAGGTACAATATATTGATGGAAGGCTGATGATGATACGACTGAAGGGTAGTTCAAAAGATATGGTATTAATACAGGTATATATGCCAACCAGCCAGCACAGAGATGAGGAAGTGGAAGAGAATTATGAGAAAATACAAGAACTCATCGAGAAAGAAAATAGAAATGCCTGCGTTATCATCATGGGGGACTGGAATGCAGTAGTGGGTGAAGAAGGAGATGAAGATACAGTAGGAAAAGTTAGATTAGGAATAAGAAATGAGAGAGTTGAACGACTAATTAGTTTCTGTAAATAAAATTCATTAGCAGTGGGTAACACATTATTTGAACACCATAAAAGGAGACGTTACACATCGATATCAAATTTGAATAGGGAAAGATATCAGCTGGACTACATCCTGATACAAAAAACGCTTAGGAACTGTTTGAAGAATGCTAAAGCTTATCCAGGAGCGGATACAAATTCAGACCACAACCTAGTGATGGGAGAAATACAAGTGCAGTTGAAAAAAGTCTGGAGACGTAAAGCAAAGGAAAGACTAAACATAGAAAGACTCAAAGAAGTAGGAAAAGCATCAGATTTGGAGAACACATTTATGGAAAAATGGCAAAGAGGTAGAGTTGATGAAAGTGTTAATGACAAGTGGATAAAAGTGAGGGAAGGACTCATGGACTCTGCCAAAGAAGCAGAAGGAATTAGAGTATCCCAAAGCACCAGGAAACAATGGATAACAGAAAACATGTTAAAAAAGATGGAAGAGCGCAGAAAGTGGAAAAGTGTAGAAACTGAAGAAGGCAAAAAGAGGTACAGGAAACTGAATAATGAATTAAGAAGAGAAACTGAAGAAGCAAGAGAAAAATGGATGAAACAGAAATGCGACGAAATAGAGAAAATGGAGAGAGAGGGAAAGTATGAAATGATGTATAGACTGGCTAGTGAGATAGTTTTTGAACGTAAAAGAAAGAGGAATAACAGGGAAATAGAAAGAGCGGATGGTACTCTAGCAGAAGAACCACAGGAGGTTTTGAACAGATGGCAAGTATATATTGAACGTCTGTATAAGGGAGATGACATGCAAAGCGAAATTAAGGTTGAAGAGGAGCAATATGTGCCGGAAGATGGAAAGGGATTTACCATCTTGTAAGCAGAAGAAGAAAAGGCGCTGAAGGAGATGAAGAATAGGACGGCATGTGGAATAGATGATTTGCCAGCAGAACTGTTGAAGAGTCTGGGAAACAAGGCAAGAAAAGAATAGTCTACCTCTGTAACGAGATATACGACAAAGGGGAATGGCCTGAGGACTTCGCTGCAACAGTTATGATACCAATAGAGAAAAAGAGAAACACTAAAAAATGTGAAGAGCACCGGACCAACAGTCTAATTTCTCATGCAGCTGAAGTCTTGCTGAGAGTGTTGAACAGAAGGTTAGATGGCAAGCTAGATAGGGAGATTGCAGAGGAGCAGTTCGGATTTAGAAGAGGAAAAGGAACAAGAGATGCTATTGGCCTGCTTAGAACTATAGGGGAAATATATATGGAAAAGGGTAGAGAAATCTTTGCTGTTTTTATAGATTTAGAAAAGGCTTTTGACAGAGTTCAGTGGAACAGGCTGATGGATATTTTGAAGAGGAAAGGAGTAGATTGGAAAGAGAGACGACTGATACAGAATCTATATTTACACCGGAAAGTAAGGATAAGGATTGGAAATGAAATGTCAGAAGGAAGCAGCATTGGACGAGGTGTTAGACAAGGTTGTGGCGTTTCCCCACTGTTGTTTAAAGCATACCTCGAAGAGATTAATGTGAAAGGCTTAGATGGGAAAAGAGGAATATGTATTGGTGGAAAGAGTATAGAATGTATAAGATTTGCTGATGACATGGTATTAGTGGCAGAAAGTGAGCGTACAGTGAATAACACGCTGAAATATCTGAATGAAGCTTTTGTGGAATATGGGATGCAAACAAACACAGCAAAAACAGAGTATGGTCATCAGTACAAGACGCAGACTGTCCAATATTAAAATAGGACAATCTACCATTAGCCAAGTAAGTGAATTTAAATACCTCGGAAGCGCAATAACTGAAGACTTGAGATGTCACCAGGAGGTGAAAACTCGAATTGCCATAGCGAAGGAGGCATTCAACAGAAAGAGGAGACTCTTATGTGGCAAATTAGATAAAGGACTAAGGAAAAGGCTTAGCAAATGTTTTGTGTGGCACTATATGGGGCAGAAACATGGACGCTGAGACGAGAGGATGAGAAAAGGTTAGAAGCATTTGAGATGTGGATGTGGAGTAGAGTGGAGAGAATCAACTGGATGGAAAGAGTGAGTAATGAAAGAGTATTGGAAAGGGTTGGTGAGAGAAGATGTCTGCTGAAGGTTGTGAGAGAAAGGAAAAAGAACTGGTTGGGACATTCATTGAGAAGGGAGTGCTTGCTAGTAGATGCTTTGGAAGGATTGGTTTGTGGGAGAAGACTGAGAGGAAGAAGGAGATACAAGATGATAGACGACATAAAGGGAAGAGGAAATTATGCAGACCTGAAGAGGATGGCTGAAGACCGGACAGCCTGAAGAACTACCATGTGAAAACCTGCCTTTAGGCAGAACACTGATGATGATGATGATGATGATGACTCTGATATTCTTTAACAAAAGTGTTTACCGCCATTGTGGTACTTAACTGCTGATTGGAGAAAGATTACCTTCGCTAGTACAAAGAATCATTGTTGTGGGAGAAACAGAACTAGGATTGCCATCCAATATTGTCATGAATTCTGTACCCTAGAATCTCCATCTTAAAAACATCATTTCCTCGGGGGAGAATTATTTCAAAAGCAAGCAGTAACACAAATAATCATCATACTCACTTGAGCTTAAGACACGTTGAAAAGATTCCTCTTTTTACATGTAAACTCTTATTTATTGTGAGATTGATGTGCACAACTTCAATAAATCATCAATAATTAATAGGTTATGGACTGTAGTACCTGTTTGGAATGTTATCTATTATTCGTAATTAATAATGTAGCCCACCGGTATGTAGTCTGTCGCTTCAGCTGTGTCAATCGACAACGAGAGGACGATGTATGGGCTGGCTGCTGTAGACTTTTCGTGCCATTTATTGGTGTCTGGAAAGTGTCAGCCTTTCCAAACCAATTCCTGAGTTGCAATGAATGTGCATTTTGGATTTTGTCAATAGTATTTGTAGTCTTCTCGAACGTAAGCTGTTCGATACACGCTGGAAATAGTACGAGGGGCGTTCAGAAAGTAAGCTCCGATCGGTCGCGAAATGGAAACGACTATGAAAATCCGATAAAGCTTTGCACAGATGTGTTGGGTAGTGTCTCTAGTATAACCCCAGTTAGCATCACGTCGCTCTTCTCATTTCTGAGCTCGCAGTGAGTGCGTAAAGAAGTCTAGAAAATAGTGTCTGCCGCCAAGTACGAGGGCCTGGTGAGAAATTTCGCCTGAAGCTATGCAGCTAACATTACATAACTGTCGTGCTGTTTCTTCTTCAAGACAATTCTCAGCCGCATTCTGCAGGGGCAATGAAGATGCTCCTGCATCGTTTTCAAATGGAAATGTGAGATTACCCACAATACAGTCCGCAATTGTCTCCCCCTGAGTTTCATCTCTGGTCACATGAACCGCTGTCTTTGAAGACAACATTTTGACACAGACAACGAGGTGTAGGCCAGCGTGGAGAATTGGCGGAAAGCACTGGCGGCTGCCTTCTATGATGAGGCTATTGAAATGTTGGTACAACGCTATGACAAAAGTCTAAGTCAGAACGGCGACTACGTAGAGAAGTAGCTGAAAGGTGTAGCTAATTGTTACAAGTAAAACATTTCTGATGTTCACTGTGGTTTCAATTTGGCAATCAATCGGAGCTTACTTTGTGAACAGGCCTCGTACAATCACAGAAAACAGGCTGCCTGTATTCAAATATGATATATTTGGGAAAGTTAAAAGCTTTCAGAAAGTTCTATACTGCTTCATTGGTAACACATAGCCATTCAGTACTTTTCCATCAAGTGGCAGCACTGTCAAACACAGCTCAAAACATTTTAATTTGCTTTGGTTAGCAGGCACACGACCATTTAGATAAAGGCCTTTCATTTATTGCAGAAGCGAGTTGTCTGGTATAAGGCCTGGTTCGGTGGCAGACGAATTCCCAGGTGATATAATGTAGTACTAGTTATCCGGAAATGACGCCTGTAACTGCGATGTAGATGAACGAGAAGAACATGAGCTCTTTCGTAACGTGCTTTCTCGATCGCTAACAACACATACAACCGGTTCAAAACTATTAACACCGTGTTAACGAAACCGGTTCTGAAACTCTGAACCACATTCCGGTCAGCGAAACATTGCAGAGCGCTGCGTAGTAATCAATTTTTAACAGAAGCTACATTATCGTTTCTGCGGTTAGTCACATACACTGAGGTCACAAAAGTCATGGCATAGCGATACGCACATGTACAGATGACGGTAGCATCGCGTACAGTAGGTAGAAAAGGGCAGTGCGTTTGTATTCGGGTGATTCATTTGAAAATATTTCCGACGTGATCATGGCCGCACGACGGGAATTAACATACATTGTGTAGTGGACTGACAAGGCAGCCAGTCCGCAGTGACGGGTAGCCGATAGGCACACGTACACACACCCCGACTGGCGCGAAGTCTGAAACAGGATTCGTAATGAATGTGATAAAGAAAAGAACGTAGCTACTAGAACACTTAACTTTTATATCGTCCTTTGGTATACAGCATTCTTGATGAGACAAGTGAGACTATCTTGAGATACATGCAATGGTACAAATGGCGCCTTGCTAGGTCGTAGCCATGGACTTAGCTGAAGGCTATTCTAACTGTCTCTCGGCAATTGACAGAAAGGCTTCGTCAGTGTAGTCGCTAGCAACGTCGTCCGTACAACTGGGGCGAGTGCTAGCCAGTCTCTCGAGACCTGCCGTGTGGTGGCGCTCGATCTGCGATCCTGACAGTGGCGACACGCGGGTCCGACATGTACTAATGGACCGCGGCCGATTTAAGCTACCACCTAGCAAGTGTGGTGTCTGGCGGTGACACCACACATTGAATGCGGAATGGTTGCTGGAGCTGGACGCATGGGACATTCCATTTCGGAAATCGATAGAGAATTCAATATTCCGAGATACACAGTGTGAAGAGAGTGCCGAGAATACCATACTTCAGGCATTACTTCTCACCACGGACAAAGCTGTAGCCGACGGCCTTCACTTAAAGACCGAGAGCAGAGGCGTCTGCGTTTAATTGTCGGTGCTAACAGTTTTGTATCCCGCCTGGAAGGCGGTGCGTGGGTCTGCTCCTGAAAACTGAAAAATTGGCCGAATGGCGAAAGTCAGTGGGAGCAGGAGACGTAAAACACTTCTGTACTGCGTGTAAAATTATAGATGTTTACTATAAGTAAGAACAAGTTCATAAATGGTTACGTAACTTTGCAATAACGAGAACGTAGGTGCGAAGCCTTAGACCCGTCGTAAGTAGTGCAGAGTCTCTACAGGGTGTTACAAAAACTTACGACCAAACTTCCAGGAAACATTCATCACACACAAATAAAGATGTTATGTGGACATGTTTCCGGAAACGCTTAATTTCCATGTTAGAGCTCATTTTAGTTTCGTCAGTATGTACTGTACTTCCTCGATTCACCGCCAGTTGGCCCAATTGAAGGAAGGTAACGTTGACTTCGGTGCTTGTGTTGACGTGCGACTCATTGCTCTACAGTACTAACATCAAGCAGGCATTGTTGGTGATGTCTTTATTGGGCCCCATGTTCTTCCACCTACGCTCAGTGGAGCACGTTATCATGATTTCATACGGGATACTCTATCTGTGCTGCTAGAACATGTGCCTTTACAAGTACGACACGACATGTGGTTCATGCACGATGGAGCTCCTGAACATTTCAGGCGAAGTGTTCGTACGCTTCTGAACAACAGATTCGGTGACCGATGGATTGGTAGAGGGCGGACCAATTTCATGGCCTCCACGCTCTCCTGACCTCAACTCTCTTGACTTTCATTTGTGGGGGCATTTGAAAGCTCTTGTCTACGCACCCCCGGTACCAAATGTAGAGACTCTTCGTGCTCGTATTGTGGACGGCTGTGATACAATACGCCATTCTCCAGGGCTGCATCAGCGCATCAGGGATTCCATGCGACGGAGGGTGGATGCATGTATCCTCGCTAACGGAGGACATTTTGAACATTTCCTGTAACAACATGTCTGAAGTAATGCTGGTACGTTCTGTTGCTGTGTGTTTCCAATCCATGATTAATGTGATTTGAAGAGAAGTAATAAAATGAGCTCTAACGTGGAAAGTAAGCGTTTCCGGACACATGTCCACATAACATCTTTTCTTTATTTGTATGTGAGGAATGTTTCCTGAAAGTTTGGCCGTACCTTTTTGTAACACCCTGTACATGAAGCGAAGCTGAAGAGAAGTGTTCCGGCCGTCTGCTCTTGATCAAATGACTGAATCCGGAGCGACGCTCGAAGAGCTCCACAGCGCCAGCTAGAGGGCGCTGTCGTAGTGCCAACCTAAGAACTTGCACTTACGCCGTGGCATCGTAGGTATCGATACCACAAACAGACTTGCAACACTGCGTGAAATAAAAGGAGAAATGGATGACAGTGCGCCTTGTCAGTGGGCCACAATTGTTCGCAAATGGTTTGAAGAATATTCTGGATAGTTTCAGCTTATGCGTTGCCCACCCAGGACACCTGACGTGCGTCCCATAGAACATGTATGGGACATAACCGAGATGTGAGTTCCCGCAAAAAATACCGTGCACTGGTAACAATTTTGCAATTATGGACGGCTATAGAAGCAACTTGACTCCATATTTCTGCAGGACACTTCCAACGACTTGTTCGAGTCCACGCCATGTAGAGCAGCGGTACGTGACAGGCAATGCCGGTCCGAGAATATTTTTCCTCACAAGCGAAATAAAAACGCCAGCCTGCCCCCCATTATATTAGTTCATTAGTTATTAATTGCCTTCCCGTCGACTGATCCTACACCTTTTAATAATAAATCTAAATCTACTACTTGTGAAAATAGATTGTTTTTTGTTCAAAGATGTGTACTACATAGTAATAGAAATAAATTTCTACTTTATACATGTGTTATATGTTTGTTGTTGTTGTTGTTGTGGTCTTCAGTCCTGAGACTGCTTTGATGGAGCTCTTGTTATACGTTTAGAAGTAAGAATTCCTTTTTTTCATTTAACGTAATTCTCAAACTTTTACTGAAAGCAGAAAGAACTAGACCTGATGTATTATTGTAGCATCCATAAAAAGGTGCTACGCTGTGGAGAGGTAGCCTCCATTAACGCAGTAGTCCGCGTGTATGGCTGCTATCCCGCTTTCGATTCCCGCTACTGCCAGGGATTTTTTATTGTTGGAGGATTGCACCGGGATACAGTTATTCTCATGACACTAACTTTGAGGAGGTACTCGAATGAGAAATAACGGCTTGAAGATCACGAAAACTACCAACGGCCAATAGAATCGTGCGCTGACCGACGCTCCTGCATATTGCATCCAATGACGTCATCGGGACAGAATAACACGACATGACAAGATGTGGAGAACAGTAGAATTTTTATCTAACATTACTCTGTCAAAAGAAGTCATCGAGAGACAACCCAAATACACTCTAAGAAAAAAAGCGACGCACCATGAAGGAATTATCCGAATGGGACTGAAATCGGTGGATGTCACCTGTACAAATTATTACAATTTTAGAATAATTAGATGATTTATTCACAATAAATAAGTTTCACAGATTGAGCAAGTCAATAACGCCTTGGTCCACCTCAGCCCCTTTTGCAAGCAGCTATTCGGAATGGCATTGATAAAGTTGTTGGATCTCCTCCTGGTCATCGTGCCACATTCTGTTCAATTGCCGCGTAAGATGGTCAAAATTTCGATCTGGTTGGAGGGCTCTACCCACAACGCTCCAAATATACTCAGTTCGGGAGAAATCCGATGACCTGAGCGGTCAAGGCAGAATTTGGCAAGCACGAAGACATGAGTAGAAAGCCTCGTCGTGTGCGGCCGGACGTTATCTTACTGCAATGTAAGTCCAGGAAGGCTTGCCACGAAGGACAACAAAACGGGGCGTAGAATGTGGTCGACGTACCACTGTGCTGTAATAGTGCCACGAGTGACAACCAAAAGGGTCTTGCTACGAAAAGAAATGGCACCTCGCACCAGTATTCCAGGAGGTCGAGCTGTATGGTGGGCGACAGTCAGGTTCGTTCCCGATACCGATTTTACCACCAACTTCAGTCACTTAACGTGGAATGCAACGACTTGATCGTCAGTTTTAATATCGTTTCACTTTTAACAAATTTGCCTGTGGTGGACATGTCATCGCCCATAAGTTTGGGGCTGACATTACAGCACACTCTATCCTCGACGTACTTTTTATTCAACGACGACTTTCTTGAACAATCCGACGGTTTCGCCATGGGGAATCCTTCGTGTACCCTGGAGAACAACCTTTTTGTTGAAAATTTTGAGGAGCGATCACTCGCCTCATCAATTTTAAAACAAACAATGTTTTTGCGATACGTTGACGACTTTTATTCTTTGGTTTCATGGTTTGCATAGTCTCCCAGAGTTCCCTCAACATCTGAACTCCACACACGAAGACATAAAGTTTCATATGGATATTTAGCCATATTGTGCCGTTTCTAGACGTTTTGGCTCGAGTAAGAACGATAGCATAGTTGGGCATTCGGTGTTTCGCAGGCCTACTCATACATACCAGCATTTGCACGCTGCTAGTTGCCAACGTCCGGCAAAAACAATGGGTTTTCTAAAGACCTTAATCCACTGAGCCCATGCCATGTCGGATGCTGATAATCTGAAAACCGAACTGGACCACCTGCAGACTATGTTCCTGAACAATGGATATTTCTTCTCAACAAGAAAAGAGAGCGGTACAGACGTAGAAGCAAAAGGACGAGCCCTTAAAAACGACTGCTTATTCACCATGTAGTGGAAATGTATCAGCGAAAAATGCAGAACATTAAGAAGACATATAGTGGAAACCCCCCCCCCCCCACCCCAACATCACCCCAATGAACCAAAGGACCTTGCCGTTGGTAGGGAGGCTTGCGTACCTCAGCGATACAGATGGCCGTACCGTAAGTGCAACCACAACGGAGGGATATCTGTTGAGAGGCCAGACAAACGTGTGATTCCTGAAGAGGGGCAGCAGGCTTTTCAGTAGTTACAGGGGCAACGGTCTGGATGATTGACTGTTCTGGTCTTGTAACACTAACCAAAACGGCCTTGCTGTGCTGGTACTGCGAACGGCTGAAAGCAAGGGGAAACTACAGCCGTAATTTTTTCCGAGGGCATGCAGCTTTACTGTATGGTTAAATGATGATGGCGTCCTCTTGGGTAAAATATTCCGGAGATAAGATAATTCCCCATTCGGATCTATGGGCGGGGGCTACTCAGGAGGATGTTGTTATCAGGAGAAAGAAAACTGCGTTCTACGGATCGGAGCGTGGAATGTCAGATCCCTTAATCGGGCAGGTAGGTTAGAAAATTTAAAAAGGGAAATGGATGGGTTAAAGTTAGATATGGTGGGAAGTAGTGAAATTCGGTGGCAGGAGGAACAAGACTTCTGGTCAGGTGAATACAGGGTTATAAATACAAAACCAAATAGGGGTAATGCAGGAGTAGGTTTAATAATGAATAGGAAAATAGGAATGTGGGTAAACTACTGCAAACAGCATAGTGAAAGCATTATTGTGGCCAAGATAGATACGAAGCCCACGCCTACCAGAGTAGTACAAGTTTATATGCCAACTAGCTCCGAATATGACGAGGAGATTGATGAAATGTATGATGAGATAAGGGAAATTATTCAGAGAGTGAAGTGAGACGAAAATTTAATAGTCATGGATGACTGGAATTCGATAGTAGGAAAAGGGAGAGAAGGAAATGTAATAGGTAAATACGGATTGGGGGGGAAGAAATGAAAGAGGAAGCCGCCGGGTATAATTTTGCACAGAGCATAACTTAATCATAGCTAACACTTGGTTCAAGAATCATAAAAGAAGGTTGTATACATGGAAGAAGCCTGGAGATACTGGAAGGTGTCACATAGATTATATAATGGTAAGACAGAGATTTAGGAACCAGGTTTTAAATTGTAAGACATTTCCAGGGGCAGATGTGGACTCTGACCACAATCTATTGGTTATGAACTGTAGATTAAAACTGAAGAAACTGCAAAAAAGTGGGAAATTGAGGAGATGGGACCTAGATAAACTGAAAAAACCAGAGGTTGTAGAGAGCTTCAGGGAGAGCATTAGGGAACGATTGTCACAAATGGGGGAAAGAAATACAGTAGAAGAAGAATGGGTTGCTTTGAGAGACGAAATAGTGAAGGTAGCAGAGGATCATGTAGGTAAAAAGATGAGGGCTAGTAGAAATCTTTGGGTAACAGAAGAGATATTGAATTTAATTGATAAAAGGAGAAAATATAAAAATGCAGTAAATGAAGCAGGTAAAAAGGAATACAAACGTCTCAAAAATGAGATCGACCGGAAGTGCAAGGCTAGAGGACAAATGTAAGGATGTAGAGGCACATATCACTAGGGGTAAGATACATACTGCCTACAGGAAAATTAAAGATACCTTTGCAGAAAAGAGAACCACTTCCATGAATATCAAGAGTTCAGATGGAAACCCAGTTCTAAGAAAAGATGAGAAAGCAGAAAGATGGAAGGAGTATATAGAGGCTCTATACAAGGGTGATCTTCTTGAGGACAATATTATAGAAATGGAAGAGAATGTAGATGAAGATGAAATAGGAGATATAATACTGCGTGAAGAGTTTGACAGAGCACTGAAAGACCTAAGTCGAAACAAGGCCCCGGGAGTAAATAACATTTCATTAAACTACTGACAGGCTTGGGAGAGCCAGGCCTAACAAAACTCTACTATCTGGTGAGCAAGATGTATGAGACAGCCGAAATACCCTCAGAATTCAAGAAGAATATAATAATTCCAATCCCAAAGAAAGCAGGTGTTGACAGATGTGAAAACTACCGAACTATCAGTTTAATAAGCCACTGCTGCAAAATACTAACACGAATTCTTTACAGACGAATCGAAGAACTGGTAGAAGCGGACCTCGGGGAAGATCAGTTTGGAATCCGTAGAAATGTTGCAACACGTGAGGCAATACTAACCTTACGACTTATCTTAGAAGAAAGATTAAGAAAAGGCAAACCTACGTTTCTAGCATTTGTAGACTTAGAGAAAGCTTTTGACAATGTTGACTGGAATACTCTCTTTCAAATTCTGAATGCGGTAGGGGTAAAATACAGGGAGCGAAAGACTATTTCCAATTTGTACAGAAACCAGATGGCAGTTATAAGAGTCGAGGGGCATGAAAGGGAAGCAGTGGTTGGGAAGGGAGTGAGACAGGGTTGTAGCCTCTCCCAGATGTTATTCAGTCTATATATTGAGCAAGCAGTGAAGGAAACAAAAGAAAAATTTGGAGTAGGAATTAAGATCCATGGAAAAGAAATAAAAACTTTAAGGTTCGCCGATGACATTGTAATTCTGTCAGAGACAGCAAAGGACTTGGAAGAGCAGCTGAACGGAATGGACAGGGTCTTGGAAGGAGGATATAAGATGAACATCTACAAGAGCAAAACGAGAATAATGGAATGTAGTCGAATTAAGTCGGGTGATGCTGAGGGAATTAGATTAGGAAATGAGACACTTAAAGTAGTAATGAGTTTTGCTGTTTGGGGAACAAAATAACAAATGATGGTCAAAGTAGAGTGGATATAAAATGTAGACTGGGAATGGCAAGGAAAGCGTTTCTGAAGAAGAGAAATTTGTTAACATCGAGTATAGATTTAAATGTCAGGAAGTCGTTTCTGAAAGTATTTGTATGGAGTGTAGCCATGTATGGAAGTGAAACGAGGAGGATAAATAGTTTAGACGAGAAGAGAATAGAAGCTTTCGAAATGTGGTGCTATAGAAGAATGCTGAAGATTAGGTGGGTAGATAACATAACTAATGGGGAGGTATTGAATAGAATTGGAGAGAAGAGAAATTTGTGGCACAACTTGACTAGAAGAAGGTATCGGTTGGTAGGGCATATTCTGAGGCATCAAGCGATCACCAATTGTAGAGGGAGACCAAGAGATGAAGACACAAAACAGATTCAGAAGGATGTAGATTGCAGTAGGTACTGGGAGATGAAGAAGCTTGCACAGGATAGGGTAGCATGGAGAACTGCATCAAACCAGTCTCTGGACTGAAGACCACAACAACAACAACATGGTGGAAGCTATCCTTCTTCGAAACTCTCGGCGCTGTTGGGATCTTCTAAAGACAACTTAAGAGTTGCGCAAGGCAGGCGTTTACAGATTCCTTGAGAATGCAGCAGATCTTACTCGGGGCAAACGAAGCGCACAGTGCAATATCGCATTGTATATCATCAGCGATGTACCTACTCTCCTTCTACAAATAAATAAGTCCGCCATCACCGAATACTCTATTTCCGCTGGTCATTTAATGAAATACTATGAAACTTCGGGAGCTCCATCATTAATGAATCAGTGGAAATACGACTGAGTCCCTTATTTATCGAGACGCGGTTTGACGTTAAATCCTGTTATATCCTGCGTGGAAACATACCGTAGAAAAGTTTAGTGCTCTGTGCAGCCAGCGTCGTTGTGCGACTTTAGTATACGAGGACAATCGATGTGATACTGACGAAGCCAACTTTCACCCGGAGGAAGCGCAGAGCATCTCACAGGCTCAAGCAGCACATGCGCCACTGAAACTGAATACACTCCGCAGGTGGCGGCGGAGTCCCAAATACGTGAACTCATGGCATTTTCGTCAGTACTCACTCGAAGATGGCCAGAACACTCTGAGCTGAAATATCGTGGCAGCAAGCTGTAGACATCCTGTAGTCCTTTCGAAATAATTAGTATTGATCGTTTCGTCAAAATTTTGCATAAAATGGGCGTATTTTCAGGGAATTTTTTCTGAAGTCACGTACTGAGTTTAGTTCAAAGAAAGAAGTACGAGGTTTTCGCCCTTTCTAATGGAACGAACTGTACAGAGAATCCAACCATCGGATTTGTGATTAAAAGAAGACCTTTGGCAGTTTAATATGGAGGGAGATGTTATAAATTTTGAGAAGAATGGTGTAAACGTGCTGGGACACATGAGTAATTGAAATATCTACGCGAGAGAAGTGACTGCAACAACTAGACGCTCAATAAAATGACTTGACGGTAACAACAGCGTAAAAGGATTGGACAGCAGCCTATGGTCGCCTTAATTTAACTTCTACGTAGAGAAAGCGATGGAGTAAGTGCATAAGCCTTCAAAACGAGTACGAAAAGGTAACTAGATCAAATGCTAGCCATCAGGTACACAGCTGTTACTTTCCTTCTGTTTAACAGCAAAAACTACTTAAGAGCTAAGCCACTTCCGGCTAGTACGCTGCCATTGGTCAGTGCGTCCCGACGTCACCAGGTAGACAGAAGCGCCACACTTTTCAGTTCTCCTTTGAGCTAAACAGAGACCATTATATTGTTTGTGAGTTATTTTTCGTACCGTTTACGAACAATTATACCTGTTAGTTCTGGTACATTTTAAAACATCACTGTTCTAATCCGTCAAGCTTGGACGTCATCATACAACAATAATTAGCCACTTTCGAGGGCTAAAAATAGAATCAGACTGCTCAAATTAAAAGATGTTCCACAGATAGCTTTGGTGCACTATGTAGTTGCCGTTTAATGCAATTATCAGTTCAACATAAATACCATTTTCACCATTACTATGTAAACAAAAAAGTTGATATACCTTATGGATATCAGGGAAGCATGTTTAAATTGGGAATGTTAAACGAGACACAATCAAGAACTGGTTTCTCCCTATCGCATTCTTCTTAACAGTCTCCCGTTTAGTCTTACTACCTAGACGACTGATGCGAAGTAAAGTCCTTGTCCTCACATACAAGAAAATAACTTCTTTGGCTAATTTTGTCAAAATGAGAATAACACTACCTGCTACTATTAAATTAGTAATACGCCAATAATGTTATTCCTATGAACGGATACTAATTCTGTCATCGTGACGGAGTGTATTGGTAAGGTGTCGGGCTAATACTGTTCCCCTAACGATTTTTCTTATTGAAAGGAAGTAGTTGCAGTATAAACTGGAACCGACCCAAGATTCTATTGGTAATCAAATAAGCTGCAATTACGTAAAAGGGAACGGTCGCCAGCCCAACTAGGCAAAGTTGTGCACAATACTAGCATGGTTCATCAAGGAAGTTAACAATTGGGATTGACTTTAATGGATACTGAACTTCTGTTTTGCAGATATACAAAAAAGAAAAAAATGGTTCAAAGGGCTCTGAGCACTGTGGGACTTAACATCAGTCCCCTAGAACTTAGAACTACTTAAACCTAACTAAACTAAGGACATCACACACATCCATGCCCGAGGCAGAATTCCAACCTGGGACCGTAGCAGTCGCGTGGTTCCCGACTGAAGCGCCTAGAACCGCTCGGCCACCAAGGCCGGCTTGATAAGATAGAAGGCAGCAGCACAATTTAGCAAGTAATGTACCAGTGATTTGACTTTAACTGCACAGGAGGAATATTAATACGTTTAGGCAACAAATGGCTCTCAATAAAACTTACTATCTGTTCATTACAGTAGGAGGATAATGATAATTATACTTAATTGATTATTAATGGTGGAGCACTACTGACTTGGACAAGAGGTTCTTTTGTTAGTTTAACTATAGGAAATTACTGCTATTGACACATATGTTTCTGTACAAATTGTAAATAGCCTTTCGCTCCCTGTATTTTACCCCTGCCACCTTTAGAATTTGAAAGAGAGTATGCCAGTCAAGGGGCATGAAAGGGAAGCAGTGGTTGGGAAGGGAGTGAGACAGGGTTGTAGCCTCTCCCCGATGTATATTGAGCAAGCAGTAAAGGAAACAAAAGAAAAATTGGAATAGGTATTAAAATCCATGGAGAAGAAATAAAAACTTTGAGGTTCGCCGATGACATTGTAATTCTGTCAGAGACAGCAAAGGACATGGAAGAGCATTTGAACGGATTGGACAGTGTCTTGAAAGCAGGATATAAGATGAACATCAACAAAAGCAAAACAAGGATAATGGAATTTAGTCGAATTAAGTCGGGTGATGCTGAGGGAATTAGATTAGGAAATGAGACACTTAAAGTAGTAAATGAGTTTTGCTATTTGGGGAGCAAAATAACTGATGATGGTCGAAGTAGAGAGGATATAAAATGTAGACTGGCAATGGCAAGGAAAGCGTTTCTGAAGAAGAGAAATTTGTTAACATCGAGTATAGATTTAAGTGTCAGGAAGTCGTTTCTGAAAGTATTTGTATGGAGTGTAGCCATGTATGGAAGTGAAACATGGACGATAAATTGTTTGGACAAGAAGAGAATAGAAGCTTTCGAAATGTGGTGCTACAGAAGAATGCTGAAAATTAGATGGGTAGATCACATAACTAACGAGGAGGTATTGAATAGGATTGGGGAGAAGAGGAGTTTGTGGTACAATTTGACTAGAAGAAGGGGTCGGTTGGTAGAACATGTTCTGAGACATCGAGGGATCACCAATTTAGTATTGGAGGGCAGTGTGGAGGGTAAAACTTGTAGAGGGAGACCAAGAGATGAATACACTAAGCAGATACAGAAGGATGTAGGCTGCAGTAGGTACTGGGAGATGAAGAAGCTTGCACAGGATAGAGTAGCATGGAGAGTTGCATCAAACCAGTCTCAGGACTGAAGACCACAACAACAACGATACATATGTGAAACAATTGTACGTTTTGTGCTATTATTTGCAGTCTGAAGAAACATTCATTTCCTTATATTATTTAGCTGAAGTGGAACGTGTGATACCCTGATCTATTATAGTTTCGAATATTTGCTGCTTTATTTCTGGTGTAGTAATATGACATTTAAGTCTGGCTCAACTATTAACATAAGGACCTAGAAACTAATCTATGGTAGACTCAGATCGAGGATGAACACCTCAGTCAACACAATATGTGAAACACAGGTAACTACATAACACTGAAATTGTAAACTCTATTATTTCAATAAGATTAGTCTTTGAACTGAATTCCTTAAGTTTCTTCTTAGTAATTATACAAGTGAAACTTTAAATGTCCAATTGTGAAAATTACGTGAAGTATTTCAATACTTTTGCTCACTGAATAATTATGTACTTTAGAACTCCAGTCAGCTCAGCCTGAGGAAGACCAGCTGCAATAATGTCCGAAACGTCGAGCAGTTTTAGATGCTGACAATGCGGTCAACAGCCCAGGAGAATTTTATTGAGAGTGTCAACGGCCGCGGAGGCCTACGCTTACATTCAACTCCACAAAGTTTATGAACTTTTGTTAAGCGAGATAATTGCTGGTTCATGCAGTTATGCAGTATTCAACTGATGATTTGAGACTGAAGTGGTGGCAGTGTCGATCTCCTGTGATATTCATAAAACACGGCAAAAAGTATCCACGGCTCTTCCTGTGTAACAAGCTCTGAAAATTCTTTTCTCAGCGTCGGATTTTCATAGTACAGAGCTAACCGAAGTATGTTATGAATAATAGGCCGAATAACTTTCGTATTAGAGGCTATATTAAATAATCTTGCAGTTAATCTCGCCTCTTTCAGTTCACTCGATGCGCCCCCTTTGTCTGCCGGCCACGGACTGACTCACGCCACACAGGAGCCTTGCATTTCGACCTGCCAGATCCAGCTTTTCTATTTCCGGCTAGCCAGTTCCGTTGTGGAAGTCTTCCCTCTATGTTTTACATGATTACAAACCCCAAAACAGAAGACTGATGACTCCAAAAAATAAAAAATATGTGGTGAAAGGGTCTGGCCAATTGAAAGTCAACGATAAGCACTGTGTTCACACTTAGCAGCGATCCACTTCCTCGTATGCAGGGAGGGAATATCACCAGGACCACACCGGCGACGTTAAGTGATCCACTCTAGTTACGAAAGAAAATTTTAGCGATGTAGAGTAAAAAGTAGAATGCATATAACATTGTAAACACTTGGATTCACATTGGCTATTTCAAATACGTAACGTTCTTAAAGTAACTAACAGTGTTATCACAAAGACTCTACAAGCAGAAAGTTAGAAAACAGTGCTAACGTAGTAGAGTACATTTAGGACCCATATAATCAACTACAGCTAGAATTATAATAAAAACATTGAAATACTTCTCCAAAGGGGTGCAGTGTGTCAGCAAACGAAAATGTTCCCTTCGTGGTTCGGTAACGAAATATTTCTCCAGTTGGACACCGAGGTCTGACCCAACACGCGTGAATTACACTCCTGGAAATGGAAAAAAGAACACATTGACACCGGTGCGTCAGACCCACCATACTTGCTCCGGACACTGCGAGAGGGCTGTACAAGCAATGATCACACACACGGCACAGCGGACACACCAGGAACCGCGGTGTTGGCCGTCGAATGGCGCTAGCTGCGCAGCATTTGTGCACCGCCGCCGTCAGTGTCAGCCAGTTTGCCGTGGCATACGGAGCTCCATCGCAGTCTTTAACACTGGTAGCATGCCGCGACAGCGTGGACGTGAACCGTATGTGCAGTTGACGGACTTTGAGCGAGGGCGTATAGTGGGCATGCGGGAGGCCGGGTGGACGTACCGCCGAATTGCTCAACACGTGGGGCGTGAGGTCTCCACAGTACATCGATGTTGTCGCCAGTGGTCGGCGGAAGGTGCACGTGCCCGTCGACCTGGGACCGGACCGCAGCGACGCACGGATGCACGCCAAGACCGTAGGATACTACGCAGTGCCGTAGGGGACCGCACCGCCACTTCCCAGAAAATTAGGGACACTGTTGCTCCTGGGGTATCGGCGAGGACCATTCGCAACCGTCTCCATGAAGCTGGGCTACGGTCCCGCACACCGTTAGGCCGTCTTCCGCTCACGCCCCAACATCGTGCAGCCCGCCTCCAGTGGTGTCGCGACAGGCGTGAATGGAGGGACGAATGGAGACGTGTCGTCTTCAGCGATGAGAGTCGCTTCTGCCTTGGTGCCAATGATGGTCGTATGCGTGTTTGGCGCCGTGCAGGTGAGCGCCACAATCAGGACTGCATACGACCGAGGCACACAGGGCCAACACCCGGCATCATGGTGTGGGGAGCGATCTCCTACACTGGCCGTACACCACTGGTGATCGTCGAGGGGACACTGAATAGTGCACGGTACATCCAAACCGTCATCGAACCCATCGTTCTACCACTCCTAGACCGGCAAGGGAACTTGCTGTTCCAACAGGACAATGCACGTCCGCATGTATCCCGTGCCACCCAACGTGCTCTACAAGGTGTAAGTCAACTACCCTGGCCAGCAAGATCTCCGGATCTGTCCCCCATTGAGCATGTTTGGGACTGGATGAAGCGTCGTCTCACGCGGTCTGCACGTCCAGCACGAACGCTGGTCCAACTGAGGCGCCAGGTGGAAATGGCATGGCAAGCCGTTCCACAGGACTACATCCAGCATCTCTACGATCGTCTCCATGGGAGAATAGCAGCCTGCATTGCTGCGAAAGGTGGATATACACTGTACTAGTGCCGACATTGTGCATGCTCTGTTGCCTGTGTCTATGTGCCTGTGGTTCTGTCAGTGTGATCATGTGATGTATCTGACCCCAGGAATGTGTCAATAAAGTTTCCCCTTCCTGGGACAATGAATTCACGGTGTTCTTATTTCAATTTCCAGGAGTGTATTTACTCATACGTTGGAACGTTCGGGACGCGGTGTGAACAGTACAGAAGTTAGGACGCTCACTTGAGAGAGTGGGAAATTTCGTACGTCCATGCTTAGTGCGGCATTAGGGAAGCTTTGGAACGCCCGAAGGATTCAGAGGGTTTCCCGTGACGTTGCGGGAACTTTGCTGGTTATTAGTCTCGCTAATTTCGGTGACGAGTGACTCTGCCAACCGGCAGAACTAGCTAGAATGCTTATTAGCAGTAGACAGGGCTGCAGGATGAGGCGGTCTCTGAGCCAAAAAAACAGTCAAACGTTCGCCAGGCCGAATGCCGGCAGCATGAAAGTACCAAGGGTCCAGTAAATTTCCCCGGACGTTCAGGCAGTTCTGAAACTCGAAGATGAACTTTATAAGAGGGGAAGTCAAATGAAAACGAGACAGATGGAAAAAAGTAAAATGCTTGTTATTTCGAAAGTAATCGTCCTTACTCTTAACATATTTATCCTAGTGTGAGGCAAGACGTCCAGCATCTTCACGGAAGAATGTTTGCAGCTGCCCACGTATCCCTAATTGTACCCAAGTGTGCAACTCTCCGTTCGAACTAAATCGTCGGCCACATTGGCAACATGTGGGACAGCTCCCGCGATTTCCATATTTTTGGAGTCTTGAAGAAAGTAATTCGTGGCCGTCGAATTGCTTCGGACGAAGAGATGCACGCCTGGGTACAATCATGGTTCCATAGGCAACCGCATACATTCTTCCATGAAGGCACTGACCGTCAGTGGGATGGTTCTATCTACAGCCATGGCGATTACTTTCGAAATAATAAACAATTTAGTTACTTTTTTCATTTTTCTCGTTTTCATTTGACTGCCCTTTGTAAGTTAAATAGAGGCGCGCGTAACTGTACAGCAGTGGCTTAGTTGTAGCAGTCGCCGAACGCAAGATCCACTAATAACAGCCGCAGGATCGTCGCCGGTGACGTAGGTTTGCTACGTCTCATTTTTTAGCAACAACGAATCCCCACCCTCTTGCCAATCGGACATCAGAAGCAGAAGGATGATTCCGTTTTTAGCAGAGGTAAAAAATTTGCAAGGGGTAGGTATAAAGTTTTTATTATGTTATTGAAGAATTGACGCCACCGTGGGACATGGTGACAGTGTGTCTTTCTCCACATAATCACCATTCAGTGTGACACATTTTTCCCAACGCTGCAGGACTTGGCGCAGACCTTGATTGTGGAAGACTTCATTTCGGCTATTCAGGAACCGCCACAGCTGGAGAATCACCTCGTTGTCATTCTGACAACGTCCTCCATGCAGTGGTTTCTTCATCCGAGTAAAGAGGAGGAAAGTTCTGGGTGCCACGTCATGAAAATACGCAGATGAGGTAAAATTTGACAGCTCAAAGAAGCAACGTGTGCGACTGTGTCCTCTGGAGAATGAGTTGGGACATTGTTGTGGAACAAAAGCACTTCATTGGACGCTTCTTGATAGCTTCCTGCAACTTCGTCACATTTCGGTAGTGCACCCCTGTGATGGTTTGCCCCTTACGAGCATAATCTGTTAGTAACTCACAATAGCAATTCCTAAAAACTCTTAGCATCACCTTCTCAAATGATGTTTGGGCCTTCGCCTTTTTCGTCTGTAGTGAATCCCATGTTTCCACAGGTTGCTTTGCTACTTTGTGTGGCGATCATAGTGATACAGCCAGCAGCTGTCCACAGTGATACGGCGACTAAAGAGATCGCATGGAATGGACTGATACAGATGCAACAGTCCCCGATGCTGCTCGAATCGGTGATCTTCGTCGTGTTCAAAATGTTGAAAGCCGATCCCTGACTCAATTTTGATATACTAGTTTTCGGAATCAGAGCCTCACGTTCCCTTTCGATTCCGAGTTCTTCACGGAAAGATGGTCTACCACTTCATTCTTTTTCATTCAGACACATTTCTTCACTCTGGGAGCATCTGTATCTCGTACCCACTGTGTCATACGACGGTTCATTGTTACTGTTCACTTCCATTATACCTGCTGCAGGATTGTTCCCTTTGAAATACGGAAGACAAACTACTGCACGATATTCCACTTGTCAATGAGCTGCGTGACTGGTACTACAGGACAGCAACTTGTATTTGTTTGAGGACTAGGGACATGCACCCGCAAACTATAGTGATAGAGAAGTCAGGCAGCAGTCTTCATGATATGTGCTGTTGTATACTGGGTTATTTAGGTAAATGGAGAAAAACTGCAGGAAACAACCCTTGAGAGGATTAGGAGCAAAGAAGGTCATCTGAACATTTGGCCAGAAATGCGTTCCAAGGGAGGTACACCCACCTGAAGTGGAGATAAAAGATGTTTGACGGCATAGGGTTCACTGATTGAAAGCGCACATGTGAACACACCAGACAAGCTGATATGTGGTTTAGTCCACACTAAAGAAGACAGGTACGTTATCCATGACCAAACAAGGTGTCGCAGTGGTTAGCACACTGGATTCGCATTCAGGAGAACGACGGTTCAAACCCGCATTCGACCTTCCTGATTTAGTTTTGCTGTGATTCCCCGAAATCGCTGGGCCTTTCAAATTGTTTTCTTCCCCATCCTCGGAACAGTACGAGCCCGTGCTTCGTCCCTAACGCTCTCGATGTCAACGAGACTTTGAAGCGTAATCTACCTTCCTTCCGAAGTGACGATCTGAATGGCCTACCCGGCTGTGCAAGAAGGAAAATGGTGTGCCACGCACGGCCGCGTTTGTGTGTGTGTGTTGTTAAAGAAAAGAGAAAGAGAGAGAGATGGACGACACGCACGCGCCATTAGTTTCCGGAGAGCGGATCTGAGCCCAGTGCCTGGGTAAAGCCTGCTGCTGTTTGCTCTCCACTTAGCAGAGTGTTAGCGGCTTTCACAACCGCGCAAGGCGCTCATTTCTTTCGAAGGAGACATGCGAAAGATAGATGTGCGCGCTACTGTCGTGGATTTGAACGCTGTCCTGACATTACGTGTATAATCTGATAATCTGAGACGATCACATAATACTATCCAAGACAAAAAAAAAGGAGCCATCCCGAACAAATTATCCAAATGGGAAGGAAATCGATAGATACGATTCATATGTACAGACAAACAAATAAAAGACATCATATTTACGCCGGTGACTGTAACACTTTATTTCACGACTCGACTGCAATTTCGGCCTTAGGCCATTATTAAAATGAGCTGACACATTTTAAGTTAACATGGCTTAAAGCCACAAAAATCTACACTTGATAATGGCCTAAGGCCAAAATTGCAATCGTGAAATAAAGAAAGTGATACAGTCACTGGCGTAAATATGACGTCTTCTATAAAGTTCTACATGACTGTGAATCCCCGGTGCGAAAAGTTAACACAAACAAACGATTACTGTTTTTTTTTAAAAAAAAATAAGAGTGCATCCTCTGCACTTCACGCTAACTGCTAGATGCCCTGACAGTTCGCATTGCAATTCCGATAGGGTTTTTCTTGTCTGTAGGTAAGGCTTACCTTTATTGTAAGAACGGACGTTCTTGTTTAACGTGCCGTCGGTTGTGCTGCTATTAGACACTGAGCAGAGGTTGACTCAGACAAGGATACGAAAGGTCATCCGCAGACTCTTTTTTCACGGACATATAGTGGCTTTCGCTTGACTTGATGTACGAAAACAGCAGAAAACTTCAGTCAGAATTGACGCCACTTTAGAATCCAGGTCGCTTATTTAGCAGTCCATAATTTTATAGCTACATCATCTCGATCCTTTTTTCTAAGTTCTATGACTAAAATACTCACACTCTTGCTTATTTTTTCTTTATTTTTTTTAGTTCTACCTTCTGTGATTGAAATACTCATTGTTCTTTCATTTCTTATGATGTTCGTTATCGTTTACAATTTTGTCGCTGTCATCGTGACGTATGTGTCAAAAAAGGTTTTCGTTTCTTACCGTGTATTTTTAAATGTAGTATTAGCTTTGCTGTGGTCCTTAAATGATAGCGCGAATATTCGTTCTTAAATTTAGTACACTGCTTAGTCAGTGATAATATAATAATATGGTTCCAAGAAAGTGCTTACAGAATGCAATTATCACGAATATTGACTTCTGCAAAGTAACTTAAAACAAAAGACACAATACGCTAAAAATAAACTTCGAGACTGGAATCTCTTCTTGGCCCAAGCTGCCCGGAGGGCTTAAATGTAGACAGTGATCAGACGAACCTGTGGCTTAGAATATGAAGATGAAACAGAGGCAGAATCACTAACTGTAGCTGTCGAGGATAACCCTTAAAGAACTACGAATTATAGAAAAGTTATAGTGAAAATGATTGAAAAAGACAGATTTTGATTTTGTGGAGCACAGTCGAGGACGACTACGTAATACACTCTGAGACCAAAAAAAGAATACGACACACCACGAAGGAATTACCCGAATAGGTCGGATATCGGTAGATATGATTTGCATGTACGGATGAACAAATAAGTACAATTAGAGAAGAAATTGGACTATTTTTTCAAGAGAAAAAGCTTCACAAATTAAGCAAGTCAATAATGTATTGGTCCAGTTGTTGCTCTTATGCAAGCAATTATTCGGCTTTGAATTGATTGACAGGGTTGTTGGAGCTCTTGCGAAGGGATATCACACCCAGTTCTGTCGGGTTGGGGCCTTAGGTCGTCAAAATCCCGAGCTGGTTGGAGGGCTCTGTCCATAAAGCTCCAAATGTTCTCAGTTGGGAGAGTTCTGGGACATTGCTGACCAAGGAATGTTTCATCAAGCACGAAGACAAGCGGTAGTGCGGTGCGAACTGTCGCCGTGTGCGGGTCGGCGTCATCTTGCCGAAATGTAAGCCTAGGATGGTTTGCCAGAAATAGCAAACAAAATGGGGTGTACGTACCGCTGGGCTGTGATGGTATCGCGGATGACGCGGATGACAACCAAAGGCGTCCTGCTGTCAAATGAAATGTCGAGCAGTATAGCGGGCGGTAGTCAGGCTGGTACTCCACCACTGTCCAGAGCGTCTCCAGGCACCGGGGCTCATTTCGAAGTGGGATTCATCACTGAAGACGACTCCAGTCCAATCACTGAAATGACAGGGCGCATGTGCCCAACACCACTGCAAACTGGCTTGTTGGTGTGCAGAAGTCAATGATAGTCGGCGCGGTGGGCGCCGTCATTTCAACCCTTTTTCTGGGAGCCGCCTATTTCCTTGTGGTCACTGAGGCACCAATCGGACGTCAGATTAATGATAGTGATTATTACGGGGCTATGAGTACCTGTGTGACTGTTGCTCGATCCTCACTTTCTGTCGCCTCTCCAGGTCGACCGCTTCATTCTTGACTCTGTGTTCGGCCATGGGCCACCCCTTCCTGCCAACGTCGTCGAACAGTGGCATCGTTCCTATTCAAATGTCGAGTGATTCACTAAAGTCTCCATCCGGCTTCTTTGAGCCCAACTTCACGTCCTTTCACAAAAGTTGACATCTACGTATAGTGTTCACGCTCCTGTCCGCGAGTCGCAAGTACTGTCCAGTTGAGCACACAGAATGTAATTCGCCCTGGTATCGACATATCCCCATTAAGTATCCGCGGCAACAGCACGATGAAACTGCGCTACGGCATCACACATTCATACATCGACCGCTAAAATTTTCAATTTTGCATTTTTCATCTATACCTGTCCCGATTTGTGAGCAGTTTGCGTAGCTCCTCCGTGTTGCGCCCTTCTTTTGTCTTAGAGTGTGTCTGGATGCCCAGTGTTGGCACATAATGAACACCTCAAGAGACCCAATGAAGTGTGCTTGTGCCTTCACTGCAGAGCTCTAGAAGACACTTAAGTATCTTTCCATGCGAGCTCTGATTTCTCTAATTTTATTACGGTGGCCAATTCTCCTTATATAGGATGCAGTCAACGAAATGTATTTTTATTCGGAGAAGAAATTTCGTGAAAACATCTAACCGAAACGAAAAACGCATTTGTTTTAAGGATTGGCTCCCCGACTCGCGTATCATATACGTGACACTCTCTTCCCTATTTCGCTATAATACGAAATGAGCTGCCCTTCTTTGAATGTTTTGATGTCCTCCGCCAATCCTGTCTGGTACGGATCGCACACCGCACAGCAGTACTCCAGAAAAGGTCGGACAAGCATAGTAAAGGCAGTCTCTTGAATACGAGTAGTCAATGAACTGTGGATGAAGCCCGGCCAACAGGCATTAGAAGCATTGATTAAAAATGATAGTGCATTGAGAATGGCTAGTTTGTAGCTGAAATCTAGATCTGAAAATAACATTTAAAAAGGATGACTAATAGTTGAAATCTATTATTTTCGAATATGTTTTGAGCTTCTGATAACTTTGGACGGTAAATGACAGCGTCATCTACAAACAATATAACAGGGCTGCTCAGATTGTATCCTAGATTGTTTATATAGGTTAGGAACAGCTGAGGACATGCAACACGTCCTTGGCAAACGCCGGATATCACTTCCGTGTTACTGGATCACTTTCCGTCAGTTACTACGAAATGTGACCTTTCCAACACGGAAATCAGGAATCCAGTCTCATAACTCCGACGATACTCCACAGGCACGCAGTTAGATGAGATGCCTCTTGTGTGGAACGGTGTCAAAAGCCTTCTGGAAATCTAGAAATACCATATCTCTCCAGCAAATGGTACACCCACATAGCTAAAGCAACCACACCACCTGTACCACCAACTACTACATACTGACCGAACGGTTGCAGGTAACTAGCTTAGCGTTGTATGTCTGCTAGAAAAAGGCTGTGCCTCTTAATCGATATATCCGTCCCACGTGATGAGAACATTAATGATAAGGTGGCCCAAAAGAAACTGAAATACAAGGATCTGAGCATCAGATCAGTTGAATGTGAAATGCAAACTCTGATGTCAACCCCATCATCTGTGGTGCGTTGGGAGCAATAAGACACAACGTGAAGAGCGCTCGAGCTAGAACCCAGGGTGTAGCGAAGACAGTGAAATACATGGTATGAACAGTATTGCTTATGTTCTACTGGATTAATTTATTGAGTTAACTGGGATTCGGCTAACAAGCCCATCATCAGACTTGAAGTGACTTTCGTCCTCAGAGAAGTTACAACATTTGTAAACAACATTAAAAAAAATGTTTTTCATATATACGGAGGCACAAACACTCGGTAAATGTCATCTTTGACAGTGTATTAGTAATGCAATTTAAAACGTAAAAAGTTGAACACTAAATGAATATAAATGGAGAAAACAGAAAAAAACATAAACTCTATACTTGAAAGCTCTACGTATTAACAGTTCACATTAATAAACAAACCCAATAAAATAAAATAAAATTAGTATTTGACAAGATTTCTCCAAGAAGTATTAAATGTGAAAAGTAATACGAAAATCAGTTAAAAGGAAGAATTAGCAGCTGTAACAACTGAATGATGGAGTGTATAAGCAATCACAATAGGATAATAAGAAATAAATAAATACAGGAAAATGGAGGAATATATGCAACACACAGTAAATGTCATTTTATACAGTGTGGTGGTAATGCAATTTAAAGGGAAAAAAGTTGTATAGTAAATAAATAAAATATAAAGTGAGCAAACAGGTAAAACATTAACGCTATAATTGACAACCTTGCCAATAAAATGTTTTCATTAAATAAACGAATTAAATAAAATAAATAAAGTTAGTACTTGACAAGACTACTTCAAACATTGAAAGTACCTTACTGACTGAACTACAGCAACAGCACATTTTTAGCTGCTACCCATAGTTTACATGTCATTAAAGTTTGGAGTCTACTTGTGTAGGAGACACCTGCAGTGGCAGAAACGTGCTGTGCATGCATCATTCCATGAATGTACCTGTTTTCCACTTGTTTATCCACGACACAGACACTGGGATTTTTGGGGCGTGCAGACTCATAATGTGGTTCCCAGGGTGGCCGAAACGCCCGACTCACGCATTGCAGTAGCGTCGGGGCCACGGCGCAGTTGGCTGCCCCCCATCCGAGTGCGTTGCTGGAGCTGTACCGATTGTTAAACTACTGGAGTATCCTTGTAAACATCTAAAGCTCCGTATTTATGCATGACTTTGGAATACAAGGAGAAAATCGACGAAATTGCCTAAAATTGTACATACTTGAATGTGCTGTTGCCCCAGACACTTCTAGATGTTCATCAACCGGTGTACAGGGCGAAAATGCTAAGTCCATTTCATGATGCTGGGTGCCCTAAAGAGTGGTGCTGACGGGGCAGGTGGTGAGCGGTGGGGGAGGGGGCCTCAAACCCTACCAACAGGAACGCACACAGGAGTGGGGAAGTGGCCGTTTTGTCCATAAATTATGGTAAGTAGGAAAACAGTTAGAAGAGTCAAAAATATTTGCCCATTAATCAGATCCTAAGGAAAGATTACTAAGAGCACAATTGAACAGTTTTTGTTTACATTAGAATCTTAAATTATATGGTTTGTTTACATAGGGATCATTAAAATAGGCCGCCATTGGTTCAGGCCCTACACAGGTCCAGTATTTAGCATCACTGAAATAAATTGTGGTAAGTAAGGAAAAATTACTCAAACAGCCAAATAAATTATTGAATTAAAAACAGGAGAAAAATAATAAAGTAAATACACTCCTGGAAATGGAAAAAAGAACACATTGACACCGGTGTGTCAGACCCACCATACTTGCTCCGGACACTGCGAGAGGGCTGTACAAGCAATGATCACACGCACGGCACAGCGGACACACCAGGAACCGCAGTGTTGGCCGTCGAATGGCGCTAGCTGCGCAGCATTTGTGCACCGCCGCCGTCAGTGTCAGCCAGTTTGCCGTGGCATACGGAGCTCCATCGCAGTCTTTAACACTGGTAGCATGCCGCGACAGCGTGGACGTGAACCGTATGTGCAGTTGACGGACTTTGAGCGAGGGCGTATAGTGGGCATGCGGGAGGCCGGGCGGACGTACCGCCGAATTGCTCAACACGTGGGGCGTGAGGTCTCCACAGTACATCGATGTTGTCGCCAGTGGTCGGTGGAAGGTGCACGTGCCCGTCGACCTGGGACCGGACCGCAGCGACGCACGGATGCACGCCAAGACCGTAGGATCCTACGCAGTGCCGTAGGGGACCGCTCCGCCACTTCCCAGCAAATTAGGGACACTGTTGCTCCTGGGGTATCGGCGAGGACCATTCGCAACCGTCTCCATGAAGCTGGGCTACGGTCCCGCACACCGTTAGGCCGTCTTCCGCTCACGCCCCAACATCGTGCAGCCCGCCTCCAGTGGTGTCGCGACAGGCGTGAATGGAGGGACGAATGGAGACGTGTCGTCTTCAGCGATGAGAGTCGCTTCTGCCTTGGTGCCAATGATGGTCGTATGCGTGTTTGGCGCCGTGCAGGTGAGCGCCACAATCAGGACTGCATACGACCGAGGCACACAGGGCCAACACCCAGCATCATGGTGTGGGGAGCGATCTCCTACACTGGCCGTACACCACTGGTGATCGTCGAGGGGACACTGAATAGTGCACGGTACATCCAAACCGTCATCGAACCCATCGTTCTACCATTCCTAGACCGGCAAGGGAACTTGCTGTTCCAACAGGACAATGCACGTCCGCATGTATCCCGTGCCACCCAACGTGCTCTAGAAGGTGTAAGTCAAATACCCTGGCCAGCAAGATCTCCGGATCTGTCCCCCATTGAGCATGTTTGGGACTGGATGAAGCGTCGTCTCACGCGGTCTGCACGTCCAGCACGAACGCTGGTCCAACTGAGGCGCCAGGTGGAAATGGCATGGCAAGCCGTTCCACAGGACTACATCCAGCATCTCTACGGTCGTCTCCATGGGAGAATAGCAGCCTGCATTGCTGCGAAAGGTGGCTATACACTGTACTAGTGCCGACATTGTGCATGCTCTGTTGCCTGTGTCTATGTGCCTGTGGTTCTGTCAGCGTGATCATGTATCTGACCCCAGGAATGTGTCAATAAAGTTTCCCCTTCCTGGGACAATGAATTCACGGTGTTCTTATTTCAATTTCCAGGAGTGTAATTCAGTTCCTTCATTATTTGTTCCGTAACAAAGGGGCCAGTCACGTTAGTGATAATTTTGGTTTCCGCCTTTCAGCATAAGAACTTCCTGTTGCAAGGTGATTTAATTACATCCGTTGTTCATTCCACTGTTGAAAAGGTAAAGGAGTTCAGATATCTAGTGGCTTTACTCAGTGAAAGAAGTGAGACAGAACAGGAAATAATGATAAGAATCAAAAAAAGAAAAAGGTGAAGGTTTGCACTCGAAAAGGTTTGTGAAGTCCTGGCTTCTATCGAGATCCATGAAGATTATGATCTAATGAAGTGCAAAGCAACGCGTCGTCCTATATGGAACAGAGACCTCGACTCTAACACGGAAGATAGAAAGAAAACTCGTGACATTTGAGAATGCTCTTCTGAGGCAGGTTTTTGGACCAGCGAAGGATAGATACGATTGGAGAAAAGGGAGAAATCGTGAAATGTAGGAACTATACAAATCGCTGGACATTGTGGCAATGATTAAAGAGAGGGGACTGACGTAGAACGGGCACGTAATGCGACGAGAAGGCCAGATCAGCAGGCAGCTGGTGCAAGAAGACATCACAGGTAACAGACCAGGGTAACACCACGGCTGAAATTAGCTGACGGGAACAGAGAGGTTATGAGTATCGCGGGGGGCTAAATGGAAAATACCTGGACCGAAGAAGATGGAGGAGACTGAGAGGGACGGGCAAACAACGACTACTGTTAGTGTGGTCAACTTAGTAAATAAATAAGTAAGTAAGTAAGTGAGTGGTGTAGCCCATAGACTTAAAATTGTAGTTGTGAATCATCTTGTGGTATGCACATATTCTTCTTCCGCCGAAAGCTGCTTATTCATATCTGAAACTACCTTCACTGACAATTAGTTATCAATTTTTGACGTTTAAGATTCAAACAAAAGCGCAGCTTTGTTTGTTGAACGTCACGTGACATACTGTATAGGTGCGTCTGAAATGCTAAATTTCGCACCAGGAATGGACCTACAGGCCCCATTCTCACCGTGTTCTTTAATAATCGGAAATTCTTGCAGCGCTTAACTGTTTACTTTGGACTTGTGGTACCATGATCAGCGCACGTAATATTAAGACAAAGTTTATCAAAGTCATTACTGTAAGCACTCGAAACGTTAAATTACAGTACAAAAGTACAACACACCGAACCTGGAACGCTTGCAGATATCATCGGGTTTCCGAAAGAATCGCTGTATTGTATCGAGCCTGAGTTTAGTTTTCTCGTGCGAATAAATTTTATGTCAGCGTTACATAACCTCAAGCGAACTAAGCATTTTATTACGGCAGGTGATTAGTGTAGAAAGAAAGAAAGTCACGCTACGTAGGACAAAAATGTGGGACATTTTGCTGTTTCCAATGAGAATTTGAGAACACCGGGACATATTGTTAAAAATCGGAACGAATGGGAACTCTTGACATGAAGGACCATTCCGTTGTCTTTTGTATGTCCATCCTTTCAGCAGGACGTCTCTGGGACGACGGCCGTTTACTATCGTGACAAAAAATAAAAACACCTACAGCCGTCTATGATTTTATTTTGTCACTACCAGTTTCGGCGGTTCATTGCGTCATCTTCAGGCCTGTATGCATAAACATTAATTATAGCCTCATTCCCTTGTCAGCTGTCGGCTGCCATCTACAAGTTGTATTACCAGAATCTGATATTTTCACGTTAACGCTATTCTTCTTCTTACCTCCATATTCGTTACTAACGTTATGGTATTTTAATAACACTTAGTGATCTTTTAATACAGGTTTATAGGTTTTCCCACTCTTTCGGCAGCTCTTGTTTTATCGCATTTTGTTCTAAACTGATATTTTCTTTTCCTGATCTTCAAACAACACATCCTTTAATAAATAACAAAACAAACACAGTTCTTGCCAGCGACAATCGTAAAATCTGATTTGTTCCCTTGTGCGGTAAACACCACCTTTAGCAGTTCATTACACTTACGTAAACACTGCGCAGATGTGCTCGCGCAGGGTGACCAGTTTCTTATTAGCGAGCCACTGTAGGCAGCTAGTACATTAAGTCGCTATTTATGACCACCCAATTACCAAGGAAAAAAAACATAGTAATCCGCCACTTAGAGCTCAGTATAATTGCTGTAAAGAACACTCTTGCACCGGTTGTGCGTCGCTTGAGGGATCTCATTTCCCTCAAGTTACACGAGTACCTAGAAAACAATGACGCTTTTATTCTGTTGAAAAACTGTAGTGTAGCCTTATGGGTACTCTTTCAGTATCCTTAAATCATTTAGAAGATTAAAAAGAGAATTAAAGTTCAGGGAGGAGGTGCAAGTATTTTTACAGAAACGAAGGTCCATGGGGTAACACAGCATATAAGTCATAATTATAGTAATACTCCATAAGGAAATTTCAGTGGTGGAGTTCAGATTCACCGTATATAGCTGTATAGTAAACATGTTTTATAATCTGGTATCGAATAAGATATTGGCCGGCCGCGGTGGTCTAGCGGTTCTGGCGCTGCAGTCCGGAACCGCGGGACTGCTACGGTCGCAGGTTCGAATCCTGCCTCGGGCATGGGTGTGTGTGATGTCCTTAGGTTGGTTAGGTTTAAGTAGTTCTAAGTTCTAGGGGACTTATGACCTAAGATGTTGAGTCCCATAGTGCTCAGAGCCATTTGAACCATTTTTATCGAATAATATATTGGAAGTGGTGACATGCCAACACTTATCAAATCCACATCTTGTTATGGTTGGTGGGTGGCTGCTTTTCATTTCGACACTACCCAATTTTTCATTTGGCGCGCAGTCTGGTAAAAAAATGGTAGTCTCCGTATTACTGGCCACCGCTCACTACACTGGCTCTCTGCTTAAGTTTGTGCTACAGGGTTAGGTGAGAACAATTTCGCCCTTTCTCCAACGATTACCATTTACGTCCCTCAGTATTTATGTTGCATCTTCATATGGGTTGTAGTCACTGTTTGCCATTCTACAAGCGTGCCTCAAAAATTCGTCAATTTTCTCCATCAGGCTATCTTGACAAGAGCCCTTAAACGCCAGAGCACTAGTGGATAGGTCACGGTGAATTGTTGTACCCGGTTTCCTTGACAAACGTATAGCGGTTTCGCAGAAGCCATGATTAGAGCCAGTCATGTAGGTGCAGTATTTCTTGACATCTGAAAAGGGGAATTTATAACTTAATTGAGGATTTCTTGGTAGCTCGGACGCAGCATGTTATCTTGCATAAAGAGTCATTGACAGATATAGAAATAACTTAATGTTTGCCCCAGAACAGTGTCTTTGGATCTTTGCAGATAATAGTAACAGCAACCTCAGACTTTAGTATGCGGTTATCCGTATTGAAATATTGAGAAAAGCTGCATAAAAATTCAATCGAATGTTGATAGCCGGCCACTGTGACCGAGTGGTTCTAGGCACTTCAGTTCGGAACCGCGCTGCTGCTATGGTCACAGGTTCGAATCCTGCTTCGGGCATGGATGTGTGGGATGTCCTTTGGTTAGTTAGGCTTAAATAGTTCTAAGTCTAGGGGACTGATGACCTCAGATGTTAAGTCCCATAGTGCTTAGAGCCATTTGATTTGAATGTTGGTAAGATTTCAAACAGACGCAGAGATTGGCAACTTGGTTTAAACGTTGAGAAATGTAAAATTCTGCACTTCGCTAAACGGAACCGAGTGGTATCCTATGGCTACAATATCAGTGAGTCACAACTGGAATCGGTCAACTCATGCAAATATCTGGGTGCAACAGTTTGCCGTGGTATTAAATGGAAGATCACATAGGCTTGATTGTATGTAAAGTGGGCTGTAGACTTCGGTTCATTGGTAGAAGACTAGGGAAATTCAATCAGTCTGCAAAGGAGATTGGTTGCAAAAAAACTCGTGCGACGTACACTCGAATATTGCTGAAGTCTGTGGAATCCGTACCATATAGGACTAACAGGGATACGTAAAGTATACAGACAAGAGCAGGACGAATGGTCAAAGGTTTGTCTGATCAATGGGAGAGTGCCACGGAAATGACGCAGATGTGCAGGTAGCTGACAATGTAGAAATAAGCTGACTTGACATAGGAGCGGTTTTAGTGCTACCGAACTGGCATATTAGCCCGACAAAACTTTTAAGACCCAGCCGTAAGTCATGAATTTAGGAATATAGTACAGCCTTCTAAACCTCACTCCTGTAGTGATCACGAGAGACCAGATTAATTACAGAACGAACAGGCGCATTTAAGCAATCGTTCTTCCCATGCTCCATACGTGAATGTAACAGGAAGAAGGACTAACAACAGATACAGTGGGAAGCACCGTTTGCCATGCTTTCTCACAGCGGACAGCAGTGTATGGTTGTAGACGTACATGTGCAGGTAGATGGCAATGTAGAAATAAGCTGACTTGACATAGGAGCGGGTTTGGTGTTACCCAACAGCCAAGAAGGATAAGAACCTAGAGAAACATTGACGAAACAGTCCCCAGTCTTCCAATCTTTCCTCTGTCACCTGTTTGTACAATCCTTATCGATGCTCAAAAAAAGACACTCAATACAGAATCTGGCGCCTGTTACCTGGACAACCTACTCGTCCCTCACAGGCGACGCGTTCATATTGACAGACGGCAAGCAATCCGAGCATTTTCATTTATTCACATTTAATTATGCAACTAGAGGAGAGCTGAGGTATTATAACAGTAGTAATGATGTCACAGTGATTGTATGAGCTGATTTCACTTCATCTTCTTAACCTTCTGTAACCTAACATGGTACTGCGTGTTTCAGTTTACTTTATGGGCGAGGTTTGGAACTGAGTAATGCTGTGAGTATGAGACAGGAGACCTGCAGTGAGGCCCAGCGAAACAGGCCGTACCAAATTATGGGCATGCTGACCTTTGGATAAATGTAGGAAGGAGAAGTGCAGGTGTAGCGTCTGCGCTATGTCGGAAGAGGTGGGCGGGGGAAGGGGGAGGCTGAAAGCCTCTTTGTCGAACTGAGAGCAGGATGTTACAAAAGACGGAACTCTACCAGCGAGTGGTTGGCGCTAGATGCTTGTTAAAAGAAATACTTGAGCAAATAAGCATCTCCCGGCTTTCCTAAAAACGTGACAGAACAGGTTTGACTTACTTAACGTTCAGAAATTGTAGCAAAGTCGGCTACTAGCCTCATGGACAGGTTTTTAACTTTTTCGAGGGATCTGTAATGCGATGCTGGTTGCTGGATGAGCATTGACTGGTGTTTTAGAAATGAGATCAGGAGGACGTGACACTTAGCGGGAAGTTAATTGGAAAAGAGGGGAGGAAATACAACGCATTGGTAGGTTGATATTTGAAAGGACTATGGGACCAAACTGCTGAGGTCATCGGTCCCTAGGCTTACGCAGTACTTAATCTAACTTAAACTAACTTACCCTAAGGACAACACACACATCCATGCCCGAGAGAGGACTCGAACCTCGGACGGGGGGAGCCGCGCGAACCGTGACAAGACGCCATAGACCACACGGCTACCCCTCGCGGCAGGTTTGTTGAAGTTTCGACGTTTCTTGGTGAGATATTTTCTCAAAGAAAAGCCATTGGCAGGCTGCAGTAACTTTTGAGTGGACGGATTTTGTTGTCAGGAAGAAGGAGCAAGCTACCTTTTGTAGACATAGAAAATATCAGATGTAGACAAGTAGTGGACAGAAGACGATGCCAAAAGTTGCGGCTGAGCTCTCAAGTGGCGGAGACGTCTGGGTCCAGTGTTCGAGTCCTCAGCTGCTCTATCATAGCGTTAAACTTCAGACAAGGGAGCGGCGGTGTCTCCACTTTGCTCACATCACATTGACGATTATGGTCGCTTACAGCTCCGTCATATTATGACAAGCGAGAGTATGTAGTTGAAATTCAAAATAGGTTTCACTGTCTTATACACGTCCGTACTTTCTCAGATTTTTGAGATGCTTATGTTTTTCTTGCATACAAATAATCACTGTAATTACCATAGTCAGGTTGCAAATGCGAGATTATTAATCAACTCCACCTCATTTAGGAACTTTGCCAACTCAGAGTTTTGCTTTGAAATTCTCATCCGGAAATACATCATTGTAAAGTTCCAACTGACATAATTGTTTTTTAATACTTTAAAACTTCACTGCCTTTTTAATAAACCATCGAGTAAGCTTAAATTTTGAATTTATTATCACTTTCAGTCGCTTTCAATGATAAATATTATGCCAGTTCCCAGCTTTCAAATTCTCTGCCATGGCCTAAATGAATGACAGTGTTAATCAATCCGTTGCATACATTAAATTCAGAACTGAATCTCGAGGGTGTGCCTGGTTTATCACTAAGATTCAGTTAAACTTCACTGTCACACAGGCGGGGTTCTGCAATATGGCTGTAGTATATGTGGTGCACATCCATTCCAATTCCAAAAGGACACCTATCGCCTTGCTACACAACTCAATCACAACAGAAGTTTACCTTTTGTCGTGACCAACTAAGCCCTTGATTGCTTGTCTAGATGACATTCATTTTTATACGTCAGAGGAAATTTGATGAACGCTGGTAGTGGTTCTCTTATTAAATGCTGAACGGTAGGGCTTAAGTGATAAAAATACAACCTTCAGTTCCCGAGCGCTCACTTCATATTTCATATCAGTTCTGCTGTTCTGGCTCGGATAAACTACCCATCAAAAAGAGCCCAACATCAAAATAAATGTTCATAGAAACGTGTCATGGTCTTTGACTTTCTATTGTCACATACGTCCCACAATAACAATAGTTCCCCCGTTCCGCATCTATAACAATTCCAAGGAATAAACGGATCTCACTACCACGCCTATCAACTTCAATGAAAAATGAATTCCACTATACTGTACACTGACGAGACAGTAAGTCTTGGATACCTCCGAATATTGTGTCTGCCCCATGTTTCCCGGTGTAGTGCAATAGCTCGACGTGGCATGAGCTCAGCAAGTTCACAATTATGGCTCAGTAACGTGGTGTGTTGTCATCTATAAAAATGCCATTGTTGTTTGGGGACATGAAGTCCATGAATGGATGCAAATGGTCCCAAGTAGCCGAACGTAATCACTGCCAGTCAATGCTCGGTTCAATTGGACCAGATGACCAAGTCCATTCTGTGTAAACACAGCCCACAGCATGTGGTGTCGACACCAGCTTTCACAGAGCCTTGTTGACAACCTGGGTGCATGGCTCATGGGGTCTTCACCACACTCGAACCCTAATATGAGCTCTTACCAACTGCGATTGGGACTCATCTGACCAGGCCAAGGTTTTACACTCGTATAGGGTCCAATCGATATGGTCACGAACCCAGGAAAGGTGGTGCAGGCGATGTCGTACTGTTGGTCGTCTGTTGCCATAGTCCATTAGCGCCAAATGTCGCCTCACTTTCCTTACGGATACATTCGTCTTACGTCCCATATTGATTTCTGCGGATATTTCACTCAGTGTTACTTGTCTTTTAGCATTGGCAACACTACGCAAACTCGCTGCTGTCGGTCGTTAAGTGAAGGTCGTCGACCACTGCGTTGTCCATGATGATACGTAGGTAATGCCTGAAATGTGATATTCTCGGTACACTCTTGACATTGTGGCTCTCGGAATATTGAATTCCCCCAGCGATTTTCGAAATGGAAGTCCCATGCGTCTAGCTCCAGCTATCATTCTGCGATCAATGTCTGTTAATTCGAGTTGTGCTGCCACAATCACGTAGGGCACTTTTTCACTTTAATCAGCTGAGTCCAAATGACAGATCCGCCAGTTTACTGCCCTCTCATACCTCGTGTATCGCTATCCCTTACATGGTATTTTAATCTCGTCAGTCCTTAGTCTACATCCACATCTACATCTACATGATTACTCTGTAATTCACGTTTAAGTGCTTGGCAGAGGGTTCATCTAACCACAATCATACTATCTCTCTACCATTCCACTCCCGAACAGCGCGCGGAAAAAACGAACACCTAAACCTTTCTGTTTGAGCTCTGATTTCTCTTATTTTATTTTGATGATCATTCCTACCTATGTAGGTAGTTGCCCATTCTCCCGACTCAATTCCCATCAATCACGTGTGCGATGCGTCGGGAGACGTATTTGGGTTGGCGATTGCACACACTAACCTTGTATACCAGTAACACAACCAGTTTGTAGTTGCAACACTTCTTTATTGATTACACATACACATTAATTCATCAGCAGTAATAATCAATTAACAACATTTGCATATCAAGGCCCTATCCACATTAGTATTTACAATATTAACCGTCACACTTGTGACAGCGGCCCCTTTACGTGCCGGTAACAATAACCAAAATAATAGATGAAATAGATAACCAAATGTTTACAATGCCGGCTATTGCCTTTCTCACTCAGTTTTGCACATACTGAAAAGGTAAAATTAATTTGATGTTATCTGACCTGAATGGTACTATTAATTGTTCTGTTTACAATTAGCATTCTACTACACTCAACGTCCGGAAGATTCTAGACTTTATGCAAGCTTAAGGCAAAACGTCAATTTGATGCACATGTGATGGACGCGAGCAAACGTTAATCTATTACGATATCACAAACACACGATCCAGAGGGTGAACTTATACTCAACTTTGGGTAGTAGGAAATCTTCTGCCTAAAACAACCCTGTCGTTGAATGGAGTAGAGAAATCGCGCGATAACGGGGTCCGGACGGCCCTGAGTTCAAATCCTGACATTTCCGTCACACTGCAAGCTCGCGGGGCGAGGTTTGCTCGCGTCGACCACTATACACGTTTTTCTGAAAACAGGAAAACATGAGCGGCAGACACACTATAGTATGTACAAGTTAACAAATATATATATATATATATATATATATATATATATATATATATATATATATATATATATATATATACACTCCTGGAAATTGAAATAAGAACACCGTGAATTCATTGTCCAGGAAGGGGAAAATTTATTGACACATTCCTGGGGTCAGATACATCACATGATCACACTGACAGAACCACAGGCACATAGACACAGGCAACAGAGCATGCACAATGTCGGCACTAGTACAGTGTATATCCACCTTTCGCAGCAATGCAGGCTGCTATTCTCCCATGGAGACGATCGTAGAGATGCTGGATGTAGTCCTGTGGAACGGCTTGCCATGCCATTTCCACCTGGCGCCTCAGTTGGACCAGCGTTCGTGCTGGACGTGCAGAACGCGTGAGACGACGCTTCATCCAGTCCCAAACATGCTCAATGGGGGACAGATCCGGAGATCTTGCTGGCCATGGTAGTTGACTTACACCTTCTAGAGCACGTTGGGTGGCACGGGATACATGCGGACGTGCATTGTCCTGTTGGAACAGCAAGTTCCCTTGCCGGTCTAGGAATGGTAGAACGATGGGTTCGATGACGGTTTGGATGTACCGTTCACTATTCAGTGTCCCCTCGACGATCACCAGTGGTGTACGGCCAGTGTAGGAGATCGCTCCCCACACCATGATGCCGGGTGTTGGCCCTGTGTGCCTCGGTCGTATGCAGTCCTGATTGTGGCGCTCACCTGCACGGCGCCAAACACGCATACGACCATCATTGGCACCAAGGCAGAAGCGACTCTCATCGCTGAAGACGACACGTCTCCATTCGTCCCTCCATTCACGCCTGTCGCGACACCACTGGAGGCGGGCTGCACGATGTTGGGGCGTGAGCGGAAGACGGCCTAACGGTGTGCGGGACCGTAGCCCAGCTTCATGGAGACGGTTGCGAATGGTCCTCGCCGATACCCCAGGAGCAACAGTGTCCCTAATTTGCTGGGAAGTGGCGGTGCGGTCCCCTACGGCACTGCGTAGGATCCTACGGTCTTGGCGTGCATCCGTGCGTCGCTGCGGTCCGGTCCCAGGTCGACGGGCACGTGCACCTTCCGCCGACCACTGGCGACAACATCGATGTACTGTGGAGACCTCACGCCCCACGTGTTGAGCAATTCGGCGGTACGTCCACCCGGCCTCCCGCATGCCCACTATACGCCCTCGCTCAAAGTCCGTCAACTGCACATACGGTTCACGTCCACGCTGTCGCGGCATGCTACCAGTGTTAAAGACTGCGATGGAGCTCCGTATGCCACGGCAAACTGGCTGACACTGACGGCAGCGGTGGACAAATGCTGCGCAGCTAGCGCCATTCGACGGCCAACACCGCGGTTCCTGGTGTGTCCGCTGTGCCGTGCGTGTGATCATTGCTTGTACAGCCCTCTCGCAGTGTTATAGAAAAGCAATACCTTAATATAAACACATTGCAAGTTAACCAGTGAACAGAGTTAAGGACCTTAGTTTTTCCTTTGATTAAAATAAAAAGAAAAAAATCTCTAGATACTACGTGAAAAGATGTGTCAGTCCACACCCAATGACTTAAAGTCCACCTTACAAGATAATCTGTCTTTGCTGAATGTCTGACACCACATAAATCAAACGTGCAGTACCTAACGTAACAATCTACCTTCAGATAGGTATTTGAAATTGCAATAGAAAACTAATGTCACTTCAGTAGGTCGCTAATGCAATAATCATGGCCCCCATGGCCACAGACGAAAATACACACGGCCTCTATCCAACAATAAAACACAATGTGACCTATATTTATCATGGCCACTTGCCTTCTATACACACAAGAAATTATTAAGGAAGAACAACTACCACTAATTCGTAAAACCAGAAAATTCTAAATCGATAACTAAATTAAGAAATGACGTTCAAGTGAACCAGCTACCTTCAGCGTGCCACTAAGCACCAAAACCAAACTCACAAATGCGAGGCGCTATTTCTAGCCACTTTAGTAACATTATTTCATGGCCGTTCGAGAACATAACTCGCCTCGCCACCCCTGCAGTGACACTATATGTAGAAGGAGGAACCGATCACGAAAGCTTGGCGATTAATTTTTTCTTCTTCGTGTGAAATTCACACGCCATCCGTCCACATAGCTCTCGAGGTATTAGCAAATCCTGGTCGCCACTGGCCAGCCGTGTCAAAACAACTTTAATACTTTCCGGCATCGGCCCATGCCTCTTCGTTGCTGCAACTCAACTGGTCCTCACGGCATACGGCCGTGCCACGTGACATGGTGTCGCCAACTCCCCACAACGACAACATCGAAAGCACATCACGTCACAGGCTCACTCAGCTCATGCGCAGACCCACCCTCCTCGACTTGCGGACGCGCGCCACCATAAATAGCCTGCCTCAAAGACGAAAAGAGAACAAGTTACAGGGACAACGATCAAAGATGGAAGTAAGAATCGATATCGCCTGGCGCCAGAGACCCACCGGCTCAGTATTGAACAACGTATACCTGCACCATCGACTGTCCAGCAGTTGTCAAGCTCGCTGGTGGAAAATGGCCTACCTACACGGGAGGATGCAGCAGTGTGTGCATTGCCACCCATGATGATCACACACGCTATTACGAACCAAGTCTTGCCTTTTGTAATGCCTAGAGTACTCCGTCTTCGGGCCACAAGTGGCCCATCGGGACCATCCGACCGCCGTGTCATCCTCAGATAATGATGCTGATAAGAGGGGCTTGTGGTCAGCATACCGCTCTCCCTGTCGTTACGATGGTTGTCTTTGACCGGAGCCACTACTATTCCGTCAAGTACCTCCTCAATTTGTAATGTCTAGAGGACCATAATAAATCGCGATGACGCCAGCGTGATCATTTTATTTGAATAAAATAGTCATTTCTGTTCGTGTCACTGAGTATTTCTTTTAGTTATCTTCTGTGCAGTATTCTTGCAATTCTGCCTACGTATGGTCCAAGTTTCATCTAGCTATGTTACTTGGCAGTAACACATCATGCGAAAATTACTTTCGTCCATCAGTTTTGTACACCAGTGTATATGAGATATACAAGTAGACTCAAAATTGAACGCTGCGGTAGTCTCTTCGCGGTTTCTTCACTATCGCTACAATTTTTTCCCATTCTAACATTGTTTAAATTATATAGTACAACTTTTTTGCGTTCTGTTTATTAAGTGTGTTTCAGAACGGTGTTGCAAAGCCATCAGTTCCGTAAATCTTAGGAAAAAGTTTCTACTGCCGATGTTTTGTTATTTAAGGCTCGCACTATTCTCGGAATTGTATAAGTAGCATTCTCAACTGAGCAAGCTTTCTGTAATCCAAACTATGGCGAGCTAATTAAACTGTTCCTGCTTAAATGTGAGACTACTCTTGAGTACATTGTTTTTTCGAATATTATGGAGACGACATTAATAAGGAGACTGGAACATAATCATTTAAGTATTTCTTGTCACCCACTTATAAAGAAATTTAACAATGGTATACGTCAATCTGTCTGCAAGTAACCCCTTTGCCATTGGTGCGTTACGTATATCACTAAGGAAGTTACTTATTAATTTCAAATAGTTCTTCATAATTTTGTCTGAAGAGTCGCCAACACCATAGTAGCTTCTATTTTGCGATTTTTAGAATTCTCTTTTTTCAGTTCAAGATATTGGTGCTACTTCCTGTCGCTTAAAGTTTGATCGAATGTCATTTATAATATATCCTCTTGCTTCTCCAACTGAATCATTTAATCCCATTTTCGCTGCTACATTTATAAAAATACTGTTAAAAGTACACGCAGCTTATGAATTAACAGTGAATTTAGTGTAATTGTTACAGAATGTTGTGTACCGACCGGTTGTCCTGTCTTCCGTTCCACAATGTATCATATAGCAAAAATCTTATTATCTGCATTATTAATTTCTGTCATCAGGTTAATATTTCTGGCCATTCTAATGGCTTTCCTTAAAATGGTACACTATTTTTTGTAGATTGGAAGTAATTTAGAATCTACACTTGCTGTGGCCTTTACATTAATTTCACTTTCCGTCTTACATGGTATCTTAATCTCTTTAGTTATCATTAGCGTACTTTTTTATGTAGAATTTCTGGATAACTTATTAGGGTAGCTACTATCTGATACTGACACAAATTTACTAATAAATACTTAAAGTTCCTAGGCACCTTGAAGGTGAGGCAAGTGCAGGCTCAAGTCTGTAAATACACACTATGACCGCGATTTATAGCTTTTCCTAAGATCTTTGCCTCTGGTGCGTTAAGTCCTCTGTCCTAAGTTATGTAGAAATGGTTCTCACATTGAAATACTGATTGAGGTCAACATAGACCAACCTCAGGTTTCACCGACCAATTGAAGTATAATAAACTCGTGGATTCATATGGCTGCATACAAAATGTCCCAGCAGGTGTCTACAAAGTTTAATACTATCGAAATTTACCTATTCTTCGTCCGGTTTTGTTAGTAAAAGTCGAGGCTCCAGTAGATTCTCAGATCCATAACCCAGTGGATACATTTGTTGCTATTTTGTGATCTTTGGTTTGCGCAACACTGCATTCCCATTTGCTTAATATAATATATGAGATGATTTTAAATGTTTGGAAAACAAGCAAAAAGATTCCGAATATTTATTTTGTTTATTATCGTAATATAATCGTTTCGTAAGACGTACTCTACTAGTAGCTCTCGTAACAAACTAAAATAATAATGACAAAAATGTCATATTGCTCAATGACCTGGTGCAAGTCAATTGAACACGACTTCGACGACTTGCATGACGCTCACCTAACCCACTTATTCAACTAGTCAAAGGGTACAAGCGCCTAACTAACTAACTAACCTAAGGACATCACAAACATCCATGCCCGAGGCAGGATTCGAACCTGCGACCGTAGCGGTCTTGCGGTTCCAGACTGCAGCGCCTTTAACCGCACGGCCACTTCGGCCGGCTGACAAGCGCCTTCTGGTGAATCTTCCATCATTGAGAGGTGAATGATAGGTCAAAGGCAGAGTGAAAAAGCCGGAGCTCCGCCCAGGATTCGATACCTTGATCTTTCTGTTTGCAGTCATGCGCTTTACCGCTTTTTTTCCATTTTGTTCTTCATTGTTCTTGTTATTGTGTTTAGGCGGATGTCACATGACATCCCTTCAAATTCACCGTTGAATACTTGACTCAGTTTTTATTATTATTATTATTATTTTTACAGCAGACAGCAGCCAGCTCTTTGACCGGAAACGTTGAGTACCGTGCCAGCATGGCTAGACCATCAGTGCTGACATGCCTAATCAGCTGAACACTCTCCAGAACTGCCCACAACTACCTATTTTCTGTTGAAGCGGCTTCTTTTATTGTCATGGCCTGTGACGTCATTCTTATGGTTCTTAACACGTCATACGTCAGAATGACGAAACAGATTATGTCTATTTCCAGCAAACCTGGTCTTGGATTTTTCAGGTCTAAGAATCTCGTAAACTGTCGATGCGTTCGTATCGATTTAAATTAATTGGTATCACTTAGAACATTGTCATTTGGGTGAAAAACCTATACGAGGTATTTCGACTCTGTGCACCGATTGTGGTACTTGAATTCCATCAACATGCTTTTTAAAAAAACCGTCAAAAAGTAAGTTCAGCAGTGCTTTCACATCAGGCTTTGCACAATTAATTCAGGGAACTATCCTCCACAAAACGTATTAAGTCACTGCAAATAAGAGGTGCTTCTGACTTTAAATATTTATCAATAATGCTGGGAGTTATTTCTGAAAGAGAAAGAGAATTCGAAAACTAGAATCATTCAAAGTAAACTGGTAAAGTAACTATGTGTAAGAAGATCCATACGGAAAGAGAGCGAGTTTTTGTTACCAACTGAAAATTGTGATGAACAAAGGGTCTTACAAGGACAGGACGCCTACTCGTCATGGCCGAATTCGTCCAAATTCTTGGTACGTGTCTGGCGTGGTGAGACAAGAAAGTGCCCCAAGTGGAAACTCCAGGTGGCCAAGCGTTTAGAAAATAAAACGACTTGTGATACGGATCTATCACAATGTGTACCTTAGCAATTGTCCCTGTGACACTGTGTTTAGGAAGCTCAGCATGTTTGGATACCCTCACTAATAAAAAACTGAGTGAACGGATCAACGAACAACTTGAACGGATGTCATTGGGCGTCCGCCCCGCACAAATTCAGCGAACAACATAGAAAAAAATGAGATCAAAAAAAGAAAAAAGCGGTAAGAGATCGGATATCCCGTTGAAAGGGTCGTAGGTTCGACTCTGCCCGGTGACAAATATTTTTGAGCAGCTTCGCAATGCGTAAACTACTGGCATCACAAATAACCGCAACATCATATAGGTCATTTTATTAATTTATATAAGCACAAGAAGTATAGGCATATGATGAAATATATTGCTGCAGTGGATGACCGCTAGCTATGAACTGTGGCTCGGAGCAACCCTGACAGCAACGCCACTGCGATGAATAATGCTTTTCGTACAGCCGCCGGACATCGTCTTACAATTCAAACTGTGCGCAATAGGCTGCATGATTCGCAATTTCACTCCCCACTCCATGGCGAGGTCCATCTCTACAACCATGACAGCATGCAGCTTGGTACAGATGGGCCCAACAACATGCCGAATGGACCGCTCAGGATTGGCATCACGTTCTCTTCACCGTTGAGTGTCGCATATGCCTTCAACCAAACAATCATCACGACGTGTTTGGAGGCAACCTGGCCAGACTGAACACCTTAGACGCACTGTCCAGCGAGTGCAGCAAGGTGGAGGTTCCATGCTGTTTTGGGGTGGCATTATGTGGGATAACGTACGCCACTGGTGGTCATGGAAAACGCCATAGCGGCTGTACGATACGTGAATGCCGTCCTCCGACCGATTGTGCAACCATATCGGCAGCATATTGGCGAGCCATTCGTCTTCATGGATGACAATTCGCGCCCCCATCGTGCACATCTTGTGAATGACTTCCTTCAAGATAAAGACATTACTCGACTAGAGGGGCCAGCATGTGCTCCAGACATGAACCCTATCGATCATGCCTGGAATACACTGGAAAGAGCTGTTTATGGACGACATGACCCATCAACCACGCTGAGGGATCTACGACAAATCGCCGTTGAGGAGTGGGACAATCTGGACCAACAGTGCCTTGATGAACGTGTGGATAGTATGTCACTACGAATACAGGTATGCATCAACGCAAGAGGGCTTGCTATTGCGTATTACAGGTACCGGTGTGTACATCATTCTGGACCACCACCTCTGAAGGTCTCGCTGTATGGTGGTACAACGTGCAATGTGAGGTTTTCATGAATATTAAAATGGTCGGAAATGATCTTTATGTTGATCTCTATTCCAATTTTATGTGCAGGTTCCGGAACTCTCGGAACGGAGGTGATGCAAAACTTTTTTGATATGTGTATAAAATACACTCCTGGAAATTGAAATAAGAACACCGTGAATTCATTGTCCCAGGAAGGGGAAACTTTATTGACACATTCCTGGGGTCAGATACATCACATGATCACACTGACAGAACCACAGGCACATAGACACAGGCAACAGACCATGCACAATGTCGGCACTAGTACAGTGTATATCCACCTTTCGCAGCAATGCAGGCTGCTATTCTCCCATGGAGACGATCGTAGAGATGCTGGATGTAGTCCTGTGGAACGGCTTGCCATGCCATTTCCACCTGGCGCCTCAGTTGGACCAGCGTTCGTGCTGGACGTACAGACCGCGTGAGACGACGCTTCATCCAGTCCCAAACATGCTCAATGGGGGACAGATCCGGAGATCTTGCTGGCCAGGGTAGTTGACTTACACCTTCTAGAGCACGTTGGGTGGCACGGGATACATGCGGACGTGCATTGTCCTGTTGGAACAGCAAGTTCCCTTGCCGGTCTAGGAATGGTAGAACGATGGGTTCGATGACGGTTTGGATGTACCATGCACTATTCAGTGTCCCCTCGACGATCACCAGTGGTGTACGGCCAGTGTAGGAGATCGCTCCCCACACCATGATGCCGGGTGTTGGCCCTGTGTGCCTCGGTCGTATGCAGTCCTGATTGTGGCGCTCACCTGCACGGCGCCAAACACGCATACGACCATCATTGGCACCAAGGCAGAAGCGACTCTCATCGCTGAAGACGACACGTCTCCATTCGTCCCTCCATTCACGCCTGTCGCGACACCACTGGAGGCGGGCTGCACGATGTTGGGGCGTGAGCGGAAGACGGCCTAACGGTGTGCGGGACCGTAGCCCAGCTTCATGGAGACGGTTGCGAATGGTCCTCGCCGATACCCCAGGAGCAACAGTGTCCCTAATTTGCTGGGAAGTGGCGGTGCGGTCCCCTACGGCACTGCGTAGGATCCTACGGTCTTGGCGTGCATCCGTGCGTCGCTGCGGTCCGGTCCCAGGTCGACGGGCACGTGCACCTTCCGCCGACCACTGGCGACAACATCGATGTACTGTGGAGACCTCACGCCCCACGTGTTGAGCAATTCGGCGGTACATCCACCCGGCCTCCCGCATGGCCACTATACGCCCTCACTCAAAGTCCGTCAACTGCACATACGGTTCACGTCCACGCTGTCGCGGCATGCTACCAGTGTTAAAGACTGCGATGGAGCTCCGTATGCCACGGCAAACTAGCTGACACTGACGGCGGCGGTGCACAAATGCTGCGCAGCTAGCGCCATTCGACGGCCAACACCGCGGTTCCTGGTGTGTCCGCTGTGCCGTGCGTGTGATCATTGCTTGTACAGCCCTCTCGCAGTGTCCGGAGCAAGTATGGTGGGTCTGACACACCGGTGTCAATGTGTTCTTTTTTCCATTTCCAGGAGTGTAGAAAAAGATAAGAAAAAATTTAAATTGTAGTTTTTCAGCTATACAGTATTATTGTCAATCTTTTATAAAAAATCGATAACTAAGGTTTATTATTATTTATTTATTTTTGTTTTTGCAATGAGAACTGAATTTTTGTTACCGTGTATAGTAATAAATAAGAAGACATGTGTTTTTTTATATAAAAACGACAATTAGATGTGTTAACAAGTACATATTTGATGAATTTTACGTTCAAATGACTTAGGTATTGGCCTAAACGCGAAAAAAATAATACCCTAGACGAGACTCTCCAGTTTCTTCTATACTACAGCTGTCAGTTCTTTTATTTTCAAGAACTGATGCATCCGCACCGAAGAATTTGAGAAGTTTCTCCATCTCTTACTTCGAAAAATTGGATGCTCTTCTTTTCTTTTCCATTTTTCCAAACGTAAATGATCGGACTAACAGCAGAGGTATAAGCACACTTCTGCTTGTTGACGAACGTGAGAGCGTGTGACAATGACCTCACTCACCAGCGATTGTGTAGAAAATTTATGTATATAGGCGGATGAGCGCATATTCGTATCTCCAGGGAGCCTTGCACTGCAATGTACAAAGTTAACGGCGGTCAAATGCACGGTTGGATGACGGCGATCTGCTGTCCGGCGATTAACGGTGGTGCACCGCAGAGACATCGTAAACGCGGTCACGGGACCTCGGTTGTCTTGCTTTTTCACCGAGGCTGGTGCACTCGACCATAAAACAACTACGCAGCCGACATATCGATCATTTTTGCAGTTTAGCTGAGCTGAAGATTACCACTGCAAAGGCGGCTGAAACGTCAGTCTTGTAGCTGTTTCCGTCTTTTGTAACGACGCAGTGTAATGGACCAAGATTATTTTATTCAAGGTGACATCCGCTGCAAATCCTAGGAATCTGTACTGCGTTGATTCGTTCCATTGATGGTAAATTTGTGAATAATGTTTCTGGGATACTTGCACATTGTTCCAGCCTGTGTATCATATGTGACCCATCAGATTCCTAACGAGACAAACGGGCAAAATGGTAAAAATAACTGTTACTTTACATTACTTTTTTTGAGTCATCAGTCTTTTGACTAGTTTAATGCGGCTCGCCACCAATTCCTCTCCTCGCCAACCTCTCAACCTCAGAGTAGCACTTGCAACCTACGTCCTCAATTAATTGCTGGATGTATTCCAATCTCCGTCTTCCTTTACAGTCTTTACCCTCTACAGCTCCCTGTAGTATCATGCAAACTATTCTGCGATGTCTTAACAGATGTCCTGTCATCCTTTCCCTTCCCCATATTCCTTTCGTCTCCGATTCTGCGCAGAACCTCCTCATTCCTTACCTGAGGAATGTTGAAAATTAGATGGACTGATGTCCACCTAATTTTCAACATACCACAGTAGCACCACATCTCAAATGCTTCTCTTCTGTTCACGTTTTACCACTGCCCATGTTTCACTACCATACAATGGTTTGCTCCCAACGTAGAGTCCCAAAACTTTCTTGCTCGAAAAGGCCTGTGTTTGATGCTAGTAGACTTCTCTTGGCCAGGAGTTTACTGGAGTAATAAACGAATTTTCACTGTGTGAAACCCACAATAATACTGAATTCTGTCCCATTACTGTTACTGATTAATAGGAAACTGTGGTGTCACCGCCAGACACCACACTTGCTAGGTGGTAGCCTTTAAATCGGCCGCGGTCCGTTAGTATACGTCGGACCCGCGTGTCGCCACTATCAGTGATTGCAGACCGAGCGCCGCCACACGGCAGGTCTAGAGAGACTTCCTAGCACTCGCCGCAGTTGTACAACCGACTTTGATAGCGATGGTTCACTGACAAAATACGCTCTCATTTGCCGAGACGATAGTTAGCATAGCCTTCAGGTACGTCATTTGCTACGACCTAGCAAGGCGCCATCAACAGTTACTATTGATATTGATTCATGTACCGTCATTTGTTGTTCATGTGTGCTTGTATGTGTCTGTGTTTTGTCTGCTTGTGTTTATATTCTGTGTATTTGTGTGCTGTGTGTCTCTGTTTCCATGTTGGTGACGAACTGTATGTTTTATGTGCTAGGCACTCCCTTCACGGTTTTTTTTATTTCGTTAGCTTGGTTGTCTATCATTTTTGTGTCATATCCATTCTGTATAGCTATTATTTTGATTATCTGTAACTCATTTTTGTAGTTGTCTTCGCCGAAAGGGGCTTAGTTCAGTTTCTGCAGCATGTATTGAAAACTGTGTAGTTTGTGTACGATCAGGTAATTCAAGTATTTGTGTATGACTGTGCTGGTGATAGTGACTTTTCTGAACGTCGAGAATTGGTGTTGATTGTTGCATCCGTGCACTGTGAGATCAGGGAAATTTTAACATTTTGTCGTTTTCCGTTTCTATGGTGAATTTTATTTTTGTGTGAACTGTGTGTAACTCATTGTGTAGTTATTAGATGTGACTGGGTGTTTCATCTAGAAAGCATAAGACATATATACAGTGACACTAATATACCACCCTGTATTATTTGAGTCTTACTGTAATTTCAAATATTTTGTTCTCAGTGTGGCAGAGGAAGATGTTGGCTAGGAGTCGACTGACTGGCGATCTCATGGGAAGCCTACTTGAGTAGAATTGGTTGTCAAATGAGAAATAGATTTGCTATGTGATTAGTTTCAGAACGTTTGTTATTTCTTTTATGTGGGGTTTGGGAATATCTTTCCGATACTGTAATTGCTGTTTGCTGATGTTCATAGTTTCTGAGATGGGGATACTCGTCTTCATGGACGTGATGTCAAACAATGTGAGTGTTGCTGTTGTGGGTATGTTGATGAATTAGATTTTTTTATCAGCTCTTCAGTGTTGTGTTCCTTTCTGATGCTTATGTATGCATAATGTTTCTGGAAGTATGTGTATATTTGTCTGGGTAAGTAATATCTGGGGCACTTTTAAAATTTCCAACTGGGCATGCTGAAATGGGCTGTTTCTGAAGTTTTAGCAGGTTGTTCAGTGTGTGTACCTTCACACCTACAAATCCTTGATCGATCCCATCCCTTGTTATGCCAGCGTTGCTTGGATTTCCGCCCCTCCCAGTTTCTATAAGGCCCTCCAAATCCTTAAACGCCATGCACTCCACCTTGCTCCCCACATCCGCCTTCCGTCCCCCACACGCATCCTCTACGACCTCATCCCCTTCCCCCACCTTCTCCCTTCTCCTTTTCCTTGAACACATCCGCACCCTGTATATTGTCCGCTGCCTCGATCCCCCTCACCCCTGGTGTCACCCTTCCTCACCACACCCAGCCTGATGTTGCGTCTTTACCATTCTGCCCACCCTCTCTACATCTCCACACCCTCCACCTCCTTTTCCAATGCAACTTCCAGCATCTTCCCCTCCTGGATGATGAGCTTCACCCTGACAGCTACCCTTCCTACCATCTCTAACCCCACCTTCCTCCTGCCTCCTCCTCAGGGCTCCCTCTCCTCCGCCTCCCATCTTCTGAGCAGCTTTCCCCCTCCTCTGCCCCTTCCCCCTCTCCTATGCACTCCTGTATGTCTCTGCACTCCCTCCTGCTTTGTCTTCCCTCTTCATCTCCCACCCTGCCCATCCCCTGCCTCTTGGTGCGCCCACTGCCCCCCCCCTTTTCCCCTCTTTTTTCCTTCTCTCCAACCTCCAGTCCTTCAGCAGGTCCCTACCAGCGGTTTTTGTTCTTTATGAGTGTTCTGTCATTTCCAGTGGTTTTGTTTTTTAAGTGTCTCCCTCTGTGTGATTTTTATACTGTGGCAGACTTTTGACTTCTGTTTGACTCCAGTGATTTTAAGTGCACAACAAATTGCCAGCTGTGTTGTTTTAACTTTATGTCTATTTTTTGATTGTCTCCCACTGTCCCCACATTAATGTATATTTTAACTCCTGTCATCTCCATTTACTATATTTTTCTTTCCCCCTTTTTACCCCCATTTTTTATGTAAGAGTTCATCATGTATTTTTGTTAAGGCTATTTAGCTGAAGAATGGTGGACTGTGCCACTGCGAGCCCTCCTATGCCGATATGGGGCAGGGGAATGAAATTACAATAAAGGAAAAAAAAGAGCCTCAGCCACTTAGATTGGCCCGAGTCTGCAACGTGTTTAGTGCTTCGCTATCAGACTGTATTGTTTTCATGTCACCTCTCGCTAGCGACATTTGCCATAGTCAAGCCAAGTATTGTCAATTTGCTTTCTGGAAATAAAACCACTAATGTTATTTGATTGAATTGTTGTATAACATTCCGAGAACGCTGCATCCCGTAAGCACCCTATTAGTGATGTGTGGGCAAGACATCACAGTTTCTCTGTATTCAACAGGTTTCAGTCTCCTTCAGCATGTTATTAATTTTTGCTGTTCTCTGGATGAATATAATTTGATGATACTCTCAAAACTGCGTACTTTAATGCATAACTTGTAAATGTCATATACTACAGAAAGGATCGGCAGTTGTTTGGAACTATTATCAAAAACTGGTACAATGCGACATACCCTCTCCCACGCACTTCACAGTGGTTTGTATGTAGATGTAGATGTGAGTGAAATGACAGCGTTGTGGCCGAGCAGTTCTAGGCGCTTCAGTCTGGAATCGTGTGACCGCTATGGTCACAGGTTCAAATCCTGCCTCAGGCATGGGTGTGTGTGATGTCCTTAGGATAGTTAGGTTTAAGTAGTTCTAAATTCTAGGGGACTGATGACCTCAGATGTTAAGTCCCATAGTGCTGAGAGCCATTTGAACCATTTGAAATGACAGCACACTTATAGATTTAGGTGTATCAAACTATAAGACAGCTTATTTGTCACCTTCCCTTTTCAGTATACAGCAGATCCAGTGAGCATGGTAATTACATCCCTGTCTTTAAATGAGGAATTAACCATTTCGCGTTCATTTATGAACATTATTGTACCAGCTGAAAAATGCTCGTGTCAGAGCACAGAAAAGGTGAAAATGCTCTCCTTTAAGTGACTCTGTCAGAAAGGTAGTAAACTAGCTATCTCAGTCCTCATTCCACATTTCTCACCAGTCATTTTGGCATGTGAACATATTTGCACCCGTTTAGAACAGAACATTCGAAATCCTTTTCCCCTTGTCTCTCTTTGCAGTGAAGCCTTCGTACTCAGCATCTCCCCCTCAATTCCACTTCTCGTTTTCCTCCCTAATGACACTTTCTCCTGTCTCTCTCCCACTGTATTCATCCCTTTCTCTTTTTCTTTCCACTCTTTTTTCCTATCTGACTTTCACTGTCCCACTGCCAACATCTTTGTCCCAATCTTTTTATCTTTCTGTCTGAGAGTATGCTGTCCTTCTCTTCAACCACGATTGTCCCCCCTTCACAGATGTCCTTGGGGATGGTTTTCTTGGGGTTTTGAAACCTAGGTCAGGAAATTTTAACACATGGTTATAAGGGATAGAGCAGAGTGCAGAACTCTTTTTGCTCACCAGGCAGGGAAGGGGGTGGGGGGGTCCAGACACTCTGTCCTCCTCCCCCTGAGCCTATGCATGGTGTCCACTCAACTCTCATTTTCATTTCCTCTTTTCCTCCGACTGCTATCATTTCCATCCGTCTCTCCTTCTCTTTCACTGCCACTGACACACCATCAGTATCTCTTCCCTGTTGGCTCCCACTGCTATTGTCTTCATCCATCTCTCTTTTTCTTTACTGCTACTTTCTCTCTCCCAGCATCACTATCTTCTCTGACTCCCACTGCTACTATCTCCTCTCTGTTCCACAGTCACTGCCTCACTGCTACTGTCCTTCAGCACAAAGAAGCGCTAACATGTTAATATGCCAAAATTTTTGGTGTTTTAGGCAAAATGAGTTTATTATGTACTTCGACACATTTATATACAGGATGATCAAAAAGTCAGTATAATTTTGAAAACTGAATAAATCACGGAATAATGTAGATAGAGAGGAACAAATTGACACACATGCTTGGAATGACATGGGGTTTTATTAGATCCAAAACAATACAAACGTTCAAAAAATGTCCGACAGATGGCGCTTCATCTGATCAGAATAGCAACAATTAGCATAACAAAGTAAGACAAAGCAAAGATGATGTTCTTTACAGGACACGCTCAATATGTCCACCATCATTCCTCAACAATACCTGTAGTCGAGGAATAATGTTGTGAACAGCATTGTAAAGCATGTCTGGAGTTGTGGTGAGGCATTAGCGTCGGATGTTGTCTTTCAGCATCCCTAGAGATGTCTGTCGATCACGATACATTTGGGACTTCAGGTAACTCCAAAGCCAATAATCGCACGGACTGAGGTCTGGGGACCTGGGCGGCCAAGCATGACGAAATTGGCGGCTGAGCACACGATCATCACCAAACGATGTGCACAAGAGATCTTTCACGCGTCTAGCAATACTTTGAATTTTTTTTTGTTCTAATAAAACCCCATGTCATTCCAAGCATGTGTGTCCATTTTTACCTCTCCATCTACATTATTCTGTGGTTTATTAAGTTTTCAAATTTATACTGATTTTTTGATCACCTGGTATTTTGACACACACAAACAACAAATAAGCACACATTATATATGGTTAATACAAAATCGTCTCCTTTCCAACACTTTACATAAAAATGAATAACTATTAGGCTACACCTACAGTGTCTAAAAAAACCCGGTGTGGGATTTGCAAGTACTAAGAATTCCGAATGCCAAAATAAATCTTTGTAAGGTGCTTAAGCCGAATGGCACCAATGAATAATTTCCAGGTCAAGACGATCTGTATGGGCACAAAGTGCTCAGTATAAAGAGACAGCACGTCAAAAAGTTTTATTGGTAAAAAAGTGTTGACTAAAAACACAATTTGGTGACCTCAGTAACCTTGCGGTGACCCCAGAACGTTTGTCACGTGTTCGCTACGTTAAATGTGCATTTACCCCGCAGACCGGAAGTTACGATCATATTTTACGTGCATAAGTAAGTTAACTCTGAAAAAGTTTTAAGATTCCCGAGTACATCATATTAAGAACACACTGCAAAATTCGATTGCAATCAGTGGAAGTTACAGTAGCGGCCATTCCCACTGTCAGTACTTTTGGTATAAAAAATCATGGTTTTCTGGGTTTTCTCAGGAACGGCCCATAAACAAATGGTGGTTTTAAAACCCGCATAAGGCCCACCCTAGACCACACCAAATGAAAAAGAACCAACATTTTCTCAGTTTGTCTGCGGTAGAGAAAGTGTGTAATGTTTAAACTTTGACCCTGTAGCGTAGGATATCTACAGTGTGTCCGCTCTTCAAATGGTCGCTAGGCCAAGTGCTACACAAAACGCCTGACCCCTTGTGCCTGTGATATATATAAATGGACGTATGACCACCTGGAAAATAGCATTTTCCCGCGCGACTTTTTGGAACGTATTGGTATCGTGCATTATCGTTCATGATTCAACTAACAATTATTTAATAACGCTTCGCTCTTCCAAAATATAATGAAAAATATTACTGTGGAACGGTACCTCGGGTATACTGGACAAGTTCAAAAAATGGTTCAAATGGCTCTGAGCACTATGCGACTTAACTTCTGAGGTCATTAGTCGCCTAGAACTTAGAACTAATTAAACCTAACTAACCTAAGGACATCACACACATCCATGCCCGAGGCAGGATTCGAACCTGCGACCGTAGCGGTCACGCGGTTCCAGACTGAAGCGCCTTTAACCGCACGGCCACACCGGCCGGCCTACTGGACAAGTAACACAACCTCAGTCACACAGATTAGTTAACTCCATCCTTGCTATCAGTGTGACAAACGGAAACATATATCGGTTTCAAACATCAATTTTTATAAGAATGTGCAGAGGATATTTGACAACCCCTTTTGTTTAGTGACCTGCGCTGCCGATCGCTGCATCGGTAGAACACCGCTGGATCACTTGCCAGTCTCTTCTCCGTGGGACATGAAACAAACAGAAAAAATATCTTAGTATCATATGCAAAATACGTCATTGAATGTTACACTTTTCTTGCCTATCTGACGTCGTTCAAGTGGAAACTAAGGACGGCGCTGCTCAGTAAAACCTGGAGCGCCACACCGCACGCCGGCAGCACTGCCTCCCGCCACTGCAACCTATCGGTCACAAAGCTATTGTATTCTAGTTCCTCTTCCCGCCAGTAGAGACGGAGTACAGAGAGGGCGCCACACGGCAGCGCCAGTCCCTAAAGAGGCACAACACAGTTACACTGAGGCGTCACAGAGAGCTCACAGAACACGGACTGTACAGTACTTCCGCCACACGTCCTATCCCACAGCCATAGTTATGATCCGCTCCAGACGTGCAGTAAATCATGCTTCCGCCCAACATCATGCAAATATCGAGAGTATATAATTAAAGTGCAACTGTTCACAGAGATCCACTGTGAGCTGTAACTAACCTATGGCAGCGAAACTTGGTAGATATCGTTATGCATTAATACGGAAACGATTTATGCTGGAAAAACAATCTAAATGTTGCCACCAAATGCAAATCTGGAGCTATGAATGCAAGAAAGACGTATAAAAATGTTTCCATATGTAATGAATCAGGATCGAGACATGGGCAGAATGTTGACTTTATTACCAACCGCCGCTTACTCAGTTTGTTGAATATGAGGCATGGACGAGATGGTGCATCCGTAAACTGACGTGATCAACAATTGCTCGCTGTAGTTCCGGTGGAATCTGAGCAGCATGTTCCTGTATACTGGTTTCAGGCCAGGCAGAAACCGAACGAGTCCCTGATAAACGTTTCCTATTATATATCCCGAGAACCAAAGGTCATGTGTATTCGGATCAGGTGATCTTGCAAGCCATCCATCTGGAAAGCCTCTGGAGATAAGACGTTCATGAAAGGTTGCTTTAACCAGATCTTTCACTGGGCGATCTACATGAGGTGTCGCCTCATCTAGCATGAAAACAGTTGCGATCTTCCAAAGCAGGAAACACATGCTGTAGAAGGAGGTCTCGATAACGTGAAGACTTTACGGTACATCTGACAGGCCCTCGGGGGGTATTATCTTCAAAGAAGAACACATCGAGAGTAAAGGTGCTTGTGAATCCACACCACACAGTCGTGTACAACAAGAGCAATGACTCTTCGTGCACAATACGCGGTTTAACAGTACCCAAAATTCGGTAGTCCGGTGTATTGATTGCACCCTGTAATGTAAAATGTCCCTCATCTCTGCACAAAATATTGCCCGGCCACAAGCCATCAACTTCCATCCGTGCAAGAAACCGAAGAGCAAATTCAGAACGTTGCTATGATCATGAGGCTTCAGTTGCTGCATCTGGGTCTTGTACGCGTGCCAGTGTAAAATAGACCCTAAGACGTTCCGTACTATTGACCATGGTATGGACAATTCTCGTAACACCGCAAGAACGCTAGCACTACCCGGAGGACGTGCTGCGTGGTCAGTTCCAGTAACAGCAACCCTGTCAATAACTTCCAGCGCAATAGTAAGCCATCTTCTTCCAGGTGCCACACAAAGTTCACCCGTGTTTTGGGATTTCATCATCTTCTTCTTTAAACCATTAAACGAGTCGGCTATACTCTCTCAATGCAGCACTTTAATTGCTGCCGTAAAACAGTTTCATTCGCAGTGCACGGTCTCTCTTCTCTATAGCCATACTGTTCATTCACGTAATGGATTGTCAAATGACAGCGTGGATCTCATACCGTCATACAATTCACAGTGCCAGGTTTGCACCTGGTGGCAAAAAAAATGACTAATTTTTTTCATTGTTAATCAGTTCTGCATGAACGCATTAGCACATCTACCAAGTTTCGCTGCCATATGATAATTACAGCCAACACCAGACCTCGTTTAGCAGATGCACTTTATGAAACTTCCTGGCAGATTAAAACTGTGTGCCGGTCCGAGACTCGAACTCGGGACTTTGACTTTCGAGTCTCGGTCCGGCACACAGTTTTAATCTACCAGGAAGTTTCATACCAGCGCACACTCCGCTCCACGCTGAAAATATCATTCTGGAAACATCCCCCAGGCTGTGGCTAAGCCATGTCTCCGCAATATCCTTTCTTTCAGGAGTGCTAGTTCTGCAAGGTTCGCAGGAGAGCTTCTGTGAAGTTTGGAAGGTAGGAGACGAGGTACTGGCGGAATTAAAGTTGTGAGGACGAGTCGTGAGTCGTGCTTGGGTAGATCAGTTGGTACAGCACTTGCCCGCGAAAGGCAAAGGTCCCGAGTTCGAGTCTCGGTCCGGCACACAGTTTTAATCTGCCAGGAAGTTTCATATCAGCGCACACTCCGCTGCAGAGTGAAAATATCATTCGAGATGCACTTTAATTATAACCAACCGGTAGTTCTCAAGTAAACATTCGTCCGCCAATCGCAGATAAAAAGCGGACTCAAGGCTCCTCTCTGTCAGCGTCACAGCCTCAGACAGCGTCGATAGTCAGCAATGTCGTGGCAGGAGTTACCCACCGTCGCCACTAGCACCGCCAGATAGGATTGGCCAGCAGTCACGTTAGTCATTGTTAACTGGATTCAGAAACAGGCCAGTGTTTATAGTTTGCGATCGTTAATAATGTTTCTACGCGTCATCTTCGTACGCAAGTTAGGTACACTGAAGAGCCAAAGAAACTGGTACACCTGCCTAATATCGTTTAGGACCCCCGCGAGCACGCAGAAATGTCGCAACGCGACGTGGCATGGACTCGACTAATGTCTGAAGTTGTGCTGGAGGGAACTGACCCCATGAATCCTGCAGGGCTGGCCAAACATCCGTAACAGTACGAGAGGTGGACCTCTCTTCTGAACAGCACGTTGCAAGGCATCGCAGATATGCTCAGTAATGTTCACGTCTGGGGAATCTGGTGGCCAGTAGAAGTATTTAAACTCAGAAGAGTGTTCCTGGAGCCACTCTGTAGCAATTCTGGACGCGTGTGTTGTCACATTGTCCTGCTGGAATTGCCCAAGCACAATGCACATGAATGGATGCAGGTGATCAGACAGAATGCTTACGTAAGTGCCACCTGTCAGAGTCACATTCAGAAGTATCAGGGGTCTCTTACCACTCCAACTGCACACACCCCATACCATTACAGAGCCACCACTAGCTTGAACATTCCGCTGCTGATATGCAAGGCCCTTGGGTTCATGAGGCTGTCTTCATAGTCGTACACATCCATCCACTCGATACGATTGGAAACGAGACTCGTCCGACAAGGCAACATGTTTCCAGTCATCAACAGTCCAATGTCGCTGTTGAGAGGCTCAGGCGACGCGTAAAACTTTGTGTCGTGCAGTCGTCTAGGGTACACGAGTGGGCCTTCGACTCCTAAATCCCGTATCGATGACGTTTCGTTGAATCGTTCGGACGCTGACACTTGTTGATGACCCAGTAATGAAATCTCCATCAATTTGCGGAAGGGTTGCACTTCTGTCAGGTTGAACGATTCTCTTCAGTCGTCGTTGGTACCGTTCTCGCAGGATCTTTTTCCGGTCGCAGCGATGTCGGAAATTTGATGCTTTACCGGATTCCTGATATTCGCGGTTGTTGTTGTTGTGGTCTTCAGTCCTGAGACTGGTTTGATGCAGCTCTCCATGCTACTCTATCCTGTGCAAGCTTCTTCATCTCCCAGTACCTACTGCAGCCCACATATTTCTGAATCTGCTTAGTGTATTCATCTCTTGGTCTCCCTCTACGATTTTTACCCTCCACGCTGCCTTCCAATACTAAATTGGTGATCCCTCGATGTCTCAGAACATGTCCTACCAACCGATCCCTTCTTCTAGTCAAGTTGTGCCACAAGCTCCTCTTCTCCCCAATTCTATTCAATACCTCCTCATTAGTTATGTGATCAACCCACTCGTGCACTCGTGAAATGGTCGTACGGGAAAATCCCCACCTCATCGCTACCTCGGACCTGTGTCCCATCTGCTGTTCGCCGACTGTACCACCACGTTCAAACTCATTTAAATCTTGATAAGCTGAAGTTGTAGCAGCAGCAACCGGTCTAACAACTGCGTCAGACACTTATATAGGCGTTGCCGACCGAGCGCCGTATTCTGCCTGTTTACATATCGCTGTGCTTGAATAAGCATGCCTATACCAGTTTCTTTGGCGCTTCAGTGTATAATATTATTGAAATTTCTAATAGTAAGCTACAGATACTTGTACCTTTATCTGTGTTGTCAACATTTTCTGTCGGTGTCTCATTCCATTTATTGGGCCCTATGACGAGGAACAGTTCAGTTGCTGCGTTCCTAACAAGCTACCCCAATAACAGCAAGTACACTGCTTGACAACTGCTACGGAACAGAGAAAAATGAAAGGCAATGGGGGACGACATGAAACAGAGAACATACGAAACAGAGGAGGATAGATATACTTTATAACGAAAAATGGTACTGTTTTCACTACATAGCAAAGTAGCATAACAGACATAAATAACATTCACGTTTGGCGCAAGTCAGACTCCCAACAAGCGGCCGAGTTGAATGAAAATCATTGACATATAAACAACTGTGTGGTTGCTTGTTTCTGTGTTTATTTGTATCTTGATAGCTTCTTCCGCCTGTTGAGTTTTCCAGCATTAGTCAATAATCGATAAAATTTTCGTACTTTTTGCCACCCAGAATTGATAGGCGAGCTGTGTTACAGTCAGCAGAGAGATATTTCTGAAATTTGCATTGCCTCGTCCATCGATGAGTATGGGGACAACAAAGTAGAATTTCGAAAATAGCGAAACGTTTTCCTTTTGAGAGTGGTCTTCTTGCAGTTTTCGCAACAACGTTGGCTTTAATATCGGTAGACTGGGGATTCGAGGTATAGGAGCGAGCCATCACATTTCACAAATGGTTCAAATGGCTCTGAGCACTATGGGACTTAACTTCTGAGGTCATCAATCCTCTAGAACTTAGAACTACTTAAACCTAACTAACCTAAGGACATCACACACATCCATGCCAGAGGCAGGATTCGAACCTGCGACCGCAGTGGTCGGGCGGTTCCAGACTGTAGCACCTAGAACCGTTCGGCCACTCAGAGAGTCCCAACAGAAACGTCGATATCGAACTCTCAGTAAGGAGTACGCTCTCTTCGGGCACTAATGGAAATCTTTTTGGAAATTTGTCGTAAGGTCTTATGGGACCAAACTGCTGAGGTCATCGGTACCTTACAAGGGGAGGCCGCCAATTGTGAAATTCAGATTCGATTCATACTGCGCATAATAAAAGCTCATGGCCAGAGGTGTAATGTGGCAAAGCACCAAGATGCACTTCTCAGCCGTTGTCGAGAAAATCGACAGTTAAAACAAACCGTTGCGGTGAAATACTCTCTACGATTACACGATTAATAACTTTCTACAGCGTCGTGGTGCAGCGGTAAGCGCTCGGGCTCGTAATCCGAAGGTCGCCAGATCGAATCTCACGCTATGCAACCTTTTTTTAGTATTTGTTTTTTGTTATTATATATATATATATATATATATATATATATATATATAATTCCCGGCAATCAGTTTCAACAATTATGCATATAATTTGTTGAGAGTCGTTTGTCGTGGAAAAACTGGCGACTTCGAACATCATTATGTTTTCCGTAAACAAAGTTGTATTTCCAGAATGAGATTTTCACTCCGCAGCGGAGTGTGCGCTGATATGAAACTTCCTGGCAGATTAAAACTGTGTGCCCGACCGAGACTCGAACTCGGGACCTTTGCCTTTCGCGGGCAAGTGCTCTACCAACTGAGCTACCGAAGCACGACTCACGCCCGGTACTCACAGCTTCACTTCTGCCAGTACCTCGTCTCCTACCTTCCAAACTTTACAGAAGCCCCCAGGCTGGGCTAAGCCATGTCTCCGCAATATCCTTTCTTTCAGGAGTGCTAGTTCTGCAAGTTTCGCAGGAGAGCTTCTGTAAAGTTTGGAAGGTAGGAGACGAGGTACTGGCAGAAGTGAAGCTGTGAGTACCGGGCGTGAGTCGTGCTTCGGTAGCTCAGTTGGTAGAGCACTTGCCCGCGAAAGGCAAAGGTCCCGAGTTCGAGTCTCGGTCGGGCACACAGTTTTAATCTGCCAGGAAGTTTCAAAGTTGTATTTCACAAATGTTATTAATTGTCTTCATAATGTTAACCACGTATAGTTAACGGAAGACGTAGAAACGATATTCCGAAACGAATACGTATAGCGCAAGTCAAACGTTCGAATTAGAATAGAGACTCCACGAACACAAATTTGCTGTGGCAGGTATGAAATATAAACTCCGTTACTCGCTCGTTACACTTGAAGAACAGACGTTGAATGGGCCGAAACGAGCCGCCGCATAACTAGCGTAGTTGCCTGCTAACTTCGAAAGAAGATAGATGCGGTCCCTAGCGCAACTTATAACATCGTCAAAAATCAGTGCGGACGGGAGAGCTTTGGTACACCTTGTTAAACAAACGGAAAAATGGAGGCGGTACAATTGGAGAGCGATCCGCCTTCACCAACACGCATAAGCAATTCATGAATTACAAGAAACTAATTATAAAAAAAATTGCATGGCACGAGATTCGATCCGGCGACCTTTGGATTAAGAACCCGAGAGCTTACCGCTGCGCCACGACGCTACAGAAAATTATTAATCGTAGAGACTATTTCACCGCAACGGTTCTTTTACCTGTCGATTTTCTCGACAACGGCTGAGAAGTGCGTCTTGGTGCTTTGCCACATTACACCTCTGGCCATGAGCTTTTATTATGCGCAGTATGAATCGAATATGAATTTCATAATTGGCGGCCTCCCCTTGTTAGTTTAACTTAAGCTAACTTACGCTAAGGACAACACACACACCAATTCCCGAGGGACGGCTCGAATCTCCGACGGGGGCAGCCGTGCAGACCGTGACTAGGCGCCCAGACCACTCGGCTACCCCGCGCGGCTACACTAATGGACATTTTGCACCTGTTATCCATGCTGGCTACCAGACTGTTGAAGGTGCTTGGTGGGTATTGCCCCACTCCTCTCTCTCGGCCACTTCCAGTTAAAGAAAAAATGGCTCTAAGCACTATGGGACTTAACATCTGAGGTCATCAGTCCTTTAGACTTAGAACTACTTAAACCTAACTAACCTAAGGACATCACACACATCCATACCCGAGGCAGTATTCGAACCTGCGGCCGTAGTAGCCGCGTCGTTCCCGACCGAAGCGCCTAGAACCGCTCGGCCACAGCGGCCAGCGATCTACTGCAGGCTGTTGTTAGTGGAAGGACCACTTCTTCTTCATACTTCATACAGAAGCGAACAGGCAAATCATTAGGTCCAATAGCCTTTCCCCTGTCGAGCTATTTGAGGTGATTTTCAGTTGCACACTAATCTATCTTTATGTATATGTATAATATTCTAATCACTGTGACAGTCGAAAGTAGGAAGCAATTTGAGGTCTCACCAATATGAGAAGAGAATTTAGTGTTTCAGCCCTCCTTTTTACTATCTCTAGTTTCGATGCCATCATAATTAACAAACATACAGACAGATGAATTTGTACCATTTCTTGGTTTTTAATTTCAATAAGGACTTTACAAAATTCATATAATTTAATTCATAGTACCTAAAGTGGTGACTGTTGGGAAAAACATCAAGTTTTGTCTAGAGTAGTTCGCTAATGCCGAATCGCACCGGAAGGAGCGCTAGTGGCAGTTGTGTTAAAGATGGCTGCCTGCATTGTGCCCGAGCGTGCTAGCTGTGTGTTTTGGTTTGAAGAATCGAAGTCGGCGACAACTGTTCAGCGTAATTTCTGTACCAAGCACGCTAAAGATTCTCCTAGTAGGCCTACAGTATATGAGTGGCGTAAATGTTTTGTAGAAACAGGGTGCTCGGTAAGACATGTGAAATCATCGGGTCGTCCAGGCACATCTGACGACGTCGTTGAGCAAGTGAGACAAAGTTTAAGTTGTAGTAGTAGTAGTAGTAGTAGTAGCTTTATTCATCTGTAGATCTCTTTTTACAAGGATATAGGACATCTCAAAGTATTTACAAATTTAGATCAATTTAAAATAAGCTAATTCGTATACACATATATTTACAGACTCCTAGTTAGAGACAATCATTAGATTTACTCCTGGTAAATAATGTAATGCCACATTGTTCACTCATATCTCACTATCAGTCACTACACACACTATACACACGTTGTTTCATAACACTTTACTCACTACACACACAGACACACACACACACACACACACACACACACACACACACACTGGTGATCTCTGAGCCATTTTCTGTACTGCAACTTCCCATTTGCTATCCCGATAAACAGAGTCAGCATCCCTCCATAATGAATGAGATGTTGATCTCAGAAAGAGGAAGAGGTGTTAGTATTGTGCTATGCATAGCTTGGGGGTAAGTATTTCTAGAAAGGAAAAAAATAAGGAAAAAAACATGAAGTGAAGGTGTCATGTAGAATGTTGCAAATTTTATAATCACTATTATTATTATTATTTATTTGTATAACATTTTTATCAAACCCCTACTCTGTTCTATCTAAGTAATCCTTCAATGTATAAAATGTATTGCATAATAGGTACTTTTTAGCTGCCTTTTTAAATAAGTGTATTTTTGCAATATCTTTAATCTCTTTTGGTAATTTATTGTACAGTTTTATTCCTTTGTAGAAAATTCTGTTTTGAGTTTTATGTTTATTTTTTCTTGATAAATGTGAGTCTATCTCTTGTTGTACGGTCATGGACAGAGCTGTTTGTGCAGTAATTACCAATGTTATTTTTGATGTGTACAAGTGAGTGGCAAATGTATTCACATGGAGCAGTTAAAATCCCCAGTGTTCTGAACATATCTTTACAATGAGCTCGACTAGTATTTTTGGTTATTACTCTTATGGCTCTTTTCTGTAGTTTGAAAATTGTGTTCATATTTTGTGCATTTGTTCCCCAAAAAAGAATTCCATAGCTAAGAATTGAGTTTACATATGAATAATATGTTACTAAAAGACACTGCATCTTACAGACTGATGATAGGATTCTGAGGGCATAACATGCTGATGACATTCTGTTTACAAGTACTTTTGTGTGTTCACACCACTTCAACTGAGAATCAATATTTATTCCTAGAAATTTTGCATTTGTTACACAGTCTATAGAGGTGCCATCTACATTTAATTTAACATTTTCATTTTTCCTCTTCAAACTGAAATTCATGGCATTAGTTTTCTTTATGTTCAATGTCGCATTCTTACTTATTGACCAATCATAAAATTCCTTGAGAGTTTCATTTGCTTTCTCGGCAAGGAGTTCTCTTGTTTTCTCAGTGACTATAATATTGCTGTCATCAGCAAAGAGGATTTTTTCAGTATGAGTAACACAACTGGGAAAGTCATTGATGCATATCACGAACAGTAATGGTCCGAATATGCTATCTTGCAAAACCCCTATAGTAATGTATTTTGGTTCTGATAAGTGTTTTATTAAATGTTTAGATCTACTTGAAGTATGTTATCTATACTCTTTGTACCCTATCTGATAAGTATGATCGAAACCAGTCGTTAGCTATCCCTCTTATTCCTATAGCTTCTAATTTATTTAATAGAATCTTGTGGTCGACTGTATCAAACGCCTTAGAACGATCCAGAAATGTGCCTGTGACACACTCATCTTTATCAAGAGCATCAAGTACAACTTTTGTGAATTCTACTATGGCTGACTCTGTATTTTTGCCACTTCGGAAACCGAACTGTTATTCGCTTAAATGATTGTATTTATTCAGGTAATTCATTAAATTGTCTTTCATAATTGCTTCTATTATTTTTGAGACTGTTGACAGCAGGAAAATGCGTCAGTAATTTTGTATGTCTTCTTCATTACCTTCCTTAAGCAAAGGTACAACTCTTGCCTGTTTTAACTGCTCTGGAAATGTCCCTGATGAGAAGGATTCATTTATTATATTTGTTAAGTGGCCTTGTATAATTCCTATGCATTGTTGCAGTACACACATTGGTACTTCATCTAAGCCTACTGACTTTTTATTTTTTAGTTTTTGATTTGTTTTGTCAACAGACCTGCGAAATCGACCCGGCGTGCATCTCGTGTACTGCAAATCCCACATACGACTGTTTGGTGTGTGTTGAGAAACCGCTTGTATTTGAAACCGTACAGACTGACGATCGTACAAGCAATAAAAGACACTGATAAAATTGCTTGCAAGAACTTCTGTCCGGATATGTTAAATCGATTACATGAGAATGAACATTTCTTGGACAAAATCTTTTCTGGCGAGTCGACTCTTCACTTAAGTGGAAACGTTAACACACATAACTGTAGGATTTGGGGCAGTGAATATCCACATCAAACATTCCAACATGTTTGTGATAGCCGTAAACTGAACGTTTTTTGTGCACTGAGCAAGAACAAAGTGTGTGGCCCCCGTTTTTCCGTGAGAGAACGATGAACGGGAGTGTACCTGGATATGTTACAACAATTTTTGATACCACAGATGGATGAGGATGGCCATGCAAGATGGTACACCACCCCACCACCTGGCCGACGTCCGGAATTTCCTCAGTGACCGCTTTCCAGGTCAATGGATTGGCCGTGATGCGCCAATTGCATGGCCCCCACGTTTCTCGTACCTGACACCACTCGATTTTTTTATATTGGGAATTCATCAAGGATATCGTGCTTGCACCTTCTGTGCTGGCTTCTCTGCCTGAACTTAGAGCAAGAATTTACGCCGCCACTGAGCAAGTTACAACCGCAATGCTACAGCGGGTTTGGGAAGAAATTGACTTCCGATGGGATGTGGCAGGATAACCAACGGAAGCCACTTACAACATCTTTAGTTTAAGGAGAAAAACGTGTCGTGTTTCCCTACAAAATAACACTAAACCACGCTCTATATCTTCTTTCAATAAATTTATACGAATTTTTAATTTTGAAAGTCCTTATTCTGTTTTGTTGGGTTTACAATGTGAATCTCTTAGCTTTTGCAGTAAATTCCTAATTTTGTTACTGAACCATGCTGAGTTCCTCTCACCCCTTACTATCATCCATGGCACAAATATACTTGCGCATGGTCAAAAAAAGTCTGATATTCTGCCAGAGATCCTCGACAGCCTCCTCTCAAGAGGTGATTGTTTGATACTGACTGGTCACATGGTTTCTTCTCATTTTCCTGTTTCACTTGTTAAATGTATATATCTTTCCACCTTCTTTAATTTAACATTCAACACCAGTGAGCAGTAACGCTATAACAGCCTTGCGGTTACTGATTCATATCTCTGCGTTTACTGAGCACGTTCATCTGTGTCTGCCACGTATTCTTGTAATTTTTCCATCCTTTTATTCCCATTGCACCTTATTCACTCTGTTACTTTACCTGTAGCTGGTTTGTTCTGTACTATTTAATATTACCTTTTTTCCATAAAGCATGTACACATCTACAAATTCCCAGAGTCCACGGTGTCTTCCATATATAAGGGACGATCAAAAAGCTGCCTTTTTGGGTGTTGGTTCAGCGTACATGCAACGTAGCGCCACTCCGATGCCGGTATATAACCACTGACAAGTAGGTTAAAAGTGGTTCAAATGGCTCTGAGCACTATGGGACTTAACATCGATGGTCATCAGTCCCCTAGAACTTAGAACTACTTAAACCTAACTAACGTAAGGACAGCACACAACACCCAGTCATCACGAGACTGACAAGTAGGAATAGAATTAGTGTGGCGGCCGTGTCTTTTCGACGTGCTTGCGGTAAATACAGAAACGTGAACTATGGCGACGTTATTATCAAATGCGTCCAGACTAGACCAACGTGCTGTTATTCTTTTCTTGGCATCCGAAACACAAACACCATTAGACCTCCGTCGGAGTGTGAAGAATGTGTACGGGGTCGAAAACACCGCTGTTTTATGGTACACCAAGTTCCGTCCTAGTTACGACTCGACACAAGATGCCGTTCGATCTGAGAGATTAGCTTTATCCATTACGGTCAACAACAATCGGTTGCAGTGGTGTCATAATGACTTTCTGGAGACTAGAAATCTACTCTGTAGGAATCAGCATGGGTTTCGAAAAAGACGATCGAGTGAAACCCAGCTCGCGCTATTCGTCCACGAGACTCAGAGGGCCATAGACACGGGTTCCCAAGTAGATGCCATGTTTCTTGACTTCCGCAACGCGTTTGATACTGTTCCCCGCAGTCGTTTAATGAGCAACGTAAGAGCATATGGACTATCAGACCAATTGTGTGATTGGATTGAAGAGTTCCTAGATAACAGATCGCAGCATGTCATTCTCAATGGAGAGAAGTCTTCCGAAGTAAGAGTGATTTCAGGTGTGCCGCATGGGAGTGTCGTAGGACCGTTGCTATTCACAATATATATAAATGACCTTGTGGATAACATCGGAAGTTCACTGAGGCTTTTTGCGGATGATGCTTTAGTATATCGAGGAGTTGTAACAATGGAAAATTGTACTGAAATGCAGGAGGATCTGCAGCGAATTGACGCATGGTGAAGGGAATGGCAATTGAATCTCAATGTAGACAAGTGTAATGTGCTGCGAATACATAGAAAGAAAGATCCTTTATATTTAGCTACAGTATAGCAGGTCAGTAACTGGAAGCCGTTAATTCCATGAATTAGCTGGGAGTAGGCATTAGGAGTGATTTAAAATGGAATGACCATATAAAATTAATCGTCGGTAAAGCAGATGTCAGACTGAGATTCATTGGAAGAATCCTAAGGAAATGCAATCCGAAAACAGAGGAAGTAGGTTACAGTACACTTGTTCCCCCACTGCTTGAATACTGCTCACCGGTGTGGGATCCGTACCAGACAGGGTTGATAGAAGAGATAGAGAAGATCCAACGGAAAGCTGCGCGCTTCGTTACAGGATCATTTAGTAGTCGCGAAAGCGTTACGGAGCTGATAGATGGACTCCAGTGGAAGACTCTGCAGGAGAGACGCTCAGTAGCTCGGTACGGGCTTTTGGTGAAGATTCGAGAACATACCTTCACCGAGGAGTCAAGCAGTATAATCACTCCCTCATACGTATATCTCGCGAAGAGACCAGGAGGATAAAATGAGAGAGATTAGAGCAGACACAGAGTCATACCGACAATCTTTCTTTCCACGAACAATACGAGACTGGAATAGAAGGTAAAACCGATAGAGGTACTCAAGGTACCCTCCGCCACACACCGTCAGGTGGCTTGCGGAGTATGGATGTAGATGTAGATGTAGATATCCATCGTCCCCTCGCCCGAAGAATTCAAGAGTCAGCCGCCTGCTGGAAAGGTGACGCTCACCCTGTTTTTTGATTATCGGGGCCCAAGGCTCACTGACTTCAGGGAACCTGGTGCCTCCATCACTGGGGAACGGTGCTGCCCGACGCTCGAGAAATTACGGTGTGCATTTAAGGCGATAATGGCTGCCGCTGCTTCATGATAATGCACGTCCCCACACGTAAATGTCTTAACGCAGAAGTTAGGCGAACGCGATTGGGAGACTATCGAGCTCCCGCCATATAGTCCTGATCTCTACCCATGCGATTATCGCGCCTTTGGCACCCTAAAAAAGGCCTTGAAGGGACGACGATTCCTGTCGGACGATGGTGTGCAGCAGGCAGTTCCGGTCTTCGTCGTTCAACAGGACGCGTAGAACACCTGTGTTACCATAAGAATATCTTCAATATGGTGCATTGGTGGCACGATTTCCTTAATGCCTACGGCAGTTTTGTCTGATTGCCACACCTATTCTGGGCTGTATGGCATTCGAAAGGAAAATTTTTGATCGCCTCAATTATACGAATACTGTGAACATTTGAAAATACCTAAAGCTTGTAATATTCACTGACGCCCGATGTCCTATTTTAAAGCATGTCGTGGCAGCCAAAGCATCACATGTCAAAGATGATACTGCAGAGAATAAGAATGAATGAGTTAAAGCAATGATTCACGAGGCGACCTTTGAAGCTCTGAAGATACACTCCTGGAAATGGAAAAAAGAACACATTGACACCGGTGTGTCAGACCCACCATACTTGCTCCGGACACTGCGAGAGGGCTGTACAAGCAATGATCACACGCACGGCACAGCGGACACACCAGGAACCGCGGTGTTGGCCGTCGAATGGCGCTAGCTGCGCAGCATTTGTGCACCGCCGCCGTCAGTGTCAGCCAGTTTGCCGTGGCATACGGAGCTCCATCGCAGTCTTTAACACTGGTAGCATGCCGCGACAGCGTGGACGTGAACCGTATGTGCAGTTGACGGACTTTGTGCGAGGGCGTATAGTGGGCACGCGGGAGGCCGGGTGGACGTACCGCCGAATTGCTCAACACGTGGGGCGTGAGGTCTCCACAGTACATCGATGTTGTCGCCAGTGGTCGGCGGAAGGTGCACGTGCCCGTCGACCTGGGACCGGACCGCAGCGACGCACGGATGCACGCCAAGACCGTAGGATCCTACGCAGTGCCGTAGGGGACCGCACCGCCACTTCCCAGCAAATTAGGGACACTGTTGCTCCTGGGGTATCGGCGAGGACCATTCGCAACCGTCTCCATGAAGCTGGGCTACGGTCCCGCACACCGTTAGGCCGTCTTCCGCTCACGCCCCAACATCGTGCAGCCCGCCTCCAGTGGTGTCGCGACAGGCGTGAATGGAGGGACGAATGGAGACGTGTCGTCTTCAGCGATGAGAGTCGCTTCTGCCTTGGTGCCAATGATGGTCGTATGCGTGTTTGGCGCCGTGCAGGTGAGCGCCACAATCAGGACTGCATACGACCGAGGCACACAGGGCCAACACCCGGCATCATGGTGTGGGGAGCGATCTCCTACACTGGCCGTACACCACTGGTGATCGTCGAGGGGACACTGAATAGTGCACGGTACATCCAAACCGTCATCGAACCCATCGTTCTACCATTCCTAGACCGGCAAGGGAACTTGCTGTTCCAACAGGACAATGCACGTCCGCATGTATCCCGTGCCACCCAACGTGCTCTAGAAGGTGTAAGTCAACTAGCCTGGCCAGCAAGATCTCCGGATCTGTCTCCCATTGAGCGTTTGGGACTGGATGAAGCGTCGTCTCACGCGGTCTGCACGTCCAGCACGAACGCTGGTCCAACTGAGGCGCCGGGTGGAAATGGCATGGCAAGTCGTTCCACAGGACTACATACAGCATCTCTACGATCGTCTCCATGGGAGAATAGCAGCCTGCATTGCTGCGAAAGGTGGATATACACTGTACTAGTGCCGACATTGTGCATGCTCTGTTGCCTGTGTCTATGTGCCTGTGGTTCTGTCAGTGTGATCATGTGATGTATCTGACCCCAGGAATGTGTCAAAGTTTCCCCTTCTTGGGACAATGAATTCACGGTGTTCTTATTTCAATTTCCAGGAGTGTAGAAACAAATTTGGGAAAAAGTGGAGGAATGCATGATGAAATGAGGAAGGAGATGAATTGGTGAAGATGAAGACGGTGGCGTACAATAAATGACTTAGCATTCAGCTTGATGAAGATCGTAAAACATTAGAATTAAAGGGAAAGAAACACATAGGTCGTTATTAAAGCTGAAAATGAGGCGTGGCAGAAAGGGGGAGAAGTACTAGAGCAAGCAGAGTGCGGAAGGTATTGAGGACGATGCGATTTGAAAATAAGGATAGTGATGGTGCTCTGCTCTAATAAGCATGGAGAAGTGGGTAAAGTTCACGGAGAAGAGAAAGCTGTTCATATGACGAACGTCAAATTTGACAGAAGAAAGTGAATAATCATGTACACGTCAGATAACCTTGCAAAATGTTTATAAAGTTATGAAGCATATGAACTGAGAAATGACCGGGATCGGTTGAAATAAACACAGAATTAATCAAGGCAGCTCCTACGACTTTTTATTATGTCTTGGCCCAGCTATTGATTTTGGAAGGGGACGAGATACCCAATGAATCGAAAAAAGTACGTTATTTCTTCAGTCTATAAGAAGGAGTATAAACAAGGCTGTGGAAATAATAATCGGAGTACAGACTTAAGAGTGATGGCATCACAAGCACGATTATACGGGAGAATCTTAAAAGAAAGATTAGAGATGGATGCTGTAATACCTGAAGCACGGAATGGTTTTAGACCAGGGCGTTCATGTATTGTTGGAATGTTCACAGTGCGGAATCTAATAGAGAAGGGAACTGCCAAATGGATAGAGAACCATTTAGTCTTCTTGGATTTGCGGAAGGCTTATGGTACGGTGCCAGAAAACTATATGTGGGCAAGTATGAGGAACAGTAGAGTTTCAACTACTTACATGAAAGCAGATAAACAGTTCTATACGCACTGTGTGATTGTTGTCAAAGTAGGAAACTCAGTGTCACCGGAATTTCATGTTACAAAAGGGCTACGCCGTAGCACCGATGCTATTTAAAAACTGTGTGGAGGAAACACTTAAGGCTTGGAGGAGGAAAATGTGAACGCATGGGAGTAACCGTGTACGACGAAATCTTGTATACACATCTCTTCGCTGATGACGAGGTCATCGTAGCAGGGGATCAGGATGATGATGACGATGATGATGATGATGATGATGATGATGAGTAGATGGCCGGCCGCGGTGGTCTCGCGGTTCTAGGCGCGCAGTCCGGAACCGTGCGACTGCTACGGTCGCAGGTTCGAATCCTGCCTCGGGCATGGATGTGTGTGATGTCCTTAGGTTAGTTAGGTTTAAGTAGTTCTACGTTCTAGGGGACATAACCACAGCAGTTGAGTCCCATAGTGCTCAGAGCCATTTGAACCATTTTTTGATGAGTAGATGCTTCGGAAGTTAAAATAGGAATATCGATGATGAGGCTTCACAATTAGCTGACAAAAACCGAATATCAGAACGTTGGAAACAATACCTTGACGGATCAGGAGGTTGGAGCCGGTAAGACCAGGAGTTGTAAGTCTTAAGTATCTGGCGGGTATGATATCATCAAACAGAAAAAGAGAAGAACATGTAAACGATACATTTACACAGGGCAAGAGGGCCCTACGACAACTGAACTCGTTCCTTTGGAATAACAAAAAGACCATACAGGTCACGCCGTTCAATTGCTGAAAACACCGCACATACGCAGCAGAAATATGGGTAGAGAACAAGCTTCAAAGGAACAGGTTGCTTGCACTAAAGATGGACTATTCGAGGCGGGATCGTGTACCAAATACCAACATAATAGAGGCTATTGGCGTCGATAAATCAATAATAGGCACCATAGAGATTAAATGTCAAAAATGGTATGGACGTTAATTTATGACATGTGGGGTAATGCATAGCCAAAGTGACTGTATGGACGACACGTGGAAGAAACGATCAAGGCCGCGCAACCACGTCGAATGTCTGCGAGAGCGCCGCATTACAACCGCTCGGCGAGTCCTGGCAGGTTATTCCCCGGATGTTTTGCTCCCAAGCGAGTGGGATGACCGCACACTGGCTGTGGGGAAGTCCGCAGCGTCGAGTCTGTGATCCAACAAGGTGGTCTTGTCTCACATCTCTCTATTAACCGATTCATAATGCGTGTGATCCGCTCCGCTGGATCCGCGCTTAGCTTTCATTACGACGATGGACCCAGCCGGTGACGTACCGTCTGCTCACAATCTTCGGTTAATAAAGGCGTCTTCTCTTTCAGCGAACGCAAGAGATACCTACGCAGCACAGAAGCCCTACCATCTCAGCTGTATACATTACCAAAAATCCATAAAGAGAGTGTACCATTAACAACTGTAAGTGTTGCTGGCTCATCGACTCGAACTAGCAAAACACTTAGCATCTCTGCTTCAGTAGCATGTGGGAAAGACCGACACAAATATAAAAAGATCCAGATATTTAACTGAGAAATTGAATAAACTAATACTACGAATAACACGACATTTTGGTCAGCTCTTGTGTTGCTTTTTTGTCTGCCAAAGTACCACTCAGTGTCTCTGTGGAGAATATCCGTTCCTGTAACAACAATATTCTCAGAATATCACAATTCGGGTTTCACAAGAGTTACTCTACTGAGAATGCCATTTACATGTTCACTCACCAACATTTACAAGCATTAAACAATAAAACAATGCCGGTTGGTATTTTCTGCGACGTGTCTAAAACATTTACCTGAAGTATTTGTCTGCATCACAGTATTCTCCTAGATAAATTGAAATTTAATGCATTTACGGTATACCCAACCAATGAATAATGTCATATCTAAAATCCAGAAATTTGTGCTTAGTAATTCAACAAATATAGTCCGGGGAGATTATCCTCACGGAGAGAAATCCCGTATGATGTTCCCAACCTACTATTGTTCCTCGCATATGTAAACGATCTTCTGTCTAATATACAACAAGCAGAATCAGTTCTTTTTTTCGATGACCCTAGTACTGTAATCAGTCCAACCATATACACAGAAACAGAAGAAATGATACACCATGTTCTTAAAAGTGTCATTGACTAGTTTTCTGCGAACGGTCTAACCCTCAGTTTTAAAAAAAGATACAACACATTCAGTTCTCCACATCTAAGGTTACTACACGAATGATACGTATAACACATGGTGAGGAAATAATACATAGAGTGTAAACTTCAAAATTGTTAGGATTCCATGTTGATCAGAATTTAAACTGGGAAAAGCACATTTGGGATCTCTTGAATCAATTTAGTTCAGACACATTTGTGTTTAGAACCATTGCAGGTGCTGAGGAGAGACAAATCAGTAAGATGAGTTATTTTCATTCAGTAATGTCTTATGGAATAATGATCTAGGGTAGCTCACCTTTAAAAAAGAATGTCTTCTTTCCTCAGAAACGTACCGTAAGAATAATATGTTGTGCCCACCTACGGAATCTCGTAGACATCCGTTTAGGGAGTTGCGTATTCTGATTACTGTTTCACAATATGTTTATTCCCTGATGAACTTCGTTGTAAATAATGAACTGCAGTTCAGACGGAACAATAATGTACGTAATAATAACACCAGATGGAAAAATAACATTCATTGTGCCTTTTTAAGATTGTCTTCAGCACAAAAAGAGTTTCACAATACCACAATCGACATTTATGCTCATTTACGCACTGATATAGACTGTCTGACACATAGAAAAGTAAAATCTGAAACAAACGGAAAAAGTTGCAATTACTACTCCACAAAAGAATTTCTGTTATTTTGCCGCGCGGTATTAGCCGAGCGGTCTCAGACGCTGCAGTCATGGACTGTATGGCTGGTCCCGGCGGAGGTTCGAGTCCTCCCTCGGGCATGGGTGTGTGTTTTTGTCCTTAGGATACTTTAGGTTAAGTAGTGTGTAACCTTAGGGACTGGTGACCTTAGCAGTTAAGTCCCATAAGATTTCACACACATTTTGAACATTTCTGTTATTTTAATCGCCGGCCGGAGTGGCCGAGCGGTTAAAGGCGCTACAGTCTGGAACCGCACGACCACTACGGTCGCAGGTTCGAATCCTGCCTCGGGCATGGATGTGTGTGATGTCCTTAGGTTAGTTAGGTTTAAGTAGTTCTAAGTTCTAGGGGACTTATGACCACAGCAGTTGAGTCCCATAGTGCTCAGAGCCAATCGAACCATTTTTGTTATTTTAATGCTTAAAAGGTGATAGGAGTTACTAATATACGTGGAGTGGAATAGCGTGTTTACGAGCAGCTGGAATAAGTTGCCACAGGTAGCCAAATTAGTCCAGCATTTTCTAATTTCTTCTTGTAGTATTTCGAAAGGCAGGCGCTGCACTTGGCACCTTGTAAATCTAGGGTTGGGGAGAGGTACAAATACGTCGATGACATATTCATCTCCTGAACGTTTGGAGAGGAACACATCGGTGACCTCTTAAGTCACTGAGCAAACTCCAAGACCACATTAAGTGCACCATGGGGGTAGAAAGGGATAACCACCTACCCTTTCTAGATGCGATGGTTAAACGAATGGTGAGAACATGGCCCACAGTGTGTACCGAAAACCAACTCACACGGACCCATACCGCCACAAAGTATCAAATACCACCCGAGCCAAGAAAGGGGTATGATCAACACGCTCGTAATGTGTGAAAGACAAATATAAGAGTCGCAGTACCTCGAACGCGAGATGCAACACGTGAAAGCAATTGATACCCACCAGTCGCATAAGACGTGTCATGAAAGTTCACATCCGGCGAAGTGACACGTCGGAAGAAGAAATGTCGTGTAGCCGACGAAATCGGACGTATATTACGTAAACATGACGTAAAGACTGTTTCCAAACCGACAGAGATCAGAGCGTATCTCCGATCGGCGAAGGCAAAAGGGATCAAATTGTAACGTCGGGAACGTATCGCGTACCCTACACATGTGGAAAAGTCTATGCGGGAATGACTGGAAGATCCATCACAGCATCACCGGACACAGACAGCACGGCAGGCGTGAAGGAATCGGTCGTTCCATGGCACGCGAAGTGTGAGACTAACCAAGTAATAAAATACGCCGACATGAAGGACGTACCACGCCCGTTTGTTCAGGGAAGTCATAGGAATTCACAAACACGATTATACTTCTTACAATTAAGGAAAAACCTTCGAGATAGACGGATGCTGGTCTGCCGTACTGTATCGAACGACTGTCGCGGTAGCAAGGGAAGAACCGCCTCTTTAATAACAGGAAAAAGCCCTAAGGCGTTGACGTGACAGATAGATACACTGTCAGAGAAAAAAAAATCGCAACACCAAAAAATAATTCACGTAGAATAATGAAATTTTGTCTACGTAACTTATTTAAGTATGAGCATTGCAAGATCACAAGTTAATGTATGCGCGAGATAAGCCATTGAATATTTGAAATACTGGTACATTAATAACCACTGTAACCGTGAGAATGCTGAATACAAACATGTAAACGTGCAAGCATTGTGTCGTACAGGTGCCGGATATCAGTTGTGGCATGGAGTTCCATGTCTACTGCATTTAGCCGTTCAATACACGGACGGTTAATGCTGTTTGTGGATGGCGCTGGAGTTGTCGTCAGGTGATGTGGCGTATGTGCTTGACTGGAGACAGGTCTGGTTATCGAGCAGGCCAAGGCAACATGTCGACACTCTGTAGAGCATGTTGGGTTATAACAGTGATATGTGGGCGAGCGTTATCCTGTTGGAAAGCACTCCCTCAAATACTGTAAATGAATGGCAACACAACGGGTCGAATCACCAGTCTGACGTACAAATTTACAGTTAGGGTCATACGAAGTCGCATCCCAGACCATAACTCCAGGTGTAGGTCAGTGTGTCTAGCATGCAGACAAGTTGGCTGCAGGGCCTCAATTGGCCTCCTTTTAACCAACACGCGGCCATAACTGGCACCGAGTCAGAACCAGCTTTCATCAGAAAACACAACAGATCTCCATCCTGCTTCCAATGAGCTCTCGCTTGACACCATTGGCTTCCTCACTTGCATCAACCAACCAACCTTGTCACCACTGAAGTCGCAAATGGGGTGGTTTGGGGTCAGTAGAAGGCACGGCACAGAGCGTCTGGTTCGGAGCTGTCCCTGAAGTAACCTATTTGTAACAGTTGGTTGTATCACGGTGGTGTCAACTGCTGCTCAAATTGCTACTGAAGATGCGCCAGAGCTACACGCCGATCACGGTGGCCTACTCTCCCGGTAGTGCCATATGGCCGTCCGGAGCCCGATCTGTAGATTCCCGTGACCATCACTGCCAGCAGTCATGCAGAGTGGCTATGTTACTGCCAAGTCTTTCTGCAGTATGGCAGAATGACCATCAAGCTTCCTGGAGTCCTATTACACGACCTCGTTTAAACATAGTGGGGTGTTGACAACGCCGTCTTTGTCGCCTTAAAGGCATTCTTGACTAACATCAACTCACCACGTCCAATCTCAGGAGTAACTAACGCTCACGACCGTTACAGCAAACTTGCTTTGCATTCTCATAGTGGCGCTACCAGCGCCACTCTTATGCGACTGGTGAGTAATTTGAATAGACATATTTTGGATGTAGAAAAGTGCCAACGAACTTTCGTTTATGTTGCACATCTGCGTCTTGGTGATGCAATTTTTTTCTCGTCAATGTATAATTGCCAGTCACATGGTAGACACGAGGGTACTGCTCAGCTACAGCAGCCAGCAAATACCAGTAAAAGAGCAGCAAATAATTTACCAAACAGGCTATAATTATAGTAGTACACTCATAAAAAGCAGCAAAGTTACTGGATCTTGATTTATTCAGTAAACTAGAATTCACAGTCCATGAAGCGACGAATCAAATTCACACAGACGTTACCAGTGAAGAGTTAAAAAACCTATCGTAAATATGTGGTATGAGTTTCTTCTGAAGCAACAGCTATTTTTAAAAATTGCAAAGCGTACTTGGCGTTGAAGCCGAACGCTGCGCCAAAATTCTGTAAAGGGCGCAATATCCCATTTGTATGGTCAAAATAGAACAGTAGCTAGATGCCCTTGAACAGAAGGGCACCGTGTAACCAATTTCTAGTTGCCAACGAACAACGCCGTTTGTAGTGGTACTAAAACCAAATGGTGCATGATTTTAAGGCGGTAGTCAATTTGCAGTCACTCACTGATTCATTTCCAACTCTGAAACTGGAAGAATTAATGTCTAGTTCGCAAAACTAGATTTGACAAATGGCTGTTTAGAAATACGTACCTCTGGATGATGAAACACATACACTCCTGGAAATGGAAAAAAGAACACATTGACACCGGTGTGTCAGACCCACCATACTTGCTCCGGACACTGCGAGAGGGCTGTACAAGCAATGATCACACGCACGGCACAGCGGACACACCAGGAACCGCGGTGTTGGCCGTCGAATGGCGCTAGCTGCGCAGCATTTGTGCACCGCCGCCGTCAGTGTCAGCCAGTTTGCCGTGGCATACGGAGCTCCATCGCAGTTTTTAACACTGGTAGCATGCCGCGACAGCGTGGACGTGAACCGTATGTGCGGTTGACGGACTTTGAGCGAGGGCGTATAGTGGGCACGCGGGAGGCCGGGTGGACGTACCGCCGAATTGCTCAACACGTGGGGCGTGAGGTCTCCACAGTACATCGATGTTGTCGCCAGTGGTCGGCGGAAGGTGCACGTGCCCGTCGACCTGGGACCGGACCGCAGCGACGCACGGATGCACGCCAAGACCGTAGGATCCTACGCAGTGCCGTAGGGGACCGCACCGCCACTTCCCAGCAAATTAGGGACACTGTTGCTCCTGGGGTATCGGCGAGGACCATTCGCAACCGTCTCCATGAAGCTGGGCTACGGTCCCGCACACCGTTAGGCCGTCTTCCGCTCACGCCCCAACATCGTGCAGCCCGCCTCCAGTGGTGTCGCGACAGGCGTGAATGGAGGGACGAATGGAGACGTATCGTCTTCAGCGATGAGAGTCGCTTCTGCCTTGGTGCCAATGATGGTCGTATGCGTGTTTGGCGCCGTGCAGGTGAGCGCCACAATCAGGACTGCATACGACCGAGGCACACAGGGCCAACACCCGGCATCATGGTGTGGGGAGCGATCTCCTACACTGGCCGTACACCACTGGTGATCGTCGAGGGGACACTGAATAGTGCACGGTACATCCAAACCGTCATCGAACCCATCGTTCTACCATTCCTAGACCGGCAAGGGAACTTGCTGTTCCAACAGGACAATGCACGTCCGCATGTATCCCGTGCCACCCAACGTGCTCTAGAAGGTGTAAGTCAACTACCCTGGCCAGCAAGATCTCCGGATCTGTCCCCCATTGAGCATGTTTGGGACTGGATGAAGCGTCGTCTCACGCGGTCTGCACGTCCAGCACGAACGCTGGTCCAACTGAGGCGCCAGGTGGAAATGGCATGGCAAGCCGTTCCACAGGACTACATCCAGCATCTCTACGACCGTCTCCATGAGAGAATAGCAGCCTGCACTGTACTAGTGCCGACATTGTGCATGCTCTGTTGCCTGTGTCTATGTGCCTGTGGTTCTGTCAGTGTGATCATGTGATGTATCTGACCCCAGGAATGTGTCAATAAAGTTTCCCCTTCCTGGGACAATGAATTCACGGTGTTCTTATTTCAATTTCCAGGAGTGTAAATACTTGGTCACAAAAATTTTGTTTATAGCTTATAAATACAAGAGATAGCCATAGCCAGTGCACCAGGCTCATTGCACCGATATTTAGAATAATTAATTGGGAAAGCAAGTAACGGTGTCAACTTCCCGAATGATTCCATTGTCTCAGGCGCAGACGCCTCAAAATCTATGACAGGTGAGTTTCTCCTGACGAATAAAGTGTTCAAATAACTTACAGGAGCCGGCCGCAGTGGCCGAGCGGTTCTAGGCTCTCCAGTCCGGAACCGCGCTGCTGCTACGGTCGCAGGTTCGAATCCTGCCTCGGGCATGTATGCGTGTGATGCCCTTAGGTTTAAGTAGTTCTAAGTCTAGGGGACTGATGACCTCAGATGTTGAGTCCCATGGTGGTCAGAGCCAGTTTTTGAACTTGCAGGAATGCTGATGGACGACGTTTTCGAAAACCGCCTAGTGCACTCCCTGCCACTTTCAAGTCACTAAGGCAACGAGGAAGCGATGTGCAAGCGGTTTGCAGAGTATTCGCCGAAAGATATAACACACACACACACACACACACACACACACACACACACACACACACACACATACACACACGCGCACACACGCACAGGAGCGCGCACGCACACACTCACACACACATACTGTGAACGCTAGCGCCATCACACAACCAAAGGTGATCGATGTCAGAAGTTATCCATAGTGAATATCAGTGACCAACGGGTGAGGTAGCATTAAATCTGTCCCTCTGACAAGGAGAAGGCACGGTTCCACGCAGAACTTAACAGATCCACCGTCGCTATTTACAAGCTCACTTGCTAATTAACTTCAACTGCCTCCTTAATAACACTATTCCAATAGCTGGAAGTTCATCCCAGAATCTCCGTGTTGGTTTATTCCATACGATGACCGGTGCCAAAGCAATGTTCTGCAATAGCAGACACGCCCGACTGCTGCAAGCGTGTGAGCCGCTTGTGCTCAGAACATCGGTCCTCCATGGTCCTGATGGTCCGACCAGCACCTGACCTGCCGCGTTCCTCTGCCTTATTTGTTACGGTTAACTGAGGTTAGTAATGAGCAACCGATGGGGCCGTCTTTCTGCAAGTTCACATTTATTGTCTTCCTTTAACGCATGTTTCACCTCAGCTGTGGTATTCTCAACGGGCTTTTTTCTTCTGTTTTTCACAAATATACACTACAGATTATGTTTAGATTACGAAATTTTTTACCAGTAAATAGTATTTTGTTGTTATTTAAATTATACATGTCCTCTTCGTTTTATTTTGCACTGCGTGTGTCCTGTGACTGCCAATCAAAATTTGCCATAGGTCTAAATTAGTACATCATGTCATCTACAAACATAAGATATGTAAGGATAGCCTCTGAATTGAATTTTTGTTTGTAGTCCAATCTGTATATCATTAAACTCGTGGAATAAAAAAAAAGGTAAAATAAAAGGTAAAGAAATATGTAAGTCAAATAACAACGAAATCCGATGTACCGGTAACATATTTTCTAAGCTTAAGATAATCCGTATGTACGCATTTCAGAAAAATAAAAGAAACAATATTACTGAGCATGCCACAACTTTGGTGAAACGTATTTGTATGTTGAAAGAAAACAATAATTGCGCATTTGCAAAAAGGGGGACCCAAACTTGCCACATTGTTTTCTGCGAGCATGGGAACTGTACTCATAATTCCAATACGGTAATTGAGGTTAGGTTATTGTTGATTAAACGAACCTATTTCGACATCCTGGGTTCGATTCCCGGTCGGGGCACACATTTTCAACATGTCCCCAATGAAGTGTATCAACGCCTGCTTGCAGCTAGGGTGTCTATTTAATTATCATTTCATTTCTAGCAAAGCTGCATGGTCATCGACGGTAACTGTTCTTTCGGGAACAGATACTACCGTCATATATAGTTAAAAATATGGGTTCCCGGCCTTTGACCTTCTTGTGCGAACGCACACGCTATGCCCGAACTCGTACGGGACTTGGTAGATTAATCTGCCACGAGTAATGAGTATGATGGGCAAACATCTATTAGGCGCACTACGAATGTAGTGTTGTGGATATGTTGGGAATGTGGATCTCACGGGGAGCGTGCAAGGGATAAGTCCCTGCAGACGCACTATCCTCTGTGCCCGCGGTGGCTCAGATGGATAGAGCGTCTGCCATGTAAGCAGGAGATCCCGGGTTCGAGTCCCGGTCGGGGCACACATTTTCAACATGTCCCCAATGAAGTGTATCAACGCCTGCTTGCAGCTAGGGTGTCTATTTAATTATCATTTTATTTCGACATGTGTTGATTTCCACTGATGGAGTTGAGATGTCCATTAGTTTATGGAAGACTTCCAGGAATGTGCTTAGGAGTCGGCGGCATTGAAACCTGCGTCCTTTTTTTAGGTATGTAGAAGATACCTTCGTTGTTTGGCCTCATGGTAGGGAGAATTTAAACGACTTTTTAGAAAAAATGGTTCAAATGGCTCTGAGCACTATGGGACTCAACTGCTGAGGGCATTAGTCCCCTAGAACTTAGAACTAATTAAACCTAACTAACCTAAGGACATCACAAACATCCATGCCCGAGGCAGGATTCGAACCTGCGACCGTAGCGGTCTTGCGGTTCCAGACTGCAGCGCCTTTAACCGCACGGCCACTTCGGCCGGCGACTTTTTAGAACATCTGAATTCAGTCCATTCCTTTCACAATGGAGATGGAAAAGGGTGGCAGCCTTCCCTTCCTTGATTCGTTGGCGAGGAGGAAGTTTGATGGTACATTGGGACCAGCTGCTTATAGTAAGCCAGCTCACACCGACTCGTATCTACTGGTTGGTAGTTCTCACCACCTGGTTCAGCGTGAAGAGGTACTTCATACCTTGGTTCACAGAGCCCACGTCATCTCAGACCCTGAAAGTATGTCAACTGCGTTAACCCATTTTGAGGTCTCCTCCCGCCACAACGAATATAGAGAAAGACACATCAGACGCGTATTTTGCTAACGACCGACCGTAGTCCCGAGTGAGTCATGATAATGCCAAGGTGGTACCGAAATCTGCGACCTATTTCCCTTACTCAAGAAGCATTTCCAACAGGATTGGTCGTATTTTTCGGAAGTATAATGTTAAATGTGTGTTTCTACAACAGTCTAAGATTAGGACCCTTTTTAGGATCCGTAAAGGATGGTCTGGGTTTGCGGAAGACCGGCGTTATCTTATTCCTTGCAGTTATGGCATGTCATATATTGGTCAGACCATCAGGACGGTGGAGGGACAGATTTACTGAGCATAAGAGTCACACACACAACATTCTAGCAAATCTGCTATTGGAGAAATCTTGGGACCGGTCGTCCTGTGAATTGTAACAACACGGAGATTATACTACGCACTTCCACTTACTGGGGTAGTGTTATTAAAGAAGCAGTTGACATTAAATTAGCAACTGCACTTGTCAATAGAGATGAAGGTTTCTACTTAAATTCTGCGTGGAATCCTGCTTTCTTCCTCGCTACCTCTTCTGTTGGTTATTAATATTCACTATCGATAACTTCGGACGTTGGTCGTCTTTGGTTGTGTGGTGGCGCTAGAGTTTAGTGTGTGTGTGTGTGTGTGTGTGTGTGTGTGTGTGTGTGTGTGTGTGTGTGCGTGCGTGCGTGCGCGTGTGTTACCTTCCGCATATGCTATGCAAACTGAGGTTTTAAATTCCCTTGTAATGCGCTTCCTTGTTACATTAGTGCTTTAAAAATTACAACTTTCGAAATATCGACGGTTGTCGAAGACGTCACCCTGCTGCTTTCCTATAAGTTATTTGTCCTCAAACGGTGTTGCATAATTTGAAAAAATGCAACAATGTATAACAGAGCAAACAAAGATAACATCGAAAGAGTGAGGATCCTAAGAAAGGAAGGCAAACTGAGAGAAGCCCCGAAAATATTCACAGAAGCATTAAACAGAGCCACGAAGATAAAAAAGAAGACAAGCGCGGAAGTAATTTAACCGAGGTTGCTACAGGGAAATGTAAGAATATACGTAGCAAAAACACACAGTGAACAGACAGCTTAGCTACATATGGAGAAAAAAAGAAGAAAATACAAACCTACAATTAAAAGAAAAATATAAGATTACATAGAGAAGGATGTAATAAAATTAGTAATGTATGAGAAATTAGACCCACCCAAATAAATGAGAAAGAAAGTCTCACCCACGACAGGAGAATTACTCAAATTTGGTAGCACATTTCTGAAATGCTGAATAAGCACAAAAAAAGACAAGAGATATGAAACTGAAGCAACGGAGAGCGCCCACGACTCCGAATTAACAATTAACTACTGAACTGAGACAAGGAATGAAAGAAGGAAGAAACAAGAATGCGGCAGGTTTAGACAATAGCTTCCCCAGATTCATTTAGAAGAGTGGGACTAGAAAATGCTTCCCTCAAAATACTCACCAAAATATTCAACAAAAGACTACTTGGGCGGTCGGCGCAGTCGGCGGAAACGTATCGGAACGTACTTCGGCCTTAAGAAGAGCACGGCGCAGGGAGTGAAAGACTTAACAGACTTAATGGAAGACACACAGAAACGCAAAAGAGAAAACTATTACGCCGTCTTTGTAGGTCTCGGGAAAGCGTTCGACACTGTAAATAGAAAGAATAAAAGAGAAACTGAAAAGAATTACCAGAGAGGGAGACCCACTAGTGACAAATGGCATGGAGTCAACGAAATAAAAATTATCCAAATAAATAACAATGTTGCAGTCTCAGAGAAAATTATACAGACGAATGAAGTTCCCCAATGAGACCCTTTTGAATCCAAAGTTTTTCAGCATCTCTGCAGCCGTAGTGACGAATGTAATAGAGGAACATTCAAAACAGCAGAAATGATCCGGCATGCAGATGACATGGTGACAGGGTTAGCATTGAGAGAGGATGTGCAGAAGATGCCTAATGACGAGAGACTTGGAGAAAGGAAAATAGCCTAAAAGTAAACCGAAAGTTCAAATAACATTCTGGAAGTGTTCAAAATGGTTCAAATGGCTCTGAGCACTATGGGACAACGTCTGAGGCCATCAGTCCCCTAGAACTACCTAAACCTAACTAACCTAAGGACATCACACACATCCAAGCCCGAGGCAGGATTCGAACCTGCGACCGTAGCGGCCGCGCGGTTCCAGACTGTAGCGCCTAGAACCGCTCGGCAACTCCGGCCGGCTGGAAGTGTGGCTGAGTACCTCCAAAAGATACAGTAAACCACTGCAAAGAGCATAGAAAGATAAATACCTGGGAATTACATCAAACAGAACAGCAACAGCATTTGGTACCCATATTCAGGAAGAGGAGCAGCAGCCATAAGATCCTCAGTACCCCGAACGTAACTGATATGTCGACATACTCAGCGCTGACATCGTTCAGAACGGCTGTGCGCCAGTCATAACGTATGAAGAAAGAAGATGACATGGGAGAAACTGAAAATGCGCGATGTGAAGAGAATAGAAAAAGTCAAGCCAATTTTCATCAAACGGATACTAGAAGTGGGAAAAACAGCTTCACCCCGACTTACATACGAACTCGCGAAAGAGGTTTGTTTATCTCGTAGAGGACATCAGACTACAACCCTGGCTACCTTCCAGAGGACCATATCAGGAACTGATTGACATCATAGTCCAAAAGTGGGAGATAGAACCATAGTTCTGCTGAAGCGGATAATGTGGGAACCAGAACTGTGTAACAACAAGCATCGCAATAAATGAGTTTCGTCATAAAGCATATATCAAGAACAAATTCCACGAAAAATATGTGTCCTATGAACAAGAACACAAAACGTGTAGGAAGAGAACAAAACCTATACCGACAAAAATTTGTATAAACTTGTATGTTAATGTTCAATGTGACCGTATTTCACTCATTAATAATGCTGTATGCTGTATGTGAACCGGGGACCTAGAAGCGACGAAGAGGCTCCGTCCCCGCCGCAGCCGCAGTGGTCCACAACACCAGGACGACTACCGCAGTCCACTTCACCCCTCCGCCGCCCCGCACCGAATCCAGGATTATTGTGCGGTTCGGCCCCCGGTGCCCCCCCCCCCCCCCCCCCCTCCCATCAGGAAACGTCTCACACCAGACGAGTGCAGACCCTATGTTTGCGTGGTAGAGTAATGGTGGTGTACGCGTGCGTGGATAACTTGTTTCCGCAGCAATCGCCGACATAGTGTAGCTTAGGCGGAATAAGGGGAACCAGCCCGTATTCGCCGAGGCAGATGGAAAACAGCCTAACAACCACGTACAGACTGGCCGGCTCACCGGACTTCCACACAAGTCCGTCGGGCGGATTCGTGCCGGGGACCAGGCGCTCCTTCCCGCTCCAAACTCATTAATAATAATAATAATAATTTGAAATGTGTATTTCAAGGTTTAAAGCAACCAGTTTGAAATGTGATAGCGAAAAGTGTCTAATCTTGCAGCAAGAGTGTCAATACTTGGGACACACTCTGTCACTACACGACATCAGGCTGACACTGCAACACACGGAAGCATTTCTTTTGCCTTCTGAAGATCTCAAGCAGTTAAATGCTGTTCTAGAAGAGATCAATTACCACAATAAATGCATTCCACATGCAGCATCCATAAGCGAATTACTCGTACTTCACAAAATGCATCTGGAATAATGAATGCCAATGTGCATTTGACAAATTGATACAGAGGTCACTGGACGCGAAATGTATAATAATATCCGGTCTGACTAAAGCGTTAACCATACACTTCCAACTTCCAGTTACAGAGTTGGTACTGTCTTGTCACAAATACAGTATGGTTGAGGTCGCATCGAGAGCGCTGGCAATTCTTCAGAAGAATTACAATCAGCTTGAAAAGGAAGCTCTTGCAGTTCTCTTTGCTGTTGAAAGGTTCCACGAGTAAATTTGAAGCCAAAAGTTCATTCTACCTACAGATCCTAATCCACTGCTGGTTTTATTTGGACCCAGTAGCAATATTCTGTCCAGTACAACACTGTCTGCAATGACCAGCCTTTTATCGAACTATGATTATGAAATGGTTTTCAGTTTCACATTTCAGTATGACCCAGTTCATCATTGACTTATATTTGGACACATCAGCTTTTCTAAATTCGTGTTATGTGAATAACAGCAGCGGTTGTAAACATCATGCTATCTTTTAATCTTCTTCCCTACATTCTAATTGTGTTTCAGTGCATGTAATGGTAGATTTTTCGCCTGTGTGGGCTGATGTTCGGCAAACCAAGTAATTAAACATACCAGCTGAGATGCTCTAGAGGCCGACGGGGGGATGAAGTGTTGACCCGATCAGACTTGGCAGGTACACTGCGGACCATATTTTTTGGGCTCGACATCACTCTGGCACTCATACAAAACTTTCTTCTCATCCTTTAAAAAACAGTGTACAATCCTAGAGAACATCAGTACATTAAAAACGGAGATCTGTAGAGACTCGTTTCAGCAAATCAGCTGTCGTTTTACAGCTAGGCCCTTCCGTCAAGGCCCTTCCTGCAGGGAGCAGTCTACCCCGTCCAGTGCCAGGTGGGTGGGAAGCCCACGTGAACAGATCGCAATCCGCCTGCCTCTCCCTAACGCAGAATCATTTCCTTTGACCACCTAGTGAAAGCACATTGTGACAAACAGACGCCAAGATCCTTTGGGATGGAAGATTTTTTCTCCACCCACGGACAAGAAAGAAATGAGTCGGGTGTTCTATAAAACCAGCTAGACTGGGAGGCTGGGGCCACTATCTGAATTTTTTTGTGTAAAAGACTGTGCATTGGCTTAAAAAAGAAGCAAGATAATGGTGTAAGCATGCAAGTCCAAAACCTCGGAACAGCGGAAATGAAAAGCCAGCTGATTGGAGAACGATTTTGCTGCAATTTATGAATGTGTTCTAATTTCGTTGCTATTTCATCTACCCATGTTACTAATTTCGACAAGCCTGTATATGTTTTTTTATTGTCTCTTTTTTTTATTTCATTGCATCATCAATTTTTTCAGAGATTTCCTTGCCAGTTGATCACACTCTTTAGTTTCCACATTTTTTTATTTTTTTATTTATGTTCTTTTTTTTTTTTTTTTTTTAGAAATTCAGTGATCTTGATGTTTCCAGTCTTTCATTCAGATGGTCTATTCGTGGATGGCGTTGGCGAACTCAATTGAGCACTTATAAGAGATGTGGCATTCATCCTAATGTTATCTTCTACTTCATAGATTCAAAAGCGCCATAATTGCATTTGTATCTCATGATGTTAACATGTCCTCTTCATTAACATTGCCTCTCACACCTAATATTTCCACACAATCTGTTAGCTTTGGAAACATCACCTGCTCTCCTTCCATTTCAATCTCTTCCCTATCATGTTCTGTCGACAACATTCCAGATTATTTCTTGGTAATACTCTAAGCTGGAGATGCTCCAAATTTGCATTCGATTATTTAACCTGGACAAAAATGTTTTGGTAAAACCTATTTTAATTGCTACATTCACTACACAATAACCCGACTTTTCACACATATAAACTCTCCAAAACTTTTTGCAGTCCTGGTGGCATTGCTGAATGACACGACAAATAGAGAATCCATTGCACATATTTTGAAGCTGAAAAGAAAGACTAAACTGAACTCCGCACAAATAGGGCATGAAGGCCCAACGGTACCGATCATCCACCGTGTCATCCTCAGCCCCAGGTGACGCTGGATGCAGGTACGGAGGCGCGTGTGGTCAGCACGTAGCTCTTCCGGCCGTATGTCAGTTTCCGAGACCGGAGCCGCTACTTCTCAATCAAATAGCTCCTCAGTTTGCCTCACAAGGGCTGAGTGCACCCCGCTTGCCAACAGCGCTCGGCAGACCGAATGGTCACCCATCCAAGCGCTAGCCTAGCCCGACAGTGCTTAACATTGATGATCTGATGGGAACCGGTGTTAGCTCTACAGCAATACTATTGGCTGAAAAAAAAAAGAAAAAGAAAAAGAAAAACATGGGTTAGTTATTTGCAACAGCTATTTAGTTTAATTTTCCCAATTTATCTACTTCTTGATGCAAAAAATTCAGCTTTAAAAAATACGATAACAATCAACATTAAAAGCAATATTTTCTGACTCCTTCACAAAATATCAAATTAATTAATTCATGTTCTGGCAGAGCAAAAGCCACTATATGCGAAGTGCAAATCGACCTGAGCCTTCCTTCCGGAATGATATAAGGTCGACAAGAAGAGCATGAAAAGTGTATCGAAGCGGTAGAGAGTTGCATTGACAACACGGAAGAGAGGATTGTCGTTTTGCTAGAACAGATCGAAATTTTTCTATGTGGACCCACTGAACAGCTAAGGATTAGCAACCCTGAAATAGCAGAACATACGTAAGAAGATTATGTGAGGAATCAGATCTAATAAATCTGGTACAAATTGTAGAATATGCAGGGTTAAAGTCGATGCTTGCTTTGGGAGAAAAATAGGAGGAAATCGTCCGCAATTACAGAAGAGTGAACACTTAGCAAGAAATTAGAGCGATGGGGTTGGCCAGTCTGTCATCCTTAGCAGTACTGTGCTGGAAAACAATTTTCTTCTTCTTCAAGAGAAGTACCTCACGCTACTCCATGAATAATCCTTTCTTTTGCTCTCTCTTTACTAACTTTTGCGTCTCCCTGTGGTAAACCGAGAAACACACCTTGAAATGCCAGTAGCTGTGTGTGGACCACTACACCTTGAAGAGTCGATACGAATAAACATTTGCTTTCTTCCTGAGTAATGAGGAGACGCAGATGAAACGCAGAGATCTTTAGAGAAAAACCTGGTGGTTTGTCGACACCTTGATACCAGCCACCATGCCTCATCGAAATACAGTAAGAACAACCTTGTCTGAACAGTTCGTCCTGTGAAAGGATGAGGCCTGCCTAATGAAAGGATATATTAATGAGCTTGCCTAGTGCTACACATTTAACATCCACAGTCAACTTCCCTTGAACTAAACTACATCTTTCTCCAATATTCGTATGGTAGTGTCTGCATATTTTTCTCACATGGATGTGACACAGTTGTCAAATGAAATTAGGTTTTTCTTTTTGTGTAATAGAGCATTGTTATTTCAAATACTTTCCAGATGCTCTATCTATGAAGGACAAAAAACAGACATATCATTTAAGATTACTTTTGTTAAATCTTTGTATGTGTTTGTGTAACTGTACCATTTTATGTCACAGTCTCATAGGCTGCACGCTTTCACTAACAACCAATTTTTAACCTGATTCTATTATTTCATTTTAAAACGGAAAGTTCTACATGTATCTTTACACTTTATAGTTAAATAATTGCTTGGTATCACCAGAGACTGTTTTATGTTCACAGACTAACAAATATTACATATACAACCTTTTTCACACAATGTTAGTTAATTCTTTTGTGATATTTTTGGGTCATTGACTGTATTTTATGACTTTTTGTAGCAATGAAGCTGACTTTCAGTCTCGTTTTAAGGGGTACCTCATCATGTTGATTGCCATGTTTTTTCTCTTTCTCTGTAAAGTACCCTCATTAGTTTTTGATTTGAATACAGATGTTACGCCCATACATTTATTACTGCAATTTATACATTATAGAGCGCAGCAATCAGTCGTTCTTTTTTCAGGTTTTAGGTTTTATTTGGCAAATCCAGTAGTATTCAAAGAACTGTGAATGACGCCCGAACGACAGGGAACTTACATGCATTGAGACTAGAAAATAGTGCATTGATAATAGCTAGGCACTAACCGAAATCTGGATTTACCAAATAAAAAAATGGCTCTGAGCACTATGGGACTTAGCCAAATAAAATCTGCGAAAAGAACGACTGATTGCTGCGCTCTATAATCTATAAATCAGATCACGGTCGTTGAGTGCAGCCACGTTCTTAATGGAAGGTAACCTGATTACTGCAATTACTGAAATCAAATGTGTGTTTTTGTGTCTTATGTTAGGAATGAATGTATGTGTTCATTGAAAGGTGACTAGATGTATGCCTGTTTGCATGTGATGAATGCTCAACTTTGCATGTATCATCACCCATGACTGTGCTCACATGATGAGTGATGATAATTAAGTATACTACTGTATGTGCAATAACATCTGCTGCCCTCACGTGTCTGCCTGTTTGGATAAGCATAGCTCATTATGTGTTCACTGCTCTCCTCTCACCCTGCATGCAGAGAAGCATGGGCAGGAGCGCGTGTCCTCGCATCATGCTAATGAAATAGTGTGGAAGTGTAGATTAAGCAATTGGAGACTGTAAAGCATTCTATTCATTCCCCTGAATTGTATCATGTAGCAAACATCAACCAATAAAAGCATTTTCACGAATATGACGTTCAAAAAGCAAAGAGTAAATGTTCTTCAAATAAACAAGTATCTTGTACTACACACTTTCTAAAGTAGCCCATGCTCTCTCTCATGGTTCAAGCTATTTAATCAAAATAGGTAGCTCGGGTTAGTAATATGAATTGAAATGTCATGTAAAATGTGCTTTTTTTCACGCATCTCAGTGTTTATGACATCATATATCATGAAATATGTGTCGTAAAATAATAAAATTTTGCAGGTACATTCAGTGGTACATGCGAACACTGTCTGCAAAATGCGTCAGGAATACAGTTAGTAGCAAAGAAGTAATAAATTAAAACGCCATGTCTGATGCAAAAATGAACAGCGAAAATGTAGTAAGCGGTAAGGTTTTTTCCTTTCATCATTTTAGGGAGATGTCATCGAGAAAAAGTTTCGTGACGATATGAAACCATGTGTGAAGTTAGTTGCAAGTCAATATTGGATGAATAAAATCCGAATATTCATGCATCATGCTCTACACTTCTTTTTCACTCCACCCCGCCCTTTGCTATCAAAGGCGTGGTTCTTACTCCCACATCGAATCTTTTCATATTATAAATGATGTGTGTTTGGATGAAGTGGTTGCAGTGGTGTAATAGGAGATGTGGAACACACATATATACATATATTTTCGCAACGTATATGAATTAATTTGTTTTCATGGTCATATTTTTATGCAATAAAGCCTGTACGGTGCCTGAAGCTATACTCAAGTTATTTGCAGAAATCCTGTGAGAAATCATCTAGTAGTTTTGGAGATCCACATGTTCCAACAGGTACACAGTCAGAAAAGAAACTTTTACTACAACTTTAAATCAGCATATATTTTTCCCGTGGTCCGATTTTGATGAACTATATGCTGTACCATGCTCCAGAATATGTTCAATTTACTTGCCAAATTCTCATGAAAATTCGTCAAGTAGTTTCACAGTTCAGCGTTTTCAAAGACAGATAGACACAACGGTTTTACTGATTTATTATTAGTGTAGGCAGTGGATTCTAAGTTTTAGTATCGATGAGTGAAATGTGTAACAAAAGCAAGGGAATCATCAATAGGATGAATGAATGAGTGTGAGAGAGATATATAGATTAAAAGAATTCTAAATATTTGAGAGAAAGAATGGAGGCAAACTAACTTACAATACAAACTTTTTTTGAACTCTGGATGAATGAGTTTTGCAAGCTGGTTGTATTCATGAAATAAATTTGTTATAACATTGTGAAGAAAAACAATACATAGAATAAAATACTTCAGTGACACTACCAGCAATGTGACCGAATAAATTTGTGTGAGTGAAAGATTTCTAGGCTTTATAGATCGGCAAATTAACCCTGTTACCATATCCTAATAGATCCTATTTCAACTGATGGTATGGTGTACCCAAATGCCAAATAAAATAAATAAATGAAGGGAGAGAGAACTTTTTGATTGTTGTTGTCACACTATAATCGTTAGTGTAAAAAAATTTTCATTCTGCGTTGGTTGTGATGAGAAGCGTCAAGCTTTCTTCTGACTAATATTTCTCATTTTAATAAACACATCCAATTGTTAATCAATTATAGTTATGTTTATACCAACCATCATATGTTAATTCAGGTTATGAGATTAACAACAATGATTATAAGGTCAAGCCATCTTTTAATGTTCTTCTCTATATTATAATTGGGTGTCTGTGCGTGTAATGCGAGATTTTTCGTCTGTATCAGCTGAGGTTTTGGAAAGCCAGTGGTTAGACAGACCAGGGGCTGCTAGTTGAGATGCCCTGCTATGGCACTCTCTTGGGACCAGGGGTCACTGGTTGGATGAGGTGCTGACCACAACCAGACGCGGCAAGCACGCTGCTGGCCCACATTGTTTTGGCTCGCCGTCGTTGTAGCATCCTTAGCAAACTTTTCCTCATGCTTGAGAAAACAGTGAACAATGCTAGAATGAAAGACATGCTAAAAACGGTGACCTGTGGGGCTCATACCAGCAAATAAATGGCCTTTTTAGAGCTAGGCCCTTCCAACAAAGTGCCTTCTGCTGAGGGCACTGTACCTTGTCCAGTGAGTTCTGAGAAGACAAGTGGGAAGCGTACCCATTAGAACAGATTGCAGTCTCTATGCCTCTCCCGAAAGCAGCCAAACAATTCTGACTCATATGTCTTGTACTTTTCATTACCCAGTGGAAGGTCGTTCGGATAAACAGGCGCCAAGACTCTTTGGGATGGGAGACTTTTTCCAGTGATAGACGCGAAAGAAATTCGTTGGGTGTTCTTAAAAACAGATAGAGTGGGAGGCCGTGAGCCATTGTCTGAATTTTTGTACGTTAAAAGAAATCTAACTGGTGGAAAAAATACGACATTAACTTGCAGGTCCGAGACTTTCTGAATAGCGCGGATGGAAAGCCAGACTATTGGCGAATGATTTTTACACAGTTTCTGGTGGGAGGAAAATAGTAAGAGAACAATTACGTCATTGGTCAGAAATCTTTTTCTCGTTGGTGAGTGATTTACAGACACATACGCTGAGCAGAGCAAGCATTCTAACTTACTTAATGGCAAAGAGACGAGGAAGACACGCTACTGCGTGGAGATTCGAAGATCATACATGCACTTAGCAATATTGCTGCTGGTGAAACAGCCTGAACTGGCAGGCGAGTTCCAGTTGCATTAAATCTGCACCATTCGCAGCCTGCTCATCCACACACAACAACAGTGGTGAGACTATCTGGTGGCAATGGCTGGTTAGAACTGAATGAAGTTAAAGATGTTCGACACTTCACTATATTCACGTTGGCTCAACCATGACCAGGTCGATAGGCGCAGATGCATGTTTAATTTCAATTCTCTTTCTGGTACGAGCGCACAGTTCTGGTTATCCACCCGTAGCTGTGTTACTCTTACGTGCTAAAAAGTTGGCTTCCAGTGACCCCATTTCCATGTCGGATAACTTTGGCAAACTTGCCAGTGTATATTATAGCTTAATTTCATGTTTCAAATAGATGTTCTTTGTTGTTCATTCCATTAAATTCAACGTAATGTCCTTATCAGTTTCTGTACAATGAATATATTTCTATAAAAGTTGGGCTCACTTGGGTAAAGTTTTTGGTTTCACAGTTCGTGAATCCTGTTTCATGCTTTTCATTAATACTGAATGATGGCAGTGTCGATACCAAAGACTCAGAGCTAGGGCCACCCTTTTTTAATATAGTTAAATAAAATCCGTTGCGTAACACTTTAACAGAATGCCATCTATACATCATATAGATAATGACATAAAAATGTCACTGGATGAATGTCACTTATGCCAAAAATACCAGTCAACTCTCCCATGACTAGGACGCAGGTCACGTTTACACACAGACTACCCTGGACCTTTTTTTTATGCTACTGGCTGATTGTCACGCATGCACTTTCTGAGTTTCCGTGTGTGATAAAAATGTAGACCATATCTTCTATAAAAACAATTTAACCTCTTTCAAGAATTTTCTGAATAGAAAGGTTCCTGAAATCATTAGTTTAAGATAACGACACACACTTTTCGTCGCAGGAGATTGGATATTTCTGTGAACGAAATGGCATAGCACATTTTAAAGCCATATCATTTCACCTAGATGCAAACGGACTCACTAAAATATCTGTAAGAAATTTAGATCTCATATGACAAATCTAACACAGCAGTACAATAACGATAATGCATTGCTAATTTTTCTTTCACACTATAGAGCTAGTCCCCATGACACGAAATCACCAGCGGAAGAAATACATTAAACACCACAACATACAGTGATACCATTAGTAAAGCTATTTGTGCATCCAGAGATCAAGCATACACAATAGTGTATGCCCGTGATGAAGTACTCAGTGTTGTTGTTGTTGTTGTTGTTATGTATTCTGTGGAGGTCTCTTCATGTCCGAGTAGCTACGGCACCCTACATGCACTGAACCTGCATATTGTATTCATCTCTTGGGTTCTCCCTCTACAATTTTTACTCCCCCTCTCCCCCACACAGACACTTCCCTACAGTACTAAACTGGTGATCCCTTGATATCTCAGGATGTGTCCTATCAACTGATCCCGTCTTTTAGTCAAGTTGTTCACAAATTTCTTGTCTCCCCAATGCCTTTTAGCGCCTCCTCAATAGTTACACAGTCTCCCCCTCTAGTCTTTAGCATTCTTCCGTAGTACCCCATTCCCAAAGCTTCTAATGCCTTATTGTCTAATCTGCATACAAATATCTCCGAAATATCTTCCTTACGCTTGATTATATATTTGTTGTTAACAAATTTTTCTTCTTCAGAAACGTTTTTCGTGTTATTGCCAGTCTACATTTTATATCCTCTATACTTCGGCCATCATCAGTTATTTTAGTGTCAAACAGTAAAACTCATCTACTATTTGTAGTGCCTCATTTCTGGTTCCCTCAGCATCGCCTGATTTTATCGTCTACATTCGACCACAACCTTGATTCATTTTCTTCTCAACCACCGCTTCCCTTTCATGCCCATCAAGTCTGATAATTGCCGTCTGGTTTCTGTAAGAGTTGTAAATAACTTTTTGCTCCTGTATTTTACCCCTGCTGCCTACATAATTTCAAAGAGTGTATTCCACGTAACATTGCCAAAAGCTTTCTCTAAGTCTGTAAATGTCATAAATGTAGGTTTGCCTTTCCTTAACCTACCTTGTAAGGGAATCTGAAATGATCTAACCCCAGGTCGGCTGTTGCCAGTTTGTCGATTCCTCTGTAAATAATTCGTGTCAGTATTTTACTATCGCGACTTATTAAACTAATAGTTCGATAACATCCACACATGCGAGAATTCATGTTATTCTTGCGTTTAATTAGTAAAATGTATGTATACCTTTGTCGAATTGTAATTAAGAGGTGAGTGCTTGTCTAGACAAGCCATCACATGGTTAAGTGAGCGAGTGTGTGCGTCTTCAAAGGTGTCAGCAATTATTCTCTCTCGCAGGACTGACCGAGCGTGGCAGTACGGTACTGTTGTTAAACAAATCCTTTGGCGATTTATGAAAGTGGTTGCGTTGGTGGTTTTTGACTGTAAGTTAAAGTAAAAATTGGGCGTTTGAGGGTGACGCTTTGACCCATATGCCTATGGCACGAAATTAGTAAAGAAAACTAAGCCAAACAGTACCGCTTTTCCTTTCCCCTCCTTTCCCCTCTGGTAACTGAAGGTAGGAGCGTGGACGTTCAAAAACTTACTCGAGATTTGCCGTTATAAGACTAGTCTAAATACGACAACCATGGCTTAAATTTTTAACTGTGTAGAAAGTGATGAAATGCATCCGGATGGAGCCATCCTGACGTTTCATTCTTATTATGCACATACACTGAAGGGACAAAGAAACTGAAACACCTGCCTAGCGTCGTGTAGGGCCCCCACGATCAGAAGTGCCGCAACACGACGTGAAATGGATTCGACTAACGTCTGTAGTAGGCTCGAGGGAACTGACACCATGAATCCTGCAGGGCGGGCCATAAATCTGTAAGAACACGAGGGGGTGGAGATTTCTTCTAAACAGCACGTTAGAAGGCATCCCAGATATGTTCAATAATATTCATGTCTGGGCAGTTTGGTGTGCAGCGGAAGTGTTTAAACTCAGAAAAGTGTTCCTGGAGCCACTCCGTAGCAGTTCTGGACGTGTGGGGTGTCGTATTGTCTTGTTGGAATTGCCCAAGTTCGTCGGAATGCACAATGGACATGAATGGATGGAGGTGAACAGACACTTGTCACTTGTCAGAGTCGTGCGGAACGATTTGAAGTGGAATGATCATATAAAATTAATTGTTGGTAAGGCGGGTACCAGGTTGAGATTCATTGGGAGAGTGCTTAGAAAATGTAGTCCATCAACAAAGGAGGTGGCTTACAAAACACTCGTTCGACCTATACTTGAGTATTGCTCATCAGTGTGGGATCCGTACCAGATCGGGTTGACGGAGGAGATAGAGAAGATCCAAAGAAGAGCGGCGCGTTTCGTCACAGGGTTATTTGGTAGCCGTGATAGCGTTACGGAGATGTTTAGCAAACTCAAGTGGCAGACTCTGCAAGAGAGGCGCTCTGCATCGCGGTGTAGCTTGCTCGTCAGGTTTCGAGAGGGTGCGTTTCTGGATAAGGTATCGAATATATTGCTTCCCCCTACTTATACCTCCCGAGGAGATCACGAATGTAAAATTAGAGAGATTAGAGCGCGCACGGAGGCTTTCAGACAGTCGTTCTTCCCCGCGAACCATACGCGACTGGAACAGGAAAGGGAGGTACTGACAGTGGCACGTAAAGTGCCGTCCGCCACACACCGTTGGGTGGCTTGCGGAGTATAAATGTAGATGTAGATGTAGACGTATCTAGACCTATCAGGAGTCCCATATCACTCCAACTGCGCACGCCCCACACCATTACAGAGCCTCTACCAGCTTGAACAGTCCACTGCTGACATGCAGCGTCTATGGATTCATGAAGTTGTCTCCATATCCGTACACGTCCATCCGCTCAATACAATTTGAAACGAGACCAGTCCAACCAGGCAACATGCTTCCAGTCATCAACAGTCTAGGCGAGGTTTAAAGTTTTGTGTCGTGCAGCCATCAAGGGTACACGAGTGGGTCTTCGGCTCTGAAAGCCCATATCGATGATGGGGATCTCAAGTTGATTCCGTATTTCTAGATTTCCGGAAAGCTTTTGACACCGTTCCTCACAAGCGACTTCTAATCAGGCTGCGGGCCTACGGGGTATCGCCTCAGTTGTGCGACAGGATTCGTGATTTCCTGTCAGGAAGGTCGCAGTTCGTAGTAATAGACGGAAAATCATCGAGTAAAACTGAAGTGATATCAGGTGTTCCCCAGGGAAGCGTCCTGGGACCTCTGCTGTTCCTGATCTATATAAATGACCTGGATGACAATGTGAGCAGTTCTCTTAGGTTGTTCGCAGATGATTCTGTAATTTACTGTCTAGTAAGGTCATCCGAAGACCAAAGTTGCAAAGCGATTTAGAAAAGATTGCTGTATGGTGTGGCAGGTGGCAGTTGACGCTAAATAACGAAAAGTGTGAGGTGATCCACATGAGTTCCAAAAGAAATCCGTTGGAATTCGATTACTCGATAAATAGTACAATTCTCAAGGTTGTCAATTCAACTAAGTACAGGGTGTTAAAATTACGAACAACTTCAGTTGGAAAGACCACATAGACAATATTGTAGGGAAGGCGAGCCAAAGGTTGCGTTTCATTGACAGGACACTTAGAAGATGCAACAAGTCCACTAAAGAGACAGCTTACACTACACTTGTTCGTCCTCTGTTAGAATATTGCTGCACGGTGTGGGATCCTTACCAGGTGGGATTGACGGAGGACATCGAAAGGGTGCAAGAAAGGGCAGCTCCTTTTGTATTATCACGTAATAGAGGAGAGAGTGTGGCAGATATGATACGCGAGTTGGCATGGAAGTCATTAAAGCAAAGACGTTTTTCGTCGCGGCGAGATCTATTTAACAAATGCAGTCACCAACTTTCTCTTCCGAATGCGAAAATATTTTGTTGAGCCCAACCTACATAGGTAGGAATGATCATCAAAATAAAATAAGAGAAATCAGATTTCGAACAGAAAGGTTTAGGTGTTCGTTTTTCGCGCGCGCTGTTCGGGAGTGGAATGGTAGAGAGATAGTATGATTGTGGTTCGATGAACCCTGTGCCAAGCATTTAAATGTGAATTGCAGAGTAATCATGTAGATGTAGATGTTTCGTTGAATGGCTCGCACGCTGACACGTGTTGATGGGCCAGCATTGAAATCTGCAGCAATTTGCGGAGTGGTTGCACTTATGTCACGTTAAACGATTCTCCTCAGTCGTCGTTGGTCCCGCTCTTGAAGGATGTTTTTTTCGCCCGTAGCGATGTCGGAGATTTGATGTTTTACCGGATTCCTGATAATCACGGTACATTCGTGAAATGGTCATACTGGAAAATCCCCACTTCACTGCTGCCTCGGAGAAGTTCTGTCCTATCGCTCGTGCGCCGATTGTAACACCACGTTCAAACTCGCTTAAATCTTGATAACCTGCCATTGTAGCAGCAGTAACCGATCTAAAAACTGCGCCAGACACTTGTTGCCTTATACATGCTTTGCCGGCCGCGGCGTCGTATTCTGTCTGTTTACGTGTCTTTTTTCTGAATACGCAGGCCTATACCAGTTTCTTTGCCGCTTCAGTGAATATACACTCCTGGAAATGGAAAAAAGAACACATTGACACCGGTGTGTCAGACCCACCATACTTGCTCCGGACACTGCGAGAGGGCTGTACAAGCAATGATCACACGCACGGCACAGCGGACACACCAGGAACCGCGGTATTGGCCGTCGAATGGCGCTAGCTGCGCAGCATTTGTGCACCGCCGCCGTCAGTGTCAGCCAGTTTGCCGTGGCATACGGAGCTCCATCGCAGTCTTTAACACTGGTAGCATGCCGCGACAGCGTGGACGTGAACCGTATGTGCAGTTGACGGACTTTGAACGAGGGCGTATAGTGGGCATGCGGGAGGCCGGGTGGACGTACCGCCGAATTGCTCAACACGTGGGGCGTGAGGTCCCCACAGTACATCGATGTTGTCGCCAGTGGTCGGCGGAAGGTGCACGTGCCCGTCGACCTGGGACCGGACCGCAGCGACGCACGGATGCACGCCAAGACCGTAGGATCCTACGCAGTGCCGTAGGGGACCGCACCGCCACTTCCCAGCAAATTAGGGACACTGTTGCTCCTGGGGTATCGGCGAGGACCATTCGCAACCGTCTCCATGAAGCTGGGCTACGGTCCCGCACACCGTTAGGCCGTCTTCCGCTCACGCCCCAACATCGTGCAGCCCGCCTCCAGTGGTGTCGCGACAGGCGTGAATGGAGGGACGAATGGAGACGTGTCGTCTTCAGCGATGAGAGTCGCTTCTGCCTTGGTGCCAATGATGGTCGTATGCGTGTTTGGCGCCGTGCAGGTGAGCGCCACAATCAGGACTGCATACGACCGAGGCACACAGGGCCAACACCCGGCATCATGGTGTGGGGAGCGATCTCCTACACTGGCCGTACACCACTGGTGATCGTCAAGGGGACACTGAATAGTGCACGGTACATCCAAACCGTCATCGAACCCATCGTTCTACCATTCCTAGACCGGCAAGGGAACTTGCTGTTCCAACAGGACAATGCACGTCCGCATGTATCCCGTGCCACCCAACGTGCTCTAGAAGGTGTAAGTCAACTACCCTGGCCAGCAAGATCTCCGGATCTGTCCCCCATTGAGCATGTTTGGGACTGGATGAAGCGTCGTCTCACGCGGTCTGCACGTCCAGCACGAACGCTGGTCCAACTGAGGCGCCAGGTGGAAATGGCATGGCAAGCCGTTCCACAGGACTACATCCAGCATCTCTACGATCGTCTCCATGGGAGAATAGCAGCCTGCATTGCTGCGAAAGGTGGATATACACTGTACTAGTACCGACATTGTGCATGCTCTGTTGCCTGTGTCTATGTGCCTGTGGTTCTGTCAGTGTGATCATGTGATGTATCTGACCCCAGGAATGTGTCAATAAAGTTTCCCCTTCCTGGGACAATGAATTCACGGTGTTCTTATTTCAATTTCCAGGAGTGTAATTTGATAACCTAATATGCAGATGATGTTTTGGATGGTGTAATATAAGCGTAATGTAGGGCTTGACTTCTTGAGGATACCTATTCCTTATTTGTAATGTATCTTTCGGTAGTGAATCATGTATGTAGCTACTGAACGTATCGTAGCACAGAAAAATAATTTCGACTCATATACACTACTCAAAATCTACAAAGGCCATACAGAGCCTAATACAGATGACATAAGATATAACACTGAAAAGACATGAGAAAACTGAAACCAAAGCGACATATGTACCAGCAGTATACTGTATATAGACAATATAAACACACAATAAAGAACTTGTTAAGGAGTACGAAAATGCATACAGTATTTTGCACTACCAATATCTATTCTAATCCAATTGTATACGAAATTTCCTGTGACAACTGCAATAATTTCCACATTGGACAAAGAGGACGACGTTTTACCATCAGGCTTACAGAACACATGAGAGATTGTGCAAGCAACCTACCGAATTTTTACTTACACTTAAAAAAATAAAAATCATAGTGCGAAAGTAGTCGAAAATGCTATCACAATTCTGTGAAGTATACCAAAACGTCAAAACATTAACTTTTTGGAATAAATGGAGCCGACCGGAGTGGCCGAGCGGTTCTAGGTGCTACAGTCTGGAGCCGCGAAACCGCTACCGTTGCAGGTTCTAATCCTGCCTCGGGCATGGATGTGTGTGATGTCCTTAGGTTAGTTAGGTGTAAGTAGTTCTAAGTTCTAGGGGACTGATGACCTCAGCAGTTAAGTCCCATAGTGCTCAGAGCCATTTGAACCATTTTTTTGAATAACTGGAAATTTATGCACACACAAATAGATATCCAAATGGCGTCCTGAATGAGCAGACGAACCTCAAACATAAAAATTACCTGAGAAACTCAACTGACATAATAGAAAAAGAAAAGGAATAAACACAACATAATAAACAAAAATCAATAGACACCAATAAGATCGTGCATCTACATAACGCACAACATTTCTGACAAAATACTTCTGGCTACCGTAGTTATAATTTACTTCTAAACATAAGCATCATTGCAACGATTTTTCGAAAAATAACACGAAATTTCGGTATTTTTCCTATAAAAAGGAAATACGTGATCTATGTTAACACAATACGTAAAAGAACTTACGTTCCAAGATGATTTAAGGACGTCAGTCCATCTAGACGTAAGTACAATATAAGATAAAATCATATAATACTACCACATTGGCAAAGGAACAATCTATCATTTTACAACTGTAGAAAGATGATACGAAATTTCACTATTGTTCTTCTGTAGGAACTATATTAACACTATAGTACATAAAAGAACTTACGTTCCAAGATGATTTATGGACGTCACTCTATCTACACGTAAGTGTAATACAAGATAAAATATCATAGTACCGCTGCTTGGATATGGAATAAAATTATATATAAATATGTCAACAGAAACACTCGATAATGGCATATATGCCGAAAAAAGCTTGTTGTGAAGTTAATGCATCAATTCTGAAAATAAATGATAACAAGGGAGCTCTGTGTCAAATGAGTGTTTCCAAAACAGAATGGATGTGAAATTATGTTAATTATAAGCTGTAGTTTCAGGTTAGTTTTAAAACAGTATCGTTGTTTCGGGAAATTCAGCTCATCAGTTTTGATCTTAAAATGAAGTTCAGGAACAGATAACATATATTTTGTAATAATATGCTCGTTGCAAATATCTATCCATAACCACTGTATTTGGGATAGTAAATCTAAAATTTGCAGTAATGAGAAATGTTTTAATATCACTTAGTATGGATTAGCAGCAGTCATTACTCAATCCTGTCTCTGTGGTAAGATCCAACTGCACAGCCTAAGTCAATTTTCTTAGTCACTGAACACTCAGAGTGCCCGCAAAATTCTTAATGAAATATTCCACTAGTAACCCCTGATCTCCTGGTATTTCGGTTTCGATTACTGTTCACACGTCGTAAAGTAATAAACATAATTAATCTTTGATTCATTTTGAGTGAGAAGAGTTTAACCATAGTTAAAATCCGTTTATCTTACTTAAACAAGAAAAATAAATTCCAGTGTTTGTGCGTCATTTTATTATCAATGCAAAGCTAGGTAGCAAATACCGCATTTACATTTATACTTGAAAAAAGAGACAGCATTGGTCATATATATATATATATATATATATATATATATATATATATATATATATATATATATATATATATATATTACTATTGCAAAATCGATTTTCTGTCACTGAGTGACCATCTTCAGTGCTAGAAGTTAAAAAATTTTTTCACATTACGATCAGAGAGTACAACAATCACAATTACATCTGCATATCAACATAACACTTGTTAGAAACAAACCTATATTGTATAACTTAAATTGGGATGCACATATATATATATATATATATATATATATATATATATATATATATATATATATATATGTATATATATATATACGACCAATGCTGCCTCTGTTTTCAAGTATACCTGTTATCTGGTCGTAGTGCACAAGACAACATGGAGTCGCCAATCAATAGCATTTACATTTACCTACCGATATTGCGGATCGCACAAAACGCCAATACCAGTTCACTTTAAATAATTAATCATAAAATCTTGACAAAGGGCAAATACATGGCACCTTTTTACAATAAGCTCTGGTGAGTAACAATATTCATCAGTCTGAATACGAAATATATTAACAGAAACAGGTCAGTAACCCATGTCCATGATATAAAGACGGACATTAAAATTAGAAAACCAAAGACAATTGCCCATTTGTTGTCTGTGCATTTCCATGAACAAAATAATAGATTTTCCATTTTTATTTTGTGACGTAAATTATTTTGTTCATGGTGATGGCAGACCCATCTTCTGGCTGTTAATTGCCCCTAATATTACCCTTCGAAATCGGTACAGCACTTTTTTTCTCGACTTATAATCTCGTCTTTGGATATGGAAGAGAAAAATATTCCTGATTGTATTTCCTACTATTACGTGATACCTAGGTTGTTAAGGTTGTTTAATATTAACAAAAATACTAAACTGTTGTCTTGTAGCTGTGATGTATCACCAGCATACGACCATATCCGTGAAGCAACAATATAACAGAACTGGTGACTTAGGTAAAATTCACTATGAAGTGAGAAGATATAGCCAAATACAGGAAAATGAAGGCTTGCCAATGCGAAATCACACTAGTGCGTCACAAGATGTTTACTTCCAAGTATGTTTCCTCTAGAGAGTAGAGCTTCTATCCATGCGTTGCTTTCCGTTCAGAACAGTCAATAATGTCACCTGTTATCGCACGCATCTACCTGGAGAAAACTGCAAGTTCCGTGCATTCAGCTCTAGCTTGGTGTCAACACTCCCGAGCATTTTTTCGCTCAGCCGGAGTAAATGACCGAGCTGTTTGCGCCAGCTTAATCGCCAGAACGGTATCCAGGAAATTACGGATGTCAAGGACGCCGGGTCGGCCCACAACACAAAACAACCAACTCCTGCCTACGGTGGAGCGCCTTCCGCGAGAAATTGTTTCAGGTTGTTTCTTTTTGCTGATGACGTCTTTCCAAAGGTTTTCCCCGGACCAGCCGCTTAATGGTTCAAATGGCTCTGAGCACTATGGGACTCAACTGCTGTGGTCATCAGTCCCCTAGAACTTAGAACTACTTAAACCTAACTAACCTAAGGACATCACACACATCCATGCCCGAGGCAGGATTCGAACCTGCGACCGTAGCAGTCGCACGGTTCCGGACTGCGCGCCTAGAACCGCGAGGCCACCGCGGCCGGCCCAGCCGCTTAGACCGTGTGGGGCGTTGTCTCAAGACCATCGACAAGAAAAATCTGCATCAAGAGACATGTGTTTATGTTGCTTGATTTATGTAATGTTTTCATTACCTTTTCAGCTAAGAGCACGTCATCTGGCACGGGGTTTCTTTCCACTCCCTTGACGCTGCTGAGCTTCACCGTAGCTTTTCAGCTCGCGAGACTCGCGCTCTGCAGTACAAAAGCTTGTGATGGGAGAGGCCCTCCGTGGTATACGACAATTACTGTGCAATTGGTTTGAAACAAAATACACCGCAATAGGGAGATGCTAAATAAAACGCCTTTAGGTGTCAAGACGACAAAGTGTGAAGCTTTCAATGACTGCCTTAGCAGAATCTTTTGCGAAGGTCTCTCACAAAACGTAAAGAAATTCTGATAATGTGTCAAGGGTGGTAATGGCAGCATAGTTGGCGCCCAGGCAAAAAATGGTTCAAATGGCTCTGAGCACTATGGGACTCAACTGCTGAGGTCATTAGTCCCCTAGAACTTAGAACTAGTTAAACCTAACTAACCTAAGGACATCACAAACATCCATGCCCGAGGCAGGATTCGAACCTGCGACCGTAGCGGTCTTGCGGTTCCAGACTGCAGCGCCTTTAACCGCACGGCCACTTCGGCCGGCTGGCGCCCAGGCACTCTTGGGGAATATAGGAATTGAAATTGAGAGTACCAAAACAAAAACAGAAATGTTCAAGTCTTTTTCAAGTTTTTAAATTTATTTTTATTTTTTTACATCGGAAGGTACAAATGTACAGTTCCCATTTAATGCTCCCATCACTGCAAAGATATTAGTGTCAGAGACGTACAGAATCAGCTTAAAAGTCTAAATTAAATGAGACGGACTTGTGTTCATTGGCAGAAAACTGATAAAATGAAGTCAGCCTGCAAAGGAGACTGCTTACAAATGATTTTAGAATAACATTTGTGTGTGTGACCCATATGAAATGTGGCTAGTGATGATTATTGAACATATACAACCAAGGACGACTGAAAGGTCACAGGATTCTTTGACGCACGTGATTGGGCCAAAGAAATGTTGGAAAACGTGATCAAGCAAATCCTTGAATACAGATGTCATTTATGGCGTGTTAACCTACTTACAGAGTTTCAAGAATAAGTATTAAGTGAAGAAGTTGGAACTAATATTCAGTTCTCACCCCTGTAGTACCACAAAGCACTCCGTCTTCAGGCCACGAGTGGCCTACCGGAATCATCCGACCGCCGTGTCATCCTCAGGGGAGGATGCGGATAGGAGGGGCGTGGGGTCAGCACACCGTTCCCCTGGTCGTTATGATTGTATTCTTGAACGAAGCCGCTACTATTCGGTCGAGTAGCTCCTCAATTGGCATTACGAGGCTGAGTGCACCACGAAAAATTGCAACAGCACATGGCGGCTGGATGGTTACCCATCCAAGTGCCGGCCACGCCCGGCAGCGCTTAACTTCGGTGATCTCACGGGAACCGGTGTATGCACTGCGGCAAGGCCGTTGCCCCTATTGTACCACAAACTAATTATAGCACACACAAAGCTTTTTATGCAGCAATAAAATGACAATAAAACACACGCTCTCTCCTAACTGCTCCAATGCACGAAGATGTAGCATATTCTCTGTCACTGTCAATCAGCCCGTGCGGAGGGACATGGTCACCTATAAATTATACAATGTACACATTGTGTAACAAATTTTAATATGTTTTTAACATGGTTTATGTTCAATGATGTAAAAAAAAGGTGTTCCATTCCTTACTTGACCCTCTTTTTTAGCTTTCTAACATGGTTTGTGTTCAATGATGTAAAAAAGAAAGATGTTCCATTTCTTACTTCACCCTCTTTTTTAGATTTCTAAAGTTTATCTGTGTTCTTCTTCAGGGTCCAAAGTATCAACATACCAGATTTAATCTAAATGGGTTCATTGGTTTCGTCGTGGAAACATAACTGACAGAGCTACTTTCGCAATTAATAATAACAGTATAGAAGTGCAGATTAAAAATGTTGACAATTTTGTAAGAATTGTATTGTGTGTAGCTGTGATCTGTGGCTGCACTCATATGTTGGTGAAATTCGGGATGTTTGACAGCTAGGTGTAACTCTCTTTTATTGACTCCACTTTGACGACTTGCATGTTGACGGTGATGACGAAATGATGACGAGGACAGCAAGTAGAGGACCGTTTTCCCGGAAACAGTTAAGTGTCATATGCAAACTCATAGTGAAAGTCCCGTTTGATTGGGGTATTTAATTGAAACTGAGGAATACGATAACAGCATTATTAGTGATTATAGCTAACTGACTAATGGAACCTCATATTCTTTTACTATTAATTCGAATTGACATGCCTTGTACAGGTGAGAAACCACTGAAAGCATTCTGAGCAGTGAGGATTTACACTGATCGCCAGAGACAGTAGAAGCAACCACCCCTTAGAGTCAGTTCACAGAAGGACCGTCAGGGAAATCCAAGTGTCAGCAGCCGACTGGCCATTCCTTTGTGTTGCTGCTCAGGGACATCTGGCCACCTTGTGTGCAAACAGTGATAACACCTCCCGTGGAGTGAACTCCTGGCAAAAATATTTTATGACCTGGGAGTGGAATGAGAAGATTCAGTGATTAGCGGAAGACACGATTGTTTTGAAAATATAAAAAGTTGGCCGTTTCTCCAGAAAGCCTTTAAAACTGCGGATAACTATCTCGAACATCTAGCCTGATTCACCTCTGAATATTTTGACTGAGCCAAAAACAAATGTTTACACAATGTAAAAAACTTCAACGTTAGTTAACGTAAATAAATCGTAAGTTAGAAAGAGGCATGGGAAAAGTACACTAGTGGCCATTAAAATTGCTACACCACGAAGATGACGTGCTACAGACGCGAAATTTAACCGACAGAAAGAAGATGCTATGATAAGCAAATCATTAGCTTTTCAGAGGATTCACACAAGGTTGGCGTCGGTGGCGACACCTACAACGTGCTGACATGAGGAAAGTTTCCAACCTATTTCTCTTACACAAACAGCAGTTGACCGGCGTTGCCTAGCGAAACGTTGTTGTGATGCCTCGTGTAAGGAGGAGAAATGCGTATCATCACGTTTCAGACTTTGATAAAGGTCGGATTGTAGCCTACCGCGATTGCGGTTTATCGTATCGCGACATTGCTGCTCGCGTTGGCGAGATCCAATGACTGTTAGCAGAATATGGAATCGGTGGGTTCAGGAGGGTAATACGAAACGCCGTGCTGGACCGCAACGGCCTCGTATCACTAGCAGTCGAGATGACAGGCATCTTATCCGCATGGCTGTAACGGATCGTGTAGCCACGTCTCGATCCCTGAGTCAACAGATGGGGACGTTTGCAAGACAACAACCATCTGCACGAACAGTTCGACGACGTTTGCAGCAGCATGGACTATCAGCTCGGAGACCATGGTTGCGGTTACCATTGACGCTGCATCACATACAGGAGCGCCTGCGATGGTGTACTCAACGACGAACCTGGGTGCACGAATGGGAAAACGTCATGTTTTCGGATGAATCCAGATTATGTTTACAGCATCATGATGGTCGCATCCGTGTTTGGCGACATCGCGGTGAACGCACATTGGCAGCGTGTATTCGTCATCGCCATACTGGCGTATCACCCGGCGTGATGGTATGGGGTGCCATTGGTTACACGTCTCGGTCACCTCTTGTTCGCATTGACGGCACTTTGAACAGTGGACGTTTCATTTCAGATGTGTTATGACCCGTGGCTCTACCCTTCATTCGATCCCTGAGAAACCCTACATTTCAGCAGGATAATGCACGACCGCATGTTGGAGGTCCTGTACGGGCCTTTCTGGATTCAGAAAATGTTCGACTGCTGCCCTGACCAGATCTCTCACCAACTGAAAACGTCTGGTCAATGGTGGCCGAACAACTGGGTCGTCACAATACGCTAGTCACTACTCTTGATGAACTGTGGTATCGTGTTGAAGCTGCATGGGCAGCTGTACCTGTAAACGCCATCCAAGCTCTGTTTGACTCAAGGCCCAGGCGTATGAAGGCCGTTATTACGGCCAGAGGTGGTTGTTCTGGGTACTGATTTCTCAGGATCTATGCACCCAAATTGCGTGAAAATGTAACCACATGTCAGTTCTAGTATAATATATTTGTCCAATGAATATCCGTTTATCATCTGCATTTCTTCTTGGTGTAGCAATTTTAATAGCCAATAGTGTAACAACAAGATACACAGTAATGTTACTAAAAGAAAGGACTCATTCTCGTTACGTGGGACTTGTCTATTGAAGTGCTGAAATCAAACTGAATGATTGTTTGGCACTGATGACCAAGAGTCCCACCTGGGGAAGATCAGCGGCCGAGTTGCAGGTTTTTTCAGTTGACGCGCCACTGGTCGACTTGCGTGTCAGTGATGATCAAATTATGACGAGGACAACACAACACCCATTTCCTGAGTGGAGCAAAATTTCCAACCAGTTTGGGATCCGAAACCAGGCCTGTTGAATGGCAGTCCGACGTACTGATCACTCAGCTAAGGAGGAGGACATATCGTGCTGCTCTGATTGTGCTCTGCTTCAGACAATGTTACGGCCAATGACACAAGATTTACAACTGCTGTATTCACCAAACGCACTTAGCATCGAACGTATAAATGTGGCAGGAAGAGAACCGTGTATCACCAAAAGTAGTCACGGTTATGATGTGACCTGCTTGCACACAGCTACTACACACATGTATCACAGGGCCAAATAGTGTTAGCTAACAACTACAGTAAAGATAGGTAGCAGTATATATTAGCAACAGTTCACAACAATTTATTGATAAAAGTTTTGTAATGCTTAACTGTAATATGAAGATTTGTGGCAATGTAAATCAGTTTTCACTTGCACTGATCTGCCTTTAAACACTGGTACAATTCTACGTCCAGTGAACGATGTCTGACATCACTGGTATGGTGTCCACTTCTGCTTTTCTTGGCAGAGATTGTAGATGAGTCCTAGGACACTCGATGAAACATTTTCCTTAGCTATTAACGAACTGGCTGATAAGTGGAGCCATGCGTCTATTTATATCCACGTTTGGTGGAAGGATATCGATTTTAGAACTATTTGTGTGATGTAAGGTAGAAGCATAACATAGCCCTTGTCCAGTGAGCCTTATGTAGAAACGTGACCCAAATTATTCTGCGCGAGAGCCATAAACAGTTCGGTGCTCTCCTGTGTAGGCTGAGTCCCGTATCTTATGGGCCACACAGCGATAACCACTACTGAATAAACTGCGCAAAATAATTATTGAGTCACTTTTTTGAAACCCCGTCAGTGTTCCCTATTATAGTGCAGACGCTTTAAATTTGTTTCAAGGTACCTGCAATGACGGTGCAAAAGGGTTTATGCGAGGTGTAAAGTGAGTTAATGGTGTCACATTGCCACCAAATTTGACTGAAATTCTTCTCAACACCACCGCTGATGTGTCACACGATGCGGAGTTCGTCATGTCCCCCTCCGTGGTCCACGTCTCACCCTTTCTCTTGACGCCTCCGTGATGGACATTCTTGACAACCTTTGATACTGCTGATACCACCAAGACGATTCAACCTTTCTCCAAAGACACTGTGGAGCTGCAACTCCACTGAACATGATTTGAATCCTTTGGAGTGGAGAACAACAGCAGTTTTTGTGCTGGCTTACAGGGTCAAATCACTAGGAGCCGTTCAAAACCATTCAACGAAATTTGGAAGTGATCCAAAGCAACAAAGATTGTTTATACTTTTTCAGCCCTGCTATTGTCGCCTCTCGTAGCGTTATCACAGGTAGGGGGGCGGGGGTGCAACTGTGACAAAGGATCCCTCTAAGACCCCACACTCAGTGCTACATCTTTATTGATTACTTTGAAAATGTACCTGTACAGAGACAACCATTGACCGATTCTTAGGCGCCTGCGGTCAGCTGAATGATGCTACACTGCCGCTCAAACACCTGCTTGCAAGCATGTGGCATCTGACTGCTTCAAATGTTCAAATGTGTGTGAATTCCTAGGGGACCGAACTACTGAGGTCATTGGTCCCTAGAGTTACACGCTACTGAATCTAACTTAAACTAACTTATGCTAAGAAGAACACACACACCCATGCCCGCGGGAGGACTCGAACCTCCAGCGGAACTGAGGGGTGTTCAAGGGGATGCCCACCTGCAGGCGCTTGGAAATTGTCAACGATTGTCTCCACACAGGAATATTTTTAAGGGCTCAAGAAAGGTGCACAGATGGTGCTGACGGTGCTGCCAAACTGGAGGGTTTAGAGGGACCCTATGCCGTTTTACCATACATCTCTCAATATTGCATCCCCTGTGATCATGTCACAGGAGGAATCGAAAAGCTAGAAATACCCTCTGCTCTTTTGGATCTTGTTCTAATATCGTCAAATGGTTTTGAATGGTTTCTAGTGGTTTCACCATGTATCCCAGAGCAAAAATAACCGTTGTGCTACACTTCAAAGGGGTCAGATCATGTTCAAAGGGGCTGCAGCCCCACGATGTCCGATGTCCTTAGAGAAGGGTTGAGTCAAACGGAGGTGTCAGCAGCGTCAAAGGTTATCAAGAACTTCGTTCTGTTGCACAACGCACTGCAAGCTGTCGTTTTAGATTGTGAAATGTGTATAAATGTGTGCTGGTGTAAACTGTCGCCAGCACACCGGTCGGCAAAGATGAAGCCAATATCGATTAGTAGGCATTGGTTCAAGCATGCCTATCACGAGAGAGGCCAGAGACACACCGAAAAGCAACATGTGACAATGCACTCTCGACAGCATGTATTTAGGCCGCCGTCACTGACCAGAGGGCCTCACTGACTCATTCATTCAGTTGGCGTCTGTCAATTATTCGCAGAGCGGGTCACAGGCTACGATAGTACCTAACGACCAGATTAGTGTCTATAGTGGGACTAGCAGTGAGACTAAAGTTGGTAATAGCAAGATTACCGATACTGTCTGCAAGAGATTACCGATGAGCTTGTACCCAACACATGGACTCTACTCAAGGTAAGTAAATGTACATGTAAATAAAGAACCGTATTAATCCACATACACATTTCTGTTGTAGAAAGAGGATAGCGGCCACCAATAACAACATCCTCTCCCTTGCTTCCTTGCGGTACAAGACAGTACAGTGGCGACGAGGGTACTGCAGTGGCGAACGAGGATAATTCAGTGGCGATCGAAGTTAATCAACTTGGCCGAAGATTTTGCTTGCTTCTCTTGTGTTTCAGCGTTCGGGAGTGTTCGTGTACAACTGTTTCTATTTGCTAATTTGTTGTGGTGTTCTTGCATTTACTCCAAGAGGGGAGCCGCGGAACTAAAGAAATATCTCTTTTCAGAGGCTTTGCTTGATTTTTGATATAACGTATTTGTGTAAACCACGGATTCCCCCCACCCCCCCTCCAGCCCTTGCCCCCGCGCATTAGACACAGACGGCCAATGTAATGGATCTAATACATGCTTTTCAGTTTGTGGTGTGCGTACTGTAAGACCTTCAGTACACACACCATCAGATTATTCGACTTGTCGCTCTAACGAAGTAGGCGAGTGTCAGCAATATGTCTCGTGGTCTTATCGTGATGTGTTTATCTTCTGCCGTTAGGTCAGACGATAGAAAAGCTATTTGCAAGCTTAGAGTAGCAGATTGACGGTAACCAACTTTAAACAGAACTTGATTAATTTTCACACTCATTTATTAAAATAATAACAAGCATAAAAGTTACTTAACTTGGTTCTGGATGCTATTTACAATTGACAATCTGAAGTTCCTTTGGTATTGGTACGTTAATCTTATTCTCACATATATCTCTGATACTTGACAAAAGTGTCTATACATTTATCTTCATGGCTATGTACAGGAATATGGTAATCTTATTTGGTACAGACTGAAACTTGACTATAGACTGGTACAAACTGGTGCAGACAAATGCAGAATGACCTATTGGAGGTCTGTACACTTGTTATAATATCTCGTGTGTTCATGTATCACTGTGCGAGTGTGATCCGCGAGGCGAAAAGGTTCTACGTTAGCAGCAATCTCATTGGCTGCACTACATACAGGGTGTTTCAAAAATGACCGGTATATTTGAAACGGCAATAAAAACTAAACGAGCAGCGATAGAAATACACCGTTTGTTGCAATATGCTTGGGACAACAGTACATTTTCAGACAGACAAACTTTCGAAATTACAGTAGTTACAATTTTCAACAACAGATGGCGCTGCGGTCTGGGAAACTCTATAGTACGATATTTTCCACATATCCACCATGCGTAGCAATAATATGGCGTAGTCTCTGAATGAAATTACCCGAAACCTTTGACAACGTGTCTGGTGGAATGGCTTCACATGCAGATGCGATGTACTGCTTCAGCTGTTCAATTGTTTCTGGATTCTGGCGGTACACCTGGTCTTTCAAGTGTCCCCACAGAAAGAAGTCACAGGGGTTCACGTCTGGCGAATAGGGAGGCCAATCCACGCCGCCTCCTGTATGTTTCGGATAGCCCAAAGCAATCACACGATCATCGAAATATTCATTCAGGAAATTAAAGACGTCGGCCGTGCGATGTGGCCGGGCACCATCTTGCATTAACCACGAGGTGTTCGCAGTGTCGTCTAAGGCAGTTTGTACCGCCACAAATTCACGAAGAATGTCCAGGTAGCGTGATGCAGTAATCGTTTCGGATCTGAAAAATGGGCCAATGATTCCTTTGGAAGACATGGCGGCCCAGACCAGTACTTTTTGAGGATGCAGGGACGATGGGACTGCAACATGGGGCTTTTCGGTTCCCCATATGCGCCAGTTCTGTTTATTGACGAAGCCGTCCAGGTAAAAATAAGCTTCGTCAGTAAACCAAATGCTGCCCACATGCATATCGCCGTCACCAATCCTGTGCACTATATCGTTAGCGAATGTCTCTCATGCAGCAATGGTAGCGGCGCTGAGGGGTTGCCGCGTTTGAATTTTGTATTGATAGAGGTGTAAACTCTGGCGCATGAGACGATACGTGGACGTTGGCGTCATTTGGACCGCAGCTGCAACACGGCGAACGGAAACCCGAGGCCACTGTTGGATCACCTGCTGCACTAGCTGCGCGTTGCCCTCTGTGGTTGCCGTACGCGGTCGCCCTACCTTTCCAGCACATTCATCCGTCACGTTCCCAGTCCGTTGAAATTTTTCAAACACATCCTTTATTGTATCGCTTTTTGGTCCTTTGGTTACATTAAACCTCCGTTGAAAACTTCGTCTTGTTGCAACAACACTGTGTTCTAGGCGGTGGAATTCCAACACCAGAAAAATCCTCTGTTCTAAGGAATAAACCATGTTGTCTACAGCACACTTGCACGTTGTGAACAGCACACGCCTACAGCAGAAAGACGACGTACAGAATGGCGCACCCACAGACTGCGTTGTCTTCTATATCTTTCACATCACTTGCAGCGCCATCTGTTGTTGAAAATTGTAACTACTGTAATTTCAAAAGTTTGTCCGCCTGAAAATGTACTGTTGTCCCAAGCATATTGCAACAAACGGTGTATTTCTATCGCTGCTCGTTTAGTTTTTATTGCCGTTTCAAATATACCGGTCATTTTTGAAACACCCTGTATTAATACACGGATAGGCAGAAGCAGAATTTGGTCCATCTCTATGGCAGCGCCATCTCGTAGTGTGGAGACGGACGAGTGCTGAGCCTGCGCTGTTGTGCTTAGTGGAGCGCGCTCTAGTGGGAAAGTTGTGTACGCGCTGACTACGCGGAACTATGTACACAACACAGTTTTAGAATCAACAAACTGCAACCTTACTAACGACGGTACAACAACTACTGGCTGCACAAGCTGCATCAGCTGCAGAACCACAACAGACCAACCATACAGCCCAACAAATGCCGCTGACGCTGATCAGTATACCAGCGTTCCGGCAACTTAACGAAACAGAAGAGGAGTGGATTGAATACCTGACTCATTTCCAAGCCATTGTCAAGTTCATCGTGTTCAAGGTACTGTAAATTTACAATACTTCCTTTCGATTGTGAGATCCCCAGCGTTCAGGTTAATACAGAAACCATTCCCAACCGCGTCTCCCGACGAACTCAGCTAGGACCAAGTAATCGCAGCATTAAGTCAATACTGTGACCAAGTCCAAGTAGCTGCAGCCAGAATCAATTTTTTCGCTTGCAGAAAAAGCCAGAACAGACGTACCGCCATGGTACACAGAATTAACGGCCATGGCTCGCAACTGCAAATTTAAGTATAGTTGTGACAACTTTTACAGTGATTTAATGATCCGCGATGCAATAACATTTAGTGTCCCAGATAGTAGAATACGGGAACAGATCTTAAAGTACTCTGATCCATCACTTCCCCAACTATGACAAATGTCAGACCGCCGAACGACTGGGTGACCGGCCGACCACCTGAGCAGGAGTGGGTCCTGGGCCGAGCACAAAAGAAAAACAAAAAAAAGCAAAAAAAAGCACGAGAGGTGGAAGCTCGGGCTAGTAGGCGGCGAAGGGCGAGAGGTGCATTCGCCTCTCCGGTGTGCGGGGTGTGGGGGTTACACTTGCTGAGGGGCGTCGGGTGAAATCGTCGATGACGGGGCCATCGATGGAGACCAGTGCGCTGGTGACGGTGCCTTGAAACCAGGCAGCTCAGGAGTGCCCTTGCCCTTGGGGCGAGGTCGGTGAGCGAGCTGCGTTTTATCCCCCTCCCCCCCCCCCCTCCCGCCATGCCAGAGGAGCCAGTTCGTGGCAAGAGACGGGCTCCTACCATTTTATCACTCGTTACTAAGATGGCTGAAATCGAAACGAGTGATTCGAGTGCACCTAAACGGGCATCTGTGGGGTCTGCTCCCTCTCCACAGGACGAGATGGGACAGGCAGAGGATGAAACAGTCACACAGAGATACGCGAGAATTACACTGCTCTTGGAGCAAAATATTAAAAATGGTAAAATCAGTCAAGCGGCTTTGTCTGTTATTAAAAACGAGTTGGCTACATGGGCTATAGCCGGCCGCGGTGGTCTAGCGGTTCTGGCGCTGCAGTCCGGAACCGCGGGACTGCTACGGTCGCAGGTTCGAATCCTGCCTCGGGCATGGGTGTGTGTGATGTCCTTAGGTTAGTTAGGTTTAAGTAGTTCTAAGTTCTAGGGGACTTATGACCTAAGATGTTGAGTCCCATAGTGCTCAGAGCCATTTGAACCATTTGAACATGCAAAACTTGAAGGCCGAGTCATAGAATTTGAGAAACAGAGCGACAGATCAAGGAGGCAACCTACTAGACCTGGGCGGGTGTGGCTGCTCAAGCGCCAACCAAGCCACAAACGACAAAAGATACGATCGAAAGAATTATCAATCGGCCAGACACGGCGGTCTTTCTTAGGACCCTGCCTGGCCAAGATACTAGTGTCAGAAAAATTCAAGAATTGTTGACAACTACAATTGATCCTGTCAAAGATAAAATTAAAATTAAAGGGTTAAACCAAGCAGAAACTCGGTGATTGTAGAAGCTGTCATCGAGGAGGTTGAAGAAAAGCTATTAAACAATCAAAAGCTAAATTCGGTGGTCAAATGTGAACCACCTAGGAAAAGGAACCCCTAATTCTGTAAGACGTACCAACAGTAATGACGAATTGTATGAGACAAAAAGGGCACAGAATTTCGACGACATAAGTGATGAGGAGTTCAAAAATTCCTTCAAGCTAAGATTTAAAACGGGGCCTCAGGACTGTGATGTTGTTCATCACGTTGCCGAGGTCACCGCACAAATGTGGAAAAGAATCAGGACAGTGGGCAGACTATACGTTGGTTTCCATGCGGTAAATACGAGGGATTATATCGTGGTACCTCGTTGCCACAACTGCGGTGACCTGGACCACTTTCTGAGGCACTGCACCAGGGTGTCGGCATGCTCCAACTATGCTGAGAGTGGTCACACTCGAAAAGATTGCAGAGCAGCAGGAGTTTGCATCCCATGCAAAAAGTCGTGGCAAAAGTCGTGACAAGAAATCCTGTGGAGTCACTGAACGGAATTGCCCCACCTACCGAATGCTTGAACAAAGATTGATCGCAAGGATTTATTATGGCTGAGCAGGACACAGTGAATAGGATGCCAAAGCGAAAATCCCCGAGCAAAAGGAGGGATGCCATGAGGGCAAACAAATTTAAAGAATTTCTAAGGTCTCTTTCGGGCCCCGCCAAAGTTGAAACTGTGGATAAAGGAATTCAAACAGAATTCCCCACGATAGACATAGGTATGCAAACAGATCTTTCCCTGAAGATCAAAGCTCTCTCCTCTCAAAACAGGGGAATGAGACCGATTTGAGGCCAGCAGCGGCAAGAGCATCCTGTTGTGGTGGCCCCGCCTGTGGCAGTCTCCGAAAACGAACAGAGCAAAGTAGAGCGACAACAACTCCAAGAATGCATAGTCACCAGCTCCAGTGCACACTCAACCACACAAGACACTCCTGTAATCAGGTTACCGCCTGTCGACCCGGTTAGGGTGTACCCCAACATTAAGATACTATGCAATTGGCAAGGCTGGAGCAGCCGACTATCCTGACCACTGCCTTACGACATTGGGTGCGGGTGGGACATGAGAACGGTAGAAAGGTCACCTTCTCGGTAATGGAGGCTGTAGACAGAACACATCTAAAGTCAGTGAATCTCCCCACCGACTTCGGAGCCCTGCGGGACTTACTTAAGAAAGTTCTTGAAAGACGTGGCGAGAAATTTGACCTCAGTGACATGTACACTCAGTCAGTTGTGGCAAATGGTCGTATCGCCTTGGACTGGAGCAAGAACTGGACTGACGATGGAATACATACTTACTTTCCATAATGACTAAAATAACCATTGGCCAACTGAACGCACACAACAGCAGATTGGTGATGCAGGAGCTACGAAGGGAGGTGGAGCAGAGAAAGCTTGATGTGCTCTTCCTACAGGAGCTGTACTCTCAAGCTGGGGAACTATCTTTCGCAGCTGCTACATGACAGGTTGTCAGCAGTGGGGATGCCCCCAAAGCGGCAATGGTAGTTACAAACAAAGCCCCACAGGTAACGTCACTTTCGCAGCACTCCAACAGTCACTGCAACGCCGTGGAGATGCAATCTCCTGCGGGGGTTATAACTCTCATTAACATGTATTTCAAGTATGGAGACAACACTGAATAACAGATCACTTCACAATAGTAGCCACGGCGTTGTAGGGGCGAATAATGGTCATAACAGCTGACATAAATGCAAAATCCCCACTATGGTACAGTGGCACAAGAGATGAAAATGGTGGAAAAGTGGAAGAGACGATCATGGCTCTACAACTTGTGGTGGCTAACAAGCCTGGCAATCCTCCCACCTATGCGGCGGAAGGAGGGCAAGGTACCAACATCGAAGTGACCTTAGTCACGCCGAATGCCGTAAATATGTTGCAAAACTGGAAAGTTGAAGACAATGCCACCACAAGTGATCACAATCTCATTACCTTCACTCTAGGAGACAGAGAGTGTCACTGGGCCATGGGGTGGGAGGTGCAAATGAACTACAAAAGAGTAGATTGGGAGCGCCTAGCGAGAGAGTGCTACATTCCTCCATTGCCAGAAGGTGACGAACATCAGGACCTGGATGTAAACAAGAGGGCTGAGGAACTGGTGAGTGCAGTAACCAGAACAGTAAAGGCAGCCGTACCAACTAGGAGAAGGGCCATGATGGCCTCTCCGTCATCATGGTCAGCTGAACTAGAGGAATTGCGTCAGTCAGTGAGAAAGCTGAGGAGTCACTACCAGTGCAGTGTCGTCTGGTGGGAAAAGCAAAGATGGTTGTTGCTATACCAGGAGGCGAAAGGAAAGTTTCAAAACGAACTTCAGGCGGTCAGGATACAAAGTGGGGAAAGTTTTGTGCTGAATCATTTGGCTTTGGGCCCATGGGGAGTACCCTATAAGCTAGTTAGGGAAAAGATCCGCTCCCCAATGATGGTATCAACGATCAGGCATGGGGCCGGGATGACAGAATCCTGGCAGGAGACCATTGAGGTCCTCCTCTGGTCCCTGCTGCCTGATGACGATTTGGAAGGAGATCAGTAACAATTACGAAACGAAGAGCTCGACAGGAACGTAAATGATGGGTCAGTCTACCCCTTTTCTGAAGAGGAGGTGGCTGCCCACATCAAATCTCTAACGAGAGGGAAAGCCCCGGGCCAGACGGCATTGTGGCGGAGGTGGTGCAGTTCTTAGCCCCCCAGCTGGTAGCTCCACTTACCCACCTATTCAATGAATGCCTCTGACAGGAAAGATTCCCGAAAATCTGGAAAGTCGCTAATGTGGTAATTATTAAGAAAGGCCCTGGTAAAGACCCAGCCGAGGCTAAGTCCTACAGACCCATTTGCTTATTAGACGTGATTCGAGAACTAGAGAAATTGCTAGCTGACAGACTAACTGTGCTGGATGAGCAGCAGGCAGTTCGGCTTCAGGCCCGGGCGATCCGAAAGTATCGCTTTGCACTGCGCGATCTTGCTATTTTCAGTATTAATGGTAACCGTGGGCGCTGGGAAAGAGGCGTGATCCTGTAGTTGATTGCAGGTCCGGATGGTTTGCAGCGCCGCCACCAGAATCTAATTCGTGCGTATCATTTGCCCCGTGACTCTGCTGCTTTTCTTCCCCCAGATTCACGGCCTCACGGGACCGTGCGGCCTTCGCAGCTGCCCGCTGATGCCACCAGAGAACGCCATGAGGAGTGGATGGACGATGCGCCCTCGTCCCCGCCGCCACCGCTCGCCGACCCGATGGACGTGGATCCGCAGTCGCAGTCAGCATCATCGCCCCAGGACACACCCTCAGGCCTGGAATTTGCCCTGGCAGCAGATTCCCGGAGGATATTCCTGTTGCCTCGCAAGCCAGATTGTGAGGTACGGACGGGAATACGCCATCCTCCACAGTCACGGCTCCCATCTCATCTCTACGTCCTGCGTCCTGCCTCCCTTGACAACGTCCTCTGGAGAGCATGTATTTAGGCCGCTGCCGCTGACCAGAGGACCTCACTAACTCACTCATCCAGTTGGCGTCCGTCAGTTATTCACAGAGCAGGTCACAGGTTACAACACATGGACTCTGTTCAAGTTCAGTAAATGTTCATGTAAATAAAGAACACTATTAATCCACGTTTGCATTTGTGGCTTGCGGTACAAGACTGTACAAAATGCATGCCCCAAGAGAATGGATGCTTTCATTGATGCCCTTTATGCCATCTCCTGAGGTCTTTTAGTGTCTATTCTGAGTGACGGTGAGTCTGAAATGATATCCTTGAGCACCCAGAAGAAAATCGCTTGATTTCAAAGCTGGGCGTCGTAGATCAGACCTCCGTCACAGATGCTCAAGAGAATGGCTGGAATGTGGATAAGAGCAGATGAGACGATCTTCCCATAGCGTGACACTATAAGATTATTTGTTTGTGGATTATTTAAATTTTTATAATTTTTTTGCTTTAAAATTTTCGCCCATTGGTAGCATATTTTCTGCAGATGTAAATTAAAGTGTGCTACACTGTATGTGAGCAATGTATGTAAAATACTATGTAAATTGTTTACTGCGTTAAATAATTTTCTGATGTCCTTTTGTATCTAAAAATATTTGTATAAATTATTCATGTTGATGCAAATTTGAAATTTTAAGAAATGGTCACGCGTAGGAACAATGTAAGAAGAAGGTGTTATGTAAAAGCCTGTGTGGTTTTGTTTGAAACGAAATTGGCTGGGGAGTGGAAAAGGTGGCAAGGGCGAATTGGCGCACTACCAAGAGCAAGCGCCACCAGATAAGATTTTTTTGTATTTTTACATTTGTACAGCGTGAACTTTTAATTTAAACTGTATTTTAATAACCATTCTTGAACTTTAAATAAACTGGTTCACCATGTTATTTCATCCTAATCATACGCTTATGCAGGATTCCTTCCTGGTGTTTGATTAATCCGAATATCCTGTTTTACAGACTTATGAAGTGACAAGTTAATATAAAGAAGCACCACTTAAATTGTTTTTCCGTAAATAAAAAAAAAATTTTCTTCACTATTGCAAAGCATTATAAGAAAAGTTTGATTACGTAAAATTCAATCAGAGTTTGTTGATTACGGGAAGTGCGTTTCTTAAACGTGTCCCCCCCCCCCCTCCCACCAATTTTTTTAGTTTCCTTGAAGTTATCTACTGCACTTTTTCCCTTTTAAAACGTAATGTATAAGGGTGTAGTCCAACATTTTTTTTCAGTGGAGTAATGTTTATTTGAAGAACCAAATTAAACAGTAGCAAGAAAGTAGGCAAAATTGATATTTCTGCTTTTCCAATACTTCACTTTTTCATTGCCTGGATGCCTGGATAGGCTGGCGACCATTAGTACATGTTTTAAACCACTAAATGAACTTGGAACTGAGTTGTTCTGGTTTCACTATAATAATATTCACACTGCATTTCTGTCTAACCGATGGGTAAGATTTTAGGAAAAGAAGTGACTAGTCTGATTTACTTATCCATTAGACACAGCACACGGCGAAACTCTGTAAAAAGGGCAACTCTATTGATTAGCTTTTCCTATTAACAGGACTAACCTCCCATAGTGTACTTTATTTGGAAACTAAACTAAATTTTAGTAATAGGGTTTTACGTGGCGGCATAGACAGTGTTTTCTGTTATTTAGGTAAAAGCATACTAAATTACAACAGTAGTGGCAGGGTTATAACACGTCCACTGTGGCGTTGCACGGAATTATGGTGAAATCTGGTGCACTGTAAAGTCATTAACTCACCTTACACATCACATGAACTTCTGAGCTTCTGCCTCTTTTTCTGTTTCGTATATGTTGACACGTTTCTGTTTGAAGCGCCGCCGAATCTGAAAGTGATATCACGCGCCGCCAAGGGTTTGTTCTATTTCAGAAAAAGGTTGTAGACATCTCTGACCTAAATTTAAAATTTCACCGTAGAAATGAGGGAAAAGAGGGGGTTGAAAAAATGTCAGCTTTGAAGTCTTCTGCACAGCGAAGATAAAACTGAATCATGCGCGTACCGATGGAAACTTTTTTCCTATGTATAATACGGCGGAGTATGCAGACGGCAGGAATCTCAACATGTACTGGAATGAAAGCTGGTGCTCAGAAACTAGAGAAGTACACGCAGGTAGCATAGAGATCACTGGATCAACTTCAGTCTGTTCTCTATGACCTGTAACCCGATATTTCTTTTCTGCTTTGCCGGCCAAAAGCTGACGATGAAAATTTATCCTTACACAATATTTGAACGAACTACTTCTGCGTAGATCATTGCCGGCAATAATGTGTTTCCTTCCTCCGACTCAGATTCAGAATATACTAGTGAAATCAAAGTACAGCTTTATAGTTCAGAGAGAAAGTTTCTCATTAACTACAAGCATAAGGGAAATTACACTCATTAGGCTATAAAATGCTGTCATAACAGACACCACAGTAGTTTAAAGATCTCCAAATTATCCACATAGGTAAGCTTGCAGATTGCGAAAGTGAGCCAACTGCGTCATCTGCTAAATCTCGGTAATTAAGGATCTTCATACAGAGCAGATGTGTTTAGAGGGGATAACTGTGTGATGTGGAGTCAGCTAGAGAGAGAGTGAGAGCGATAAAGAAAGAGGTGGGAGAGAGGGAGAGACGGAGAGAAAGAGGAAGAGACGGAGAGAGAGAGAGAGAGAGACGGAGAGAGAGAGATGAGAGAGAGACTACCGGTATCGGTATGGAGCTGCAGAACCAGGTTGCGCTGGAAAGTAGTGGTCCTTATTTGGCTGGATACAAATTGCAGTCGTCATTACGTGGCATCTTCACTTGTTACTTGTTTCCTAATTGAAGACGACGTCAGGAAATGGCGTTTCACTAGGGATCACTTTAGGTCAGTCTGAATATCATGTACCTGAGGCCCCAGTTGCTCTTCCAGCACCTATACGGGTTCATTAATTGGCGTGGTGAAAAGTAACATCTTCCTTATTCAGTCGAATAAGAAACCTGTGACTCATGACATGCTTTAAATTACCCCTTGTTTTATGACGACTGATGCCTCTTGAACGAAGCATCTTCCACATGTGTACATGATTTTATGCTTAAGATTGGATATAGATGACAGATTTTATCAGGAATAATGTATTCTAATGCAGACCGTGACTTAGATTTTCCCTGAGTGTTTAAATTCACTCTAACAAGGAGGTGCCAGGGCTGGTAATGCCAAATTCGATGCGGTTCAGAATACTAATCGGGAGTACTTGGATGTAGTTTCTGTGAACACGTTTAGGCCACTATACTTCCGTTCCAAAAATATCGATGTCAAATGTCATGACATGCTAGCCGTTTCGGATCAAGAGGGACCGCCAGAGCACAACAAAACAAGAAACTTTTATTTATACATATTATCAGGTCAGCAAAATGATACCTCTGAGAAACAGAATAATTAGTGATTTCGTTCCTTTACAGATATAGTTGAATAGTGTGCTTACAAGTATGGCAATCAAATACTGTGAGCATAAATGGTTGAGCAATTCATATATTTGTGTGTGTGTGTGTGTGTGTGCAGCCGCTTTCGCAACTTTTAAGTTGTAGTCTTTTGGTGTAAACCTGTACATACAATTTTTTAAATCAATACTGTGAAAATGGGGAAACGAAGTTAACTGATATATCTTAAAATAGTGATTGAATATTTTCCTGAGGGCCTATATCAAGCAACGGAAGATGCCCCTCGTAAATGTTATCCAAGGAAATATTGTATCCCGGAGTGATTGAAGAATAAAAAAGTTAACGTTTATAATGTATATAAGTACACTGAAAAAATTGTTTTAACCAATCATCGAAAGGATGAAGACTATACTGAAGGTCAGACTTTCCGGAAGCTGACACTGTTATATGTGAATGTAATAGTAACCGTAGCGGGTGACAACGCAGGCTACAATATGTCCATAGCCTGTCGCCGAGGCGTGTGCGGTGGCTGCGGTCCGGACACTGAGACTTTTAAAGAAATCGAACTATTCCAGGCAACGCGGAAGGTAAGAGAAGTGCGCTGCTGGTGCTCTGTTGCAGTACTGCAGTCGCCACGCAAACTGTTAGCCTCGACTGTCAATATTACAGAAGAGTGGAACATTTGTGATACAAATATAATAATGATACTACAGTGAAAATTTTATAAAATTGCTACAAAACCGGTATGCTTACTATTGGACTCTTTTATTCAGTTCTACATTTTAATAGTTTTAACACCTTTACATGAGTTGGTCATTCAATTATATATAGCTTTTTAGCTGTTGCTGCCCTGGCTTTAAAATTATCTGTCAATGGGATGAGGCCTGCGTTCAAATTATAATCAACTTAGGTGCATGTGGGTTGGAACCTAACTTCTTGGAACGTTTATTTTCTTCTTTTTTTTTCTTTTTTCCCAAGTGAAATTAAGCTGTTGTGAAATGTATACATTTTTTTTAATTACTTATAAAGAGCGTTTACATTTTGGAACTGGTTTCTATCACCTGCCAAAGAAAAATAAAATATTACTATAAGTGTGGTTTGAAGCAAGGTTGTTATCTGGGTGGTAGACTATACCACTTCATCCTTCAAAAACAATTTATTTATCTGTATACTAGTTTTTGAAGCCCACTGTTCAGAATATTTTTTTAACAAAGCAAAAAGGTACAGTCCTGGAAATGGAAAAAAGAACACATTGACACCGGTGTGTCAGACCCACCATACTTGCTCCGGACACTGCGAGAGGGCTGTACAAGCAATGATCACACGCACGGCACAGCGGACACACCAGGAACCGCGGTGTTGGCCGTCGAATGGCGCTAGCTGCGCAGCATTTGTGCACCGCCGCCGTCAGTGTCAGCCAGTTTGCCGTGGCATACGGAGCTCCATCGCAGTCTTTAACACTGGTAGCATGCCGCGACAGCGTGGACGTGAACCGTATGTGCAGTTGACGGACTTTGAGCGAGGGCGTATAGTGGGCATGCGGGAGGCCGGGTGGACGTACCGCCGAATTGCTCAACACGTGGGGCGTGAGGTCTCCACAGTACATCGATGTTGTCGCCAGTGGTCGGCGGAAGGTGCACGTGCCCGTCGACCTGGGACCGGACCGCAGCGACGCACGGATGCACGCCAAGACCGTAGGATCCTACGCAGTGCCCTAGGGGACCGCATCGCCACTTCCCAGCAAATTAGGGACACTGTTGCTCCGGGGTATCGGCGAGGACCATTCGCAACCGTCTCCATGAAGCTGGGCTACGGTCCCGCACACCGTTAGGCCGTCTTCCGCTCACGCCCCAGCATCGTGCAGCCCGCCTCCAGTGGTGTCGCGACAGGCGTGAATGGAGGGACGAATGGAGACGTGTCGTCTTCAGCGATGAGAGTCGCTTCTGCCTTGGTGCCAATGATGGTTGTATGCGTGTTTGGCGCCGTGCAGGTGAGCGCCACAATCAGGACTGCATACGACCGAGGCACACAGGGCCAACACCCGGCATCATGGTGTGGGGAGCGATCTCCTACACTGGCCGTACACCACTGGTGATCGTCGAGGGGACACTGAATAGTGCACGGTACATCCAAACCGTCATCGAACCCATCGTTCTACCATTCCTAGACCGGCAAGGGAACTTGCTGTTCCAACAGGACAATGCACGTCCGCATGTATCCCGTGCCACCCAACGTGCTCTAGAAGGTGTAAGTCGACTACCCTGGCCAGCAAGATCTCCGGATCTGTCCCCCATTGAGCATGTTTGGGACTGGATGAAGCGTCGTCTCACGCGGTCTGCACGTCCAGCACGAACGCTGGTCCAACTGAGGCGCCAGGTGGAAATGGCATGGCAAGCCGTTCCACAGGACTACATCCAGCATCTCTACGATCGTCTCCATGGGAGAATAGCAGCCTGCATTGCTGCGAAAGGTGGATATACACTGTACTAGTGCCGACATTGTGCATGCTCTGTTGCCTGTGTCTATGTGCGTGTGGTTCTGTCAGTGTGATCATGTGATGTATCTGACCCCAGGAATGTGTCAATAAAGTTTCCCCTTCCTGGGACAATGAATTCACGGTGTTCTTATTTCAATTTCCAGGTATGAAATAAGCTGCTCACATTCACGAACCATTAGTCTGATAGAAGATAATAGTGGTTACCATTACAATTTTCATGAAGAAAAATACGGTTGTGAAATCATGAAAACAACATTAAATAAAGCGTAAAATTGTAACGAGCAAACACAACAAGTGTCCTGGGTGCTGACATTCACGAGTTAAGAAACAGAATTGCCATATTAATTGGGTGTCGTGAAATAAAGACAGAATTGAAAATCTGCCTTATGCAATTAGCATTCCACTTTGCCCATCTTAGGGTGCAGGAAAATTAATTGGCAATTTACTTCTTCTGGATGAGAGTTTTTGATGAAAAATGTACGAACAGAAAAGAAAAAAATATTAGATCTCCTTTCTTGGCATGTCTTGAATTGCACCACCACGTTGGATTTTTGCTATCACTTTAAGGAACAGAGAGAATTATACTGAAACAGTTTTGAAAGAGTTTTCTGTGTCGATTTGTAATACTTGTTTGAAGCTTCAAATGCAAATATATTAGACACTCTGAGAATTGTACAGGGTGATTTTGCTAAATGGCGGCAAATTGCAGGAAAAGGTCCTTGAGAGGGTTAGGAGCAAAAAACGCCATATGGAAATATGAACCGGAAGATGCTCCAAGGGAGATACACTCACTTGAAGATGGTGTTATAAGACCTTCAACGTGGTCGTCTGGCTTACCCCACTCTGGTGGTCAATATGCCTGGTACTGATAACATAATCATGTTCTACAGTGTTTAACAGCGGTTCCTCCAAGGTCTCTGTTTGTGCCGGGCGTAGCTACCTATCACTGTTAGCCATTTCCGTAAATGTGGCTGTTTCACACAAACGGCCAAACACCGTTGCAAAGAGTTGTCATCCATTCTATCCACAGATGAGGCTGCCTTACACAGTATGCACCTGGGGGCTACGCAGAATCCACATGGAATCGTGGCAGCGAAGAGTTTTGAAAGAGTTTTCTGTGTCGATTTGTAATACTTGTTTGAAGCTTCAAATGCAAATATATTAGACACTCTGAGAATTGTACAGGGTGATTTTGCTAAATGGCCGCAAATTGCAGGAAAAGGTCCTTGAGAGGGCGGGGAACAGTGATTCTTCCACAGTGCCTCACAGGCGAGGCATATCAGGACTTCCAGCAAGTGATGGAGAACGCATCCAGCTGTGGTGGGTGGGTAATATGGCTAAACATGGCGGTGCTCCAGCTTACTTCCGTGCGTCTGTGCAAAGACATCTCGACAAGATCTACCCAGGTTCGATGGATCGAACGAAGTGGTCCAGTCGCATGACCAGCCGTATATCAATTCTTTAAATGTCTGCCTGTGGGACCACCTGATAGAAGTGATCCATGCGGTGTCCATCCCAGCCGAGTAGACACTGAAACAACGCAGTCATGCTGGCTGTGACATCTTTCGGTTACAAGCTGGCACATTTGAATGTGTACATGAGTCGCCACTGTGTCGTGTTCGCACATGCTTAGAGGCCCGCCGTACATTGAATGCTTTGTGTAACGGTGGTCTCATCACACCATGTCGGATACTGCATTGTACTGGACACGCATGGTTGTAAGGTTTGGAGGTCCGAATAACAACTGCGTAAGCTGTAAATAACTTTGGTTTAATGTTAAATCTTCACTCAGAAATACACACATTTGCACAGTTTACAATGTGACGATGTTACAACAGTCAAACGGTCCTCAAAAAGTGAAACAATCCTCAACCCAACAACGATAAATTTTACCTAGAAGTTTCTTTACAAAATTATTCTGACGACTAAGTCATGATGTTGGCCAGTACTACGATAAATCATCTGATTCTGGTTCAAGCTCGGTACTGTTTAGCATGACAATCAAGTCTACAGAGGATGGTTTGTTTTGTGACAAGTTGACCACAAGATTACCCAAGGTCACTCGAGTTTACAGTGGACACAAGGTGGTGAACCAACAAGTTTACACCTCTGCTCGCGGTATTTATCTTAGCTGCTATGAGCTGTCGCCTGCATGGTTGCTCTCGCGCACTGAAATTCCTATCAAAACTAATTAAGCCTTTGCTGATTTTTCCAGCAAAAAGTCTTCCTATGGTTCTCGCTATGCAAGAAAACATGTACTCATCCCTAGTCTTGGAATATGGCGATATGCACGCGCATGGCTGGAACAGTGTGCATATTAAAATGCCCTCTCAGTCCTCGCAAGGACAATTAACTAACTGGATGGTTCGTTTCTCCACAGTGGGAGCTCAACGACGCTTCAGCTAATATCTGCACATTGACATGCATTATATAGGTGCAGTGTGTTAATACCGTGGATTGAGTGGCATCCCTTTCGCATTAAATACTTATAAGCAAATCTGCTCATTACTGCCAAGGTGAGTTAGGTGTCATATTCACCTTCCCGTTAAGATGTATGAAACTCTTATGTAAGGTGCAAAATTGACCTTCATTTATTCTGCCACCGTACATGGTGAATTAACAAATACCCTGTAGCACAAACACCATTTCTTTCTGGTCCCATGTCCGTACTACCATTTTTTCTCCTTAAATTCTCAAAGATCGTTGCTTGTCCACATTCAACAATAACACCATGTATATTAGGATTAGCGGTGTTGGGTAGCTAAGCGCAGCTAATCTGTTGAATTGCTTGCCCACCGATTCAAGTCAGGCAAACATTAACTCAAGTCTATGTTCAACAGATCGAAATCACTAATCCCTCGATTTCCCAGAAACTATTCAATGTGAGTCTGGTATTTATAATTTTCTAGCTATTCCACTTGGTTCGAAAGGGATCATTGATCGTGGTATTGATTTTAACGAAATCGTCTGGCCTCACCTTGTAAACTAGTATCTGGTTCGTTTCTTTAGCAAAGCTGCAGATGAATCTTTCAGGTGTGATTACCGAAACTGTGCAGTCGTCGTCCCCCACCCCCACCCCCCGTCCACAACTGATTCTGTTGTGTGTCTCATAACGGAAAAGAATGAGTTTCTCCTTCATCGGTAGTATACACTGAAGCGACAAAAGTCATCGGATACATCGTAATATTATGTAGAACGTCCTTTTGCTCAGCTTAGTGCAAGATCTTCACGTGTCACATACTCGACAAGTCGTTGGAAGTCCTCAGCAGAAATGTTTCTATAACCGACCATAATTGCGAAAGTGTTGCCGGTGCAGGATTTTGGGCACGGAATGACCTCTCCATTATGTCCCATAAATGTTGGCTGGGTTTCATGCCGACAATCTGGGCGGTCAGCTCTTCGTTAGAATTGTTCATAATGTTCCTCAAACTAATTGCCAAAACTTACGGCACTGTGGCGTGGCCCATTGCCATATATAAAAATTCTGTCGTTGTTTGGGAACATACCATCCATGAATGGCTGCAAATGGTCTCCACGTAGCCAAACGTCCAGAGGACTCAGTCTATTCCGTATCAACACAGACCACACCATTATGGAGGCACCACCTGCTTGCGCAGGAGAGACCAGGGCAGGCGCTGCAGACGATGTCGTGTTGTTAGCAAGGACACCCGCGTCGGTCGTCTGCTTCCGTAGCCCAATAACGCCAAATTTTGCTTCAATGTCCTAACGGTTACGTTCGTCGTACGTCCCACATTGATTTCTGCGGTTGTTTCATACAATGTTGCTTGTCTGTTAAAACTGACAACCGTACACAAACGCCACTGCTCTCTGTCGTTAAGAGAAGGCCGCCGGCCACTATGTTGTCCGTGATGAGAAGTAATGTCTGAAATCTGATATTCTCGGAGCGCTCATGACACTCTAGATCGTGAAATATTGAATTTCCTAGCGATTTCCGAAATGGAATGCCCCATGCTTTTAGCTCCGGCAGCCATTCCGCATTCAAAGTCTGTCAATTTCCGTCATGCGATTGTGATGACGTCCGAAATTTTGTCACAGGAGTCATCTGAGTACAAATGAGTGATCCACCAATGCCCTGGCCTTTGAACCTTCTGTACGTGGTATTACATCCATCTGTACGTGGTACTACATCCATCTGTACGTGGTACTACATCCATCTGTACGTGGTACTACATCCATCTGTACGTGGTACTACATCCATCTGTATATATGCATTTTCCTATCCCATGCCTTTTGCCACCTCACTGTAGCCTGAGATGCCCGCTAAACCCGCTGGGCAGAACAGGTGAATAGGATTGAGGAAAGGGCCAAATAATGTTGGGGGTCAGTTTCACCTTAAAATTGTAATTTATTTTAATTTAGTAACACATTTACAACCAAAGCGGCACATAGCTGAAGTTTTACAACTACGAGTTTTCAAAATGCAATTCTTTCACGGCTGAAAGCCTCCAAACAAGATTTTTAAAATCAATAAGACAAAAATGCACTCAAAATAGCAAACAAAATAATTAAAATATATTTTTATTACAGCTAGGCAAAAGTGAATAGACAAACATAAACAAGATGCAATACAAACGGCCGAAGGCCCATAATAATATTTTGATGATTTTTAAAATAGATTATCATAACCATTCAAAGGCAGAAGGCCACATTGTTTCGCTTAAAGGGTAATTTTAAGAATAAGGTTCCAAGCCGCAATATTTTTAGCTTGAAATGTAATTTTAAGAATAAGGTTCGAAGGCTGAAGGCCCACAATCAATTTTCCAAACTTTTAAAAAAATAGTAACCATAAGCGTTAAGTTTTAGTAGCTGAAACCGGACTAAAAGAAAAGACAACACAACGGTAATAACCTCTCAGCAAATATCCATTTGCTAGACTTCAAACCTACTTACATAAAACACAGTAAGACCAGGAATTTTTTTATCATTGGCTATGATAAATTATAAACAGACAATTAAACACGGATGAGAAAGACAGTAAAGACAACAGCACTCAGAAGCCTCCAGGGGGTCGGTCTGCCCTCGTTTACATAGGCGAGACAGGTGGTGAACCCAACTACACTTGATCCGTCGGAACCCAACCAAGGGACAGCCACAGAACGACCAAAAAACGACTTGCTTGCCACAAATCGGTACATGAGAATTCAAACACCAAATGTTATGGGCGTGATTATCCACAATCAAATATGTATATGTATAAAGCTGTCAAAACTACACACCGTGTTGGACAGCGGCAACAGCTGAGGAAAGGACACTGACTGAAATTACGTTAGTAGCCAGGGCAGGTAACGAGAACACTAACGGCCTCAAGGCAGGAAATTCCTCCAGTGCACTTGAATTGTAGTCAACCAATATACACTCCTGGAAATGGAAAAAAGAACACATTGACACCGGTGTGTCAGACCCACCATACTTGCTCCTTACACTGCGAGAGGGCTGTACAAGCAATGATCACACGCACGGCACAGCGGACACACCAGGAACCGCGGTGTTGGCCGTCGAATGGCGCTAGCTGCGCAGCATTTGTGCACCGCCGCCGTCAGTGTCAGCCAGTTTGCCGTGGCATACGGAGCTCCATCGCAGTCTTTAACACTGGTAGCATGCCGCGACAGCGTGGACGTGAACCGTATGTGCAGTTGACGGACTTTGAGCGAGGGCGTATAGTGGGCATGCGGGAGGCCGGGTGGACGTACCGCCGAATTGCTCAACACGTGGGGCGTGAGGTCTCCACAGTACATCGATGTTGTCGCCAGTGGTCGACGGAAGGTGCACGTGCCCGTCGACCTGGGACCGGACCGCAGCGACGCACGGATGCACGCCAAGACCGTAGGATCCTACGCAGTGCCGTAGGGGACCGCACCGCCACTTCCCAGCAAATTAGGGACACTGTTGCTCCTGGGGTATCGGCGAGGACCATTCGCAACCGTCTCCATGAAGCTGGGCTACGGTCCCGCACACCGTTAGGCCGTCTTCCGCTCACGCCCCAACATCGTGCAGCCCGCCTCCAGTGGTGTCGCGACAGGCGTGAATGGAGGGACGAATGGAGACGTGTCGTCTTCAGCGATGAGAGTCGCTTCTGCCTTGGTGCCAATGATGGTCGTATGCGTGTTTGGCGCCGTGCAGGTGAGCGCCACAATCAGGACTGCATACGACCGAGGCACACAGGGCCAACACCCGGCATCATGGTGTGGGGAGCGATCTCCTACACTGGCCGTACACCACTGGTGATCGTCGAGGGGACACTGAATAGTGCACGGTACATCCAAACCGTCATCGAACCCATCGTTCTACCATTCCTAGACCGGCAAGGGAACTTGCTGTTCCAACAGGACAATGCACGTCCGCATGTATCCCGTGCCACCCAACGTGCTCTAGAAGGTGTAAGTCAACTACCCTGGCCAGCAAGATCTCCGGATCTGTCTCCCATTGAGCATGTTTGGGACTGGATGAAGCGTCGTCTCACGCGGTCTGCACGTCCAGCACGAACGCTGGTCCAACTGAGGCGCCAGGTGGAAATGGCATGGCAAGCCGTTCCACAGGACTACATCCAGCATCTCTACGATCGTCTCCATGGGAGAATAGCAGCCTGCATTGCTGCGAAAGGTGGATATACACTGTACTAGTGCCGACATTGTGCATGCTCTGTTGCCTGTGTCTATGTGCCTGTGGTTCTGTCAGTGTGATCATGTGATGTATCTGACCCCAGGAATGTGTCAATAAAGTTTCCCCTTCCTGGGACAATGAATTCACGGTGTTCGTATTTCAATTTCCAGGAGTGTAGTTAATTCCACCGCATGGCGGCTAAATTTCAGCCATACAAATACTCGGTGTTGCTCACAGAAAAACCTCCCCAACAGCGAACCACCGAAACGCACCACACAACATGAATGGACGTGGCTTGGGTACTTAAAACCACTACTCAACTTTGACATCCTGGGTCGGTGAACGACGAAGCTCTTAGCGAACGGACAGCTCCACACACGCTTCGACACTGCGCAGGGATCGCCAGTGGACCCAGCCGACTGCACCGCGCGGAGATAACTTCCCTGCTCCGCAGCAACCGAGCGACCCCCGTCAGAATGCCGACAACATCTAAAATAGTAACGCCCACTACACACACAACCTGACCAAAACTTGCACGAAGACCTGAACGATACCCAACAGTCACTAAGCACGCACGATGACAAATCGGGAGTCGATTCACACACACACACACACAGAGCTGCCTCATGAACGATCGGCGAGACAAAACGCGTCGTCCGGTAGGACGACCGACCGACGATCCACCAAGACCGTGGCCCAGCTCAAGTGATACTTAGCGGCAATGGTCGGGCGAGCCATGTCGCAGACCTCACTGCTCCAACCCGACTGCACTAGTGCCGCATTGCAACTCCCCGACTGGCAGGTCCAGACTGCGCTCCAGACGCGTTCCAACTGACTGCCAGATCCGAACTCCGACCCGAACTGCTTACGGCAGACAACGAGCGGGAAGTAATAGCAGTCGAGCAAAGATACTACGAGAGGGGATATATCGATACACGCCCACTAGCGCCGGTCACGGTCAGGCCAAGCAGCAACTCAGTGACAGTAGTAATTAAAATTAACGCAGTGAGGTGGAAGTACGTTAAAAACAGGGTGTAAAATACATGATGGCGGGAACACGAGCCACGCACAGCTCATAGTCCTTATTGGGCATTAGACTCTTCAACAGTCTGCACCCGCACATTCCAATTGCCGGCCGCGGTGGCCGTGCGGTTCTAGGCGCTTCAGTCCGGAACCACGCGACTGCTACGGTCGCAGGTTCGAATCCTGCCTCGGGCATGGATGTGTGTGATGCCCTTAGGTTAGTTAGGTTTAAGTAGTTCTAAGCTCTAGGGGACTGATGACCTCAGATGTTAAGTACCATAGTGCTCAGAGCCATTTGAACCACATTCCCATTCTCCGTTTTCCTTCACCGCCCTCAAATTCCCAACTTGTTAAGGACACCAGCAAGCTATCAGTTTGTAAATACTCTGATGTTCTGGCCGTACTGTGATCATTCTTCCTCAGCATCAGTCCTCTGTCATTCTTTCCTCGCATATTAGTCGTCATAATCTTTGACGTTTAATGAATTTGACCATGTCTTACCTTTTTATAAGTACCTAAAGTTCAGCATAGTACCTAATTATCCACCCACCTGTAATATTTAGACTACTATAGATAGGCCTATTTCAGAAGATCTTACACTCACGAGCTTTTTCGTTATTTTGTCTTCTTCTGATCTGCTTTACTGTATAAACCATATGTAAAGGCAGGCCGGGTACAAGTGTAACACACTTTCACGTCGTTGTTATCGTATTATCTTGAGTCAAGGACTGTAACTGCATATTTGTAAAATTTGCTCTGCTTCCTGCTACTACCCATTCTCTGATGCACTGTCCCGTGTTCCAGCCACTAATTACTGTAAAAATTTTTGAAATGTTTCCGTTTAGTGGTCATTAGACCTTGGGCGTCAACATTACTATGCACTTTTTCTCTTTTTATTCTATACAGGGAGATCAGTTTTGTAAACTTTTATTTCAGTTTCCTTTTTGTACATTTTTAGTAGCCATTGTTGATTTTTCTCGCCACGACACGGATATGATTTGGATCCCCCGGCATCTGACTGCAATTTGACATCATTGTCGTTTGTTTTCTTCACCACACTCTGCAAGGTTACGTTACAAAGAACTAACGAAATACTACGACTGTTGCTCATGCTCCGTTTAAACTCAACTGTTCTAATCATTTCGTTGTTTATGTCTGCCTTTGTACTCTTCGAAACTGTAGAGTTGTTTACAACGTTACGCTGTACCTACAGGGTGTTTCAAAAATGACCGGTATATTTGAAACGGCAATAAAAACTAAACGAGCAGCGATAGAAATACACCGTTTGTTGCAATATGCTTGGGACAACAGTACATTTTCAGGCAGACAAACTTTCGAAATTACAGTAGTTACAATTTTCAACAACAGATGGCGCTGCGGTCTGGGAAACGCTATAGTACGATATTTTCCACATATCCACCACGCGTAGCAATAATATGGCGTAGTCTCTGAATGAAATTACCCGAAACCTTTGACAACGTGTCTGGCGGAATGGCTTCACATGAGATGTACTGCTTCAGCTGTTCAATTGTTTCTGGGTCTGGCGGTACACCTGGTCTTTCAAGTGTCCCCACAGAAATAAGTCACAGGGGTTCATGTCTGGCGAATAGGGAGGCCAATCCACGCCGCCTCCTGTATGTTTCGGATAGCCCAAAGCAGTCACACGATCATCGAAATATTCATTCAGGAAATTAAAGACGTCGGCCGTGCGATGTGGCCGGGCACCATCTTGCATAAACCACGAGGTGTTCGCAGTGTCGTCTAAGGCAGTTTGTACCGCCACAAATTCACGAAGAATGTCCAGATAGCGTGATGCAGTAATCGTTTCGGATCGGAAAAATGGGCCAATGATTCCTTTGGAAGAAATGGCGGCCCAGACCAGTACTTTTTGAGGATGCAGGGACGATGGGACTGCAACATGGGGCTTTTCGGTTTCCCATATGCGCCAGTTCTGTTTATTGACGAAGCCGTCCAGGTAAAAATAAGCTTCGTCAGTAAACCAAATGCTGCCCACATGCATATCGCCGTCATCAATCCTGTGCACTATATCGTTAGCGAATGTCTCTCGTGCAGCAATGGTAGCGGCGCTGAGGGGTTACCGCGTTTGAATTTTGTATGGATAGAGGTGTAAACTCTGGCGCATGAGACGATACGTGGACGTTGGCGTCATTTGGACCGCAGCTGCAACACGGCGAACGGAAACCCGAGGCCGCTGTTGGATCACCTGCTGCACTAGCTGCGCGTTGCCCTCTATGGTTGCCGTACGCGGTCGCCCTACCTTTCCAGCACGTTCATCCGTCACGTTCCCAGTCCGTTGAAAATTTTCAAACAGATCCTTTATTGTATCGCTTTTCGGTCCTTTGGTTACATTAAACCTCCGTTGAAAACTTCGTCTTGTTGCAACAACACTGTGTTCTAGGCGGTGGAATTCCAACACCAGAATAATCCTCTGTTCTAAGGAATAAACCATGTTGTCTACAGCACACTTGCACGTTGTGAACAGCACACGCTTACAGCAGAAAGACGACGTACAGAATGGCGCACCCACAGACTGCGTTGTCTTCTATATCTTTCACATCACTTGCAGCGCCATCTGTTGTTGAAAATTGTAACTACTGTAATTTCGAAAGTTTGTCCGCCTGAAAATGTACTGTTGTCCCAAGCATATTGCAACAAACGGTGTATTTCTATCGCTGCTCGTTTAGTTTTTATTGCCGTTTCAAATATACCGGTCATTTTTGAAACACCCTGTAGGATGTCTGTGTTTTCGAGCGTGGATTCTATGAACGCCGCAGAAACATGGAGCGAGGTGTCTGTTTTACCCGAGATAGAATCCACGTCCGCTTACCCTAATCTAGGTGTTTTGTGGTTAATACTTTATGAGAATGGTGGGATATTTTTTTATCGTCTAGCATCCTAGATATCGTCGGAGCGCGGCGCTGTTCCTTCGTTGTACTAAAACCTATTTTCCTTAGGAGTTTGTTTCCTGTAGAAAGTTCTAGCCCCTTTGTTTATGAAACTAACTTGTAGTAATACAAGATGCGCGACAGCAATGCTCTCTGCTGTCACAGGATAACAAGTAGAACCAAATCACGCTAAAGTAAATTATCGCTGTAGCTCGGCACTGTGGACAAGCACAACGCCGACACAGTGAAGTGAACCAGTTCGATACACAACAGATTATAATTATTTTAATGAGTCACAAAGTGCGGTGTTTCCCATAAAAACGTAGTACAATAAAGATGGAATGCTAGATTCCATTGTACTTCATAATACTAATTGTTCTGAGGTGAGAACATCACAAAAGCTGCAGCAGGAGAGAAAATGATTCTATTTAGATACGATTTGAACGAACTCGCACTGTAGCTGACTCTGCGCGTTACTATTATTTTTCCCGCTGTGATGAAACCAGACGCAGAGGTCACTGTAGGAAAGGAGACAGGTAGTGATATTTGAGGTACATATTCAACATATATTAAGTCCTTTTAACTCAGTATGAAGCTTATTATTCATAATTAACTTAAAAACGTAAATATCGCGTTCTTACATGCATCTAAACACAAGAAGAAGAAGCGGTAAGAAAGCAGGATTCTAATGAACATCCCTTGTTTCATATAAAGAAGAACGAATTTGATCCATCGCACTAATACAGTGAGGTCAAGAATATACTTTTATCTCTGCATAGTATTTCAGTAAACAACAAAAATTAATTGATTACACTAACCAGGACAAACTGCACGACAAGGTAAAGGATTGTGAAATCGAAGTACGGATTGGGAGTGACATTTATAATGCTCTGATGACTGACATAAATCACAATAAAATTAATAAACAGCAAAGTCTATACAACTCAAATCAAATTATAAAATGACGCTAATACAGTGGTAAGGCGCCAAAAAGTATGGAAGGCTGCATGGAGAAAGATCTGCCTGTCTCGAAAGTTCACGAAATCAAAGTTAACGTTACAACAAGAAGCCAAAAATTATACCCACTTTATACGACACAATTTGCGTGGGAATTTGGCAATTAACGGGCTGCAAAGAATATGGATCACGCTACAGCAGTTGCGACACTTACATTTCGCCGCGCGGGATTAGCCGAGCGGTCTGAGGCGCTGCAGTCATAGTGTGTTCGGCTGGTCCCGGCGGAGGTTCGAGTCCTCCCTCGGGCATGGTTGTGTGTGTTTGTCCTTAGGATAATTTAGGTTAAGTAGTGTGTAAGCTTAGGGATTGATGACCTTAGCAGTTAAGTCCCATAAGATTAAAAAACAAAAACAAAAAAACTTACATTTCGCTAAACAGCTAGTGTGCCCCGATCAGCACCAAATGGCTGCTGGAGATATCCCCTCTCTGCGACGGCCTGGAGCAGAAAGCCCAGAATCTCTGTTCCCGGTCCTCCGCTCTCTAATTTCAAAAAGCACCATATTGAGGAAACGACTCGAAAGTAAAGCCAGTGTGACAGGCGAGATTTTTGATAAGTTCATGAAAAAGAGGAAAAGACACACAGCTTCTCTTCTTCTGCATACAAAACGCATATTTTTAAACACAAAATTGGTACCAGGCCGAAACAGTGCCTTCAGGATTGGTCAACATTACGCACCATGAACATTGTCCAGAGAAATACAACGCTAGTTGCTGAACTAAGTCTTTAGAGCGAACGTGACTGACTCCCATGCGAGCGGATTGTGCCCTAGAATCCGGCTCTTTGAAGTACACACAGAAAGGCAAGTATGTATGCATGTTGTGCTCAATAATTATTCTCTGCAGACGACAGGGCGCCGATGGCGTTCACTGCCCACAGGGGTGTAGATACCTATCCAGGATTCAACAGCCACAGAGCAGGTTACTCACCAATTTCTCCTGCACTGCCTATATTACCAATGGAGAACCTCTTCACCTAATGAGAGTCACCGACTACCTTCTGCCGACAAAACAAGCCATAGAGACGCTTCTGGCGTCACACCACCCCTGCGTGGCAATTGCAAGCCTGTCTTTCCAAACGCACTGATCGAGTATACTTACTGAAATAACTGCAAAATAGTTGCAGCAAATGAATTAGTATCACGTAGCGATATGTGACAGTAATGTCACATGATGACAGCAACGTCACGTTGTGTTCAAGGTACTTATTCAGTACTGGTGCCAACAAAAGGCAATAATATGAAAAAGGGTTTAACTTGGTGTCAACGATGAAACCATTAGGAACAGAACACAAAGTCAGACTAGATAAGGGAACCGTCCTTTATTTCACCGCCACAATCCACATGGACAATGCGACAGTGTCTGTGGACCATGGACTGTCAGCATGGTGAAGCTGTTGTGACTTCCTTTGATACGGCAGCAGAGAGAGGGGCATGTCGGTAGTGTAGCGCCCGGACACGCGAGTAACACCGCAACATTTTCTCAGAAGAATCCCGGTTCTGCAGACAGGATGTGTTGAGGATCCGAGAAGAATGGACATTGCCTTCATCCTCGTCATAAAAGCGCTGCTCCAGGCGCAATGTATAGGGTGCTGTTGTGTACACAGGGTCATCTCTGTTTAGCATAACTGGTAACTTTGGGAACTGATGTTACCTTTGTTATGTATTAAGGCTGATGCTTGTGGCGTTATTTTTCAAAAAATAGCTCAACACCTCATGCTTTCCGTGCATTTCTCGCCTACATAGAAACAGAGGCGTTGGACTGTCGCAAGAACATGCTCCAGATCTCTCATCCAGTAAAAACGTCTGGACATGGGTTGCAGAGTGACTGGAACGCCACTACTCACCAGCCACATGATTGATAAACTCTGGCACAGAGTTGAAGCAGCTTGGAACGACGTACCCACATGTCATCCAAGCACAACTGGAGTCGATATGAGGTCGTGTCAGAGCTGTTGTTGGTGCCAAAGATATCCCCGTATCACCTAGGAATTTAATCATGTAGTCATCCTACTACACCGGTTTACTCCTTGCTTGTACCGCAGTTTTGATGACCAACAGTGTACCTGTACACTCCTCAGACCACAGTGAAGTGTTAGTCTGCATTATTAGTCTAATCTTCTCTTCGTGGTCCATGCGGAAGTAATAAATAGGAGGCCATAGTACGGTCCTAGATGCATCGCTTAGTACTGTCTCTTGAACTGTGTAACACGGCTCTCGTACCTGCTTGGCATCTACTCGGCATCTGTGTTCAAGTATCTGCCAGTTCAGGTATATACTGCAAAGCTGTAAGACAAAAAAAGATGTATCACGAAAGAATTATGCGAATGGAATGGAAATCGACAGATGTGGCGCACATGTGCAGATTAACAAAAGAGTACATTTTCAGAAAAGCAGGATAATTTATTCAAGAGAAAGAGCATCACAAATTGAACAAGTTAATAACACGTTGATCCATCTCTGGCCCTTAAGCAAGCAGTTATTCGGCTTTGTGTTGGTTAACAGAACTGTTCGATGTCCTCCCGAGGGGCATAATGCCAGATTCTGTCCAATTGACGCGTTTAATCGTAGGTCCCTGCGCATTGTGCTCCAAAAGCTCTCTGTTGTGTAGAGATGTCGAGATATTGCTGGCCAGGGTACGGCTTGGCAAGCACGAAGACAAGCAACACAAACTCTCGCTCCGTGTGGGCGGGGCCGGCCTCTGTGGCCGAGCGGTTCTAGGAGCTTTAGTCCGGAACCGCACTGCTGCTACGGTAGCAGGTACGAATCCTGCCCCGGGCCTGGATATGTGTGATGTCCTTAGGTTAGTTCGGTTTAAGTAGTACTAAGTCTAGGGGACTGATGACCTCAGATGTTTAGTCCCATAGTTCTTAGAGCCATTTGAACCATCCATGTGGGCGGGCATTGTCTTGCTGAAATGTAAGCTCAGGATGGCTTGCATGAGGGCCAACGAAAAGGGGCGTAGAGTATTGCGAACGTACCGCTGTGCTGTAAGAGTGCAGCGGATGACAACCGAAGGGGTCCTGCTATGAAAATAAATGTTACCCGAGACCATCACTCCTGCTTGTCTGGCCATATGGCAAGCGACATTCTGGTTGGTATTCCACCACTGTACAGGGTGTCCCTAGACATGTCTTCGCTGGTCATTCCAGGGCGACGACTCGTCTGGGGCCGCCCAGACAGCGGTGGGAAATCACCCTTGCATGATACTTGCTTTCCGCAAAACCTTGGCAGGCATCCTCAACTCGAAAATGGCACCCATATCTTTTTGTGAAAGACGCCTACGACCGTTTACATGAGCAAATATCACTACAAAATTTCTGATTATTGGTTAACTTTAAGCTGAAAGTTTGAATAACGGAAATAAGACGTTGCTGTGAGACAAAGAATTTTATATAACAACAACATTTTATTTAATAAAATTATGAAAATAACTCCTTGATCACTCACTTTAGGGTTATATGGAATGCTGGCCCGTCATCAGTGGTAACAAAAAAATAGCAATTTTATGCAACCTGACTATCTGTCCCAAGTAAGATGACTGTAGGAGCCATCACGCAGAGCGTCTGTACTCACCAGAGCCTCAGCAGGGAACCCTAACCGTCTCCCCTCGTCCCGGGTGCACATATGGTGGCCGGAAGGGCTCAGAGAGTCTGCACAGCGGCTATTTGCCAACCTAACGGGGCCTGCTAACGCGCGGGGAACTTACGTCTCTATGGTGCACTGCAGTCGCACTCTACTTGATACAATGGTTGGCTAAACTGTATCTCCACATTCAGAGAACCCACACAGACAGCCCACGCATACGTCAGCAGACGACCCGCATTCACATTTGCAAACTATACTAACAGTGATAATATAATTCCGGATTAAAAATCCCTGAGTGTCGGAAGGGCACCCAGATGTGTTTTGAGCATGCGACTCTTGTAACAAGCCATGTAGCGGCTCACATGGAGCCGTTACACCCTGACTGTCGCCCATCATACGGTCCGGCAACCAGGAATGATGGTCTGGGGTGCCATTTCTTTCCATGACAAGACCCCTTTGAGCGTAATCCGCTCCGTCCTCACAGCGGTACGCCGACGATATTCTACGTCCCGTTTTGTTGCACTACATAGCAAGCCATCCTAGGCTAATATTTCAGCAAGGTGATGCCCACCCACATACTGCGCGAGTTTGTACTGCTGGTCTTCGTGCTTCCCTAACACTACATTGACCAGCAAGGTGACCAGATCACCACCCAATTGAGACCATTTGGAGAATTGTGGGCAAGGCCCTGCAACTAGCTCGAGATTTTGACGATATAACGCACCAATCTGATATAATTTGGCACAATATCCCGCAGAAGATCCAACAACTCTATCAACCAATGCCAAGCCGAATTACTACTTGCATAAGATTCAAATGGCTCTGAGCACCATGGGACTTAACTTCTGAGGTCATAACGGGACTTAACTTCTGAGGTCATCTGTCCCCTAGAACTTATAACTACTTAAACCTCACTAACCTAAGAACATCACACTCGTCCATGCCCGAAGCAGGATTCGAACCTGCGAGCGTAGTGGTCGCGCGGTTCCAGACTGTAGCGCCTAGAACCACTCGGCCACCCCGGCTGACCTTGCATAAGGGTCAGGGCTCACTTTGTGAAGCTTAATCACTTGATGTAAATCACATCTGCCGATTTCCGTCGCATTCATGTAATTTCTTCGTGGTGCGTCGGTTTTATTTATTTTATATGGTTTTATTTTATTTTATTTTTTATTTTTTGCTAGACTGTATAATAAGAAGAAGGGTTGTCGGTTAACTTCGGAGTAAGAGATGAGCGTTCTCCATCGACTCTGGATTTGCTGTGTGGATAGATTCATCAGTTCCATTGTAAGGATTAGAAGGAAAGCAGAGGAATATAAAATTAGTAACCATTACTGCAGTCGTATCGAGAACGGTGGGAACGAAATAACTGGAAGTAAATTTCGCCAGCCATTTCCACTGATTCATGCAGAAGCACAAGTGTCAAACGAGATAAAAATAGTTTTGTGAGGGCAGATCCGTAGTGGAGAACAACCTGCCAGTGACAGAACAATTTTAGGCTGAAGACAGCATAAATACCTACAAAATTTCGCAAGAATGTTCTCTGCTAGTAAGTCCAGTTTGAAACTTAGGTACTCTCGAATAGCGGGAAAAAGACTTAAATGTTTCCTCTCATTCAGTCGAGCATGTCGCATTGGTGCACTTACGCTTCGGAGATGAGATCGTAACTGAGAAGGCAATGTGTTACGCGTCTTAATCTTAATGGTAAAATTAACGGTTACGGTTCCTGACGGCGAAAAGGTGGCCGGGGGGGGGGGAGGGGTTGGTGTGAGGGGGGGGGGGGAAGGAAGAAAGCGGTGGTACACACAGTTTCCAATCATCACATGATGTGACGAGCCTTGAAGTAGATTCAGTGTCTAACTACAGCGTTGTAGACTTGTCAGCTCCCAGAACAGAAGCCAGTACTTAGATACTGGTATTAATGTTCTTATATTTCAATGTATGCTCATCCTAGCACCAACTATAGAATTTATATTAAAACAGATATTAAATTTTGCCATATGGTGCAGTACGTCATAAAAGCTATAGTCTGGGCAGAATGACGTAGAGGTTCCAGCGTGTCACCTTGCTGACGTGGCAAGGCGTTACCCACCTGGGCACAACGTCCTCGCTTGCCATTGGTCAAGTGAGACTCCACTACATATAGTAGAATAACGTTTCCTTAGCTGTGATTGGCTAAAACGTGCGAGACAGCAGGTCCCTTGTGTCGGTGGTGAGGGAGGGTTGGTAGCGTCGGTCAGGTATCGGGAACCTCGGTTGACTATTGAATCGATGGCTGCTCTGGCCAACTGTTGAGAATTATTCTAAAAAGTATGGTTTATTACTGCATTAGAAATATTTCTTCGCTGGCCGGTGAATAGTGTGGACACGTATGTGAGCTAGAATTAATTAAAGATTTAATCTGAGAGTGATTTCAGAACTTTAATACTGCGTAACACAATGAGTGTAGTGTCGTCTCTGATATAATCAAAAACCACAAGAATTAATTAAAGGCATCATTTGTTAAAGATTTTGTGCTCATGACTGCGAAGTAATTAAGGCTTTCCTTCAGTTATCTCAATTACAGCGCCACATCTATGCGAGGCTAGGACCGTGTGAAGGGCGTCTCTGAAGAAGAAAGATTACTGGATTACAGGAAGCACTCGCCAGATGTGACGGATTTTCACGTTCCCGGTAACCTCCGCGTGTAAGGTTACTCTGTCTCAACCAGAGACATTGCACGTTCTTGATGCTACAAGCAGAATATTGTACAACCAAGGTTTAGAAGAAAGAGAGAGACCTATTGACGTTATATGCGCAGTCACATTCGTTTGGCACAATAAAAACAAGGCAACGAGGTATGGAAGGGGAATTAACAACTATAACACCCACTCTGATCTTTTGCAGCTACTGGACAAAAATCAGTCTCCCTTCAGAATAGCTCAAGGGATCAGAGACACAGTCCTGCTGATTCGTTTTGTAAAGGGCTAAAAAATACCAAGATGCATCCATGGCATTTTTCGAGGTAAAAAAGGACAGCCACAACCTAAGGTTGCTGCTCATAACACTTAATTTGTGATACTCTTCTGCAGTAGCACTCTGACTCTGATTTAATATGCGAACATACTGGCACCACTTTATATTTATTAGTTTATCCTGGGACGATTAGTGCCAGCAGACCTCTCTTAATTCTAACAAAACTTTATACAGAGTCTACAGCTTTGCTTCCGCCGTTTTATAAGAGATAGCAGAAGCTGTTAGTAGTGGTGCAGGTGATAGGTCGTAAGAGTCATACAATAACCTTAGGAATTTGTAAATATCACACATCACAATATTATCTGTCTTGTTATTGCATAATAAAGTCATTCTCGATTGAATATGTTAAGTTACAGGCCCAGTTCTCGTCATTTGCGAGAGACTTTTCTGCCAGAAGATAAAGAAATCTGCGACTGAGACTCAAAACTGCACGGTAAGACCTATGGTGAAGCGTCTATTAGTGAAAGAACGTGCTAGAGAATCGTTTCAGCGCTTCAAGAACTGCGATTTTGACGTCGAAGACGGGCATGGCGGTGAAAGAGAGAGGGTTTTCGAAGCTACTGAAACAATCCCGGCAGATCGTTATCGAAAGCAGTTGATGCGTTTCACCAGACTGTAAGACAAACGGCCACAATACAGCTATAGATATGGAGAAGTGATATTGCATCATGAAAAAGCTCGATCTCATGTCGCAACAGTCATCAAAACGTGTTTGGAAACGGAATGGGAAGTGCTAGCCTACCCGCCGTGATCTCCAGACATTTCTCTCTGTGACTACCACCTTTTCCGATCAGAGGTACACGGCCTGACCGACGAGCACCTCCAGTCATTTGAACTTGTCCATATTTGAACGATTCATAGATCTCCTCAAAAGGCGCCCAATTCCTCCGCGGTGGTATTCGTATGCAGTCCGAAAGGTGGGAGAAAGGAGTGGTCAGCAATGGCCAATACTTTAATTTGTAAATTTTTTGTAATTTCTTCATAGTGATGTCCCAGAATGTAAAGAAAAATGTCAGAAGCAAAGTTATAGACCTTATAGTTTATATTACAAACGTTATAAGGAGTTTTACACTTAAGATGAAACTAAACCCTTAGTAATAATTATACCACAAGTTTCCAGAATGAGATTTTCACTCTGCAGCGGAGTGTGCGCTGATATGAAACTTCCTGGCAGATTAAAACTGTGTGCCCGACCGAGAATCGAACTCGGGACGTTTGCCTTTCGCGGGCAAGTGCTCTATCATCTGAGCTACCGAAGCACGACTCACGCCCGGTACTCACAGCTTTACTTCTGCCAGTACCTCGTCTCCTACCTTCCAAACTTTACAGAAGCTCTCCTGCTAAACTTGCAGAACTAGCACTCCTGAAAGAAAGGATATGCGGAGACATGGCTTAGCCACAGCCTGGGGGATGTTTCCAGAATGAGATTTTCACTCTGCAGCGGAGTGTGCGCTGACATGAAACTTCCTGGCAGATTAAAACTGTGTGCCCGACCGAGACTCGAACTCGGGACGTTTGCCTTTCGCGGGCAAGTGCCCTACCATCTGAGCTACCGAAGCACGACTCACGCCCGGTACTCACAGCTTTACTTCTGCCAGTACCTCGTCTCCTACCTTCCAAACTTTACAGAAGCTCTCCTGCAAACCCTGCAGAACTAGCACTCCTGAAAGATAGGATATGCGGAGACATGGCTTAGCCACAAACTGGGGGATGTTTCCAGAATGAGATTTTCACTCTGCAGCGGAGTGTGCGCTGATATGAAACTTCCTGGCAGATTAAAACTGTGTGCCCGACGGAGACTCGAACTCAGGACGTTTGCCTTTCGCGGGCAAGTGCTCTAGCATTTGAGAAACCGAAGTACCACTCACGCCCGGTACTCACAGCTTTACTTCTGCCAGTACCTCGTCTCCTACCTTCCAAACTTTACAGAAGCTCTCCTGCGAACCTCGCAGAACTAGCACTCCTGAAAGAAAAAATATGCGGAGACATGGCTTAGCCACAGCCTGGGGGATGTTTCCAGAATGCGAATTTCACTCTACAGCGGAGTGTGCGCTGATATGAAACTTCCTGGCAGATTAAAACTGTGTGCCCGACCGAGACTCGAACTCGGGACGTTTGCCTTTCGCGGGCAAGTGCTCCACCATCTGAGCTAGCGAAGCACGACTCACGCCCGGTACTCACAGCTTTACTTCTGCCAGTACCTCGTATCCTACCTTCCAAACTTTACAGAAGGTCTCCTGCGAAACTTGCAGAACTAGCACTCCTGAAAGAAAGGATATGCGGAGACATGGCTTAGCCACAGCCTGGGGATGTTTCCAGAATGAGATTTTCACTCTGCATCGGAGTGTGCGCTGATGTGAAACTTCCTGGCGGATTAAAACTGTGTGCCCGACCGAGACTCGAACTCGGGACCTTTGCCTTTCACGGGCAAGTGCTCTACCATCTGAGCTACCGAAGCACGACTCACGCCCGGTACTCACAGCTATACTTCTGCCAGTACCTCGTCTCCTACCTTCCAAACTTTACAGAAGCTCTCCTGCGAATCTTGCAGTACTAGCAATCCTGAAAGAAAGGATATGCGGAGACATGGCTTAGCCACAGCCTGGGGGATGATTCCAGAATGAGATTTTCACTCTGCAGCGGAGTGTGGGCTGATATGAAACTTCCTGGCAGATTAAAACTGTGCTCCCGACCGAGACTCGAACCCAGTACCTCTGCCTTTCGCGGGCAAGTGCTCTACATCTGAGCTACCGAAGCACGACCCACGCCCGGTACTCACAGCTTTACTTCTGCCAGTACCTCGTCTCCTACCTTCCAAACTTTACAGAAGCTGTCCTGCGAAACTTGCAGAACTAGCACTCCTGAAAGAATGGATATGCGGAGACATGGCTTAGCCACAGCCTGGGGGATGTTTCCAGAATGAGATTTTCACTCTGCAGCGGAGTGTGCGCTGATATGAAACTTCCTGGCAGATTAAAACTGTGTGCCCGACCGAGACTCGAACCCAGTACCTTTGCCTTTCGCGGGCAAGTGCTCTACATCTGAGCTACCGAAGCACGACCCACGCCCGGTACTCACAGCTTTACTTCTGCCAGTACTTCGTCTCCTACCTTCCAAACTTTACAGAAGCTCTCCTGCGAACCTTGCAGAACTAGCACTCCTGAAAGAAAGGATATGCGGAGACATGGCTTAGCCACAGCCTGGGGGATGTTTCCAGAATGAGAATTTCACTCTGCAGCGGAGTGTTCGCTGATATGAAACCTCCTGGCAGATTAAAACTGTGTGCCCGACCGAGACTCGAACTCGGGACCTTCGCCTTTCGCGGTCAAGTGCTCTACCATATGAGCTACCAAAGCACGACTCACGCCCGGTACTCACAGCTTTACTTCTGCCAGTACCTCGTCTCCTACCTTCCAAACTTTACAGAAGCTCTCCTGCGAACCTTGCAGAACTAGCACTCCTGAAAGAAAGGATATGCGGAGACATGGCTCAGCCACAGCCTGGGGGACGTTTCCAGAATGAGATTTTCACTCTGCAGCGGAGTGTGCGCTGATATGAAACTACCTGGCAGATTAAAACTGTGTTCCCGACCGAGACTCGAACTCAGGACCTTTGCCTTTCACGGGCAAGTGCTCTACCATCTGAGCTACCGAAGCACGACTCACGCCCGGTACTCACAGCTTTACTTCAGCCTGTACCTCGTCCCCTACCTTCCAAACTTTACAGAAGCTCTCCTGCGAACCTTGCAAAACTAGCACTCCTGAAAGAAAGGATATGCGGAGACATGGCTTAGCCACAGCCTGGGGGATGTTTCCAGAATGAGATTTTCACTCTGCAGCGGAGTGTGCGCTGATATGAAATTTCCTGGCAGATGAAAACTGTGTGCCCGACCGAGACTCGAACTCCGGACCTTCGCCTTTCACGGTCAAGTAATCTACCATCTGAGCTACCGAAGCACGACTCACGCCCGGTACTCACAGCTTTACTTCTGCCAGTACCTCGTCTCCTACCTTCCAAACTTTACAGAAGCTCTCCTGCGAACCTTGCAGAACTAGCACTCCTGAAAGAAAGGATATGCGGAGACATGGCTTAGCCACAGCCTGGGGGACGTTTCCAGAATGAGATTTTCACTCTGCAGCGGAGTGTGCGCTGATATGAAACTACCTGGCAGATTAAAACTGTGTTCCCAACCGAGACTCGAACTCAGGACCTTTGCCTTTCACGGGCAAGTGCTCTACCATCTGAGCCACCGAAGCACGACTCACGCCCGGTACTCACAGCTTTACTTCTGCCTGTACCTCGTCCCCTACCTTCCATACTTTACAGAAGCTCTCCTGCGAACCTTGCAAAACTAGCACTCCTGAAAGAAAGGATATGCGGAGACATGGCTTAGCCACAGCCTGGGGGATGTTTCCAGAATGAGATTTTCACTATGCAGCGGCGTGTGCGCTGATATCAAACTTCCTGGCAGATTAAAACTGTGTGCCCGACCGAGACTCGAACTCGGGACGTTTGCCTTTCACGGGCAAGTGCTCTACCATCTGAGCCACCGAAGCACGACTCACGCTCGGTACTCACATCTTTACTTCTGCTAGTACCTCGTCTCCTACCTTCCAAACTTTACAGAAGCTCTCCTGCGAACCTTGCAGAACTAGCACTCCTGAAAGAAAGGATATGCGGAGACATGGCTTAGCCACAGCCTGGGGGACGTTTCCAGAATGAGATTTTCACTCTGCAGCGGAGTGTGCGCTGATATGAAACTACCTGGCAGATTAAAACTGTGTTCCCGACCGAGACTCGAACTCAGGACCTTTGCCTTTCACGGGCAAGTGCTCTACCATCTGAGCTACCGAAGCACGACTCACGCCCGGTACTCACAGCTTTACTTCTGCCAGTACCTCGTCCCCTACCTTCCAAACTTTACAGAAGCTCTCCTGCGAACCTTGCAAAACTAGCACTCCTGAAAGAAAGGATATGCGGAGACATGGCTTAGCCACAGCCTGGGGGATGTTTCCAGAATGAGATTTTCACTCTGCAGCGGAGTGTGCGCTGATATGAATCTTCCTGGCAGATTAAAACTGTGTGCCCGACCGAGACTCGAACTCGGGACCTTTGCCTTTCACGGGCAAGTGCTCTACCATCTGAGCCACCGAAGCACGACTCACGCTCGGTACTCACATCTTTACTTCTGCTAGTACGTCGTCTCCTACCTTCCACACTTTACAGAAGCTCTCCTGCGAACCTTGCAGAACTAGCACTCCTGAAAGAAAGGATATGGGGAGACATGGCTTAGCCACAGCCTGGGGGACGTTTCCAGAATGAGATTTTCACTCTGCAGCGGAGTGTGCGCTGATATGAAACTACCTGGCAGATTAAAACTGTGTTCCCGACCGAGACTCGAACTCAGGACCTTTGCCTTTGACGGGCAAGTGCTCTACCATCTGAGCTACCGAAGCACGACTCACGCCCGGTACTCACAGCTTTACTTCTGCCTGTACCTCGTCCCCTACCTTCCAAACTTTACAGAAGCTCTCCTGCAAACCCTGCAGAACTAGCACTCCTGAAAGATAGGATATGCGGAGACATGGCTTAGCCACAGCCTGGGGGATGTTTCCAGAATGAGATTTTCACTCTGCAGCGGAGTGTGCGCTGATATGAAACTTCCTGGCAGATTAAAACTGTGTGCCCGACCGAGACTCGAACTCGGGACGTTTGCCTTTCACGGGCAAGTGCTCTACCATCTGAGCCACCGAAGCACGACTCACGCTCGGCACTCACATCTTTACTTCTGCTAGTACGTCGTCTCCTACCTTCCAAACTTTACAGAAGCTCTCCTGCGAACCTTGCAGAACTAGCACTCCTGAAAGAAAGGATATGCGGAGACATGGCTTAGCCACAGCCTGGGGGACGTTTCCAGAATGAGATTTTCACTCTGCAGCGGAGTGTGCGCTGATATGCAACTACCTGGCAGATTAAAACTGTGTTCCCGACCGAGACTCGAACTCATGACCTTTGCCTTTCACGGGCAAGTGCTCTACCATCTGAGCTACCGAAGCACGACTCACGCCCGGTACTCACAGCTTTACTTCTGCCAGAACCTCGTCCCCTACCTTCCAAACTTTACAGAAGCTCTCCTGCGAACCTTGCAAAACTAGCACTCCTGAAAGAAAGGATATGCGGAGACATGGCTTAGCCACAGCCTGGGGGATGTTTCCAGAATGAGATTTTCACTCTGCAGCGGAGTGTGCGCTGATATGAATCTTCGTGGCAGATTAAAACTGTGTGCCCGACCGAGACTCGAACTCGGGACGTTTGCCTTTCACGGGCAAGTGCTCTACCATCTGAGCCACCGAAGCACGACTCACGCTCGGTACTCACATCTTTACTTCTGCTAGTACGTCGTCTCCTACCTTCCAAACTTTACAGAAGCTCTCCTGCGAACCTTGCAGAACTAGCACTCCTGAAAGAAAGGATATGGGGAGACATGGCTTAGCCACAGCCTGGGGGACGTTTCCAGAATGAGATTTTCACTCTGCAGCGGAGTGTGCGCTGATATGAAACTACCTGGCAGATTAAAACTGTGTTCCCGACCGAGACTCGAACTCATGACCTTTGCCTTTCACGGGCAAGTGCTCTACCATCTGAGCTACCGAAGCACGACTCACGCCCGGTACTCACAGCTTTACTTCTGCCTGTACCTCGTCCCCTACCTTCCAAACTTTACAGAAGCTCTCCTGCGAACCTTGCAAAACTAGCACTCCTGAAAGAAAGGATATGCGGAGACATGGCTTAGCCACAGCCTGGGGGATGTTTCCAGAATGAGATTTTCACTCTGCAGCGGAGTGTGCGCTGATATGAAACTTCCTGGCAGATTAAAACTGTGTGCCCGACCGAGACGCGAACTCGGGACGTTTGCCTTTCACGGGCAAGTGCTCTACCATCTGAGCCACCGAAGCACGACTCACGCTCGGTACTCACATCTTTACTTCTGCTAGTACGTCGTCTCCTACCTTCCAAACTTTACAGAAGCTCTCCTGCGAACCTTGCAGAACTAGCACTCCTGAAAGAAAGGATATGCGGAGACATGGCTTAGCCACAGCCTGGGGGAACTTTCCAGAATGCGATTTTCACTCTGCAGCGGAGTGAGCGCTGATATGAAACTACCTGGCAGATTAAAACTGTGCTCCCGACCGAGACTCGGACTCAGGACCTTTGCCTTTCACGGGCAGGTGCTCTACCATCTGAGCTACCGAAGCACGACTCACGCCCGGTACTCACAGCTTTACTTCTGCCTGTACCTCGTCCCCTACCTTCCATACTTTACAGAAGCTCTCCTGCGAACCTTGCAAAACTAGCACTCCTGAAAGAAAGGATATGCGGAGACATGGCTTAGCCACAGCCTGGGCGATGTTTCCAGAATGAGATTTTCACTATGCAGCGGCGTGTGCGCTGATATGAAACTTCCTGGCAGATTAAAACTGTGTGCCCGACCGAGACTCGAACTCGGGACGTTTGCCTTTCACGGGCAAGTGCTCTACCATCTGAGCCACCGAAGCACGACTCACGCTCGGTACTCACATCTTTACTTCTGCTAGTACGTCGTCTCCTACCTTCCAAACTTTACAGAAGCTCTCCTGCGAACCTTGCAGAACTAGCACTCCTGAAAGAAAGGATATGCGGAGACATGGCTTAGCCACAGCCTGGGGGACGTTTCCAGAATGAGATTTTCACTCTGCAGCGGAGTGTGCGCTGATATGAAACTACCTGGCAGATTAAAACTGTGTTCCCGACCGAGACTCGAACTCATGACCTTTGCCTTTCACGGGCAAGTGCTCTACCATCTGAGCCACCGAAGCACGACTCACGCCCGGTACTCACAGTTTTACTTCTGCCTGTACCTCGTCCCCTACCTTCCAAAATTTACAGAAGCTCTCCTGCGAACCTTGCAAAACTAGCACTCCTGAAAGAAAGGATATGCGGAGACATGGCTTAGCCACAGCCTGGGGGATGTTTCCAGAATGAGATTTTCACTCTGCAGCGGAGTGTGCGCTGATATGAAACTTCCTGGCAGATTAAAACTGTGTGCCCGACCGAGACTCGAACTCGGGACGTTTGCCTTTGACGGGCAAGTGCTCTACCATCTGAGCCACCGAAGCACGACTCACGCTCGGTACTCACATCTTTACTTCTGCCTGTACCTCGTCCCCTACCTTCCATACTTTACAGAAGCTCTCCTGCGAACCTTGCAAAACTAGCACTCCTGAAAGAAAGGATATGCGGAGACATGGCTTAGCCACAGCCTGGGGGATGTTTCCACAATGAGATTTTCACTATGCAGCGGCGTGTGCGCTGATATGAAACTTCCTGGCAGATTAAAACTGTGTGCCCGACCGAGACTCGAACTCGGGACGTTTGCCTTTCACGGGCAAGTGCTCTACCATCTGAGCCACCGAAGCACGACTCACGCTCGGTACTCACATCTTTACTTCTGCTAGTACGTCGTCTCCTACCTTCCAAACTTTACAGAAGCTCTCCTGCGAACCTTGCAGAACTAGCACTCCTGAAAGAAAGGATATGCGGAGACATGGCTTAGCCACAGCCTGGGGGACGTTTCCAGAATGAGAATTTCACTCTGCAGCGGAGTGTGCGCTGATATGAAACTACCTGGCAGATTAAAACTGTGTTCCCGACCGAGACTCGAACTCAGGACCTTTGCCTTTCACGGGCAAGTGCTCTACCATCTGAGCTACCGAAGTACGACTCACGCCCGGTACTCACAGTTTTACTTCTGCCTGTACCTCGTCCCCTACCTTCCAAACTTTACAGAAGCTCTCCTGCGAACCTTGCAAAACTAGCACTCCTGAAAGAAAGGATATGCGGAGACATGGCTTAGCCACAGCCTGGGGGACGTTTCCAGAATGAGAATTTCACTCTGCAGCGGAGTGTGCGCTGATATGAAACTACCTGGCAGATTAAAACTGTGTTCCCGACCGAGACTCGAACTCAGGACCTTTGCCTTTCACGGGCAAGTGCTCTACCATCTGAGCTACCGAAGCACGACTCACGCCCGGTACTCACAGTTTTACTTCTGCCTGTACCTCGTCCCCTACCTTCCATACTTTACAGAAGCTCTCCTGCGAACCTTGCAGAACTAGCACTCCTGAAAGATAGGATATGCGGAGACATGGCTTAGCCACAGCCTGGGGGATGTTTCCAGAATGAGATTTTCACTCTGCAGCGGAGTGTGCGCTGATATGAAACTTCCTGGCAGATTAAAACTGTGTGCCCGACCGAGACTCGAACTCGGGACGTTTGCCTTTCACGGGCAAGTGCTCTACCATCTGAGCCACCGAAGCACGACTCACGCTCGGTACTCACATCTTTACTTCTGCTAGTACGTCGTCTCCTACCTTCCAAACTTTACAGAAGCTCTCCTGCGAACCTTGCAGAACTAGCACTCCTGAAAGAAAGGATATGCGGAGACATGGCTTAGCCACAGCCTGGGGGACGTTTCCAGAATGAGATTTTCACTCTGCAGCGGAGTGTGCGCTGATATGCAACTACCTGGCAGATTAAAACTGTGTTCCCGACCGAGACTCGAACTCATGACCTTTGCCTTTCACGGGCAAGTGCTCTACCATCTGAGCTACCGAAGCACGACTCACGCCCGGTACTCACAGCTTTACTTCTGCCAGAACCTCGTCCCCTACCTTCCAAACTTTACAGAAGCTCTCCTGCGAACCTTGCAAAACTAGCACTCCTGAAAGAAAGGATATGCGGAGACATGGCTTAGCCACAGCCTGGGGGATGTTTCCAGAATGAGATTTTCACTCTGCAGCGGAGTGTGCGCTGATATGAATCTTCGTGGCAGATTAAAACTGTGTGCCCGACCGAGACTCGAACTCGGGACGTTTGCCTTTCACGGGCAAGTGCTCTACCATCTGAGCCACCGAAGCACGACTCACGCTCGGTACTCACATCTTTACTTCTGCTAGTACGTCGTCTCCTACCTTCCAAACTTTACAGAAGCTCTCCTGCGAACCTTGCAGAACTAGCACTCCTGAAAGAAAGGATATGGGGAGACATGGCTTAGCCACAGCCTGGGGGACGTTTCCAGAATGAGATTTTCACTCTGCAGCGGAGTGTGCGCTGATATGAAACTACCTGGCAGATTAAAACTGTGTTCCCGACCGAGACTCGAACTCATGACCTTTGCCTTTCACGGGCAAGTGCTCTACCATCTGAGCTACCGAAGCACGACTCACGCCCGGTACTCACAGCTTTACTTCTGCCTGTACCTCGTCCCCTACCTTCCAAACTTTACAGAAGCTCTCCTGCGAACCTTGCAAAACTAGCACTCCTGAAAGAAAGGATATGCGGAGACATGGCTTAGCCACAGCCTGGGGGATGTTTCCAGAATGAGATTTTCACTCTGCAGCGGAGTGTGCGCTGATATGAAACTTCCTGGCAGATTAAAACTGTGTGCCCGACCGAGACGCGAACTCGGGACGTTTGCCTTTCACGGGCAAGTGCTCTACCATCTGAGCCACCGAAGCACGACTCACGCTCGGTACTCACATCTTTACTTCTGCTAGTACGTCGTCTCCTACCTTCCAAACTTTACAGAAGCTCTCCTGCGAACCTTGCAGAACTAGCACTCCTGAAAGAAAGGATATGCGGAGACATGGCTTAGCCACAGCCTGGGGGAACTTTCCAGAATGCGATTTTCACTCTGCAGCGGAGTGAGCGCTGATATGAAACTACCTGGCAGATTAAAACTGTGCTCCCGACCGAGACTCGGACTCAGGACCTTTGCCTTTCACGGGCAAGTGCTCTACCATCTGAGCTACCGAAGCACGACTCACGCCCGGTACTCACAGCTTTACTTCTGCCTGTACCTCGTCCCCTACCTTCCATACTTTACAGAAGCTCTCCTGCGAACCTTGCAAAACTAGCACTCCTGAAAGAAAGGATATGCGGAGACATGGCTTAGCCACAGCCTGGGCGATGTTTCCAGAATGAGATTTTCACTATGCAGCGGCGTGTGCGCTGATATGAAACTTCCTGGCAGATTAAAACTGTGTGCCCGACCGAGACTCGAACTCGGGACGTTTGCCTTTCACGGGCAAGTGCTCTACCATCTGAGCCACCGAAGCACGACTCACGCTCGGTACTCACATCTTTACTTCTGCTAGTACGTCGTCTCCTACCTTCCAAACTTTACAGAAGCTCTCCTGCGAACCTTGCAGAACTAGCACTCCTGAAAGAAAGGATATGCGGAGACATGGCTTAGCCACAGCCTGGGGGACGTTTCCAGAATGAGATTTTCACTCTGCAGCGGAGTGTGCGCTGATATGAAACTACCTGGCAGATTAAAACTGTGTTCCCGACCGAGACTCGAACTCATGACCTTTGCCTTTCACGGGCAAGTGCTCTACCATCTGAGCTACCGAAGCACGACTCACGCCCGGTACTCACAGTTTTACTTCTGCCTGTACCTCGTCCCCTACCTTCCAAAATTTACAGAAGCTCTCCTGCGAACCTTGCAAAACTAGCACTCCTGAAAGAAAGGATATGCGGAGACATGGCTTAGCCACAGCCTGGGGGATGTTTCCAGAATGAGATTTTCACTCTGCAGCGGAGTGTGCGCTGATATGAAACTTCCTGGCAGATTAAAACTGTGTGCCCGACCGAGACTCGAAGTCGGGACGTTTGCCTTTGACGGGCAAGTGCTCTACCATCTGAGCCACCGAAGCACGACTCACGCTCGGTACTCACATCTTTACTTCTGCTAGTACGTCGTCTCCTACCTTCCAAACTTTACAGAAGCTCTCCTGCGAACCTTGCAGAACTAGCACTCCTGAAAGAAAGGATATGGGGAGACATGGCTTAGCCACAGCCTGGGGGACGTTTCCAGAATGAGATTTTCACTCTGCAGCGGAGTGTGCGCTGATATGAAACTACCTGGCAGATTAAAACTGTGTTCCCGACCGAGACTCGAACTCATGACCTTTGCCTTTCACGGGCAAGTGCTCTACCATCTGAGCTACCGAAGCACGACTCACGCCCGGTACTCACAGCTTTACTTCTGCCTGTACCTCGTCCCCTACCTTCCAAACTTTACAGAAGCTCTCCTGCGAACCTTGCAAAACTAGCACTCCTGAAAGAAAGGATATGCGGAGACATGGCTTAGCCACAGCCTGGGGGATGTTTCCAGAATGAGATTTTCACTCTGCAGCGGAGTGTGCGCTGATATGAAACTTCCTGGCAGATTAAAACTGTGTTCCCGACCGAGACGCGAACTCGGGACGTTTGCCTTTCACGGGCAAGTGCTCTACCATCTGAGCCACCGAAGCACGACTCACGCTCGGTACTCACATCTTTACTTCTGCTAGTACGTCGTCTCCTACCTTCCAAACTTTACAGAAGCTCTCCTGCGAACCTTGCAGAACTAGCACTCCTGAAAGAAAGGATATGCGGAGACATGGCTTAGCCACAGCCTGGGGGAACTTTCCAGAATGCGATTTTCACTCTGCAGCGGAGTGAGCGCTGATATGAAACTACCTGGCAGATTAAAACTGTGCTCCCGACCGAGACTCGGACTCAGGACCTTTGCCTTTCACGGGCAAGTGCTCTACCATCTGAGCTACCGAAGCACGACTCACGCCCGGTACTCACAGCTTTACTTCTGCCTGTACCTCGTCCCCTACCTTCCATACTTTACAGAAGCTCTCCTGCGAACCTTGCAAAACTAGCACTCCTGAAAGAAAGGATATGCGGAGACATGGCTTAGCCACAGCCTGGGCGATGTTTCCAGAATGAGATTTTCACTATGCAGCGGCGTGTGCGCTGATATGAAACTTCCTGGCAGATTAAAACTGTGTGCCCGACCGAGACTCGAACTCGGGACGTTTGCCTTTCACGGGCAAGTGCTCTACCATCTGAGCCACCGAAGCACGACTCACGCTCGGTACTCACATCTTTACTTCTGCTAGTACGTCGTCTCCTACCTTCCAAACTTTACAGAAGCTCTCCTGCGAACCTTGCAGAACTAGCACTCCTGAAAGAAAGGATATGCGGAGACATGGCTTAGCCACAGCCTGGGGGACGTTTCCAGAATGAGATTTTCACTCTGCAGCGGAGTGTGCGCTGATATGAAACTACCTGGCAGATTAAAACTGTGTTCCCGACCGAGACTCGAACTCATGACCTTTGCCTTTCACGGGCAAGTGCTCTACCATCTGAGCTACCGAAGCACGACTCACGCCCGGTACTCACAGTTTTACTTCTGCCTGTACCTCGTCCCCTACCTTCCAAAATTTACAGAAGCTCTCCTGCGAACCTTGCAAAACTAGCACTCCTGAAAGAAAGGATATGCGGAGACATGGCTTAGCCACAGCCTGGGGGATGTTTCCAGAATGAGATTTTCACTCTGCAGCGGAGTGTGCGCTGATATGAAACTTCCTGGCAGATTAAAACTGTGTGCCCGACCGAGACTCGAACTCGGGACGTTTGCCTTTGACGGGCAAGTGCTCTACCATCTGAGCCACCGAAGCACGACTCACGCTCGGTACTCACATCTTTACTTCTGCCTGTACCTCGTCCCCTACCTTCCATACTTTACAGAAGCTCTCCTGCGAACCTTGCAAAACTAGCACTCCTGAAAGAAAGGATATGCGGAGACATGGCTTAGCCACAGCCTGGGGGATGTTTCCACAATGAGATTTTCACTATGCAGCGGCGTGTGCGCTGATATGAAACTTCCTGGCAGATTAAAACTGTGTGCCCGACCGAGACTCGAACTCGGGACGTTTGCCTTTCACGGGCAAGTGCTCTACCATCTGAGCCACCGAAGCACGACTCACGCTCGGTACTCACATCTTTACTTCTGCTAGTACGTCGTCTCCTACCTTCCAAACTTTACAGAAGCTCTCCTGCGAACCTTGCAGAACTAGCACTCCTGAAAGAAAGGATATGCGGAGACATGGCTTAGCCACAGCCTGGGGGACGTTTCCAGAATGAGAATTTCACTCTGCAGCGGAGTGTGCGCTGATATGAAACTACCTGGCAGATTAAAACTGTGTTCCCGACCGAGACTCGAACTCAGGACCTTTGCCTTTCACGGGCAAGTGCTCTACCATCTGAGCTACCGAAGTACGACTCACGCCCGGTACTCACAGTTTTACTTCTGCCTGTACCTCGTCCCCTACCTTCCAAACTTTACAGAAGCTCTCCTGCGAACCTTGCAAAACTAGCACTCCTGAAAGAAAGGATATGCGGAGACATGGCTTAGCCACAGCCTGGGGGACGTTTCCAGAATGAGAATTTCACTCTGCAGCGGAGTGTGCGCTGATATGAAACTACCTGGCAGATTAAAACTGTGTTCCCGACCGAGACTCGAACTCAGGACCTTTGCCTTTCACGGGCAAGGTCTCTACCATCTGAGCTACCGAAGCACGACTCACGCCCGGTACTCACAGTTTTACTTCTGCCTGTACCTCGTCCCCTACCTTCCAAACTTTACAGAACCTCTCCTGCGAACCTTGCAAAACTAGCACTCCTGAAAGAAAGGATATGCGGAGACATGGCTTAGCCACAGCCTGGGGGATGTTTCCAGAATGAGATTTTCACTCTGCAGCGGAGTGTGCGCTGATATGAAACTTCCTGGCAGATTAAAACTGTGTGCCCGACCGAGACTCGAACTCGGGACGTTTGCCTTTCACGGGCAAGTGCTCTACCATCTGAGCCACCGAAGCACGACTCACGCTCGGTACTCACATCTTTACTTCTGCTAGTACGTCGTCTCCTACCTTCCAAACTTTACAGAAGCTCTCCTGCGAACCTTGCAAAACTAGCACTCCTGAAAGAAAGGGTATGCGGAGACATGGCTTAGCCACAGCCTGGGGGACGTTTCCAGAATGAGAATTTCACTCTGCAGCGGAGTGTGCGCTGATATGAAACTACCTGGCAGATTAAAACTGTGTTCCCGACCGAGACTCGAACTCATGACCTTTGCCTTTCACGGGCAAGTGCTCTACCATCTGAGCTAGCGAAGCACGACTCACGCCCGGTACTCACAGCTTTACTTCTGCCTGTACCTCGTCCCCTACCTTCCATACTTTACAGAAGCTCTCCTGCGAACCTTGCAAAACTAGCACTCCTGAAAGAAAGGATATGCGGAGACATGGCTTAGCCACAGCCTGGGGGACGTTTCCAGAATGAGATTTTCACTATGCAGCGGCGTGTGCGCTGATATGAAACTTCCTGGCAGATTAAAACTGTGTGCCCGACCGAGACTCGAACTCGGGACGTTTGCCTTTCACGGGCAAGTGCTCTACCATCTGAGCCACCGAAGCACGACTCACGCTCGGTACTCACATCTTTACTTCTGCTAGTACCTCGTCTCCTACCTTCCAAACTTTACAGAAGCTCTCCTGCGGACCTTGCAGAACTAGCACTCCTGAAAGAAAGGAGTGCTAGTTCTGCAAGGTTCGCAGGAGAGCTTCTGTAAAGTTTGGAAGGTAGGAGACGAGGTACTGGCAGAAGTAATGCTGTGAGTACCGGCGGTGAGTCGTTCTTCGGTAGCTCAGATGGTAGAGCGTTTGCCGGCGAAAGGCAAAGGTCCCGAATTCGAGTCTCGGTAGCGCACACAGTTTTAATCTGCCAGGAAGTTTTATACCACAAGTGATGGAAACATTAGTAGCCAGAGAGGAAAAACCATAGCGTACCTTAGTTCATGAAAAGTAGAACAACAAAGACAAATTACGGGTTAATAGATTTAAACTAACGGCTCTCGGCTTGAGAAGAGTTGGATAGCGAGGGAAGGAGGAATCTGAGACAACACAAGTAATCAAGAGATGGTGAGCAGCGTAACAGGAAGAAGAAAGGAGCATTAGCTCTGCTGGTTGGCAGAGAGAAAGTGGCCGTATATCTTAATTTTTTAGGTGGTGGTGGTGGTTAGTGTTTAACGTCCCGTCGACAACGAGGTCATTAGAGACGGAGCGGAATCTGGGGTTGGGGAAGGATTGGGAAGGAAATCGGCCGTGCCCTTTCAAAGGAACCATCCCGGCATTTGCCTGAGACGATTTAGGGAAATCACGGAAAACCTAAATCAGGATGCCCGGAGACGGGATTGAACCGTCGTCCTCCCGAATGCGAGTCCAGTGTGCTAACCACTGCGCCACCTCGCTCGGTTTAATATTTTTTTTTTTTTATGGCTACAGATATGAGGTTCATAGAAGGAAGTGCTTCAGCGTTTCCTTAAATGCAACAGGGCACTGAAATGAGAACAGAATTAAGTGTAGAAGAAGTTTGTGGATGCCTCTGTTTTATGGATGGTCACAGCCAGGATGAAGCGCTGACATGGCCAAGTACACTGTCCAGTCACAATGTGAACACCTATCAAAATCCTGAATAACTATCGCAATCCGCGTGGACCGCTGCGAGACGTCTAGGAAGAGTGTCAGTCAAGTCCTGGAAGGTACCGACACGGATGTGGAGCCAAGCAGACTCACGTATCGTGGCCAGCTAGGTTCCTCGGTTGAGAATCCACGGCGTGAGCAGCCCAATCGAAGTGGTCGGACAGATTCTCGACTGGGTCTAAATCATTGGAGTCTGATGGCCAGTGGAGTAGGCCAAACTCACCCTGGTGCTTTTGAAACGACGCACCTACAATGCTAGCTGTGTTGCACGTTGCATTGCCGTGCTGGTACATGCCGTCGTGGCGCACAAAAACGAACTGCATGTAAGGGTGTGCATGCTCCCCAAGATTAGATGCACAATAGTATTGATCCCTTGTGCCTTCCAGAGTGGCGAGATCACTCAGGGAATGCCATGAAAACATTCCCAGGACCATAACGCACCCTCCGCTGGCCTGAACGCTCCTGACGATTGTAGCAGGGTGTTTGCCAGCAGGCGTTTCACCTCCGATGAAGTAATAAACGTGATTAATCTGAAGAGGCCACATGTCGCCGATTCAGCTACAGTTATAAATTCAAGCGTTCGTCGCCGGTGAACGGCAGTCGGCATGGGCGCATGGACCAGCCGCCCATACGGAGCAACTGTCACAGAACGGACGTTGAGGACACAGTGCTCATAGCCCCCTGGCTCATCTGGGCCCCCAGTTGCTCAGTAGCTGCGCGTCTCCGCTGCCGTCGCTCACACCTGCCATCTACTCATCTACGGCCTGTTGTGCAGCACAGTTTCCTCGGCGCCGGTTTTGGATAGCGCCATTTTGCCGTGCATAGTTTACTTTAACCACAGCGGCACGCCAAGAATTTACAGGCTCAGCCGTTTCGGAAATGCTTCCACTCATGTCATTTAGGACGTTTCCATATTACGACAACGACGGCACTGTCTTCCGCGCCCCTCCTCCCCCCCCCCCCCCCTCACCGCCCCAACAAACTATGTATAACCTCTACTACTAGTGCTCCCACATGCTATCTGTGAGTGGTTATAGCACTTTGACATCGAATGTAGGTTGTAGTTTCATTAGCGTCACTGGACTGCGTACAGTAACCCCACACAAACAATCAAGGTTAGTTTCAACAATCTGGAGTTTCAAATACTCGTGCCCGTTGGATTATGAGCTGTGCGCGGCTCGAGTTCGTGCCAGCTATTGCTTGACATCTTGTCTTTACAGTTCTGCCGTCTCGTTTCCTATTCGATTTACTGGCGTCACTAAGTTGCTGGCTTGCCTGCCCGTGAGTGGCAGCAGCAGCGCTTATCGATAAGAGCACTGTCGTACTATCTTTGGAGCGGCCACTAGTGTGTGTCGTGGAGACAGACAGAGCAGCAGTGAGGTCCGGACAAGCATGACTCGCCTGACCGTTGCCGGCACACATGACTTCAGTGGGGACGACCTAGGTTGGTCGTTCGGTCGGTCGTCCCCCGGACGACGTGTATTTGGTCGCCGACCGCTTCCGGGTTCTCTGTGTGTGTCGACTTGTGATTCCTCCTAGTTGCTACACAGTGACTGGTTTTAGTATTGTTCGAGTTGTTTGTGGAAGTGTTTTGCAGAACTGTGTGTGGCCGGCCGCGGTGGTCTCGCGGTTCTAGGCGCGCAGTCCGGAACCGTGCGACTGCTACGGTCGCAGGTTCGAATCCTGCCTCGGGCATGGCTGTGTGTGATGTCCTTAGGTTTAAGTAGTTCTAAGTTCTAGGGGACTGATGACCACAGCAGTTGAGTCCCATAGTGCTCAGAGCCAGAGCCAGAACTGTGTGTCGCTTGTGTGGTTTTGACCAAGCAGTTATTTTAATGCTGTCTGCGTGCTGGATTGGCTCTGTCAGTTGGGACAGAGCAGCGAGGAAGTCTCCAAGCCGCGAGGTGAGGCCGGGACCGCTGGCGGCGTGCAAGCGCAGTCGGATTGTGAGGCGCTACCTGCGAGAGCTACAAGGTTCGTTGCCCACCGAACCTGGACACTGAAGTTGAGTCATCAGTTAACCTGTTATGAAACCTCAATTGCTGTGACATCTCTTCGTTCATTACCGGTTGTTGCTTCCTGGGCCGTTCCGGCTAGCAGCAACGTATGGTGTGTTGAGGTCAGCGAAATTTTGCAGCCATCTTCCTATATGCTCTTTAACTATTCAATTGTTTGTTACTTATCAGTGAAGTGCACCAGCGGTATTTTCTGCCCTTGGCCGTTAACGCCCCAGTTACCTGCCTGCGTCGTTAGCATAGTTTTCTGGCCGTGTGTTTTTCCTCGCTGTGTTGATGCTGTCCGCCACGGCGTGTACCGGCCGCGGTGGCCGTGCGGTTCTGGCGCTGCAGTCCGGAACCGCGGGGCTGCTACGGTCGCAGGTTCGAATCCTGCCTCGGGCATGGGTGTGTGTGATGTCCTTAGGTTAGTTAGGTTTAAATAGTTCTAAGTTCTAGGGGACTTATGACCTAAGATGTTGGGTCCCATAGTGCTCAGAGCCATTTGAACCATTTGAACCACGGCGTGTAGTTCAACAGCCTTTTAGTTGTTTGTTCATATTTTTTCCTTAAGAGTGGTTGTTGTCCCTTGGCTGTTCTTAGACGCCGATTTGGAAGATGTAGTGCTGCTGGTATCTTCGTCCTCGGCTCATATTTTCTGTTGTCGTACCATTGGTCGGGCGGAAGGGAATTGATTAGGTTGTTGGTCAGTTCTTCAGTCGTCCCTGGGTCTGGTTGCAATCCGATTATTTAACCTTACTCTTGGCTGCTTGTCTCACCTCACCGTACGTTCTACCTCCTCAGGCTGACCCTTAGAACACTTCTGTGAACCACTGTTCTGTTGGTTTTAGATTGTGATTTTCATTTTAGTCTGATGTACTGTGCGAGGCCTTCAGCCCTCTATTAATATAGTTTGTTTTAATTTTAAAATAAGGTTTTCAGTCGACTTAAATTAAAATTTGAAGACTGATTTTTTTAAACTAAATTTTGAAAGTTTGTCTACCTGAAATTCTTGTTATCTAGGCATTAAGCCCTAAGTTGCTCAATGTCCAGCGTGTGGCCTTCAGGTGAGCTTTTACGTGAAATATTTTTAAAATAAGGCCTTCAGCTGACTTAAATTAAAGTTGAAGATTGATTTGTCTAATAACTAAAATTTTGAAGGTTTGTTCTATCTGAAATTGTTGTTATCCAGGCCCTAAGTCCTGAGTTGTTCAATGTCCAGTGTGTGCCCTTCAGCCTAGCTGTTACGTCAAATATTTTTAAGATATGGCCTTCAGCCATATTAAATTAAAATTTTGAAAATTGATTTGTTTAAAACTAATTTTTTTAAATTTGCTCCATGGAAGTTCTTGTTATCCAGGCCCTAAGCCCTGTGTTTTTCAATGTCTAGTGTGTGGCCTTCAGCCGATTATTTACGTGAATTTTTTTTTTTAGGTAAAGCCTCCAGCCGCGTGTATTCTTTAAAGTAATTTTTGTAACTGTTCATGCCTTCAGCCGTTCTTGTTTTTGGTGTGGTATTGCAAGTTTTCTTTGGGGCTTAATCAGCTGTGTAGAGCAGATAGAGGAGAGGGCACAGGACTGATCCCTGGAAGACTCCTGTGACTGGACGGAAGGTAGGGGTCGTGTATGGTTGGCGGTGAGAATGAGAAGTAATGTGTTAGAGGGGAAGCTGTAGGGCGGATATAACTAATCAGAAGTGCATACGTTTGTAGTTCGAAATGCCGTAATCGGTCAAATGCAATTTTGAGAATGAGAGAGACAAAAATCGACAAATAAGGAGAACGAGGTGGATGAGATTGAAAAACTGGCAGTCTGTGAAGTATTTTGGACAGAAGCCACATTGTTAATCACGGATTTATACTGTTATAAATGTTTACCGATGCACTGACATTATATACCTTGCTGAAGACGGAAGTAAGGCAGAAGGTTGGACCGGTGAAGAGACCCTTCTATCGGCGGATCATCGCCAGAGAAGATGCGACATGATCGTCCTGTCTCGTATTCTAGCAACGATACTAAAGTGATGGTAAAAGCGGTATTTGCGATTGGAACAGAAAAGGGAACGACTAGTTGTGGTAAAGGGTACGCTACACCTCGCACATTATAATGGCTTGCAGAGTATCTACACTCCTGGAAATTGAAATAAGAACACCGTGAATTCATTGTCCCAGGAAGGGGAAACTTTATTGACACATTCCTGGGGTCAGATACATCACATGATCACACTGACAGAACCACAGGCACATAGACACAGGCAACAGAGCATGCACAATGTCGGCACTAGTACAGTGTATATCCACCTTTCGCAGCAATGCAGGCTGCTATTCTCCCATGGAGACGATCGTAGAGATGCTGGATGTAGTCCTGTGGAACGGCTTGCCATGCCATTTCCACCTGGCGCCTCAGTTGGACCAGCGTTCGTGCTGGACGTGCAGACCGCGTGAGACGACGCTTCATACAGTCCCAAACATGCTCAATGGGGGACAGATCCGGAGATCTTGCTGGCCAGGGTAGTTGACTTACACCTTCTAGAGCACGTTGGGTGGCACGGGATACATGCGGACGTGCATTGTCCTGTTGGAACAGCAAGTTCCCTTGCCGGTCTAGGAATGGTAGAACGATGGGTTCGATGACGGTTTGGATGTACCGTGCACTATTCAGTGTCCCCTCGACGATCACCAGTGGTGTACGGCCAGTGTAGGAGATCGCTCCCCACACCATGATGCCGGGTGTTGGCCCTGTGTGCCTCGGTCGTATGCAGTCCTGATTGTGGCGCTCACCTGCACGGCGCCAAACACGCATACGACCATCATTGGCACCAAGGCAGAAGCGACTCTCATCGCTGAAGACGACACGTCTCCATTCGTCCCTCCATTCACGCCTGTCGCGACACCACTGGAGGCGGGCTGCACGATGTTGGGGCGTGAGCGGAAGACGGCCTAACGGTGTGCGGGACCGTAGCCCAGCTTCATGGAGACGGTTGCGAATGGTCCTCGCCGATACCCCAGGAGCAACAGTGTCCCTAATTTGCTGGGAAGTGGCGGTGCGGTCCCCTACGGCACTGCGTAGGATCCTACGGTCTTGGCGTGCATCCGTGCGTCGCTGCGGTCCGGTCCCAGGTCGACGGGCACGTGCACCTTCCGCCGACCACTGGCGACAACATCGATGTACTGTGGAGACCTCACGCCCCACGTGTTGAGCAATTCGGCGGTACGTCCACCCGGCCTCCCGCATGCCCACTATACGCCCTCGCTCAAAGTCCGTCAACTGCACATACGGTTCACGTCCACGCTGTCGCGGCATGCTACCAGTGTTAAAGACTGCGATGGAGCTCCGTATGCCACGGCAAACTGGCTGACACTGACGGCGGCGGTGCACAAATGCTGCGCAGCTAGCGCCATTCGACGGCCAACACCGCGGTTCCTGGTGTGTCCGCTGTGCCGTGCGTGTGATCATTGCTTGTACAGCCCTCTCGCAGTGTCCGGAGCAAGTATGGTGGGTCTGACACACCGGTGTCAATGTGTTCTTTTTTCCATTTCCAGGAGTGTAGATGTAGTTGTAGATGTAGATGTAACGCAGAAACGGAGCGATTTATCTCACAACCAAAAGGATATGATCATTGTCTTTCGGGAGCACTACCGGTGCGGCTAAGTTTTGTCAGGTAACGGGCGAGCTGTGGCGCCCTGGAAGTATTCTATGTTCGGAGTTGCGGCGGCCGCACAGGACGGTCGTCAAAGCCGCTGCTTGTTAGCAACTGCGGGATGCCGCACAATAGCTGGACCACGTGGTTGCTAGCCGACCACATGGCTGTTAATTCCTTGGTGACGCTGTGTCGATGAAAGAGACTTGAGTGCCGAGAGTGCCAAACATGGCGGACTTTGTGAAACCGTCATGGCAGACATTTCACAGTTCGTATGGAAATTAATAGTAGCCAGATGAATCATGATACCTTAAAAAGAAACATGTACATTACCATTATTTGCATGACGATTCTGATGGTGTAATCAGATTTACAATATCTTTATTAGTTTAAAGTTTAGTATGATAAATTATACAAGTAACATCTAGCAACGAATTTCCAAAATCTAAACAGTTCATCCAATTTTGGCGATAGACGTGTCTTTAGAAAGCTATTAGTGTAAACCTAAATTGGTATAAATTACAGGCATGTGTTGTGCATTGGCAAGACAGCCAACCCACTATGAGAGGAAGCTGAAAGGCACGCGTTTTAGCTCACGCAGGCTGGCGTGAGGTCTGGAACAGGTCAAGGAAATGAGGCTAACAAAAAACGTACGTAGCTGCTGGATTACTTAGCTTTAATCCACAATTGGTGAACATCGCTCTTGACGGTACATGTTTTACAGCATCAATAGTAACTGGTAATGGCGGCTTGCTAGGTCGTAGCAAATGACGTAGCTGAAGGCTATGCTAACTATCGTCTCGGCAAATGAGAGCGTATTTTGTCAGTGAACCATCGCTAGCAAAGTCGGCTGTACAACTGGGGCGAGTGCTAGGAAGTCTCTCTCGACCTGCCGTGTGGCGGCGCTCGGTCTGCAATCACTGATAGTGGCGACACGTGGGTCCGACGTATACTAACGGACCGCGGTCGGTTTAAAGGCTACCACCTAGCAAGTGTGGTGTCTGGCGGTGACACCACAGCATGTAACTTGAATAGTACATGAGTTACTGGAGGTCAAAGTAGCCAATGACTATCGCTCGTGTCAGGCCGTAAGTACTCCACAGTTACACGTAAAAACGGTAGCAGCATGGTTATAAATATATTTGTTCATCTATGTCTTTGTTTATATCCGATATATACTATTCATGAAGAAATTGGTTAAATATTTACTGCATTTTAGAAAGCACAGAGACATTAGGCTACTTGCGCACCTTTTGCTTCTATTCCTTTGATATGTGTTTATTTGATTTGTTTATGTATTTAATAATGTATGTTAGAGCGTGTTTATGGTCCAGCCGAATGAATATTTATTTAATTTCAAGTTATTTAAATGAAAATCCAGTATTTCGAATGTGTTCAATATGTTTGTGAGTGTGCGTTAGCTTGAAGACTTGGCGGGAGCGCTCTAGCCAATCACAGAGCTCGTTACTACAGCAGGCGACTACCGAAATGGGGGAGGAGCATCGTTTTCGAGAGAGGACACGAGGGTGAGTTCTGAACAGTGCAGCGTGAGAGACAGTACGGGAGAGGACACTGGAGAATGGTGGACAGTATGGTGCAACGAACGCATGGTCCCGGGAGATAGAAAAATTTCGTTGTGCCGACTTGTGCACTTGTGTGCTTTCCGTGGCTTCTGCAGTGAAGACGTAGTATGCGTTTGGATGCGAATATCTCGCGAGCTATGTTGTTGTTCATAACTAATTACGTGAAGTAGGAATCTATTGTTTCCCTGTTACTCCACTTATATTTTATTTAATTGCTGGACCATCGATGCCAATAAGTGTTTTACAGTAATAAAAGTGCATTCTTAAAGGTACTTCTGCTATCGTACTCATCATTTAAAGTCGTTAAATAGTACCTGCAGAATTTATTTAATTACAATCTTTCATTTATAAATTTCTATATAACATTCATAATTCGCAATTGCCGAGTGACAGAAACCTTCGACCATTCGGTTCATGTGTATATTCATATTGTATACTGTAGATTCAGCAGTAGTTGGCTTGTAATGCGGCAGCTACGTATCCCAGCCCCTAGAGAACGAAACCAGCCACAACTGTGTAGCACAACGACCCATATAGACAGGAGTGAACGACTATTGCGGAGCGAATAGACATGCAACTGTATAGAAACTGACACACCCAGATGAACCAAGGGGTACAACAGTGTCTCCTCAACGACCGATCAGAGAACGTTGCTGGGTAATGGTCTACGTAGACGCTTGGTCCATGCACTCATGCTGACTGTTGTTGATCAGTTATGAAGGTTGGAATTTACACGCCAGTACCGTAACTGGGCGTCCCGTAACAAGTATCGTTTTCAGATGAATGATTTTTTCTGCTCGATATGACTGCTGACCGTTGGCGTGTATAGCGTGAAATGTTTGAAAGCAAAACACCTTGTAACAGTCGTCAGAAGGAACCAGGCCGGAGCAGGGAGTGTTATGGTCTGGAGAATGTTTTTGTGGCATTCCCAGCGTGATTTCGTCATTCTGAAAGTTACAATACAAATATGCACTTATCCTTGACAACCATGTTAATCCCTACGTGATTTGTTTTCCTCTGTACGATGGCATCTGGTAACAGAATAATGCAACGTGCCACACAGCTCGCGGTGTACGTGTGCGGTTCGAAAAGCACCAGGATATGTTTACCGTACTCCCCTGCCCACTAAACTCTCAGCATTTAAACTCAGTCGAGAATCTGTGGGACCATCCCGATCAGGCTGTTAGCGCCATCGATCGTCAACCAAGAAACTTAGCACAGCTGGACACGCCACTGGAGTCAGCATAACTCCACATCACTGTCGGTACCTTCCAGAACATCATGGACGACTCTCGTGCAGCACAAGATCGGGCTGTTAGCGCCATGGATCGTCAACCGAGAAACCTAGCGCAGCTGGACACGGCACTGGAGTCTGCGTAATTCCATAGCCCTGTCGGTACCTTGCATACTTCATGGACAACTCTCGTGCAGCATAAGATCGGGCTGTTAGCGCCATAGATCGTCAACCGAGAAACCTAGCGCACCTGGACATGGCACTGAAGTTTTCATAACTCCACATCCCTGTCGGTATCTTCGAGAACATCATGGACAACTCTCGTCCAGCACGAGATCGGGCTGTCAGGGCCATGGATCGTCAACCGAGAAACCTAGCGCAACTGGACACGCCACTGGAGTCTGCATAACTCCACATCCCTGTCGGTACCTTCCAGAACATCATGGACGACTCTCGTGCAGCACAAGATCTGTCTGTTAGCGCCATAGATCGTCAACCGAGAAACCTAGCGCAGCTAGACACAGCACTTGAGTCTGCATAACTGCACAACCCCGTCGGTAAATTCGAGAACATCAAGGACAGCTCACGTGTAGCACGAGATTGGGCTGTTAGCGCCATGGATTGTCAACCGAGAAACATAGTGCAGGTGAACATGGCACTGGAGTTTTCATAACTCCACATCCCTGTCGGTATCTTCGAGAACATCATGGACAGCTCTCGTGCAGCACGAGATTGAGCTGTTAGCGCCATGGATTGTCAACCGAGAAACCTAGCGCAGGTGGACATGGCACTGGAGTTTTCATAACCCCACATCCCTGTCGGTATCTTCGAGACCCAGAAAATATTAGATACAGGCTCCCAGGTAGATGCTATTTTTCTTGACTTCCGGAGGGCGTTCGATACAGTTCCGCACTGTCGCCTGATAAACAAAGTAAGAGCCTACGGAATATCAGACCAGCTGTGTGGATGGATTGAAGAGTTTTTAGCAAACAGAACACAGCATGTTGTTATCAATGGAGAGACGTCTACAGACGTTAAAGTAACCTCTGGCGTGCCACAGGGTAGTGTTATGGGACCATTGCTTTTCACAATATACATAAATCTAGTAGATAGTGTCGGAAGTTCCATGAGGCTTTTCGCGGATGATGCTATAGTATACAGAGAAGTTGCAGCATTAGAAAATTGTAGCGAAATGCAGGAAGATCTGCAGCGGATAGGCACTTGGTGCAGGGAGTGGCAACTGTCCCTTAACGTAGACAAATGTAATGTATTGCGAATACATAGAAAGAAGGATCCTTTATTGTATGATTATATGATAGCGGAGCAAACACTGGTAGCAGTTACTACTGTAAAATATCTGGGAGTATGCGTGCGGAACGATTTGGAGTGGAATGATCATATAAAATTAATTGTTGGTAAGGCGGGTACCAGGTTGAGATTCATTGGGAGAGTGCTTAGAAAATGTAGTCCATCAACAAAGAAGGTGGCTTACAAAACACTCGTTCGACCTATACCTGAGTATTGCTCATCAGTGTGGGATCCGTACCAGATCGGGTTGACGGAGGAGATAGAGAAGGTCCAAAGAAGAGCGGCGCGTTTCGTCACAGGGTTATTTGGTAACCGTGATAGCGTTACGGAGATGTTTAATAAACTCAAGTGGCAGACTCTGCAAGAGAGGCGCTCTGCATCGCGGTGTAGCTTGCTCTCTAGGTTTCGAGAGGGTGCGTTTCTGGATGGGGTATCGAATATATTGCTTCCCCCTACTTATAGCCCCCGAGGAGATCACGAATGTAAAATTAGACAGATTCGAGCGAGCACGGAGGCTTTCAGACAGTCGTTCTTCCCGCGAACCATACGCGACTGGAACAGGAAAGGGAGGTAATGACAGTGGCACGTAAAGTTCCCTCCGCCACACACCGTTGGGTGGCTTGCAGAGTATAAATGTAGATGTAGATGTAGACAGCCCTCGTGCAGCACGAGATCGGGCTGTTAGGGCCTTGGATCGTCAACCGAGAAACCTAGCGCAGCTGGACACGGCACTGGAGTCTGCATAACTGCACATCCCTGTCGGTAAATGCGAGAACATCATGGACAGCTCCCGTGCAGCACGAGATTGGGCTGTTAGTGTCATGGATTGTCAACCGAGAAACCTAGCGCAGGTGAACATGACACTGCAGTTTTCATAACTCCAAATGCCTGTCGGTATCTTCGAGAACATCATGGACAACTCTCGTGCAGCCCAAGATTGGGCTGTTAGCGCCATGGATCGTCAACCGAGAAACCTAGCGCAGCTAGACAGGGCACTGGCGTCTGCATTACACCACACCCCTGTCGGTACCTTCGAGAACATCATGGACAACTCTCGCGCAGCACGAGATCGGGCTGACAGCTCCATGGATCGTCAACCGAGAAACCTAGCGCAGCTGGACCTGGCACTAGAGTCTGCATAACTGCACATCCCTGTCGGTAAATGCGAGAACATCATGGACAGCTCTCGTGCAGCACGAGATTGGGCTGTTAGTGTCATGGATTGTCAACCGAGAAACCTAGCGCAGGTGGACATTTCACTGGAGTTTTCATAACTCCACATCCCTGTCGGTATCTTCGAGAACATCATGGACAACTCTCGCGCAGCACGAGATCGGGCTGACAGCTCCATGGATCGTCAACCGAGAAACCTAGCGCAGCTGGACCTGGCACTGGAGTCTGCATAACTGCACATCCCTGTCGGTAAATGCGAGAACATCATGGACAGCTCTCGTGCAGCACGAGATTGGGCTGTTAGTGTCATGGATTGTCAACCGAGAAACCTAGCGCAGGTGAACATGACACTGCAGTTTTCATAACTCCAAATGCCTGTCGGCATCTTCGAGAACATCATGGACAACTCTCGTGCAGCCCAAGATTGGGCTGTTAGCGCCATGGATCGTCAACCGAGAAACCTAGCGCAGCTAGACAGGGCACTGGCGTCTGCATTACACCACACCCCTGTCGGTACCTTCGAGAACATCATGGACAACTCTCGCGCAGCACGAGATCGGGCTGACAGCTCCATGGATCGTCAACCGAGAAACCTAGCGCAGCTGGACCTGGCACTAGAGTCTGCATAACTGCACATCCCTGTCGGTAAATGCGAGAACATCATGGACAGCTCTCGTGCAGCACGAGATTGGCCTGTTAGCGCCATGGATTGTCAACCGAGAAACCTAGCGCAGGTGGACATTTCACTGGAGTTTTCATAACTCCACATCCCTGTCGGTATCTTCGAGAACATCATGGACAAATGTCGTGCAGCCCGAGATCGGGCTGTCAGGGCCATGGATCGTCAACCGAGAAACCTAGCGCAGCTAGACACGGCACAGGCGTCTGCATAACACCACACCCCTGTCGGTACCTTCGAGAACATCATGGACAACTCTCGCGCAGCACGAGATCGGGCTGACAGCTCCATGGATCTTCAACCGAGAAACCTAGCGCAGCTGGACCTGGCACTAGAGTCTGCATAACTGCACATCCCTGTCGGTAAATGCGAGAACATCATGGACAGCTCTCGTGCAGCACGAGATTGGGCTGTTAGTGTCATGGATTGTCAACCGAGAAACCTAGCGCAGGTGAACATGACACTGCAGTTTTCATAACTCCAAATGCCTGTCGGTATCTTCGAGAACATCATGGACAACTCTCGTGCAGCCCAAGATTGGGCTGTTAGCGCCATGGATCGTCAACCGAGAAACCTAGCGCAGCTAGACAGGGCACTGGCGTCTGCATTACACCACACCCCTGTCGGTACCTTCGAGAACATCATGGACAACTCTCGCGCAGCACGAGATCGGGCTGACAGCTCCATGGATCGTCAACCGAGAAACCTAGCGCAGCTGGACCTGGCACTAGAGTCTGCATAACTGCACATCCCTGTCGGTAAATGCGAGAACATCATGGACAGCTCTCGTGCAGCACGAGATTGGGCTGTTAGTGTCATGGATTGTCAACCGAGAAACCTAGCGCAGGTGAACATGACACTGCAGTTTTCATAACTCCAAATGCCTGTCGGTATCTTCGAGAACATCATGGACAACTCTCGTGCAGCCCAAGATTGGGCTGTTAGCGCCATGGATCGTCAACCGAGAAACCTAGCGCAGCTGGACCTGGCACTAGAGTCTGCATAACTGCACATCCCTGTCGGTAAATGCGAGAACATCATGGACAGCTCTCGTGCAGCACGAGATTGGGCTGTTAGCGCCATGGATTGTCAACCGAGAAACCTAGCGCAGGTGGACATTTCACTGTCGGTAGCTTCGAGAACATCATGGACGATTCTCGTGCAGCACGTCACGTGGCGATTTGCGCTGGATAATTTGTTTACTGAGGCTTTTGACAGGTGGTCATGTTAATTTGACTGGACAGTGGAGTACGACAGCCCTTATTTTGATTTCCGTGTTTGTTATTTGATACTTTAGAGAATAAGCATTCGATTCCCTGAGGGCTTCACTGAAAAGGATACGCATAATTGGCAAGCGTAGCTGTGGCAAAAGACATACAGTCCAACTGAATTGGGCATTCAGGGAAGAACATTACAACGAGGCTGATTATTCAACCGACTGCTCTCTGCCCCGTACTTCCCGCTGCGTCAGCTGTTTCGCAGGAAACGCTACCATCTGCTAATTACAGCCATTATTTACGTTTGTGGTCTCTGGCAAGCTTCCTGTCGACAGAAGGCGTCTGTTCTTTTCACTCGCTTTGATGCAGGCTACACCCTATGTGATTAAGTAGTTATCACGTAATCACTCGCTAAATTAATTACCGAGACTGTAATAGAGAAAAATACAGATTTTCCGTTCCTGTTTTTTCGTTTCTTCAGCTCATTATTTTTCCTGGTTCTCTTGCAAGCTGTATAATGACAATCAACTAATCGTTACAAGACAGTGTGCGCTAGTTTTTTTCGCTTTGCAGGCCTATTCTTCGTAGTTTATTTTATAAATATAATTTGGTTGGTCAGTCATTAAGTACAGTACGACTTAAACTACAGGCATTTTGCGTAGGAAAATAGCAGCAGTTTTCAAAGTAGCAGGGTTCAAGTTCTATTATGTTATTGTTTTTTACTTCTGCTTGTTCTTCATTATTTTCTTTCTGTAGCGTTCTGTCCAACTAAGTGATCTGACAACGCACCGCGGGAGCTGTAATTTTATTGACTTATACAGTAAACAATTAGCCGTACCCTAATGAGTGCTTCAGCAGTGTTCTGGTATATAGTTGCGGTGGGCTGAGAATCATTGAAACCACCTCTAATTGCTCCCACTAGCCGCAGCAACTATAGCAGAGCTCAATGTTTTGGACGAATTGCGAACTGCGTATTTTGCAGAACTGGTCTGTCATAACAGGCTTTGCGGAGTTGTAGAAGTATGGCCCTCTCCGCTACTTTTGAAATTGATGATAAGAGACTAACTGACGTGTAATTTTTGGGATACCTGTGGTCTTCGGTTGGTTTGGGCATAGCAATGTCATTGGCATGCTTCCACTGACTGCGAAAATACCTTAGTATTAATACTGAATGAATGATGTTGACAAACACTTTCGGGCAGTGGGAGCCAAGTTTCGTAACATCGTGTTGTTTATCCATTCAATATCAGGGAACTTATCTGATTTAGGTGACACAGAACTTTCTTTGATTTCAGGTGAGACAGAACTTCGTTAATTTCCCCGCAAACTAGTGAAGTTAATGCGCTCATTTCCATCATCGATGTAGTTGGTGACAGCATTATCAACAGTAACAATGTTGTAGGGGTCGAAGGGTGCAGAATTTGGAGGAAACGATGACGTAATTTCTTTTATAAAAGCCTACGCCTTTTCTCTCGGTGAAGTAGCTACAGTATGTACGTCCTGTGATGGTGGAATAAACGGATGGCTTGCGAGGAATTTTCTGAGTAACGTCCCAGGCAGAATTTGAACCTGGATTTATGAGTTTAAGTTTATAGTTCCATGCATCGTTTTCATGTTGGTTTATTTTTTCGCGGAGTTTCCTATTTACCCTATTTAATTCGGTTTTTACTACTGTATTACGCGTCCGCTGCAACAGTTTCCGTATGTACTTCAGGAGCAAATTCAGGGATGTAATTTGTGCGACGGAAGGCGAGCAAGGTGCTGTGAATAGCCGCTGTGGTCAAAAGGTCGGTAAATAAAACAGCTTGCAATCCCACCTCTTCAGAAGTCTGTATGCGAGGAATAATATCAAATATTGTCTCCAGTCGTTGCTTATATTCACTTATATACACTACTGGCCATTAAAATTGCTACACCACGAAGATGACGTACTACAGACGCCAAATTTAACTGACAAGAAGAAGATGCTATGGTATGCAAATGATCACCTTTTCAGAGCATTCACACAAGGTTGGCGCCTGTGGCGACACCTACAACGTGCTGACATGAGGAATGTTTCCAACCGATTTCTCATATACAAACAGCAGTTAACCAGCGTTGCCTGGTGAAACGTTGTTGCGATGCCTCGTGTAGGGAGGAGAAATGCGTAACATGACTTTTCCGACTTTGATAAAGGTCGGCTTGTAGCCTATCGCGACTGCGGTTTATCGTATTGCGACATTCCTGCTCGCCTTGGTCGAGATCCAATGACTGTTTGCAGAATATGGAATCGGTGGGTTCTGGAGAGTAATACGGAACGCCGTGCTGGATCCCAACGGCCTCGTATCACTAGCAGTCGAGATGACAGGCATCTTATCCAAATGGCTGTAACGGATCGTCCAGCCACACCTCGATCCCTGAGTCAACAGATGGGGACGTTTGCAAGCCAACAACCATCTGCACGAACAGTTCGACGACGTTTGCAGCAACATGGACTATCAGCTTGTTACCCTCGACGCTGCATCACAGACAGGAGCGCCTGCGATGGTGTACTCAACGACGAACCTGGGTGCACGAATGGCAAAACGTCATTTTTTCGAATGAATCCTGGTTCTGTTTACAGCATCATGATGGTCGCATCCGTGTTTGGCGACATCGCGGTGAACGCACATTGGAAGCGTGTATTCGTCATCGCCATACTGGCTTATCACCCCGCGTGATGGTATGGGGTGCCCCTGGTTACACGTCTCGGTCACCTCTTGTTCGCATTGACTGCAATTTGAACGGTGGACGTTACATTTCAGATGTGTTACGATCCGTGCCTCTACCCTTCATTCGATCCCTGCGAAACCCTACATTTCAGCCGGATAATGCAAGACCGCATGTTGCAGGTCCTGTACGGGCCATTCTGGATACAGAAAATGTTCGATTGCTGCTCTGGCCAGCACATTCTCCAGATTTCTCACCAACTGAAAGCGTTTGGTCAATGGTGGCCGAGGAACTGGCTCGTCACAATACGCCAGTCACTACTCTTGATGAACTGTGGTACCGTGTTGAAGCTGCATGGGCAGCTGTACCTGTATACGCCATCCAAGCTCTGTTTGACTCAATGCCCAGGCGTATCAAGGCCGTTATTACGGCCAGAGGTGGTTGTTCTGGATACTGATTTCTCAGGATCTATGCACCCAAATTGCGTGAAAATGTGATCACATGTCAGTTCTAATATGTTTGTCCAATGAATACCCGTTTATCATCTGCATTTCTTCTTGGTGTAACAATTTTAATGCCAGTAGTGTAGTTCCCAGTTAACATTCAAATGGTTCAAATGGCTCTGAGCACTATGGGACTCAACTGCTGAGGTCATAAGTCCCCTAGAACTTAGAACTACTTAAACCTAACTAACCTACGGACAACACACACATCCATGCCCGAGGCAGGATTCGAACCTGCGACCGTAGCGGTCGCGCGGTTCCAGACTGTAGCGCCAGAACCGCTCGGCCACCAGCGGCCGGCAGTTAACATTCCTGTGCCTCTTATCTCTCTGCCTGGCGAGGCGACATATCTCGAGTGGATACTACTAATGGTTTGTGATCAGAATTTAGGCTACAAAAAGTATCAAGAGTTTTATAGAGTACGACGTACAGAACCTCTACTAAGAACTCACTATTTGTGGGATAATAAGTTGGTTCATTTCGCGAAAGAATCGCTAGATTAGACGTATTGTATTGGGTAAACAATATATTTCCATTATGGTTGGTGATCCTTGAATGCTACATGCGATGTTTAGAATTCAGATCACCCGCTACTGTTTAGGGTGCAGTAGGGCCCTCCCAGACACTATCGAGACGAGCCGGTAGAAGTTTCCCTTGAGGCGAGTGGTTCACGGAGACTAATGTTACGTCACCTGGACACGTTCTTATCTTCACATCTGTGGCTTCTAGGTTAACTGTCTGCGGCAAAAGAATTTCCCAGAGCCGTATGTTTTACCGGATAAGTACGGCAGTTCCACACCTTGTCGGAGCTGTTTATTAGCATGGTAGCATTTAAATCGTCGTATCTTAAAAGTTTCTGAAGGGCGCAAGTGAGTTTCAATGAGTAAGATTGTATGAAGTAAGATTTCACTAATGAAAAGTTTTAGTTCGGGAGCTTTGTTTTTTGTTTCGTTTGCATTCCGTGAAATCACTGCTACATTCTTCGCTATTTAAGGATTGTTAGTCAGTAGATGTCATAACATCTCTGATATTGACGTATATTGTAGTGAACTCATGACTGTTGCTAGCCTTCTACAGAGCCAGTTTAGCAGACCTTTTACTCTAGGATGCGATAACATTTGTAAAAGTTTTATTAGATACAGGTATGACATAGTGATAATCTCTGAGTGGGGGCGTTGAAGTACATAACAGTTGCGGAGAACGCAAGTTTGCCTGTAGGAGGTGCGAGTTAGCTGACCGTCGCGGTATAGTGCCTTTCATTATGTCGACACTGAGTCACTCTCCCTGGAAAAGAAGGTGTAACGTGGTTGGACAGCCGGAGTGGGCGAGTCTTGTTTGGCACCGGCCGCTGTTTGTGGCAGCAGGGCTGGCTGCTGGTGCGTGGCCGGTGCTGGCGCGAGCGTAGTTGCTGCTAAACAAGGCAATCTTACTGTAACGCCGGATGGCTTCCGTCGCAGTTAATACAAGAGGCTGGAGTGTCTCTGGGTTTTTTACAGCCTGAACCTTCGTGGTTTTGAGTGCTCTTCACACAACGCGGTTCCGCATTGCAATGTGCTGACCAATGATTAAATCTTTGACAACTATGACAAAGGTTGGGACTACATGATCTGTAATCTTCCACAATTAGACCTGAAATGAGACATAACTTTTGCAGGGAGTATATGTCTGCAGCTTTAGCATTATATTACTAAGAATAAGGGATATGATCGTTTGTCACATACCGAACGAATTTGTACCACAGAACGTATTTTTGATATCCTTGGTCAGCCGGCCGGGGTAGCTGAGCGGTTCTAGGCGCTACAGTCTGGAACCGTGTGAGCGCTACGGTCGTAGGTTCGAATCCTGCCTCGGGCATGGATGTATGTGATGTCCTTAGGTTAGTTAGGTTTAAGTAGCTCTAAGTTCTTGGGGACTGATGACCTCAGAAGTTGTCCCATAGTGCTCAATTTGAACCATTTGAACCATATCCTTGATCAGTTAACTCAGCAGCGATCTCCTCATCAGATATTTGTGATTGGTAGCTCTCTAGTGACTTCTTTTGGAGGTTTGTTTGTCTCCTCAATTTATAAGAGTGAAACTGGTTGTGGTTCTCTCCTGTGTAACTAACACACTTCCGGTAATCGACGGGAGCTTCCGTCGCAATACTTACAGCATTACGTCGTAGGCGTACGGAATGGCCGTGCGGTTTGCGGCACCATGTCACGAATTGCGCGGACCCTCCCGCCGGAGGTTCGAGTCCTCCCTCAGGCATGGGTGTGTTTGTCGTTCTTAGCATAAGTAATTGTAAGTAATGTGTAAGTCTAGGGACCGATGACCTGAGCAGTTTGGTCCCTCAGGAATCCACACACATTTGAACATCACGTCATGACCTAGCCGAGTACTAATGAGAAAGGATACCCTCCAGCTGTTTTGCTATATCTTTCCACCTTTCACTATCATACATAAAGACAGGAGGGATCTTGACTTTTTTAGTTGGTTGCGGAGGTTTTTGCTAACAGGTGGTTCACTTTCACTGGCACAAGAATTTGTAACAACTTCAAAGCGATTTTGAACTGCCAGGTTATGTTGTAGTCGTTGATACCACTCTTGTGCATACCTGCCGAACATACAGCTGCTGCCTGCCGCTGTTGATGGGATGGTCGCTGGGCCAGTTGGATGCCGTAGGAAGCTGAGGTTTCACAGTGCATCGGCGTGTGGTCGGTGGGCGACGGTTGCTGGCAGCCTAGTTGCGGTGGCTGAACGCGCGATTGTTGATGCTGGACGTTGTTCGAGTCTTGAACAATGTGACGCTTCTGTGCAGTTGGTCAAACGTTGTCGTGACGTTGTTCTGGAAATACCTGTGGGCCTTGATGCTGTTGGTATTGGGAACCGTGGCATTACAATGAGGAATAACTCCCGGAAAGTTTGCCAGGTTGTTTACAAAGTCACTATGTTCGATACCGTCCTTAATTATTCACGCTTTGTTAACGGTTCACAAATGTACCGTCGGGTGATTGTATGAACGTCCTGGTCACGTTTTACAAAACGCAGGAACAGTTCGTAGCACTAAATTTGACACTGATGTCGTGGATATGACAGATAACTTAATGAACACACTTTCATGAAGGCCATAGCGAAGGGTAAACACCCTTGCACCGAATAATATGCGCCGGACCGCTGCTGGACCCCGAATGGTAGTTTTCATACGTCTGAAGTGGAACAACGCTACAACGGTCCACCCAGTGTACGTCAAGAATACATCATCATACAGCACAGTAGTTAGGTGGAGCCGACACTTCCAGTCTGCTCAAACAAGAATGAATGACGGAGAACCAAGTGACAAATTATCCTCCAGTGACGAACCGAGACTCTCCAGAGAATTGGCGGCCCTGGTGCTCAAAGCCCGGGCTATCAAGATCGGAACGATATTGGAAGAAGTGAAAATCAGTCGTGGATCAGTCTCAGTTTTCAATTACTTCTACGATATTTTGAACACGAAGGATGTCGCCGCCAGCTGCCGGTTTCTACGACTCCTCACGCCCATTAAGAAGCCCTCCGAACCGACGCAAGAGCGGGGATGTAGCGGCTGTGTCACGTCAAACCATGTGACTTCTTTACCTTCCTACTCACCGTAGACGAGCGCAGGACGTTTTGGTTTTGATTTCGAGGCAGATAGGCGAAGAAAGCAGTGGAAACACGAGGATTAACCAACGCGGTAAAAGGCAGATGGTCTGAGTGGCCGGCGGCTGTGGCCGAGCGGTTCTAGGCGCTTCAGTCCGGCACCGCGCTGCTGCTATGGTCGCAGGTTCGAATCCTGCCTTGGGCATGGATGTGTATGATGTCCTTAGGGTAGTTAGGTTTAAGTAGTTATAAGTCTAGGAGACTGATGACCTCAGATGTTAAGTCCCATAGTGCTTAGAGCCATTTGGACCATTTGGTGCTGAGTGTTTTTGGGACTACCATGGTGTGCTGCTAACTGATCACGCTCGTAAGAGACAAATCGCTACTGAAGCATGCTAAAGGAATACGAGTATGCTGATGACTTTACGTGAGGTCAGCTCGACGAAGCACGTCGAAGAGTGTGTATTTGCTCCACTACAACGAAAGACATGAAAGACAAACAGTAATTGAGTGGGGAGCGAGACACGATTGCAGCCACTTGGCGATGTTATTCAGTTTAAACATCGAACTAGCAGGAAAAGAAACCAAAGAAAAATTTGGAGAAGGAATTAAAGTTCAACGAGAATACATAAATAAAGCTTTTTATATTTTAAGTCATGGTTGGTTGGTTGGTTTTTGGGGAAGGAGACCAGACAGCGTGGTCATCGGTCTTATCGGATTAGGGAAGGATGGGGAAGGAAGTCGGCCGTGCCCTTTCAGAGGAACCATCCCGGCATTTACCTGGAGTGATTTAGGGAAATCACGGAAAACCTAAATCTGGATGGCCGGACGCGGGATTGAACCGTCGTCCTCCCGAATGCGAGTACAGTGTCTAACCACTGCGCCACCTCGCTCGGTTTTTAAGTCATGAATCGATGGATTAATAAGTTGAAGTTTCTGCCTTGTTGCCATCTTTGAGATCAGCTGTGTACTGGAAAATGGGCTTATAGCCCGAAACCTGAATCGTACAATAATTATAAAGAATGTGGAACAAGACAAAAGAGTATTTCACCAAGAACCTACAGTTGAATCAATTACAATAAAAACTCTACTAGGAACCTACAGTTGAATCAATTACAATAAAAACTTTGAATATTGCTAATGACATTGTAATTCTGTCAGAGATAGATAATAATTTGGAAGAGAAGTTGAACAGGTTACAAGATTAGCATCAATAAAAGTAAAACAAAGGTAAGAGGAATTAAATCAGGCGATGCTGAGGGTATCAGATAAGCAAATAAGACACTAAAATTAGTAGATGAGTTTTGCCATTTGGACAGCTAAATAACTGACGGTGGCCGATGTAGAACGGATGTAAAATGTGGACTGGCTGTAGCAAGGAAAGCATTTCTGAAAACAGGAATTCGTTAACATAGAATATAAATTTCAACGTTCGGAACACTTTTTCTGAAGTTATTTGCTTTTCTTGTACTACGAAACAGAGAACTTACAATCACATCTGAAACCATAACTACAATATATGAGTTCGTAGAAATGGCTTATCTAAAATTTTCTTTATTGTGGCTACGATAGTCTGCTGAGGTAATTCGAAATTTTTATTTTATTACGCTTTGTAGTGTAAGGGTTTTGGAAAAAGTGAGAACGTGTATGGAGTACATGCATGAAGTGTGGATGTTTCATTTTATCGAAAACTATGTAAAAGTACGTGTGGGAAAATAATATGAACCGTGTGCATGTTTTTATATAAAAGAAGCCACAATGAAAGTTAGAAGTTAAATGAATTAATCTTTTTTCATTCCTTTATATTGGGAATAAATCGAACTTTGTTTTCCTTTTTCTTTAAATTTGCTTTTTTAAGTTTAGAAGTTATTTCATACTTACTTTCTGTAAACCTATTGAGCGTGTTAGTGATTACCGCGGGTGTTTGAGAGCGGGAGATTTTGTGACTGGTCGTTCGCACTTGGTATAGAAGGGCTTTGTGCTGTAGTGCAGTGAATCGAGGAGCCGCTAGGTAGCCGACGTAGTGAGCATAACATGTCGTACCGACCGGACAAACTTCGGGTAAAATAAAGAAAATCATTCATACTTTCGGTTCTTTTATTGTAAGAGTGAAGCTACTACAGTGAAGGTGTGAGTTTTTTAAGGGAATTGATTTGGAAGCTACACTCCTGGAAATGGAAAAAAGAACACATTGACACCGGTGTGTCAGACCCACCATACTTGCTCCGGACACTGCGAGAGGGCTGTACAAGCAATGATCACACGCACGGCACAGAGGACACACCAGGAACCGCGGTGTTGGCCGTCGAATGGCGCTAGCTGCGCAGCATTTGTGCACCGCCGCCGTCAGTGTCAGCCAGTTTGCCGTGGCATACAGAGCTCCATCGCAGTCTTTAACACTGGTAGCATGCCGCGACAGCGTGGACGTGAACCATATGTGCAGTTGACGGACTTTGAGCGAGGGCGTATAGTGGGCATGCGGGAGGCCGGGTGGATGTACCGCCGAATTGCTCAACACGTGGGGCGTGAGGTCTCCACAGTACATCGATGTTGTCGCCAGTGGTCGGCGGAAGGTGCACGTGCCCGTCGACCTGGGACCGGACCGCAGCGACGCACGGATGCACGCCAAGACCGTAGGATCCTACGCAGTGCCGTAGGGGACCGCACCGCCACTTGCCAGCAAATTAGGGACACTGTTGCTCCTGGGGTATCGGCGAGGACCATTCGCAACCGTCTCCATGAAGCTGGGCTACGGTCCCGCACACCGTTAGGCCGTCTTCCGCTCACGCCCCAACATCGTGCAGCCCGCCTCCAGTGGTGTCGCGACAGGCGTGAATGGAGGGACGAATGGAGACGTGTCGTCTTCAGCGATGAGAGTCGCTTCTGCCTTGGTGCCAATGATGGTCGTATGCGTGTTTGGCGCCGTGCAGGTGAGCGCCACAATCAGGACTGCATACGACCGAGGCACACAGGGCCAACACCCGGCATCATGGTGTGGGGAGCGAACTCCTACACTGGCCGTACACCACTGGTGATCGTCGAGGGGACACTGAATAGTGCACGGTACATCCAAACCGTCATCGAACCCATCGTTCTACCATTCCTAGACCGGCAAGGGAACTTGCTGTTCCAACAGGACAATGCACGTCTGCATGTATCCCGTGCCACCCAACGTGCTCTAGAAGCTGTAAGTCAACTACCCTGGCCAGCAAGATCTCCGGATCTGTCCCCCATTGAGCATGTTTGGGACTGGATGAAGCGTCGTCTCACGCGGTCTGCACGTCCAGCACGAACGCTGGTCCAACTGAGGCGCCAGGTGGAAATGGCATGGCAAGCCGTTCCACAGGACTACATCCAGCATCTCTACGATCGTCTCCATGGGAGAATAGCAGCCTGCATTGCTGCGAAAGGTGGATATACACTGTACTAGTGCCGACATTGTGCATACTCTGTTGCCTGTGTCTATGTGCATGTGGTTCTGTCAGTGTGATCATGTGATGTATCTGACCCCAGGAATGTGTCAATAAAGTTTCCCCTTCCTGGGACAATGAATTCACGGTGTTCTTATTTCAATTTCCAGGAGTGTATTTCCACGTCAAATTTCTCGTCGATTAACAGCTCAGCGTGACGTGTTTCCTGGACTTCACGGAATATTATGGCGAGCACTTCTTTTGAAAAACACCACTGAACGACTTGATGTAGTACCCCGTTGATAGCTCTGTGACTGTGATTGTTCAAATCGTGGAATTTATTCGGGTTGGGTGTGTAAATTCTCGTTCCTTTACGTGTGAGGACATATAGTAAAGCAGTATAACAGTGAACTTGCAACGATAATAGTTTTTCGGCGATAAATGCGGTCTTCATGGCCATTTAAAATTGGTTTCAGAGGCAATAAAATATAATTAAATGAACTTTAAAACTTTTATGCAATTAGATAGATTCCCGAACGTCCGATATTTTCTTATGAACTTACAGATAACTGTCTCCAGGCTTGAGTTCTACGGCCTCTGTTCGGTGTATATTAGCCGGTATTCAGCATCTATTCATACAGTGCTAACGCGATGGACTTAAAAAACCTATTGAGGTAGGTGGCCTGAATTTCCTGCACCAAAACAAAATCACGGAATTTTAGGCCGATTTATGAAGTTCGTTTCAGGAGAAGTAGAAAAGAACCCGCCCCGCCGAAAGTGGTACCTCGTACAGAAGTGAAATATGCACGATAAACTGTTTAGACAAGAAGAGAATAGAAGGTTTTGAAATTTAGTGCTGTAGAAGAATGACGAAGAAGGCTGGAAGTAAGGTGGGCAGATCGTACAGCTAATGAAGTGATATTAAATCGAATTGGGGAGAGTTGACCCAATCAGTAGAGAAGTGGATCAAACGTGTCTTCTGACTGAAGACCACATCAAGAATAACAACAACGTCCCAACATATTATTCTATACAGGCTGCTTCTTTGAGCTATCAAATATCAAATTTCGACACCCCATCCAAACCACCGTCCAATCAAGAAACTACTGGAGGTGACCAAACAGCGAGGTCATCAGCCCCATCGGGTTAGGCCCAAGGTCGGAGAAGGAAGTCGGCCGTGCCCTTGCAGAGGATCGATCTCGGCATTTGTCTGAAGTGATTTACGGAAATCACGAGAAACCTGAATCAGGATGGCCGGACGCGGATCGGAACCGTCGTCCTCCTGAATGTGAGTCCAGTGAGCCAAGTTCTACGCCATCTCGCTCGATGAAATGTAGCCTAAGGAAATAAATGCAGGGTTGTAGAACCACGGTCTCTTCAAAGTTGGGAAAACAGTGTCGCACTGAAGGATGAATATGTAGCGAAAGACCTACATCCTGACCAGTTTTCATGGGCACAGCTTGATTTGTTACAGTGCCTGTGTTATTCGGAATTACGATGCAAGATTCCTTCGGACATGGTTGCGTTGAGAGGCAGAGTGGTATTGCTCTGGAGTCATCGTATGGAGAGTCGTCGCATATGACGTCAGATTGCGGGCTTGTAGTGACTGAGGGTTTGACGGAGCTCTGACGGCACAATGGTACCAAGGGCTAGTTGCAACAGTTGGGTACTATCCTGCCTCAGTAGAGGATCAAACTGTTTTATAACGTCATTCTTAAACGAATCAGTGCATTCATACAGACTAGAGGGATTGCAATCGCATGAGGACTCACATCTCTTGGAAGTGCGAGCAATCTCGTTCCCTTTCTGCCTATGCAGCAGTTTAAACTCCGGACCTGTATCGTCTGGCTACAACGTCCTTTCTATGTCACCATCCATAACACGGATTCCTACACCTTCTACCCCTCCGCTGGTGTGGCCCAAGGTTCCGTACTCTCCCCTCTTCTCTACCTTCTCTATACGGCGGACATGCCACAGCCTTCACCCCCTGTCCGCCTTCTTCAGTACGCCGATGACACCGCCTTCCTTGCCCTCGCCCTCGCCCACACCCTGCAATGCTCGCAACACCTTCTCCAGTCCCATCTTGACCGGTTCACCACTTGGTGTAACCAGTGGTTCCTCAAGGTCAATCCTTCCAAGACCCAGGCGATCATTGTAGGCAAAACCATCTCTTCCTTCCGTCTCCTCGACTTCTATATCACCATTTATGGCTGTCCTATCACCCTCACACTCACCCTCAAGTACCTTGGCGTCACCCTTGACCGTCGCCTCTCCTGGACCCCCCAACTCCAGACAATCCAAGCCAAGGCACACTCCCGACTCCGCCTCCTCAAGTTCCTTTCTGGTCGTACATGGGGTCTGGACCCCTCCACCATCCTCCACACCTATAAATCCCTCATCCGCCTTATCCTCTGCTACGCCCATCCCGCCTGGATCTTCGCCCCTCCTGCCTTTACAAATCCCTTCAAATCCTAGAACGCCTTGTGCTCTGCCTCACCTATCGCATCCGCCTCCCCTCCCCCACGCGGATCCTGTATGACCTCATTCTGCTCCTGCACCTCTTCCTTTTCCTCGAACGGATACGGATCCTCTACAACTCCTGCAAACTTGATCCCCCTCACCCACTTGTCTCTCCCATTCTCTCCCAACCCCGTCCGCTGCCACACCTGTATTCTCACATCCCACCTGCTCTCCGTCCCTCCACTCTCCATACCCTCGCCCAAGGTGGATTCCGCCAACTCCCCCTCCCTGATGATGCCCTCCTTCCCTCCATCTACCCCTCCTACCAACTTTGATCCTCCCCTTCCACCCCCTGTGTTTTTCCCTAAGGGCACCCTCTCTCCCTTCTGTCCCTCCTCCCTTCCTCCCTCCCTCCTCTCTCCCCCGGCTTCCCCTACCCCCATACCTTATTTCCCCCCTCTCCTCTGCCACTGGCATCTCCACCCTCCCAATCTCCCTCCTCCTCCACCTTTTCCCCTCTGGCAGGTCCCCGGACTCGTACACGACCTGTGAACATTAGGGGGCCGGAGATCGTCGTCAGTGTTTATGTGCACCTTCGTGATAGTGATTCAGTGTTTCGTCGTTTGTGCTCCATCGTTCGTATGAGTCATTTCTATCGTCTATGTTCGTGTGCTAATCGTCTGGCGAGTGAGCTTCAAGCAGCCTCTCCTGTGGGCTGTGGTCCGTACTGCCACCACCCACTCTACTGGTGAAATGGAGTCAGTGTTCGCTAGCTGTGGTATGCGCGAGACACTCGCGCACATTAAAACTCAGGGACACATACTCATGCGCATCAAAATTTTAAAGGTTGTGCTAATTTAAACCCTCTGTCTTAATAAATAAAACATATCAGAACCATATAAACACTTGCATACATAGAAAATATGAACACCAATTTGCCTGTGTCCTAGTGTCAAGGAGATGAAGCTTGCGCTAAGGAACATATCACACGAGACAGGGCACTAGTGTTATGGGCGAGAATCTCGCGCAAATTAAAGACTAGGATACCTACTAGCGAAAAGGAACAAAATGTTGTAAATCGAACGCATCTGTCGTCTCGCGCATACCACAAGTGCCCTCTCTCGGTGAAATTGTCTGCCCTGGTGCTTCCACACCCTCTTCATGCTAGTTCACAGGCTAAGTACTGATAGTATGCCGCGTTCGCATCGACCATATCTTTATAATTATGCTGTACAGATGGAGGTGATATTTTAATTTTAACTACTGACGACGCCTTTGGCACGATTTTTTTATGCACTGTAGGATGTGATTTTAGTAAGTGACTCAAAGTTTGTGCTTGTAATACTTTGGTAATTTTCATGGTTACTTAAGCCATTATTTCTTTTTTCTTCTATCTGGCGTCCCCCAGGGTTCTGTCCTCTCCCCTCTCCTTTATCTCTTGTATACAGCTGATATGCCCAAGCCACCCCCACCAGTCCACCTTCTCCAGTATGCTGATGACACCGCCTTCCTGGCTCTCTATCCTACCCTTAACGGTCTCAACGTACCCTCCAAACCCACCTTAACCAGTTCACCACTTGGTGTAACCAGTGGTTCCTCCGTCTCAACCCCTCCAAAACCCAGGCATAGGCCGCACCACTCGCTCCTTTCGCCTCCATGATTTCTACCTCACCCTTTATGGTCGTCCAATCAAGCTCACCCCCACCCTGAAATACCTTGGCCTCACCCTCGACCGACACCTCACCTGGACCCCTCATCTCCAGACCATCCAGCAGAAAGCCCATTCCCGCCTCCGCCTTCTGAAACTCCTGTCTGGCCAGACATGGGGATTGCATCCTTCTACCATCCTCCACACCTACAAATCCCTCATCCTCTGTTATGCCAGCGTTGCCTGGATCTCCGCCCCCGCCCGCTTTTACAAGGCCCTCCAAATCCTTGAACGCCATGCGCTCCGCCTTGCCTTCCGTATCCGCCTTCCTTCCCCCACACGGCTCCTGTATGAACTGATCCCCTTCCCCCACCTCCTCCGGTTCCTCCAACATCTCCGCATCCTTTACATTGTTCGCAGGCTTGATCCCCCCCACCCTCTGGTTTCCTCCTTCCTCTCCACCCCCCGCCCATTGCCGCGCCTCTATCGCTGTATCCCTCCCTCTCTCCACCTCCACACCCTCCATCTCCTTCATCAGGGCAATTTCCAACGCCTCCCCCTCCCGGATGACGAACTTCGCCGTGACATCTACCCTTCCTTCCAACTGTAACCTGGCCTTGTTCCCCCCCCCCTCCCCAGGGCCCCCTTTCCTCTTCCCTCCTTCTCCCAGAACGGATTTTCCTCCATCCCCCCCTCCCCTGAGACCCTGCACCCCATACTTGCCTCTTTCCTTCCCACATCCCTCCCTACCTGGCCCTCTTCAGCGCGCCCCCCGCTCATCTCCCCCATCTCTTCCCCTCCCTCCCTTCTTCGGGTCTCCCTCATCTCCTTGCGCCTGGCAGATCCTCTGTATTGATCATCATCAGTGTGCCACATCAGTGTTGTGCTTAGTGCTGTTTCTCTTGTGCGTCAAGAGGTGTGATTTTAATTGTGTGCTACCTTGAGGTTCGCCGTCAGTGTTACGTTATGTGCTACGCCATCCGTTGATACCTTTATGCTCCAGTCATACTGTGCCTTGTGTTCTTTTAATCGTCGCAGTGTGTGGCTTTTTGTGTGTGCTACTTTTAAACAGTTTTTTATCTCCATTTTACAGTCACCCCGTTTTTTGTCTATTGCCTTCCATGATGTTCCCCCTTTTTTATATCTATGTTCACCTTATTCTCTCCTTTGCTGTTTTTAAATGTCTTCTATTGTTTTGTTCTATGTCTTTCGGCAGAAGAGCAGCGCATATGCTGCTACCAGCCCGCCCCGATGGGGAATTGAAATACAATAAAGAAAAAAAAAATTCTTCTATCTCAGTTATATTGCTATGCTTTTTGCTAATGAAGATGTCTTCCTGTTCTGGTGAATTTAGATATCCAGAAACCGTGGTTAAGGATTTCAATAAATCTTTATTCTGCAACTGGTTGGCTGTTATCGTTTACTGTGAACATCATTTATGTTTACTTGCGGTGCCACTGACTCAGACTGCGCCCAGAAGTCGACTGAATTCTTGGTGCGCTGCAAAGTTTGGTAAGTGTTGCGATATCGTCCACCTTAAGTAGTCATTCATCTGAGTCTGCTCAAAAATAGCGTCGCCAGTTGTTTTATAAATTACTATGTTCAGTACACTTTCAAAGTATGAGCTATTCGTCGTTTAAATGCACATTTTCGCCTTCGTCCATCACAATGACAGAATATTCCGCGTTACAAACAATTAACAAACCAGAGTATACCACGCGTCTGAGTTACGGGTCGCAGCCTGTCTGTAACGTCCTGCTCTGTCTTTACATCTCAATCTCAACAACGCAGCCGTGCCAGATGTCACAGCCGGCCGCGGTGGCCGTGCGGTTCTGGCGCTGCAGTCCGGAACCGCGGGACCGCTACGGTCGCAGGTTCGAATCCTGCCTCGGGCATGGGTGTGTGTGATGTCCTTAGGTTAGTTAGGTTTCAGTAGTTCTAAGTTCTAGGGGATTTATGACCTAAGATGTTGAGTCCCATAGTGCTCAGAGCCATTTGAACCATTTGAACCAGATGTCACAAAACGCCACCTGCAGTCTCCAATGACTGACCTAACTGGAAGAGTGCAGAAAGTTGAAATAAGTAGTTCTCATAACATGCAAAGATCAGCACATTCCTCAAACTGGGGAACTATCAAGAATGGGGTTCCACAAGGGTCAGTCTTGGGTCCTTTGTTGTTCTTATTATATATTAATGACTTGCCATTCTATATTCATGAACAGGCAAAGTTAGTTCTCTTTGCTGATGATACAAGTATAGTAATCACACCTGACAAACAAGAATTAACTGATGAAATTGTCAATACTGTCTTTCAGAAAATTACTAAGTAGTTCCTTGTAAACGGACTCTCACTGAATTTTGATAAGACACAGTACATACAGTGAATGGTATGACGCCATTAATAAATATAGACCTTAATCAGAAGCATATAGCTAAGGTAGAATATTCCAAATTTTTAGGTGTGTCCATTGATGAGAGATTAAATTGGAAGAAACACATTGATGATCTGCTGAAACGTTTGAGTTCAGCTACTTATGCAATAAGGGTCATTGCAAATTTTGGTGATAAACATCTTAGTAAATTAGCTTACTACGCCTATTTTCACTCATTGCTTTCATATGGCATCATATTTTGGGGTAATTCATCACTGAGGAATAAAGTATTTATTGAATAAAAGCGTGTAATCAGAATAATAGCTGGAGTCCATCCAAGATCATCCTGCAGACATTTATTTAAGGATCTAGGGATATTCACAGTAGCTTCTCAGTATATATACTCTCTTATGAAATTTGTTATTAACAACCAAACCCAATTCAAAAGTAATAGCAGTGTGCATAACTACAATACTAGGAGAAAGGATGATCTTCACTATTCAAGATTAAATCTAACTTTGGCACAGAAAGGGGTGACTTATACTGGCACTAAAGTCTTTGTTCACTTAACAAATAGTATCAAAAGTCTGACAGATAACCAACAAGTATTTAAGAAGAAATTAAAAGAATTTCTGAATGACAACTCCTTCTACTCCATAGAGGAATTTTTAGATATAAATTAAGGGAAAAAAATATTAAAAAAATAAAAATAAAAAAATAAAGAAAAACAAAAAAACACAAAAAATAAAGTTGTTATATTAACTTAAGTATGTTGTTAAATTAACCTAATTATGTCATGTATTGGAAAATTTGACTCGTTCCACATCATTACGAAATATCGTATTCATGATCCATGGAACTTGTATTAATCTAATATAATATAATATAATATAATCCATGCCACGAGAAAATTTGTACGTTGCTCTCGACGGCTACCTGTTTGTGCTTCTCTACAACGAGTGAATATCACACGGCCGAAATCAGTTCGGCAGAAAGAGGAATTGTTGTTGTGGCCTTCAGTCCGAGGACTGCTTGTATGCAGTTCTCCACACTAATCTCCCTATGTGCAAACCGCTCCATCTCCTTGTAACTACTGCGATCTATAGAGATGTAAAAGTTATTAGACTCAAGTAAGATGTTTTACAAAAAAGAACACTTTTGTGTTGCGCATTCCTTTATTTAACAGTTGAGTACGATACAGTGGATATTCGATTACGAGATGACACACCAACAGTACGAGGCATGTTTTTTTAAGAAAGGTCCGTTTCTGTTGCATACAGTAGTAGTTCGTGGCATACCGCATCAAGCTCGTGCGTCGTGTACCGGCAAGCCTCGGGAGCAACTGCGCTCAGTTTCAGCTCTGTAGCTAACCTGTACGGTTCTGGTCTGTACTTTCAAAATGTTTAAGACTATCAACTCGCCCGCCGCGTCGCGTGTGAGGTTCGCTCAGTGATACGGTTTTTGTCAGCAAGGAGGAGGAGGATATTAGTGTTTAACGTCCCGTCGACAACGAGGTCATTAGAGACGGAGCGCAAGCTCGGGTGAAGGAAGGATGGGGAAGGAAATCGGCCGTGCCCTTTCAAAGGAACCATCCCGGCATTTGCCTGAAGCGATTTAGGGAAATCACGGAAAACCTAAATCAGGATGGCCGGAGACGGGATTGAACCGTCGTCCTCCCGAATGCGAGTCCAGTGTGCTAACCACTGCGCCACCTCGCTCGGTTTTTGTCAGCAAGGAACCTGTCTGCTGCAGAAATTCATGGACAGATTTGCGAAGTGTACGGTGATACTGTTATGAGTTAAAGCAAAGTGCGTAATTGGGTACGAGAATTCAAAGATGGCCGTGACAACGTCCATGATGACCTCTCCGGTCACCCTTCTTTGATTACAAGCGAGTTGGTGGCTTCAGTTAAAGGGAGGATTCGTGAGAACAAGCGCTTCACAATAACAGGTCTTCCAAGTGAATTTCCTGACGTGTCAAGACCAGTGCTTTACAACATTGTTTCTGAACACCTAAAGTTTAGGAAACTCTCCTCCCGTTGGGTCCCAAAACTCCTAACAGAGGACCACAAAAACCAATGATTTGAGTGTGCGATGAAGTTCTTGACTCGTTATCACGAAGAAGGTGACAGCTTCTTGAGCCAAATCGTAACTGGAGACGAAACATGGGTTTCGCATATTACGCCCGAATCGAAGCAACAGAGCGTGGAATGGAGACACACACACTCGCCTGTAAAGGTGAAGGCCAAACAGACTCAGTCCCAGCGCAAAATCATGGCGTCGGTGTTTTTGGGATAGGAATGGAGTTTTGTTGGTCGACTTCATGCAACGAGAAACCACTATCAATGCAGAAACATACTGCCAAAACCTGAGAAAGCTACGCAGAGCAATTCAAAACAAAAGACGCGGCATGCTGACAAAGGGAATTGTCCTTCTCCATGACAATGCCAGGCCTCACACTGCAGGTCAGACCCGTGATTTATTGGTCAGTTTTGGCTGGGAAGTTTCAGACCAACCACCCTACAGTCCTGATATTGCGCCGGGCGATTACCATCTGTTCCTCCACCTCAAACAACACCTCAGTGGCAACCGTTACAATGATGACGACGACGTGAAAATGGCAGTGAACTCTTGGTTATCGGAGCAGGCGGCAAGTTTTTATGAAAAGGGTATTTTAAAATCCGATCTTTTGACTACAAAACCATATTATTGAACATAATCGTAGCTCAATGCGACGCCTTTTATACCATTTTATTGGGAGAGGCCTGTACGCCTGCATGGTGCCACTCAATTGGTCGGCGTCGGAGCCAACGTCTTGCTGCATCAATAAACTCCCCATCACCCACGTACTGGTTCCTCCATTTGGCCAAACAGGTGGAAGCCGGAGTGAGATGAGAGACACGGGCTGTAATAGGGATGAGGAAGAGCACACCTGTGACTGCCCCAACTGGTGGACGAGTGTGTCAGGACTATCAACACAGTCGTCCACTTGAGCAGCGAGGTGTGTGATTGTGATCTGTCGATCATCCGGAATGACGGTGACCACACGTTCCAACATTGCAGGAGTCACAGTTGTGTGCGACCTGCCGGCACGCGGGAGACTGTACAGGTTTACGTGACCTTGTTGCAATGATGTCAGATGCCTCGCCCAAACACTCACTGTGCGTTTGTTCACTGCCAGGCCTCCATAGACACTCTACAAGCGCCTGTGACTATCTGCAATGCTCTGGTTTTCCGCCAACAGAGACTCAGTGACAGCTCTCTGCCTGGAACGCACTTCCGTTACAGACGCCAAAATGGTTCAAATGGCTCTGAGCACTATGCGACTTAACTTCTGATGTCATCACTCGCCTAGAACTTAGAACTAATTAAACCTAACTAACCTAAGGACATCACACACATCCATGCCCGCGGCAGGATTCGAACCTGCGACCGTAGCGGTCGCTCGGTTCCAGACTGTAGCGCCCAGAACCGCACGGCCACTCCGGCCGGCTACAGACGCCATTTTGAAAGGTACGTATAGCGCCGCCACCTATCGGACCGGCATGGAACTATAGGGTCCGAAGCAGGAATATTCCACTATGTCCCAGAAAAAATCCACATTTTTTTAGCCGAAACTGCCTGAGATAAAAAGTGTATTGCATTACTTATTGAACGCACCTTATAAAATTTACGCTGGCGATACCAAGCAATACCTTTCTGAAAAAAAGAAATTTGTTAACATCGAATATGAATTTAATAGTTAGGAATCCTATTCTGAAGGTGTAGCTATCTACTGAAGTGAAATGTGAACGACAAGCAGTTCAGAGCAGAGGAGGATAGAAGCTTCTGAAATGCGGAGCTACGGAAGAATACTGAAGATCACATTGGTAGATCCTGTAACTAATGAGAAGGTACTGAACTAAACTGGGGAAAAAAGAAATTTATGGCACAACTTGGCTAAAAGAAGGGATTGGCCGGTAGCACACAACCAAATTCATCAAGCAATAGTCAGTTTGGTAATGCAGGATACTCTGAGGAGTTATAATTGTAGACGGAGACCAAGGCACGAGTACACTATGCAGGTTGAAATGGATGTAGCTTTCAGCAGTTATGCATAGATGCAGAGACTTGCACAGGATAAGCTAGCGTGCAGAGCCGCATTAGACCACAACAACAATAAAAGTTACAGCAGCACTTCAGATGCATCCCTTTCACCTTCACTAACAAAGCAGTTCTTCTTGGCAAGCTTTTAGTTACAGCTAGTCGCAGATTTTCAATTTCTTCATGAGTTTTATACACTGAGGTCACAGTAGTCTTGGGATAACGATACGCACATACACAGATGGCAGTGGTAACGCGTACACAAGTTATAAAAGGGCAGTGCATTGGTGCACGTGTACTCAGGTGATTCATGTAAAAAGGTTTGCGGCGTGATTATTGTCGGAATACGGTAATCAACAGACTTTGAATGTGGAATGGTAGTTGGAGCTAGGTGCATGGGACATTCCATTTGGGAAACCGTCAGGGAATTCAATATTCCGAAATCCATAGTGTCAAGAGTGTACCGAGAACACCAGATTTTAGGCATCTTATCTCACCCCGACGACGCAGTGGCCGACTGCCATCTCTCAACAACCAAGACCAGGGTCGTTTGTGTAGATTTTGCAGTGCTAATATGAAAGACGTCAAGCTGTCCTGGCTTGTCCCCTTCCATTTTTTGTCTCGATTCAACTTCTTCTCATTCAGTTTCCGAGTGGTGACGGCCAATTAAGGTCATTGGAGTAATGAAATCTGCAATTAGAGCTTTGACTTTTTTATACAGTAAATGTGTGATGGGGCTGTCGCATTTTATTAAATGTGGGACGGTGAGTGGCGGCGCGGCTACCTGAGTGACAAGAACACAGTGCGGCAGGCTTGTCGTACAACAGGGAGTGCTCGGCGGTTTCGCCTTTTGTAGCGTGGCGAGTTGAGTGTCTGGGACAAGGGCAGCGTGGGGACCAGCGTTTCGCAAATCGTTTCAGTGCACTGAGGCCAGGTGCTTGCCTACCAGACGACGTCGGACGGCTGTACTGTCTGATCCGTTCGGAGAATTTTAATGTCTGTGTCCACGGGGGGTCGACAGTACTGCGCCGACGTAGACCATTGCCGTCCAATGTCCAGAGGCAGTTTCAGGCCTTTGTTTTCCCACGCATAGACCGAAAAACGCCGTATGATTGGTGGACCAGTATGATATGTACTGACGCAAAAGAGTGCAGTCCTAATTTGGTGGGATGACCTGCAATAGGAGGAAAATTTGTTGTAATGGTCTGGAGGCGAAAGGAGCGGCAGAATCTAAGAGTTTGATTGGCAGCTGTTTCTGTGTCCTCCCACAATTTTAGATTTTCCTTCGTGGTGGGGACAAGACACTAATCCTTTGGAGTGAAGGCGAAGTGAGAAGTTCAAGGGAATCACTTCTGGGCGGCCTGAGAGATCGGTTGTGTTTCGCATCTGGACCACCAGAGCGAACATTAGAGTTCTTCACTCCTGCTCAGCCAGAGTGAAGCTGATCGCAAGAGTCAGAAGTATTACTGTCACAGTGGTCCGGGCAGAGCCTGTCTGTTACCACTTGGTGACAACAGTCAGTATTTCTTGTCCTGTCGCACTTACGCCATTTCGGTCAGGTCTTTATCTGCGGGTGCAGACCGCCAGAGCTCAACATCATCCCTGTGCTCCGAGCAGCCAGCCTTGCAAGTGGTAATGTATTTGCAGCACGTGAGCAGTAGGGCTTGTCTAATTAATGTCACCCCTGCCAGAGTACACTGCCTGCTTGTCGCGATACACAGCCACTGTTCGCATGTGTGGTCTGTATCAAAAGCTCTCAGTCCCGATCAATATTGTTTGGAATAGTCAGTCGTACCCTGTTAAGGCATATTCTCACTCTCAAGCCTTGCAAGGTTCAATAATGTGATAGCTGATCCCACTCCTGAACATGAATTCAGCAACATATCATCACCCAGGCTACATTGTTCTTATTTATATTCCATTGAATATTTATGTTTTGTAATACTTTAGAAATTCTCACAATAAATCACTTTGTGACACCAAAATCTTCGTATTATTTAGCAGCTGAATCTCACCTTTATTATCAGCGCCCTTTGCCAGATACGAGTAATTAGGTGTTAAATTGCTATTAGGTCTACAACTTTGCTTCCGCCGTTTTGCAATAGACGGCAGTAGCGGTAAGTGCTGTTCGGGTGGTTGTTCATAGGTGTAATACAATAAGCTTAGGTATCTGTGAACATAATTCCATAAAAATATTAGTCGATTTGTGATTGCATCATAAGGTTATTCTCGATTATGTACGTCAACTTACGTATCCATTTATCGCCATTTGTGGGAAGTTTTAATTTTCTGCTTTAACATGAAGAAATTTGTGGCTGCGGCTCTTAAAATGTTGGGTAAGACCAATGCTGAGGGAACTATTAGTGGAAGAACGTGCAGAGAATGTTTTCAACGCGTTAAGAACGGTGATTTTGATGTCGAAGACCGGCATGCCGGTGGAAGACAGAACGTTTTCGTGGCTACTGAAACAGACGAAGATAGTCACAGGACATCATTATCGAAAGCAACTGATGCTTTCGAGCCCAGCACTGAAGCACAAACGACCACAATACGGCGATAGACATTTAAAGGTAATTTTGCAGCAGTTCAGTGCTCGACTCGTCAAAATGTGCAAGGAAACGTTGAAATGAGAAGTTCTATCCCTCCCGCCGTATTCTCCATACGTTGCTCTCTCTGACTACCACTTTTTTCGATCAGTGGCATACAGTCTGGCTGACCAGCACTTCCGATCATATGAACAAGTGCAAAATTGAATCGATTCATGGATCCCCACAAAAGACGACGACCATACAGTCTGGTTGACCAGCACTTCCGATCATATGAACAAGTGCAAAATTGAATCGATTCATGGATCCCCACAAAAGACGACCAGTTCTTCCGCCACGGGATTCGTATGCTATCCGAAAGATGGGAGAATGTAGTGGCCAGCGATGGACAATACTATGAATCATAATTTTTTTGTAAGTTTTTCACAATAAAGCCCCGAACTTCGAGAAGAAACGGCGGAAGCAAAGTTTTAGACCTAGTATAAATAGAATTAGGTAGAAGGAGCAACTCTTAAACTGATCTCAAACAGGGCCATATCGTAACTTCCTCCATAAAACGCCTGTTGCGTGTTAGGAAATCTGGTAGATAAAGTTTGGGGGGGGGGGGGGGCGGGGGGGAGGGGGTTGGGTGTATTAGCCTAATTAATATAGATTTATTTCATGAATCTAGGTGACATGTCAACCTCCCAACCCTAGCACCTCGCCGATAGACAACCTACATTGCGTGAAATAACCACAAAAATCGCCGGCCGCGGTGGCCATGCGGTTCTAGGCGCTTCAGTCCGGAACCTCGAGACTGCTACGGTCGCAGGTTCGAATCCTGCCTTGGGAATGGATGTGTGTGATGTCCTTAGGTTTGTTAGGTTTAAGTAGTTCTAAGTTCTAGGGGACTGATGACCTCCGATGTTAAGTCCCACAGTGCTCAGAGCCATTTTTGAACCACAAAAATCAGTGTGGGATGTACGACGAGCATATCTGTTATAGGACAGCGAGGCAAAATTTGGCGTTAATGAGCTATAGCATCAGAAGACCAGCGCGAGAGCCTTTGCTAACAGCACATCGCCTACAGCGCCGCTCCTGGGCTTGTGACCATATCGGTTGGACCCTAGACGACTGGAAGATCGTGGCGTGGTCATATAAATCCCGATTTCAGTTGGTAAGAGCTGAAGGTAGGGTTCGAGTGTGGCGTATGCCCCACAACGCCATAGACCCAAGTTGTCAACACGGCACTGTGCAAGCTGATGGTGGCTTCATAACGGTTTGGGCTGAGTTTACATGGGACGTACTGCGCTCTCTGGTCCGAGTCACCCTCTTCGAGAGTATTTTCAACAGTTTCAGAGATAACTAACGCCCAAGACTGTTACAAAGTGTATTTCAAGCAAACCTGATTTTCATCCTGGTAGGGGCGTGACTAGTGCCACTCTTATGCGACTGGCGCGTAATTTGGATAGACAATATATTTTAGATGTAGAAATACGTCTAGCAACTTGCATTTCTTTCGCACAACTAATTCTTCGCATTGCAATTCTTCTTCGTCACTGTATAACAGACCATCAGCATTCATTTGACATCCATTGCTGGTTAAAAGTCGCCTCTTCAGGGTGTTGTGATCTTCTTAGAGATACCAATCCCTGTTGCTCCAGCGTGTCTTCTGTCTACCTTTAATAGTTTTTCTTGTCAGTCTTGTTGTTGTTGTGGTCTTCAGTCCTGAGACTGGTTTGATGCAGCTCTCCATGCTACTCTATCCTGTGCAAGCTTCTTCATCTCCCAGTACCTACTGCAACCTACATCCTTCTGAATCTGCTTAGTGTATTGATCTCTTGGTCTCCCTCTACGATTTTTACCCTCCACGCTGCCCTCCAATGCAAAATTTGTGATCCCTTGATGCCTCAAAACATGTCCTACCAAACGATCCCTTCTTCTAGTCAAGTTGTGCCACAAACTTCTCTTCTCCCCAATCCAATTCAATACCTCCTCATTAGTTACGTGATCTACCCACCTTATCTTCAGCATTCTTCTGTAGCACCACATTTCGAAAGCTTCTATTCTCTTCTTGTCCAAACTGGTTATCGTCCATGTTTCACTTCCATACATGGCTACACTCCATACAAATACTTTCAGAAACGACTTCCTGACACTTAAATCTATACTCGATGTTAACAAATTTCTCTTCTTCAGAAACGATTTCCTTGCCATTGCCAGTCTACATTTTATATCCTCTCTACTACGACCATCATCAGTTATTTTACTCCCTAAATAGCAAAACTCCTTTACTACTTTAAGTGTCTCATTTCCTAATCTAATCCCCTCAGCATCACCCGATTTAATTTGACTACATTCCATTATCCTCGTTTTGCTTTTGTTGATGTTCATCTTATATCCTCCTTTCAAGACACTGTCCATTCCGTTCAACTGCTCTTCCAAGTCCTTTGCTGTCTCTGACAGAATTACAATGTCATCGGCGAACCTCAAAGTTTTTACTTCTTCTCCATGAATTTTAATACCTACTCCGAATTTTTCTTTTGTTTCCTTTACTGCTTGCTCAATATACAGATTGAATAACATCGGGGAGAGGCTACAACCCTGTCTCACTCCTTTCCCAACCACTGCTTCCCTTTCATGCCCCTCGACTCTTATAACTGCCCTCTGGTTTCTGTACAAACTGTAAATAGCCTTTCGCTCCCTGTATTTTACCCCTGCCACCTTCAGAATTTGAAAGAGAGTATTCCAGTTAACGTTGTCAAAAGCTTTCTCTAAGTCTACAAATGCTAGAAACGTAGGTTTGCCTTTTCTTAATCTTTCTTCTAAGATAAGTCGTAAGGTTAGTATTGCCTCACGTGTTCCAACATTTCTATGGAATCCAAACTGATCTTCCCCGAGGTCCGCTTCTACCAGTTTTTCCATTCGTCTGTAAAGAATTCGCGTTAGTATTTTGCAGCTGTGACTTATTAAACTGATAGTTCGGTAATTTTCACATCTGTCAACACCTGCTTTCTTTGGTATTGGAATTATTATATTCTTCTTGAAGTCTGTGGGTATTTCGCCTGTCTCATACATCTTGCTCACCAGATGGTAGAGTTTTGTCATGACTGGCTCTCCCAAGGCCATCAGTAGTTGTAATGGAATGTTGTCTACTCCCGGGGCCTTGTTTCGACTCAGGTCTTTCAGTGCTCTGTCAAACTCTTCACGCAGTATCGTATCTCCCATTTCGTCTTCATCTACATCCTCTTCCATTTCCATAATATTGTCCTCAAGTACATCGCCCTTGTATAAACCCTCTATATACTCCTTCCACCTTTCTGCCTTCCCTTCTTTGCTTAGAACTGGATTGCCATCTGAGCTCTTGATATTCATACAAGTGGTTCTCTTCTCTCCAAAGGTCTCTTTAATTTTCCTGTAGGCAGTATCTATCTTACCCCTAGTGAGACAAGCCTCTACATCCTTACATTTGTCCTCTAGCCATCCCTGCTTAGCCATTTTGCACTTTCTGTCGATCTCATTTTTGAGACGTTTGTATTCCCTTTTGCCTGCTTCATTTACTGCATTTTTATATTTTCTCCTTGTCAGTCTTATGTTACTTTTTGAAACCCACAAAAGAACTTCGTTGGGCCACCTATCATTCATGTTCCTGGCTACTGTACAGCTTACTTCCACTTTTTTAAACCATTGTCATGGCTATGTCCTCCATTCTAGCGTGTTCCCTAACCCATCTGCTTGTTTTCCTATCTACTCCAGTAATGTACAACATCGAACTCTCCATTAGTCGTTGACCCACTCTCAAATTTTGAATCGTCTTCTTGTTAAAAGACGAAGTACCACTGCCAAGATCAAGAACTGCTCATACGAACTGTTTACAGTCCGTCGGTTCATATACAGTAAAAATTCCATTTTGAAAATTTATTTTGTTTATTCTTTCATGAGCACTGGAGGGCACTTTTACCTTTTTAATAATTTCTTTTGCTATTCATCTAGTGATTGTACTATCGCTCGTAATCAATAACAAATTCTAATATCAACTATTTTTCTGATTTGGATAACTGACAAGTAAGTATCTGAGTTCTAAGACCTGTTTCTGTAAATTGATGAATATATTTAGATGATGAAATTCGAGCAAAAGTACTATTTCCTGGACCCCGAAAGATAACACATTAATAAACACATTTTCATGGAAAAGAATTGGCACTATTCTAGCTAAACGTTGGTGGTTAGTACCTGTTATTAATACAAGAAAAAGAACTCTTCGGTATGCGGATTTCATCCACCACATCTTACAGGTGTGAAACTAGACCTTCGACTATTGTAGTAATAAAACAAAAGTGGGGAACTAAATGAACTTGGCGCATTGCTTACGATGTGCAGTCGCTGACACACAATCAAATATATAAATTTTCTGCTAGGAATAAGTATAACCAGACATTCCATTACTCATAGTTTATTGACAAAAGTAGAAAAATGTTTCATTTGTACGATTTTTAACGAAGTATTATAAATCATTTGTTAATGTAAAAATAAGAGTGTTAATTTTTTCCCGTCTAATGTTTAGTTGGGTCCCAAATTTCATTCAGCGTATTGAATGACGAATGATCTCGTTAAGAATGTTTGGGAACCACTGCCATAAGACATCAGCGAATGAACTTGTGTAAAACATTCTAACTTACCGACTTCTGTATCCCCAGAATTGGACGTCATTCTTATGGAGAAAGTAGTTGAACCTTTCCTTTCTGCAGGTCTACTGTATGGTTTTTTTTTCAGTTTAAGTTCCCATCAATACATACACTCAAGAACTTAGAACTTTCTACTCTGTTTATTATTTTTTATTAACATAGTAGTTTAATAAGAGATGGTATATTATTGACAGTACAAAAATGAATGATATGTGTTTCTTCAAAGTTTAAAGTTAACCCATTTATACTAAACCAGTCAGAAACTTTCACAAAAACAGCGTTTAGTATTTTCTCTGTTGACGCTTCTTTGTTCGGCTTCAGAAAAATGCTTTTACCATCTGTAAAAAATACTAGTAGCTCCTTATCAGACAAAAGCCAGATAGTTAAGATAAAGAAAAAACAGTAGTTGGCCAAAGAATGTACGTTGTGACTCCCATTGTGATTTCTACCCATGTAGATGATGTTGAGTTCCTCTTTGCATTACTCCAATACGCCAGCGTAACTTGTTGAATTCTTTTTTTTTTCAAATAAGAAGTAAACCATGCTTGTGCTAAACGATGTAATCCACAAAAGCTTAACTTCTTCCATAGAATATTATGACTGATTCAATCAAATGTCTTCGCTAAGTCACAGAAGATCCCAGCTGGTGATATTTCATTATTCAAAGATTTTATTATGTGCTTTGTAAATGTATAAATAGGTGACTCAGTAGAGTGGCCCTTTTGAAACACAAACTGTGATTTAATAAGTACCCCATTACTAGATAGGTAGTTGCCAACATTGGAGTACACTACCTCTTCAAAAAATTAAGAAAATAGTGCAAAGAGAGGCACTGGGCGGCAATCACTGACATCTGTGGAGCGCCCTATTTGTAGAGGAGCTGTCCACAAGACCGTAACAGACGGCGTGCTACGTAGCGATGGCTAGTAAAGCACTCTTGTTCTTAGCCTCCATATCAGGCAGGTCGAAGGTACTGACGTCATAATGATGGACAAGGATTTTGCTGCCAGGGCGTTGTTTTCTCTTGCGCAATTGCTGTCAATTTTCTATTCGGCTGCTAGATCATTAAAGTAGCTAAGGGCGAGGCAGCGGGGAACAGGTTAGGACACCTGCCTTCCTCCCCAGCACACCCCACCATCAGCCACTCCTCCTCCGACCTGCTTATAAAAATTACGGTCTTCAAAAACCGAACTCGTATTCAGTCATAGTCTAAAAACACTCGCAACATGTAGAGGGTACTGACTAATAGCAAGAGTACCCTGAGCTGCTGCTGTTATTGTTGTTGTTGTGGTCTTCAGTCCGAAAACTGGCTTCATACAGCTCTGCACACCACTTTATCCTGTGCGAACTTCTTCATCTCCGAATAACTACTGCAACCTACATCCTTCTGAATTTGCTTCCTCTATTCATCTACTGCTCTCACTCTGCGATTTTTACCCCCACATTTCCCTCCAGTACTATGTTGGTGATCCCTTGATGCCTCAGATTGTATCCTGTCAACCGATCTCTGCTTTTGGTGACGTTGTTCCGCAGGTTTCTTTTCTCCCCATTTCTGTTCATTACCTCCTCATTAGTGACGTGATTTATTCATCTAATCTTCAACATTCTTCTGTAGCACCACATTTCGACAGCATGTATTCTATTTTTGTCTAAACATTTTTTCGTTCATGTTTCACTTCCATACGTGAAAACTCTCCTACTTTCAGAAAAGACTTTCTTACAATAAAATCGGTATTCAATGTTAACAAATTTCAATTTTTCAGAAATGTTTTTCTTAGCATAGTCAGTCTACATTTTATATCCCCTCTACTTCGGTCATCAGCAGTTGCTTTGCTGCCCAAATTGCAAAACTCTTATACTACTTTATGTGCCTCGTTTACTAATATAACTCCCTCAGCATCAACTGATTTAATTCGACTACATTCCATTATCCTCGTTATGCTTTTCTTGATGTTCATCTTATATACTCCTTTCAAGACAATACCCTGAGCTATGTGTCGTGAAATATCAAAACTATTTCGCCATTAGCCACTGATACGGAAAGTTCAGAGGTATCTCTATGTTGAATTAGAGTAGATGAGCTATTCAAAAAACCTTAAGAAGATCAAAGTGAATTTACAGGAAGACTTCCGCATGGTGACAATATCTTTTTTAAATAAAACGATTCACAGGTAAACGAAATGGAATATAATCATGAAATCCACATTATTTTTGCAGATTTTGACAGAAATAAAATATGAGGACTAACGAGTGACACATCGCATAATTGCAATCGGAAACGTATATCGTGAAACAAGGGTAGCAATGAACACACGGGGGAACAGAACAGAGGGGAGGAAGATGAATCCAGGAGTAAACGAGGGTGTTCTCTTTGTCCCTCTCTTTATTTAACATTCATAATAACGGTATCATTAAGAAATGGGAAATCGGATAACTACCCAGGATTTCAGTTATATAAACACATTAATATCGGTGTTATACTATTTGCAGATAAAATAATAGTACAACAAAACGAAAATTACTTCTAGCTAGTAGTACGTCGGTTAAATAAAATATGTTCACCATACACTCTTAAAATCTCATTACATCAGGCGAACCTTACAGTATTTCGAGACAAGTGTCCAATACTATCGAACATTAACAACGATACAGCTCAACAGGTACCGCATTTAAAATACATGGGCTGTCATACAGAGTATGATAAAACTGAAAAGCTGCACAAATTCCAAGCAATATATGATACGATAAACAAAACCCGAAAAGGCACAAGGGAATTAAAGACTTAAGCTGCAAGTGGGCATTGATTTAGGTCAGTGAGAGAAGCTGAAAATTTGTACGGCAGTGGGACTCGAACCCATGTCTACTGCTTACTACACCGATGCGCTGACCACTGGTCACCACAACTGCATGGACTACAGTAGCACGTCTTCCGTCAGATCCAAATTCTCAGCTTACATCGGTAGTGTCCCTGCTCATTAGCCTCATTACTCGCGGCTTCTCGCCAATTCTCGTAAGAGCCCGAGATAGGTGTGTAACTGGACTGAAGGGATCACTGGCCGTCTTTGCCTTAATTATGTGTGTATATATATGGTGTCTACCCTTTCGGGCATGTCCAAAAGAACATTCAAGACACATACATAAAACGCTAAAAGAGACAAAAATCATTTTTATACTACTATGGCGAAACCATTACTGTTTTATTGAAGGTAGAGTTGACCACATAAAAGAAAGATACAGCAAATTACAAGCAGCAGAGGTGAGATTCTTGAGGTGAGAGAAGGGAAGCATAAGAAGGAATTTCAAATGGCTCAAATGGCTCTGAGCTCTATGGGACTTAACATCTGAGGTCATCATTCCCCTAGAACTTAGAACTACTTAAACCTAACTAACCTAAGGACATCACACACATCAATGCCCGACGCAGGATTCGAACCTGCGACCGTAGCGGTCGCGCGGTTCCAGTCTGAAGCGCCTAGAACCGCTCGGCCACAACGGCCGGCAGAAGGAATTTAATTAAAGACATAAATGTTAATAGATACTATGAATGAGGATGATGTATCGGCAGCTGGGCCAACACCTTGTAGATAGAGGTGGCTTAAAGGGCACGCGAGACTAACGCAGACGGGCGTGAAGTACTGGAACAGGATACGTAATTAATGCTATGAAGAAAAGAACGGAGCTTCTCATATACTTAGCTTTAATGTCTTCTTGTACATCTCTATGGTGAACACAAGTGAGACTCTAATTACAATCACTGTAAGGCTAATGGCGCCTGGCTAGTTCGTAGCCATTAATTTAGCTGAAGGCTATTCTGTCTCTCGGCTAATGAGAGAGAAAGGCTTAGTACGTCTAGTCGCTAGCTCTGTCGTCCGTACAACTGGGATGAGTTCGAGTCAGTCTCTCGAGACCTGCCTTGTGGTGGCGCTAGGTTTGCGATCACACAGTGGCGACACGCGGGTCCGACATGTACTACAGGACCGCGGCCGATTTAAGCTACCACCTAGCACGTGTGGTGTCTGGCTGTGACACCACAGAGGATATAACCGAATGCAGAGAGAAGTGAAAACAACAGTTGAACAGAATAAGAGATGAGTGACTACGCCGAAAAATCCTGAACTACAGCCTAGGCGGCAGGAGAGACACACGTCGTTTGTCAGACGCACGCTGTATATTCGCCTTTATTACTGCTCGGCACCCCAACATCTCTGTGTATTAAAACCAAGTGAAAATTTATAATTTGATATTTATGTTATCTAGGACGACGTGTGAAAACAATGTTTTGGATGCACAGTACGCGTAAAGATGACAGAAGGCTGACGACGCATGTTGTAGCTGCGACATGATCACTGGCCGTCGCTGAAGTCAGCGATTTAACGATAGCGCTACGAAGCATGCGGCCGCAATTTGAGTTTACCGAAGGCCGCTGCCAATACTGCTCTAAATGTCAACAGTCGAGGTGGCGTTACGTGTTTCTTAGTCTTTAATGGCTCCCGCATTATTTTCATGAGAGAGAGAGAGAGCGAGATTGCACTTGCAGGTCTTAGACAGTCCATACGTACGTCTCAGTCTGTTTACACACGAGCATCGTGCGACTTGGACAGTCGCAAGGTGATCAAGTTTAGCAAGGCCTGAGCGTGGTAAAAGTAACTGTCTGACATGACCAGACTCTGTGTAGCAGGCTTACTAGTGCGTGAAGTCAGATTTTTTAGATGATACTATCACGAATTGCCACAGCTGAGAGAATTGTTCCCCCTCCAAGCCCTATTTTGGAATATTTCGGTTCTTATGAGTTTTCACAGCAGCGGTTAGCCATTAGAATTCTTGAAAAACTGGCAGTGGTGACCGTTTCCTAGATTTTTAGTGCTATGGTTGTAGTAAATTGTGGTAAATTTAGGCTGTGGACAGCACAGATGTAGCAAAGTGTTGATGCGATAATAGTGACTGAATTTTGTGGTGTTAGAGATATCCGATTTTTTGATCCGCGATCAATTGTTAGCGGCTTACAGCTCGCCGAGACGTAATTGGGTTGTTTGCTAGTCTGTCAGTTGCAGATTAAGCTTTCTAAGTGCACCAAACGTGATAACGGCTCGAGCACATTTTGGTGGAGTTTTGGGCCCTAATATATAGCGGACATCATTTGGATCGTTAATTTGTATTGGGCAACAAACAGTTACATAAATCGCACCTTCAGCCGATTTTTAGCGCGCAACATAGTAAAATGGAAACACTAACGAACTGCTCGTAAATAAACTAAGATTTGAATGAAAAGTGCCAAGTGGCCTATTTTCAGATAGGGAATTGTAGCGAGTCGCGTCACGCCAAAGCCTGAAGAGGCAACGCTTTGCTTTGATTGTAAATTGTCAGAGTCAAAGAGGCGGTGGCGTTTAGGACTTTTTTTATTTTTGTCGATTGTGTATTATAGTATTGTGGGGTGCTGATTTGTTGCTGTCACTCGATCATTTACGTCGAGAAAATTGTACTGAAATACATTACACTGTTCAAATAAAGTGACTAAGTAACTGAAATATAAAGAAAGATTGCGTTCTGAATTATAGTTATTGTAGATATATGTAGTAGTTCCGAACTCAATATCATAGAATTTGCATCAAATGTGCTAGATTGACGTAGATAATGTCAGCTAGAAAGAGAATTAATATTTGTAGCATTTTCCTAAATTCTGTATAGTAATCAGAATCAGTAAGTGCCGGCCGAAGTGGCCGTGCGGTTAAAGGCGCTGCAGTCTGGAACCGCAAGACCGCTACGGTCGCAGGTTCGAATCCTGCCTCGGGCATGGATGTTTGTGATGTCCTTAGGTTAGTTAGGTTTAACTAGTTCTAAGTTCTAGGGGACTAATGACCTCAGCAGTTGAGTCCCATAGTGCTCAGAGCCATTTTTTTTAGAATCAGTAAGTGAATTTGCTAAAACCTAAAGAATACAGAAATCTGCAAGTGCTAAGGAAAGCAAACTTAAGAATTTCACTTTGAACATAAAATAGCAGTTGCTCGTTAGTCATAAATTCGGTTTTAGTGAAACTAAATACGTAATTGGAAATCTGTTTGACGGTTTCACCTAGTTAAGGTAAAAAGTAGAGGAAAAGGTAACCGAAAGCAAACCAGATTGGTATTTTGAGACTTTCTTTTGAGTAAATAACAGTTTGTAACGAAGTTTAATAGCAGTTGCGCATTATAGTAGATATTCAAAGATCGTGTTATCTTCGCTATAAATTACGGTCAACTGACACGCTATCTAAAGTTCTCATTACGATATAGTGTTTAAGTGGTAAAGGTAATACACTGAAGCGCCAAAGAAACTGGAATAGGCATTCATATTCAAATACAGAGATATGTAAACAGGCAACGCCTATACGAGACAGGTGTCTGGCGCAGTTGTTAGAACGGTTACTGCTGCTACAGTGGCAGTTTATCAAGATTGAATTGAGTCTGAACGTGGTGTTATAGTCGGCCCACGAGCGATGGGACACAGCATCTCCGAGGTAGCGATGAAGCGGGGATTTTCCCTTATGTCCATTTCACGAGTGTACAGTGTCCGCAGCTCGTGGTCTAGTGGATAGCGTTCGATTACCGGCCGTCTTGGAGATCTTTTCTGCTTGGGGACTGGGTATTTGTGTTGTCCTCATCATTTCATCATCATCATCATTCGTGACAGTGGCTAGATTGAACTGCGTAAAAAAATGGACTGTGTCAAAACTGTGACCTTGTATGGGCGCTGATGACCGAGCAGTTGCGCCCCCCATAAACCAAACATCATCATCAAAACGAGTGTACCGAGAAAATCAGGGATCCGGTAAAACATCAAATCTCCCACATCGCTGCGGCCGGAAAAAGATCCTGCAAGAACGGGACCAACGACGACTGAAGAGAATCGTTCAACGTTACAGAAGAGCAACCCATCCGCAAATGGCTACAGATTTCAATGCGACGCATCAACCAGTGTCATCGTGCGAACCATTCAACGCAACGTCATCGATATAGGCTTTCGGAGCCGAAGACCCACTCGTGTATCCTTGATGGCTGCACGACACAAAACTTTACGCCTCACCTGGACCGTTCATGACTGGAAACATGTTGCCTGGTTGGACTAGTCTCGTTTCAAATTGTATTGAGCGGATGGACGTGTACGGATATGGAGACAACTTCATGGATCCATAGACCCTGCATGTCAGCAGGGGACCGTTCTAGCTGGTAGAGGCTCTGTAATGGTGTGGGGCATGTTTATTTGGAGTGATAAGGGACCCCTGATACCTCGAGATACGTCTGTGACAGGTGACACGTATGTAAGCATCCTGTCTGATCCCCTGCATCCATTCACGTCGATTGTGCGTTCCAACGGGCTTGGGTAATTCCAGCAGGACAATGCGACACCCCACACGTCCAGAATTGCTACAGAGTGGCTCCAGGAAAACTCTTCTGAATTTAAATACTTCCGCTGGCCATCAAACTCCCCAGACATGAACATTATTGGGCATATCTGGGATGCCTTGCAACGTGCTGTTCACAAGAGGTCTCCAGTCTCTCGTGTTCTTACGGATTTATGGACAGCCCCGCAGGAGTCATAGTGTCAGTTCCCTCCACCACTACGTCAGACATTATTCGAGTCCCTGACACGTCATGTTGCAGGTGTACCAGTTTCTTTGGCTCTTGAGCGCAGAAAGCAAAAGATATTCGTGTATATCTATTACATTTGACTACTTCTCAGGAAAAAATAGCCCAAAACATTAGCAGATTATAGTTTACGATTGCCTGTTTTCATTGTCTCTGACGTGTGCACGCAACAACTGTCTGAAACACTAAGAATTATAGTGCTTTAATGAAAAACATATTGTCAGGACGACAATTTCGAATTTTTTTATCCTTGAATACCTATTTGCTCCAGTAATACAACCCATGTGGCCTTGTTAATGTAACTTGTTTTTTGTGGGCATATTTCGAATTACCAAGAAGTGAAGGAAGTGATGCGGAATTCATGGTTTCGTAATCCGTTTAATTCCACTTCTTCTGTATTTGTGCCCGCATCTCGTGGTCGTGCGGTAGCGTTCTCGCTTCCCACGCCCGGGTTCCCGGGTTCGATTCCCGGCGGGGTCAGGGATTTTCTCTGCCTCGTGATGGCTGGGTGTTGTGTGCTGTCCTTAGGTTAGTTACGTTTAAGTAGTTCTAAGTTCTAGGGGACTTATGACCACAGCAGTTGAGTCCCATAGTGCTCAGAGCCATTTGAACCATTTTTCTGTATTTGTATCGATGGCAAATGAAGGTAGAACTCCGAAACAAATGCTTGTTTGCTTACTGGTCCTGCTTCTTGTTCGTTACGTTTTCTGATCTCAACTCGTATGCACAACATTTTTTTATGTTCACGTTTCCAGAAAACTTACCTAGTGTTCTTTACCAGCCCATAAACGTGTGCAATGAAGAAATAAGCAAGGTATGCTATCGTATCTTTGCATGATAAAAAAGTGAACGATTACTGAAATGTCAAAGAAACAGAACTGCATACGTCCATGCAGAAAAGAGTTCTTGTTTTATTAGTTAGTGAATTAGTTTCACTGTAGTTTACACATCTTCTCACTCTGAAAGCTTACTTATAATTCCTCATTCGGTATGTGACCAATAACAGCAATTTACAGGGTATAAGAACGATATATGTTTTAAACAAGTTCCAGCATTGAGCAGTACCATAAATATGATTCAGGGAATGGTCTCGAACTGTTACATCCCGTAAAATGGATATTTTGCCTTAACATGAATGTAAGTCATTTTTAGTAATGATAGCCCAACTGGTGTAACACAGTGACAGTGACTTTCCAACAGTAGCCTATTTTCCTCTTTCCCCGGAATGCTTCTCACCAGTATTTGTCAGTTTTCCAAGAATAACAAAACCTATCACAATTGGAATGTACGTCTAATTTCATCGTCTGCTTTGTCATAAAACAATAGTTAACTGGTTAGTTTCATGTTCTATGTATCATTTACATGATAATCGCAGTTACGTGGAACGAGTCATTTTATATTGGCATCAATTGTTTTAAATATGTCTCCATGCTAATCATTCATTAGTTTCTTGTTTTTGAATTAAATATAGACAAACGTTGGTCAGTAAATACTATCCATCAGCATTTATTCATTACGATAGTAGATAGTCTACTGTTGAATAGGAGGACTTGTCAAAGTGAAACGTTTTGAACTTAGGTTCAAATTGTACTTTGCTCTCTTTCAGGAATTTTATATCACTGGATAAATTATCCAAACTTTTGGATGCAGCGTTGTGAACCTCTGTTTGTGCTAGATATAATTTTAATGTGGCCTGATGAATTTCATCTTTTCTTCCGGTATTGTAAGTCTCTACATCATTATTGCTGTTGAAGTGCAGTGGATTATTTACAACAAAGTTCATGAGCGAATACGTATACTGTGGAACGGATGGATTGCTGCCCAGACACCGAGCAGCAGGCAGGCGCGCCGAAAAGTGTCCACATACAGATTCGGCCAAAGTCTTTTTCATGAAGAAAGCGAAGCACGCATGCGCGTGCGCACGCATACACCCACCCGCCCACCCACGCACACACACATATATATACTCCAAGCTCACAGACACAAGACAGCTGTCTCCAGCTGTTATAGGCAGAATCTTTTTAATTTAAAGTGGGAATTAATGTGAACAGTGAATAATTACTGGCGGGAGCAATTTAAACCACGGCCTGCTGCACCAACAATCAGCACAGTCATGTATCCGTGCGTAATTCGCTTGTGCGGGACGAGAGCGTTGGTCCAGTGCGGCTCGTATGTCAAAGCCTTTGCCGTTTGAAAGGCACTGAAAACCACAGGGAAAACTAAAAATTAACAGCGCAGTCGTAATTCATGTAAACAAAAGAAAATATTGCTTGAAGGGCCGCACTTTCAAACTTTAGATTACGATCGGATCGATTAATACACTAGTAAACGACGCAAGCTGGCAGTTTTGATAAATCAGCTACGTCTCCACTCAATAAAAGCCTCAGATGCTGTTTAGGATACGACCACAAAGGGCGACAGATATCCTCAACTGTCGACAATGGGCAAGGGGGCGTCAGATATCACGGGCAAGTATCACTGCGGCCCGAACTATGGAAGTGTACATGCTGTAAACTTAATGTTTTGGGCTACATAAAATGGGGGACATCGGCTTCAAGCTCGTAACGTAATGAAGACTCCCTTCTTTCTTCACCTCTGTGTTGATTACCATGGAGGTAAAAAAAGAAGGCAGGTGGATTACGCCACAAACTTGAATCCCATATCCGCCGTCTTAACAAGCCCATTCATATCCCCATAGTTCACCGCAGTTTCACTTCCCTGTGACGTCATTCTGTGTCGTATTACTAGAGTAAATACACGTACAGCAACAGAAAAACTTTCGAAATTGCTTTCCTGACACTGTGTTATTCATGGAAGCTATATAATTTTTAGAATTTAAAACAGTTATTGCGTGCACACGATAGAAAGAATGAACAAGAAGCACTCGTAAACATTAGTCCGCTAATGTTTTGGGCTACTTAAAATGGCAGCAGGCCAGCCCACTCTGGCATCAAAACGACGTACAGCGAAAGTTTGTAGTGCCACCTCCCTTCTTTTTTCTACCTCAGTGTTAATTACAGACAGTAATAACTCAGTAGCCGCATTCAAAGATTTTGCTATCTGACGCGAGGAAATTTATAGCATTGAATAAATTATGTCAATTTGCTACGATACATCAGAAGAATTCCCATAGGTATCGTTTTAGAGTTCAGTTTCACCTAAACTAACGCGAGGTTTTGATTTTTACGAGTTAATTAGAATTTTTCAGGACTCTTAGTCATTGCGAGTAGGATTCTTACATAATCTAAGATTCCAATACGAGGCATTAAGCTGTAATATGTCTCGCTGAGTGATGTAAGATTTCGAGTTTCCAAAACCCTGTTTTCTTGTTATATACTACACAGAAACGGCGCTTATCCTTACGGTTATAGACGTTAAGTAAAATATCTTTGTCGTTGTGTAGGATGCTGTTGTACCTCGTTCCACTCATTAGACTTGGACTGATAATTAGGCTCAAAACACTCCTGGAACTTTCTGAGACTAATTTTACGTCACGAGTAAATAACATCTATTTCAATATACACACTATACGTATAATCATTTCTCATGCGTTCGAAGGTAGGTGTACTTAGGTGCTAGCTGAGCAGGAAGTCCAGTAGAAGGCATTGTGACGTTGGTACATGCCGCCATAGTACAGTCGAACAAGAAAACAGCGGCCATAAACTTTTATGAAGACGGAACTGGCAGCTGCCCAAGGCGAACACAACAACGCTGTTTCCCTTGACACTGCAAATTCCAAATGGATATCCTGCCAACACGCATCCACTAGTAAAAATTTTTTGTTTATTTATAGACGCAATCACATTCTTATGACGCAGTCATAACCGGTTTCCGCCATACAATGACCATCTTTAGATTCTATAACAGTACAAAAGAAAATTTATATTAAAACCTAAAAATAAGTGCGATATTTAACCAGGCTTATTAGTAATCTAACTGAATTTATGTCCGAATTTTATAGTTCACACCTAAAGGCGGCATACACTGAACTCAGGTTCATGCGTTGTTAAACTAGCTATAAAATGTAAAACACCAGTCTTACAAAGATACAAAAATTTGTTAGATTTTGTTCCTCCTCTTTGCGCTAGATGCGGGCGTCCTCTATAAGTTAGTCTTTGTTTTTCAAAAGCCTAAAATATGACAAATTTACTATTAATATTTAGGTCAAATTTGTATAAAATTTAAAATTACAGAACAGATCGTTACATCAGTGAAATAACATTTCAGAACAAGGACAAAACGTTGCTATAGATGAAAATAGTAGTAGCACTAGTAGAGCGTATTTCCGACGCCCGATGGCTATTGCCTGTTTATGCCGTTGTCCATCAGTACGGCAGGGACGACACGGGCAGCACGACGGGTGTAGTGCTCTGCTGCAGGTGGATGAGACGCTCCTCCACCTTAAGGGTTCTTCACATCTGCTGCGGCTCGCACTAGGCAGTGCAATACTCGACCCCCGATTTACTGTATTTATTACTTTTCCGTGGCCATTTATGATGCATTAGTCTGTTTAAGTTATCGGAAGTCCTAAATGCAATTTTAACCCCGTTTCTTCGGAATATACGTTCGATTTTCTCTGATGTTTGGCCTATATATTTCATAGCGGCGTACTTATCCTTTTCGGTTGGCAGTTTCGCTTATCGCTCCTTTTTACCTTCTTTTTAATTTTGCTATATATGGAGTTAACTATATCTGGGTCATAATCATTTGCAAGGGCGACCTGTCTTAATATGTCAAGTTCTTTTTACACTTCAATTTGCCATAATGGAAGTCTTACTATTCTTTGTGGCATTGAATAAAATTATGAATGTTTCTGACGTAGCGGGTGATTGCAGTGGGCGTTGATAGTCACGTCCGTACATGTTGCTTTCCTAAATATTTGGAACGCATGTCTACCATTTTTGTTATGAATCGTCAGATCTAGGAAATTTATCTTTTTGGGTACTTCAATTTCTGTCGTGAATTTTATCTTGGAATGCATACTGCATAACTTCTGTGCCACATCTTCTATTTGCGTTTTACTTCCTCTACAAAGAATAATTGAGTCATCGACATATCTTCTGTAATATACTATATTCGTCAAAATCTCTGGATTCGTCTCGAAGAAAGTCTTTTCTAGCTGGTTACTAAAAATGTCTGCTATTGTTCCTGCTAAGCAGTTTCCCATAGCGAGTCCATCGCCTTGTCTGTAACATTTATTGTCAAATAGAAAGTAGTCAAATAGAACAGGCTGCAATATGTCAGTCAGTTCTATAACTTCAGCTTGGCCTAGACGCACGTTAGGTAATAGAATGGTTCTTATGATCTCTATGGCTTCATCGATGGGAATATTTGTATATAAGTTCTCGATATCCATTGATGCGAATGTGGCATCCTCCGGTATCTAGATATCTTTTACTTCCTGCGCAAAGGCCGCACTGCTTTTAACATTATATGCTTTTACCAATACAGTTTTCTGACGTGTGGGATATGATTGAAGATCACCTACATAAAGAGCTAATTTTAGTTAAGACGAGACACGAGAAGACAATTTTTAATTTAAATTCCAGCTGTTTGAGACAGCATAAAAGTAAAGTACAACAAGTCCAAAAATTTTTTAATCATGTTGTAAATTTGTCTACTCTGATTTTAAACACTGACGAAGAACAGTTTTTAAATAGGGGATTACAATATAATATAATAAAGAAACAAGATATAGCTGCAATTAGAAATGCGGTAACTGAGATTAAAATTGCAGGTGTGGTAGGAAAATTGAGCAGAAGTGAACAGTTTATCATTACAGCCAAAAGTGGAAAGTTCTTAAAAAGATCCCAAAATCTTTCACGAAAGGAAATCACCGAGGATAAAGTTATTACAAAGCTCAATAATAAACTTAAATATCAAAAGGTTCTCGTCGCCAGAGCAGATAAAGGCAACAGAGCCGTTTTGATTCATGACACCGATTACATAAAAAAGACAGACGATTTCTTTCAGAAAAATAACATTACAGAAATGAAAAAGGACCCGACAAATAGTTTCCAGAAATAATCAAACAAAAGGATAGATAATTTGAATTTCTTGTTTTCAGATAAAGAAAAAATGTACCTAAAGGTAATAAACACACGTACACCAAACCCAAGAGCGCAAATTAAGCTTCATAAACAAGAAAAACCTCTTTGGCCAGTGATTAATAATATAGATTGTCCTACATACAAGATTAATAGGGAACTCAACTAAATTTTGAAAGATAATTTGTTTACGAAGAATCACACCATGTTTAAAGCAGTGCGGCCTTTCCGCAGGAAGTAAAAGATATCGAGTTATCAGAGGATGCTTGCTACACTCGCATCAATGGATATCGAGAACTTATATATAAATGTTCCCATCGATGAAGCCTTAGAGATAATAAAAACTAATCTATTACGTAACGGGAGTCTATTTGGTTCGTTGGGTGGAGAAGGGACCAAACTACTCGATCATCAGTCCCTCCGACCTTAGATTAATTAAAACCGACAAAATCCCACATTAAAAGAAGCAACTACAGTATGCATAAAATGAGGACAGAAGAGGCGAGCGAAAGAAAGTGACTAATGACAGGGGCGTGAAGGAAGAAGCACAGGAGAAGAGAGATGCTCAAGACATAACAAACCGCATAAGGAAAGGAGTGGGAAGGCAGAGGGCCAGGGTGAACCACCAAGCCCATTTGAAGCCAATCCAGCCGGGGCGAAGGGGGGAGCAAGAGGGACTGCCATCCCTCCATTCACCGATAAGGTGGAAGGTCCCTCCCTTAACATAAAGCGATAAAAAACCCCATCACGAATAAAAAGTAAAACGCGTTCCGCCGTGGAGGCATTGTCAGCCAACACCAGGAGTAGCGAGTCTGGAAAGCTAAAAGTCCGACGCAGGGCGGCTAAGTTGGGGCAGTCCAATAAAATGTGAGCCACAGTCAACATCGATCCACAACGACGGGGGTCCTCACGACGTAGGAGATAACCGTGAGTCAACCAAGTATGGCCGATGCGGAGCTGGCATAGGACGACAGAGGCCTTACGAGAGGCCCAGATGGAGGACCGCCACGAAGTTGTAGAATCCTTAATCGCCCTTAACTTGTTCGGCGAAGAAAGAGTGTGCCATTCTGCATCCCAAAGACCCGAAACCTGATGACGTAATGCCGAGGGAAGGTCTTTTTCCGGAACGCCAGTAGCATGAGATGGCCTGGTAGTAGCTAACTTAGCCAGTCGATCGGCAAGTTCATTGCCAGGAATCCCAACATGGCCTGGGGTCCAAATGAAAACCACCAAGCATCCACGTTGAGCAAGGAGAGAAATTGAGTCCTGGATAGTGATGACCAATAGGTGGCGAGGGAAGCACGGGCCTATAGCGTGCAAACCGCTCAATGAGTCACTACAGATAGTGAAGGATAGTCCTGAGCAGGAGCGGACATGGTCCAGAGCGTGCAATATGGCTACCAATTCTGCAGTAAAAACACTACAGCCATCAGGCAAGGAATGAAGTTCTGAGCATTGCGGATAGGTGTAAGCAAAAGCAGTGTGGCCAGCAACCATGGAGCCATCAGTATCAATCACTTCTGGACCCTGGAATCAACTGAGGAGACAGTAGAATTCGTGGCAAACAGCCATCAGAGGGACAGAATCCTATGAACCGATTGACAGATGAAGACAGAGCTGTGGCCGAGAGATGCACCAAGGAGGGGTACGTGCGTGAAAAGGGAAGAGAGGTGGTAAAGCGAATTGCTGGAGCTCAGATAAGAGAGACTGAATGCGGACAGCCATGGTAAGCCCACATCGTGGCCGCTGCTGCGGCAGGGTGATCTCCGTGTCTGGACGAAGGACACCATAATTAGGGTGCTTTGAGGTGCAGCAAATGTGGAGCGCATGAGATATCAGCTGTTGTTGGCGTAAAACTCGGTGGAATCCCTACCTTTCCGAGAAGGCTAAGTAGGGGGCTAGTCCGGAAGACACCAGTCGCAAGTCGGACCCCACAGTGGTGGATGGGGTCTAGGATCTGCAGTGTACAGAAATGTGTCGCTTGAAGTGTTGAAGAGCACGGCGACGGTCTTTTATGGCTGCAGCAATTTCTGGGATCCACAAAGGGACCATCTTCCAGCATGGGGAACCTGAGGAAGAAGGGATTGCTGAAACAGCTGCTGAAAGGATGGCAGCAGTCAAGGTCTGAATAGATTCGTCAACACTGTCGTATGGCAATACAGAGAGGATGGGAGCAGAGGAGAAGGCACCCCAATCAGATATGGCCCACCTGGGAGGGTGACGGAGTGAGAGACACTGAAGGAAGGTCAAAACAATCGGATAATGGTCGCTGTCACACAAGTCATCATGGACTCCCCACTGAATGGAGGGAAGAAGGCCGGCACTGCAGATGGAGAGGTCAACGGTAGAGAAAGTGCCGTGCACTAAACTAAAGTGTGTGGGAGGACCTGCCTTTAGTAAACAGAGGTCAAGCCCTGCCAGAACATCTTCAACTGTCCTGCCCAGGGCAGTAGTCGTATGAATACCCCAAAGAGAGTTGTGGGCATTAAAGTCCCCTAATAGCAGGAAGGGAGAAGGGAGTTGCTGAAGAAGGGTGGTGAGGGCATGGGATGTGGGTGTTTAGTAAACAGAGGTCAAGAACTGCCAGAACAGCTTCAACTGTCCTCCCCAGGGCAGTAGTCGTATGACTACCCCAAAGAGAGTTGTGGGCATTAGAGTCCCCTAATAGCAGGAAGGGAGAAGGGAGTTGTTGAAGAAGGGTGGTGAGAGCATGGGATGTGGGTGGCCTGTCAGGTGGGAGGTAGAGATTACAGATTATGACTGGAGTGGCCAGATGGACCCTGACAGCAATGGCTTCCGGAGTGGTATGGAGGGGAACCCATTTACTAACAATGTCCTTGCAGACCAATGTGCAAACACCACCAGAAGCCTCCAAAAGGCCAATTCAGTTCCGACAGAAAGTGTGGAACCCACGAAGAGTGGGTGAGTAAGAACTGACAAAATGGGTCTCCTGGAGCACAATACAAGCGGCAAAGTAGAAGGAAAGAAGGGGCTCCAACTCTGGAAGGTTACACAAATACCCATTAAAATTCCACTGGAGGATATTCAAGCCACAGTCCAAAGGGGAAGCGAAGGGACCGGAGTCGGTCACACCGCCGAGTCGCCATCCATCACTGATAAGGATGGGGTAATATCCATATAGGTGGGGTCAGACTCTGTTGGTTTATTGACTGGAGGAGGAGAAGGCAGCACCTCAGGGTGTACTGGAGGGGCCTTGCCCTTGTTCTTGCGTTTCTGCTTCTTCTCTTGGGAAGGAAGAGAAGGGCAGACTTCAGTGAGGGCGAGCACGCAATTACATCGGGCAATCTTGGCACCCACCGGCCACAGATCGTGCTGCTGATGTGGAGCCATAGATCGCCTTTCAGGGGGGTGCCGGGAAGAGGAGTTCCAGAAGGGAGCTCCAGTACTGGCGACTGCTGAAGGAGCGGAGCACTTTTCTGGTGGGGGAGGGGGAACAGCACCCGAAGGGGTGTGTATGTGTACTGATGGGGTGGGGGAGGGACAGTGGGAGAGGGAGGAGGAGGCTGATGGCATGGGGCAAATGGGGTGGGGCTGGGAAGAGGAGGGGGTAGGAGGGGGAATGGACGTAACGGAAGCAAAAGTAGAAGACATAGATACGAGATGAAGCCGGTCATACTTTTGACGAGCCTCAGTGTAGGTGAGGCTCGGATTTCTACTCTTGAATCCTTTCTTTCACAAACACTGGGCATACAGGCGAGTGCAGAGAATGCTGTCCATAACAATTTACAAACACTGGTGGCGAAGCACAGGCACTCCCCTCATGGAGGGGGCGCCCGCAGTCACTGCAGAGGAGATCAGTGGTGCAGTGGGAAGACATGTGTCCAAACTGTAAGCATTTAAAGCATCTCATCGATGGTGGAATATAAGGTTTTACATCACACCGATACACCATTACCTTGACCTTCACTGGTAGGACATTCCCCTCGAAAGCCAAGATACAGCCGCCTGTAGCGGTCTGATTCTTTGGAGGGCATCGCTGCACACGGCCGCTCGAGGTTTGCACGGAGCTTCTTGTCAGTATGGAGAAGAAGATCTCGGTAGAAAATAATACCCTGTACCGAGTTCAAAGATTGTTGAGGTGTGACAGAGACTGGGACGTCACCAAGAAAGTCGCAACCACGCAAGGCATCAGGTTGAGCAGCAGAAGATGTCTTTATAAGCAAAGCGCCAGACCGCATTTTACTCATCGATTCCACTTCGTCATACTTATCTTCAAACGTCTCCACGAAAAACAAAGGCTTGGTCGTGGCAAAACTTCCGCCATCCATCCTGGAACAAACTAGGTAGCGAGGGAAAGGTTTCAACCCAAGCCGACGAGCTTGACCCTCCTCCCAGGGGGTGGCCCGGGAGGAGAAGGCCGAAGGATCAGAAGAATGAGTGTCATGTCTGCTACCACTCTGAGAGACGGCCAATGAATGGTCAGGATGGTGAAGCTTTTGTCGCTTCATGTGCAAGACGTCCGTACCACCCACTTCGATCAGGGGCGCGCCCCCTGGGCGCCACCCAGCCACAGAAAGGCCGTCTGGCACAGCGGCCATTGCTGGGAGTTCTGGTGCCCCAAAGTGATGAGCTTCGACTCCTGGGCATACACGAGGCGTTAACAGCTCATGACTAGCAGTGTGATCCTGTGGTTTCAGGGGGCTCAGCCAAGTGGGTACTTAACATCCCCACTACACGGACTGGCTATAGTGCTGGTGACCTAGCAGGAGGGGGGCCAGGGTGCAAAGGGAAGGAGGAGCGGAGGGGGAGAGTAATCTGCACCATGGAAGCTAGGTAGGGAGTTCATCCCCAAATGGTTCACACTGAACGGAAAATTTTGGGAATGGAGGTCAAACACCAAGGGGACCAAAAACGCTGAAAAGGAGATGGAAACAGCAAACTGAACAATAGCACAGACCAAAACAAAGCCAGGAGGATAGTCAGTCTGACATAAAGAAGTCCACTAAGAGGGAAAAGAGGGGGCATTGTCAAAGGAGTAAGGCTAGGGAGGGAGAGGAGCAGGGATGGTAAGGCAGCCTGGAAAAAAGAGGAGACTGCGATAGCTCGGGACCACGTGCGCGCCACACACGTACCCACAAAATGACTGTGGGCCACCTGGGGGGAACCGGGCGTCTAGGCCAAGCTGAAGTTGTAATACTGATTGACATATTTCAGTCTGTTCTGTTGTATAACTACTTTCTATTTAACAATAAATGTTACAGACAAGGCGATGGACTCGCTATGGGAAACTGCTTAGCAGGAACAATAGCAGACATTTTTAGTAACCAGCTAGAAAAGACTTTCTTCGAGACGAATCCAGAGATTTTGACGAATATAGTATATTACATAAGATATGTCGATGACTCAATTATTCTTTATAGAGGAAGTAAAACGCAAATAGAAGATGTGGCACAGAAGTTATGCAGTATGCATTCCAAGATAAAATTCACGACAGAAATTGAAGTACTCAAAAAGATAAATTTCCTAGATCTGACGATTCATAACAAAAATGGTAGACATGCGTTCCAAATATTTAGGAAAGCAACATGTACGAACGTGACTATCAACGCCCACTGCAATCACCCGCTACGTCAGAAACATTCATATTTTTATTCAATGCGACAAAGAATAGTAAGACTTCCATTATGGCAAATTGAAGTGTAAAAAGAACTTGACATATTAAGACAGGTCGCCCTTGCAAATGGTTATGACCCAGATATAGTTAACTCCATATATAGCAAAATTAAAAAGAAGGTAAAAAGGAGCGATAAGCGAAACCGACAACCGAAAAGGATAAGTACGCCACTATGAAATATATAGGCCAAACATCAGAGAAAATCGAACATATATTCCGAAGAAAAGGGGTTAAAATTGCATTTAGGACTTCCGATAACTTAAACAGACTAATGCATCATAAATGGCCACGGAAAAGTAATAAATATAGTAAATCGGGGGTCGAGTATTGCACTGCCTAGTGCGAGCCGCAGCAGATGTCAAGAACCCTTGAGGAGCGTCTCATCCACCTGCAGCAGAACACTACACCCGTCGCCCTGCCCGTGTCGTCCCTGCCGTACTGATGGACAACGGCATAAACAGGCAATAGCCATCGGGCGTCGGAAATACACTCTACTAGTGCTACTACTATTTTCATCTATAGCAACGTTTTGTCCTTGTTCTGAAATGTTATTTCACTGATGTTACGATCTGTTCTGTAATTTTAAATTTTATATAAATTTGACCTAAATATTAATAGTAAATTTGTCATATTTTAGGCTTTTGAAAAACAAAGACTAACTTATAGAGGACGCGCGCATCTAGCGCAAAGAGGAGGAACAAAATCTAACAAATTTTTGTATCTTTATAAGACTGGTGTTTTACATTTTATAGCTAGTTTAACAACGCATGAACCTGAGTTCAGTGTATGCCGCCTTTAGGTGTGAACTATAAAATTCGGACATAAATTCAGTTAGATTACTAATAAGCCTGGTTAAATATCGCCCTTATTTTTAGGTTTTAATATAAATTTTCTTTTGTACTGTTATAGAATCTAAAGATGGTCATTGTATGGCCGAAACCGCTTATGACTGCGTCATAAGAATGTGATTGCGTCTATAAATAAAGAATAAAATTTTACAAAATAATCAATCACTCACTCCATTGACAAAATGTAGTTTTCTCCACACTAGTGTTGTACCGTCAATTCGAGTTTTTTCTCGCCTTACCGGCCATAATAAAATCTGGTAAAAATGTTAGTATTTAAATTATTCGCATGTATCTGAAAGTTATATTCTGGACAGCAAAATAAAATGTACATATCTCGTACTATTTGTGATCAGTGCGTCTGACTGCTATGTGGACCCTTGTTCGATTCCCGGCACTGCCAACGATCTTTCCTTGGTGGGAGGACTTGTGCGGATAGCACTCAGCATCGTGGTGGCGGTTGAGGATCTACCTGAATGAGACGTGGGTTGGAAAAGCCGACCAGGCGGGAGAGCGGCGTGCTGACCCCATGCCCCTACATTCCGCGTCTGAATGACTCCGTATTGCAGAGGAAGACATGGCGGCCGATCAGTTTTTGGGTAGCAGGAACCTATTACATAATAGCAGCATTACTATGTTTGGTGATTAATAAAGAGAATTCGTCAATAGTTTTCCGTATGGCCCTTAAGTAGTTTAGCATTGATTAAAAGAAGACATGATCTCTCTGCGACTGTCTGTTTTTTGAATGAGCTCTCTCAATCGTCATTGTTGATCAGTTTTGACGATATGCTCATTACCAAGCGCCCTCTACATGATCATATAAGGCGTGCGACATGTAACACGTAACACAGCATTTATTTTGTGAATGATTCAAGATACCGAAATGGTATTATCGGCTTATGATAGTACGCACAGACGCATGTAATTTCATTCAACTCTTTTATCAACTTCTTGTTTCGATACCTCGAACAGTTCACAAAATGAAACGAATGTTACATCGCAATGCGACTCACCACGTATACGCTAATACCACATTGTACAACCATTCACGCGCGACCGCTACGGTCGCAGGTTCGAATCCTGCCTCGGGCATGGATGTGTGTGATGTCCTTAGGTTAGTTAGGTTTAAGTAGTTCTAGGGGACTCATGACCTCAGAAGTTAAGTCCCATAGTGCTCAGAGCCATTTGAACATCCATTCAGAAAACTAAGTGCCTAGGACTGTCTAAATAAACCTTCGATTCAGTTGACTACAGATACTGTGGTATCAAAAAGAGATCACACTGCCACGTTAAAATCGGCAATCGATGCCACAGACGTAAGTGAAATCTCGCTGCAATCCACAACGACGTATGGGAGGCGCTACAGAAGACCACGCCTCCCTCTCACCAACAGCAGTGCTGAGATCAATACAGTGTCGAGAATGCAAGCGCCCTGCCCCAGTTCGACCTCATCTAGAGCAGTCGTCATGGTCTAGGACCAACGAGTAGTTGAAGTTTCATACGAACTTGTAGTGTTGTTAATGTCGAACATTGTATCCCAAGAGAACAATTCGTTAATTAGTGCCTCAAAATGATGCTTTGCTAGTCCATACCAGTTCTAAATTGTCCTGTACTCCTGTGGTGAAAAAGTGTGTCAAAGCTAAGTACATCTTTTATTCATTTATATAATAAAGTGAAATAACATTTTACGTGTTCAAGTTTGATGAGCCTTCTTCCCGGGAAATCAAAGAACCCACAGTTGTGGCCAGACGGAAGTAGTTTCGCCTGGTCGCAACAGAAACAGTCGAGAAACAAAATAACAAGGTACTCTGCTGTCATGTACTGTTTAACGGACATTCCAGATAAATAGGTTTTGTTGTACCCTTGTAAATGGCTAGTCATTTTGTTGCATGCAAACAGCACAGCAATATGTGTGTGTGTTTTGTATATTCCATTTGAAGATTTCTTTTTTCACCCTCTACTGTGTACTATATCCCCCTCTACAGTTTACTATATAGTCAGTTGAGTTGAAGACGCATTTTGATATACATCAGCACCTTTTTTTCAATCTTGAATGCATGTACAATCTGCAATTAACCTATTCGAATAGTGTAACACACAGCGCGCTAACTTAATACAGAACAACGTGAGCTAGACCAGGATCGAAACAGGATGAAGAATTGACATCCGTAGTTGGTACACCAGCCAACTTGAGTTTGGATTTTAGGCGGTTTCCCACGCTCGTTTGGCTGGTACCCAATTGTCACCTCAGATAATAAGATATACAGACAGCTAAAATATGATCACAGACAGGTCGCAGTTTACACAACATACATACATATGACGCACATGACTTCGCTCCATTAACGGCCCTTCACACGCTCAGATATGCGTACAGACTTGTCTATAAAGACAATGTTTGCACTCTGTTACTGTGTAAAGTCTGGTGACCCTTGAATTGACGCAAACCGTGTTAGACAATTCATTCAAGTGTGAGCATGTAAAGGCTACGCACAACGCGTTGCAGACAGAAAGCTCAATGTTTTGCCTTGTGGTGTAGCGTTGCGTTGTGGTGTGGTTTCCTCTTGAAGTATACTGCAGCTGTTAATAATTCTTCACAGGTTTTGTGTAGTTATACATCTGAATTTATGATTTTATTCTTGTTGTTGTCGTTGTGGTCTTCAGTCCAGAGACTGGTTACATGCAGCTCTCCATGCTACTCTATCCTGTGCAAGCTTCTTCATCTCCCAGTACCTACTGCAACCTACATCCTTTGAATCTGTTTAGCGTATTCATCTCTTGGTCTCCCTCTACGATTTTTATCCTCCTCGCTGCCCTCCAATACTAAATTGGTGATTCCTTGATGCCTCAGAATGTGTCCTACCAACCGATCCCTTCTTCTAGTCAAGTTGTGCCACAAATTCCTCTTCTCCCCAGTTCTATTAAACACCTCCTCATTAGTTATGTGATCTACCCATCTAATTTTCAACATTCTTCTGTAGCACCACATTTCAAAAGCTTCTATTCTCTTCTTGTCCAAACTATTTATCGTCCACGTTTCACATCCATACATGGCTACACTCCATACAATTACTTTCAGAAACGACTTCCTGACACTCAAATATATACTCGATGTTAACAAATTTCTCTTTTTCAGAAACGCTTTCCTTGCCATTGCCAATCTACATTTCATATCCTCTCTACGTCGACCATCATCAGTTATTTTGCAACCCAAATAGCAAAACCCTTTTACTACATTAAGCGTCTCATTTCCTAATCAAATTTCCTCGGCATCACCCGGTTTAATTCAACTACATTCCATTATCCTCGTTTTTATTGATGTTCGTCTTATATACTCCTTTGGGGACACTGTCCATTCCGTTCGGCTGCTCTTCCAGGTCCTTTGCTGTCTCTTATAGAATTACAATGTCATCGGCGAACCTCAAAGTTTTTATTTCTTCTCCATGGATTTTAATTCCTACTCCGAATTTTTCTTTTGTTTCCTTTACTGCTTGCGCAATATACAGATTGAATAACATCGGGGATAGGCAACTATTCTGTCTCACTCCCTTCCCAACCACTGCTTTCCTGTCATGCCCCTCGACTCTTATAACTGCCATCTGGTTTCTGTGCAAATTATAAATAGCCTTTCGCTCCCAGTATTTTACCCCTGGCACCTTCAGAATTTGAAAGAGAGTATTCCAGTCAACATTGTCAAAAGCTTTCTCTAAGTCCACAAATGCCAGAAACGAAGGTTTGCCTTTCCTTAATCTATTTTCTAAGATAAGTCGTAGGGTCAGTATTGCCTCATGTGTTCCAACATTTCTACGGAATCCCAAATGATATTCTCCGAGGTCAGCTTCTACCAGTTTTTCAATTCGTCTCTAAAGAATTCGTGTTAGTATTTTGCAGCTGTGGCTTATTAAACTGATAGTTCGGTAATTTTCACATCTGTCAACACCTGCTTTCATTGGGATTGGAATTATTATATTCTTCTTGAAGTCTGAGGGTATTTGGCCTGTCTCATACACCTTGCTCACCAGATGGTAGAGTTTTGTCAGGGCTGGCTCTACCAAGGCTATCAGTAGTTCTAATGGAATGTTGTCCACTCCGTGGTCTTGTTTCGACTTAGGTCTTTCAGTGCTCTGTCAAACCTTTTACGCAGAATCGTATCTCCCATTTCATCTTCATCTACGTACTCTTCCATTTTCATAATACTGTCCACAAGTACATCGCTCTTGTACAGACTATCTATATACTCCTTCCACCTTTCTGCTTTCCCTTCATTGCTTAGAACTGTGTTTCCATCTGAGCTCTTGATATTCATGCAAGTGGTTCTCTTTTCTCCAAAGGCCTCTTTAATTTTCCTGTAGGCAGTATCTATCTTACCCCTAGTGATATACGCCCCTACATCCTTACATTTGTCCTCAAGCCATCCCCGCTTAGCCATTTTGCACTTCCTGTCGATCTCATTTTTGAGACGTCTGTATTCCTTTTTTCATGCTTCATTTACTGCATTTTTGTATTTTCTCCTTTCATCAATTAAATTAAATAGCTCTTCTGTTACCCAAGGATTTCTATTAGCCCTCGTCTTTTTACCAACTTGATCCTCTGCTGCCTTCACTATTTCATCTGTCAAAGCTACCCTTTCTTCTTCTACTGTATTTCTTTCCCCCATTCCTGTCAGTTGTTCCCTTATGCTCTCTCTGAAACTCTGTACAACCTCTGGTTCTTTCAGTTTATCCAGGTCCCATCTCCTTAAATTACCACCTTTTTGCAGTTTCTTCAATTTTTAATCTGCAGTTCATAACCAATAGATTGTGGTCAGAGCCCACATCTGCCCCTGGAAATGTCTTACAATTTAAAACCTTGTTCCTAAATGTCTGTCTTATCATTACATAATCTATCTAATACCTTCTAGTATCTCCAGGCTTCTTCCATGTATACAATCTTCTTTCATGATTCTTGAACCAAGTGTTAGCTATGATTAAGTTATGCTCTGTGCAAAATTCTACTAGATGGCTTCCTCTTTTATTCATTACATTCATTCCATATTCACCTACTACGTTTCCTTCTCTTCCTTTTCCTTCTATCAAATTCCAGTCACCCATGATTATGAAATTTTCGTCTCCCTTTACTATCTGAATAATTTCTTTTATCTCATCGTACATTTCATCAATCTCTTAGTCATTTGCGGAGCTAGTTGGCATACATACTTGTACTACTGTGGTAGGCGTGGGCTTCTTATCTATCCTGGCTACAATAATGCGTTCACTGTGCTGTTTGTAGTAGCTTACCCTCATTCCTATTTTTTTATTCATTATTAAACCTACTCCTCCATTACCCCTATTTGATTTTGTATTTAGAACCCTGTATTCACCTGACCAGAAGTCTTGTTCCTCCTGCCACCGAACTTCACTAATTCCCACTATTATCTAACTTCAACCTATCCATTTCCCTTTTTAAATTTTCTAACCTACCTGCCCGATTAAGGGATCTGATATTCCACGCTCCGACCCGTAGAATGCCAGTTTTCTTTCTCCTGATAACAACGTCCTTCTGAGTAGTCCCCGCCCGGAGATTCAAATGGGGGACTATTTTACCTCCGGAATATTCTACCCAAGAGGATACCATCATCATTTAACCATACATTAAAGCTGCATGCCCTCGGGAAAAATGTCGGCTGTAGTTTCCCCTTGCTTTCAACCGTTCGCAGTACCAGCACAGCAAGGCCGTTTGGTTAGTGTTAAAAGGCCAGATCAATCAATCATCCAGACTGTTGCCCCTGCAACTACTGAAAAGGCTGCTGCCCCTCTTCAGGAACCAGTTCTTAGAACTCTATAAAACATTTCCAAGTGTTTGAAAATTGAGAGCAACGAAGATAGAGGTCACAATAAAAAAAAGTGGACTATGGGAAATTAGTTTCCAAATGTAGAGAAATCAAACCCTATGCGGATCTTGAAATGACTGTAAAGAAAATTAACATCATCTGGAGCGTCTACAGCAGGCAATTGAAGCTATTGTGTAACGCAACTGCAACAACACAAAGAACGTTTCTACTTCCATTCTTAGGTAATTCAGCCAGTCATCTTCCAGTTTTTAGCTACTTCAAAAGATTAATATGCGAAAGCGTTGCACGTTTTAGAAGTCATTATTTTTTCCACCTGCTCCGTACTTTTCATTTCATTTATTGCATATTTAAGAACATGTTAGTTTTCATCATGTAATAACATTTTTTTCGTTATGCAAAATATTATTTTCAGCAAAGAAAGATCAAATAAATAATGAGTTAGAAAAAAAAATTAACCAAAATAGAACCTGAAAATTAGTTAAGGAAAATGGTGCATGTCAAGTAAAACTGTTAGTAATTTAGAAGAGAATGAAAGAAAGATAGGAAACTACAAATAAGAGGGTTGCCTGCCACTGTCAGTGGTCGGAAGGAAAAGCCTTCTCCGTACTAATCTTTTTCTTTTTAAAACTTCCTAAATAATAGCCTTGGACAGGATAATTGTTTTATAAACAAATTTATTCAATTTACCCATGGATAGAAAATATTCTGAGGTCTCGGACAACTGGGTAAGGGTCCATTCTCCTCAGTCAGCCAATGAAACAAGCGATTTTTAAAACTGATTAACCAATCAACGTAAACCATTTGCACATTATTTATTGATTTTTGGACAACGTTTTCTGACTTTTTAAAGAAATTCAGTCACCATTAACCCACCCGTCCGAGCACTTAGAGCTGCTCTGTAAACATGAATTGTGTCCATGACAGAAGTCCTGTAGTTTGCAAAACATCTGAAATCTAAAACGAAACTATTTTCTTAATTTATAGGGTGCTGCACATGGAGTATTAGCACAGTTTATTCAAACTTGAAAAAACAAAGATGCGGTTGTGTTGCGTGGTTTTTGTCTCGTTTCTTGCTGGAACAAATGAATAAATTAATGATGTAGGCCGAAGCAATTATCTAAAATTTGTGCCAGTGCTAAGATTCGAACACAGGTCTTCTATTTACTAGGCAGATGAACTAGCCGTTATGCCACACTGCTAGCGCGGCTACAATAGGTACGCGGATTACCCTAGGACATCTCCCTACCTGATACAAATTTCAACTCACGCCTCAATCCACTGCTGTTCCCCTTCTAAACTCGCGTCAGTATTGCCGATGAGGCCCATTATTGAAATAGCACCTGAGCAATGAGCGAAATGGGTTTAAATCTGCCTATAACTCAGGCCCAGGTCATATATTAATCATAAGCAGTTGGCGTTCCTGAGACATATTGAGTCTCACCTTTATCTACGATACTTTTAATCCTTTGCTTCATCCTACATCATTACTGTAGATAAAGGTGAGACTCGGTATGTCTCAGAAACATCAAATGAATATGATGAATAAATTAAATTAAGAAAATTAGCCCATCTCTCCTTGCGAACATCTGTGGGTAGTTATTCTGCCAAGATTCAGAATAATATCTTTGTTAGTGTGCCCACAGCCCAATCAGCCAGCTTGAGATACAGTACATTTCAAGCTGACGAAATAGATTGCGGGCACACTAATACAGATATGTTGTGGAAATTAGGTTGTATTACTTCTCCGACATGTTCGCTGAGAATAATATGAAAATTTTTTATTTTAATTTATTCATTAGTTACTGCAAGAAACGTAAAGGCAAAACAACATATTCGTTTCAAACGCCCGTCAGTTTATGTTATTTTATTTTTTTCAAATTTCAAACAACTGTACTATTACACCATGCACAATATCCTACAGATTAAAAAATTGTTTGTTTCTTATTTGAAATTAGATTTTCAGACTGAAGGTCTTTCGTCATTAATATAGCAACTTCATCTCCTCAGATGGGGGAGGGGCTTAATGATGCGTGAATTTCTTAAAGAAATCACAAAATGTCGTCCGAGAATCAAAAATTAATGTGCAAAAAGATTTATATTGATTGCTTCTTTAGTTTTTTCAAAAAAATTGTAGAATCGCTTATTTTACTGACTGACTGAGGACACTGGACCCTTTGGCACTGTGAGAAAGTTGCATTGTGATTGAAAGGTGTAAATCCGAATTGCATACGGTAGATCAGACGTGCAGTGGGTTACTGCAAACATGATGACAAATCGGAGTTTGTAAAGGGCCTTTTATGTAATTGGCAATAGCAGAAAAAAAGATTTCTCGCCACAAAGTGGAAATAAAATAAAATAAGATTGCCAAAACTTGTGTGTAGTGGAGCCCATCCAACATGGAGTGACTTAACCAAAAGAAGAAGTGCGATCTGTTTATATACACTGAGGAATCAAAGCATTGTGACCACCTACTTATCAGAGTTGAGGTCGGGAATGGACTCCATGCCACTAGAGGAATCAACTATTTGCATATCAGGAGACAGTACCACTTCCTTGTTTGGATGTGGGTTACAGAGATGGTGGTGAGCAGTGGGACAAAGTATGTGTAAACCCACTCTCCAATGTTGCCAAATTTATTCAAGATCACGGCCATGACGTCATCCAAGATGGCATCCTGTAGACTTAGCAACAGCACATGATGTCATCCAAGATGGTGGCCGTGACGTCAGCTGATGAGGTAAGTACCGTTATCCAAGATGACAGCCTTTGGCGAGAAGTTTGAATTTTGGTGGGAAGATAGGTCAATTGGGCTACCTCCACGAACCTAACCCCCTCCCCTCCCCCCTGCCTTCCCCTCCCCAAGAAAATGGCGGGAAGTTCAAATTCCATCAGGACAATGCAACACACCACGGCTACCTCCACTAACCTAAGAAAATGGTGGGAGAAAGGGCACATGGGCTACCTCCACTAACCTAAGTCACCCAACTGCCACCTCTTCCTAGGAACTGACAGGAAAGGGACTGAGCCTGTGCTGGACATGTCTTTCTTTCCAGTCTGCCATCAGGTGTGTTTGCCATGCGGTATGAGGTCCAACTGACCTAGTACACAGTACTGCCACCCGAGGGCACTGTCATCCCTCCCATGATGTAATTAGAGATGGTGGTCTGAAGGGGGAGAAATAGTGGGAAAAAGACTCAGACTGTTCTGGGCTGCTGGAGAGAGGAAGTAGTGTACTTTATTTATTTTTGGAACAATTTAATTAGGGACAGATTTGGCATAGCATATTTATTACACTGATACAAAACACCCGCCCTGGCATGCAGACCTGCAAACTACTCGTAAATAACGCAGTACACTGATGAGCAGACATCCAAACAACTCGTAAATTACCGAAATAATGCAGCACATAGCATACAGACCTGTAAACTACTCGTAAATCACCGAAATAATGCAGTGCAGTGGAGTGCAGACATGAAAACAACTCCCAAATGATCCAAATGACGCCTGTAAAACGCTCTGCAGACACGCTCACTATTCCTAAACTGTCCAAATAATGCATAGCACAGCCTACAGACATGCTCGCAAAATAATGCAACAGACACACAAACAACTTGTAAAAAAAAGGCTCCAATGCGCACACACCTTGCCCAATGCCCCCTGCACAGGACGCTACCACATAGAATCCCAGAAGTCAGGATGCACCACCAGTGGCCTTCAGCTACCAAGCCACGCATGGGTGCCTGTTCGGGTCCTGCAAGCATGAGGCTGCAACATCCTTTTCATACTTGACACGTGAGAAATTCCTGTCGAAGTAGGTGTTCATCTAGGCACCATTGCTGATGCGATGATGCATAGCTGTGGTGCTGGTCCAGTGCTGAGAGAGATGTCTGCATAGCAGCTAAAAGGTTCACAGTATTATACTCACATCACAGGTCATGCTATAGAAATATATTCGACTGCGATCCTAACGAGACAACCCATTTGTCACTGGTTTTACCCAGCAAATTGCTCCCAGTGTGGGAGGACCGTCTGCCATTGTTTTCTGCAGATGAGACTTTCAGCTGCAAAAAACTACTTTTTTATTGGTCGCCATATTGCACTGACAGTTAAGCCCTGGAAAAGAGCACTACATATCATCAAATACAGAAAGACTTTTACACAATCACACAGCTCCACCACTGAGGATGGGAGTGAAGACTGGAGCAAAGACCTAATTGCAGATTGACTCACCCTCTCAGACTCTGCAGAAATCCGTTCCATTACTTTCCACAATAGCACAGGCTGCTTTCTCTTCCTCGCAATCCTAACAGGACATTTGAACTGCGTCTAGCCATGCTTACCTGCCCAGTGTGGCTGACACATTGCCGCAAAATGCGCACGCATAGCTACACACCATCGTCAGTGCATCTAAAAAGTTGCCGATGTTATATTGATGTCACATAGCCATGTAAAATAAGAACCAAGTCGACCTCTCGAAAATTGTATAGTGTCCCAGAAATACGCTCACTTTCGTAGGAGCTTTCGTGATCTCTCAGCTTGTCTGCATGGAAATTCTTGCCCTAACAGAAGCTGTTTACGAAAATAGCGCAGAATAGCGTCGAATGCATTCTTACTCACAATCCTAGTATGGCACCCCATCCATCACATGTTACCCGTCCTGCTTTAAACATACAAATTATTCTCACTGCTAAGTAGAGACTCCTACATCCCAGCAGAAAGGATATCTTGTGAATGAATGGAGCATTATGAGTGGCTCTTATCGAATTTACCCGCTGGTGTGGAAGCACCGTCCATCTTTTTTTCTCTTTCTGCACATGAGACTTCCAGAGGCAAAAAATTATTTTACTCAGATCGCCATACTGCACTGACAATTAAACCCTGTAAAGTGCCCCTACATATCGTCCAATACGGAAAAACTCTTACTCAATTACACTGCTCTCCCACTATGGACAGAAGAATATTAGAGCATGAAACCGATCTCCAGTCCAGTAATATATCACTGTGTACTGTGTTGATGCAGTAAACATACAATTCGTATCCTATGCCATACAAAATCACCCCTTTTACATCATTTGTACATATACCGCGAAGACAGACAGCATAAGCACATGCACCGTAGGTATACTCGTGGCACTAGATGTTTTCCCACAGCCAATGGTTACACTCCTAACACGTGACCAGAGTGCCCTCAGCGGACCGAAGTCACCCTCAGAACTGTTCTACAAATTCGGGCTCGTTCCCCCTCAGCACAAACGCATTACTGTTTCTGGTCCAAACCTGCTTGCTTGCTATTCTACACCCATCTCCAGACTCTTGGATTACAAGGACACATGTATTTTTGCATGTTTTGCCTTAGTATTATACCATTTACGCGATACTTCTCGATATCAAGCACACACCAGTATCCTACCGACAGCTCTCGCAACATAACTGAAGATATAGACTCGAAATTATTTCTCTACAGGCCCGAAACTTAAGTGAGGCGGAGCACGCTGAAATCCACTGAGTAACTAGAAACTTATCCTGTCTGTGAAGACCTTTACATGAGAACTGGAAAAAAATAGAGGTAACTGATACTACCACTCGCAAATACCGATGTCAGTTATGAAACAGATTCCAAAACATCCCTATAATTTACAAAGTCAACTAAGGTGTTTCTCACATCTAGAGAGCCTGGAATATGTGTCTTCCACCCGTCTTTCAGCTGCTAGATACACACACCACAATCGATGTTTCCTCAACTAAATAAAGGCGCGAAATGTGCAGAAACAGTCAACCGAACAATTTATATGGGCAGGAATAAGGGAGCAGTGAAAACACACGTCCATATTGAATATTCTCAAATTTCCATGTGATCACGAAAGCTATCCAAAACATACTAGGTATTAGTTCGCTATTCGGCCGTCTAGAGGACAACATGGTTAAGCTACTTACATTCCTACGCTCCAACAGGGCTCTCCATTCGGACGGTACCTACTGTTAATGGGAAACGTGAATCATTCCTGCCACAGGTCACCGGCGCTGCACGCCAAGCACACATAGAAAGAATCGTCCTAGGAAAAAAACTGGCCTCATATATATTTCACCCGTGTACTTACAACTAAATGTTTTGATTCCAGTATCAGTTGAACGACATTGAACAAAGAGTGAACTATCGGAAACACACCCTGCTGACTGCTGTGGCTCTGGAAATAGAAATATCGGTACCATTCTTATGACTTGACATACTCTTCCCTGTGCTATCACAGTACTCCACGTCAAATCTGCCAAGCCACTATGAGATAGCCGAAAGGCATGCGTTTAAGCTCACGCAGGCTGGCGTGAGGTCTGGAACAGTTAAAGGAGTAGAGTCTAGTAAAAAAAGTACGTAGATTCTGGAATACTTTAATCCATAATGGGTGAACATCGGTCTGACGGTACATGCATCACAAGATAAATAGCAAATGATAATGGCACCTTGCTAGGTCGTAGCAAATGACGAGCTGAAGGCTAACTATCGTCTCGGCAAATGAGAGCGTAATTTGTCCGTGAACCATCGCTAGCAAAGTCGGCTGTACAACTGGGCGAGTGCTAGGAAGTGTCTCTAGACCTGCCGTGTGGCGGCGCTCGGTCTGCAATCACTGATAGTGGCGACACGCGGGTCCGACGTATACTAACGGACCGCGGCCGATTTAAAGGCTACCACCTAGCAAGTGTGGTGTCTGGCGGTGACACCACATTCCTCCCCCGCAAATCGGCATACGGTTGTGTTATAAGGCTTCCGCCCACCGTGGGGAGGACTCCATGTTGACGTATGCGGCGAGGTGGGGAGCCGAATAACAGGCGAGGCTGTGCCACCCGCACCCTGCCATTCGGTCCACGGGGAACTAGGAAACGCCTGAATACCTGCTCCAGGGTGCACGCCAACATGCGGTGTATATGCCCGCAGAGAGACAGGAGGGGCCGAAGGGTCGACCTCCATCGGGCCGGGGCACCCGACGGGCGAAGACGCCATATGGTCCAGAGCGGGCAAGAGGTCCATGTCGGAGGACAACTGGGCATGGGAAGCGATCGGCGGCGCGTGACCCAGGGAGGTGCCCGGTGGTTGCAGCGAAGCGTCCACTGCGGGCGTCGCCGGCGGGAGAAGAGGCGGCGGCGGTGGCGCGTCGCCATGGGGCAAAATGGAAGGCAGCATCGGTAACACCTGGGGCTGAGGCGAGCCAGTAGATGGGTCCCCAGGATGCTGACCGGACGGCCCCGTCGCTGAAAGCATACGGGGAGCGGAAGATCCCGCGCGACGACAGAGGCGCAGCTGATTGAGATGCCGACGCACCTCACCAGAGGCCCCCAAAACCAGATACATAGCGCGGCCGAGGCAGCGTAGAATGCGCCCTTCGAGCCAACGCCGTGAACCTCGATAGTTACGATAGTAGACAACGTCGCCTGGAGCAAAAGCAGGTGTCTGCCGCTGCACAGGAACCTGATGTGGCGGATGTAGCAAAGACATCAAGGTTCGATGAGGACGACCGTGGAGCAGCCGGCGAGCGACTATCTCGGGGCTGAGAGCGATACGAGGACAAAATGAGCAATAACGCGTCCTCCCGAGAATGCGACTCGTTTAACTTCAACATCTGTGACTTGAAAGTCCTGACCAATCGTTCAGCGGCACCGTTTGACTGTGGCGAAAACGGCGCGGACGTCTGATGTTGAATACCATTGGCCTTGCAGAATGACTGAAATTCTGCGAACATGAATTGTGGGCCATTGTCCGAAACAATAGTCTGTGGCAGACCTTCAATGCAGATAACGCTTGGATGGTGGCAGATGACGTCGTGGAAGACATCCGGACAACAAAAGGAAAATTACTGAATGAATCGACCAGAACCAACCATCGAGCATTCCAGAATGGACCAGCAAAATCGATGTGTAAGCGTTGCCAAGGGGAAGTGGCTTTCGGCCATCCAAAGAATTTCCGCGGTGGTGCGGATTGTTGTTCGGCACACGTCATGCAAGAAGAGCACGTATTCGTAATCGCAGCATCGATTCCGAACCAAGTACAGTGCTGACGAGCAAGTTGTTTCGTTCGCACTATACCCCAATGTCCTTGGTGGAGAAGCCGTAAGACAGAGGACTGTATCGAACGTGGGAACACGACCCTGGACTGATCATTATCAGAACGCAACAGCAAAACACCACGTCATACAAAAAGTTTCTCCTTGTGAGCAAAAAATCGGCGAACCAACGGATCCTTGATCCATGACTTTGACAAAGGCCATTCCGTGGCAACAAAACGCAGAACGGTAGCAAGGACAGAGTCGGCAGCTGTGGCTGTAGCTACATGACGAAAATCAATCGGAAACGATGCGACCACGTCATCGGTTTCCGCATCAATGAACATGCAAGCAAGTTCGGAGGAATCGAATGCTCTATCCTCAGCAACAGGCAAACGGGACAACGCATCGGCGTTTCCGTGCTTAGCAGTGGACTGATACAAGATATCGTAGTGGTACTGCGAGAGGAAAATAGACCAGCGAATGAATTTTTGCACTGTACACGGAGGTACAGGCTTGTTCGGATGAAAAAGCGATGTCCAAGGTTTGTGGTCTGTGATGATGGTAAAGTGACGACCATACAAGAAATCATGAAACTTAGTAACACCAAATACGAGGGCCAATGCTTCTTTTTCGATCTGTGAATAATTTCTTTGCGCAGACGAGAGCAATTTGGACGCAAAGGCAATAGGGCGATCGTGCGATCAATCTTTGTGCGCAAGCACAGCACCGATCCCTAATTCCGATGCATCGACCATCAACAAAAGGGGTTTCTGGGGATCGAATGGCGTAAGGCAAGTATTTGAAAGCAACGCCGATTTCAACTGGCGAAAGGCGCGTTCGCGTTGCGTCGTCCAGACGAATGGAACACCTTTACGGCGTAAGCGATGAAGCGGAGCTGAAATGGAAGAGGTGTGCGGCACATATTTGTTATAATAATTAATTTTTCCCAGCACACTCTGTAGCTGCTTCAAATTCTGCGGCGAAGGCAAGTCTTGTGTGGCACGGAGGTGCTCGGGACTAGGATGTATACCTTGAGCATTGAGTACATGTCCCAGGTAGGGTAAGTCACGAGCAAAAAACACACATTTGTCCTTCCGCAAGCGAAGACCATTTTGTCGCAAGACCTGAACTAATGTTCTGAGATTGGCTAAATGTTCTTCTTCCGTCATTCCAGAGATCACAATATCGTCCAGATAGTTTGCTGCAGTAGGGACCGACGCAAAAACAGTTTGCAGATATTGCTGAAACAACACAAGGGCGGATGCACACCCGAATGGCAGTCTGAATCGATACAAACCAAGATGCGTGTTAACCACCAAAACGCGCTGGGATTCTTCGTCCACCGGTATTTGCAAGTACGCATCTGCTAGGTCCAACTTCGAAAAATATTTACCCGGGCACAGTTTGTCAAAAAGGTCTTCTGGGCGGGGTAAAGGAAAAGTTGCAATCACTAGTTGTGGATTCACTGTTGCCTTGAAGTCCACACAAAGTCTCAATTTTCCGGAAGGTTTTGGCAAAATTACTAACGGTGATGCCCAGAGAGAAGCCTGCACACGTTCAATCACACCTTGTGATTCCAAATCGCGTAATGTGTTTGCGACCTCATCACGCAATGCGTGGGGAACACTGTGCGCTCTGAACAATTTCGGTTGCGCGTGGACTTTCAGTTCCAAATGTGCTTTATAGTTCTTAGCACAACCAAGTCCCGGTGCAAAAATGTCTGCAAACTCTTCACATAGACGAGAAACACTGTCCGAAGGCACAGTTTGGTTCACTGATAGGACGTGATTGACTATAGGCAAGTTAAACAACTGAAATAAATCTAAACCAAACAAGATCACTGCAGAAGTAGAACGAAAGACGTAAAAGGACACAAGTTTTGTTTGTCCCTTGTATGTTGCAAGAAGGCTGCACATTCCTAAGACAGGGATCGCTTGTTCTGAATAACTACTTAACTTAACATTTGCGGCACACAACGGAGGCGTGCCCAGCTGTTTGTACGTGTCGTGATTGATCAGTGAAGCTGCAGCTCCGGTATCGAGCTGGAATGGCATCACTTTGCCGTTAATGTCCAAGTCTATAAAAAGTTTATTGTCCTGCTGACGACAAGAGCGACTGTCTCGTGCAACGTGAACTGACACTGGTACAAAATCACTTGCGACTTGACGCGATTTCCGGCGATGTCGACGCACACGATTTGTGGGACGAACACAGTCACTGTTGGAGAGAGTGGCACTGGGCGGAGTGGAATGAACTACATGAATTTCCATGTGCGAAGTTTCACGATCCGGAGTATCCTTGGTTCGATTCCGATTCCGGCGCGAAGCAAAGTGCCTGGAATGGTTGTGAGTGTCCGATCTCAGCTTTTTCTGGCAAACACTCTGAACATGTCCTTTTTTATTACAGAAAAAGCAAACAGCTTGGCGTGACGGGCAATTCTCACGCGAATGTCTAGTAGCACACCGCGGGCATGATTTCAGCACTGCATTTGCTTGCCCGTGTGGGACACGTGGCTGAGAGCCTGGTGGCAGCTGCTCGGACGGGCGCGAGGGCTGTCTACCGTTCCGTGCGGCGCACCTGGCGGGCTGGTTAATGTGACACACGGCTGGTGAAGTTGCAAATGATGCCTGAGCAAAGTCAAGTGTGTCCTGCCGATCCAATATGTCCATCAATTGTTGAAGGGAGGGATAGACTAGTTTCAAAATCTGTTCCCATATACGAACGTCAGCAACGTTCTGTGCAATTGCATCACGTACCATAGTATCTGAATAAGGGAGTCCACATTCACACTCAAAAGCACAATCCCTAGTAAGGCCTTGCAAGGTTGCAACCCACTCCCAATTAGTCTGACCAGCCGTACGTTTTGTACGAAAGAACATATACCGTTTGGCAACTACATTGACTGATTCTTTGAAATATTCATGTAATGCAGACAAAATTTCGTCGTAGGACAGAGTTGCTACGTCGCGTCGGGGAAACAATTTGACTATCACACGGTATGTGGACACGCCGACGCACGATAATAAGAAAGGCTGCCGCTCGTTACCTTGAATTCTGTAGGCGGCGAGATGGAATCCAAATTGGAGTGACCACTCCGTCCAGCTTTCCAGTGCCGCATCAAAAGGTCGAAAAGGTGGTGCAACTGCGTGTTGCGGCTGCGTGAGCGGTGGAGCGGCGGCTGCCGCATCGTTGTGCATTGCACGTTGACCCTGAACGAGCTGTCCAAGGGCATCCAGTAAGGCCTGCATCTGCTGGTTCTGTAAGCGATAAAATTCGGACAGTACATCTGGAGATGGTGGCGAAGCCATTTCACAAGTAAATCAGTCTGTATCAATACGAACGCAAAGTCCTCGTCGTCAAACTGTTGTGACTTGGCAAGACAGCCAAGCCACTATGAGATAGCCGAAAGGCACGCGTTTAAGCTCGCGCAGGCTGGCGTGAGGTCTGGAACAGTTGAAGGAGTTGAGTCTAGTAAAAAAAGTACGTAGCTTCTGGAATACTTAACTTTAATCCATAATGGGTGAACATCGGTCTGACGGTACATGCATCAAAAGATAAATAGCAAATGATAATGGCACCTTGCTAGGTCGTAGCAAATGACGTAGCTGCAGGCTATGCTAACTATCGTCTCGGCAAATGAGAGCGTAATTTGTCCGTGAACCATCGCTAGCAAAGTCGGCTGTACAACTGGGGCGAGTGCTAGGAAGTGTCTCTAGACCTGCCGTGTGGCGACACGCGAGTCCGACGTATACTAACGGACCGCGGCCGATTTAAAGGCTGCCACCTAGCAAGTGTGGTGTCTGGCGGTGACACCACAAAATCCATACCTTCCTTGCGACTGGACATAGTCATTTCTATTGCACATGCCCGAACACAAACACATAGTTTATAAGTCTGATGCTCAAGACGAACATATCATGCACGCCCTACTACTAAGAATAATACTTTGTCTATAACTGATTGCTGGCGATACGAAATAATACTGATCGAAAATCAACGATGGGTGGACATTTTTCGTAAGTTTTTCTTGCGAGTGCTACCACTGTGTCTTAGAATGAGAGGCGTAATCATCTTACAAATCGCTATATGTTAAAAAAAGATAAACACAACCATATTACCATCGCAAGTGGTCTTGGTTCTACAGGTGCACACAAGCATCCATGTTAAAAGCTATACTGGCTTTATGAATCCACATATTCCATACCTACGAATGATGTGGTTTCTCCAGACAAATACTGTAACACTGTATATTCGGTGATCGCTGGAGTGTATATTTTCAGACCATCAGTTCAGTTACATGTGGCTGATGATGCACCCTCATGATAAAAACCGAATTTTGAATGTGATTCAGCTTGTGGTGTCACAGCCAGACACCACACTTGCTAGGTGGTAGCTTAAATCGGCCGCGGTCCTGTAGTACAGGTCGGACCCGCGTGTCGCCACTGTGTTATCGCAGACCGAGCGCCACCACATGGCAGGTCTCGAGAGACTGACGTGAACTCAGCCCCAGTTGTACGGACGACCTAGCAAGGCGCAGTTATCCATATCTGGAGAGAGTCTCAATTGTATTCACCATAGCGATGTACAAGAACAAATTAAAGTTAAGTATATGAGAAGCTCAGTTCTTTTCTTTATAGCTTTTACCACATATCCTGTTTCAGATTTAACGCAAGACGGCGTGAGTTACGCGTGCCCTATCGGCTACCTTATTTTGGACTGGCTGCTCTTGTCAGTTCACAACACAGCTAAGGAGCATGGTATGAAACCAGTATTTGCAAATCCCTCATGCTGCCGCCACTAGATATTTCTCCAGTATTTGTAACGCATTTTGTCTCGATGACATATCAGAAGTTCTGCAATACATCCACTGAGTTAAAGGCAGTGATTGATTGAGAAGGATCACAAACAGTAGTAGATGGTGTGATGATTGAGATCGTGCTTTTCACATCTCTAGTGCTATGCTTTTGGTAGAAATGATGTCAATAATTTGGACTCAAGTCTTTCCAGTCAACCACATACCTGCATTGGATCCTTTGGATTCTTTAATGATTACAGCCACTAGTGAATCATAGTCCTGTCACTCGAAACGAGCCACCTTTCTCGATCCTATCTGCTACAGTAAAATTACTATCCCTGCAGCTTTGCGCATATTATCGTTCCAGTGTAAGTCGGAACTGAGTAGGAGAAAGCTATATATACCGCCTTCTGCAGCCCTTGTATAAACAGGCGAAGCTGAGTTACTGTGACAGAACTGTGTTTTGACCATTTGATGGAATCAAAGCCTACTCCTGCAACACAAAGTAGTATAAAAGACGGTATGGGAACTTGGGGATGGACGTGGATTTTGCTACTGCATTGTGGTGCATCTCCAAACTACAAGCAGATACTACAGATGCACATCCCTCAGGACCCATTCACGTCTATCGCCCCAACATTCTATCATCGTTATTCTGTACCGTCCAACAAAGAATAAATTACGAACTATAGAAGCTCTACTAACTTCATCTGATAGAGAACTCGATAAGATTTTTACGGCATCTCTCTTCTCCCACATATCGAAAACAAATACCACATGTGTGCCGGCATCAAGCACATGTGACAATCCTATTAAATATACAGGTATTGATCCACTGCACAAAAGTTTCTTCACCTGTACTGTAGGAGAATGACCGTATCCCACAGACGATACTGTAAGTCGCAAGAGATGCACCCTGTGACCCTGTGTCATTGTTTCCGCCACAACTTTAAGGTCTGTGTCAGGTTCTAAATTGACATCGACACGTTCTGATCCATTGCCTCTCGCAGAAAACTAGAAGTCGCACGGTGTAAATGATGTTGTTACTGCGACTACCGCGCCGGCCGAAGTGGCCGTGCGGTTAAAGGCGCTGCAGTCTGGAACCGCAAGACCGCTACGGTCGCAGGTTCGAATCCTGCGTCGGGCATGGATGTTTGTGATGTCCTTAGGTTAGTTAGGTTTAACTAATTCTAAGTTCTAGGGGACTAATGACCTCAGCAGTTGAGTCCCATAGTGCTCAGAGCCATTTGAACCATTTGAACTGCGACTATCATAAGACACCAAACACACTGGATGATTTTAAATAAAAGACAGTTACAACATAAGGAAACTGGAAGAGTGTGGAGGCGTTGTCGAGAGTTTCCAAACTGCTGTACGAAAGTGTTCGCGTACATGACTGCAATATGAGGAATCAGTCGAAACAGGACACAGAGCCATCAGCTATTCCGTCACTCTGACAGATGAGTTTAAATGTAGAGGTCATCAATCACTTTCGGACAGCAGTTTGGAAACTCTCCACAACGCCGCCAAACTCTTCCAGTTTCCCTATGCTGCAACTGTCTTTTACTTAAAATCATCCAGTGTGTTTGGTGTCTTATGGTAGTAGCAGTAACATCATTTACACCGTGCGACGTCTAGTTTTCTGCGAGAGGCAATGGATCAGAACGTGTTAATATCAGTGCAATATGGCGATCAGTAAAAAAATAGATTTTTGCAGCTGAAAGTCTCGTCAGCGACGGACGGTGCTCCCACACCGGCACCAGTTTGATGGGTAAATTCAGTGACGAACAGGTTGTCCTGTTAGGATCGCAGTCGAACATATTTCTAAAGCGTGATCTGTGACGTCAGTATAACGATGCGAACCTTTTAGCTGCTACGCAAACATCTGTCTCGGCGCTGGTTTAGCTGGGTTGCCATTTCATTTCACAGGAGGTCTATTTGGGTTGTCATCCACTGCACCTCTACAGCACAGTGGTACGTCGATGATACACTACGCCCCGTTTTGTCGCCCTTCATGGCAAAACCATCCTCGGCTTACATTTGAGCAACAGAACATTTGGAACGTTATGGGCAGGGCCCTTCAAAAAAGTCGGTATTTTGACGATCTAAATTGCCAATTAGGCTGAATTTGGCACGACAGCCCTCAGGAGGAGAGCCAAAAACTCTATCGATCAATCCCAAGCCCGATAGCTGCTTTCATGAAGGTCAGAGGTAGACCTGCCCATTTTTGTCTTGCTCAGTTTTGTAAAGGTTATTCTCTCGAATAAATCATCCAGTTTTTCTGAAATTGTAATCACTTTTCCGTCTGTACATGTACATCTCCTCTGCCTGTTTCTGTGTCCTTTGAATTACCTATTTATGTGCTTCGTTTTTTTCCTTAGAGTGCAACTCCAATTATCGTCAGTGCTTACCCAGAGGATCGGGAAGAAATCCTTGGTGACGAACTGGCGCAGTTTTCTGAGCTGCTCAAAAAAGATGTGGCTGCTGCTATTTACATCAAAAAGCACGAGCCCCTCGAACTGCAGTTTTATGAACTTTTTAAATTTATTTGAACAGTGTTTCCTACATTTAGAAATAGTCTTACGTGTTCATTTGTCTTTGATGAACACCGACAGCAGTGGAGAACGTTCTTTTTCATTTCAACATTAAGGTGAATTAGAAACCAGTTCAAGAACACCATGGGACAAGAACGTCCAGACAATCCGCACCTTCATGAACGAAGATTGTGAGTTGCTTAAAGACACTGATTTGACTAGTGTTATCCCCAAATTAAATCGAGAAAAGTGCTACTTAATTTTATATCCTAATCTTTTAGGTCTAAGGTACACCAAGAGCCCCTTATTAGAATTTTCTATGGGACCCACGCTGGCTTAATTCGTCAGTGACCGTTCCAGACACTATCATCATCCTAGTACAATAAGAAACGTAATTCATCCGTCAATGGTAACCGACGATGTCCTTGCATTGACATGGCAACATTTAGGAATCGTCTGCCCCGGAGTCACATGTTCAACACTATGCGAGGAACGGTGTGCTCTGAAAGACCTGTGCCTGCACCAGAATTGAACTCCATCGTCAGATATGCCACAGATTGTGGTGTCACCGCCAGACACCACACTTGCTAGGTGGTAGCTTAAATCGGCCGCGGTCCATTAGTACATGTCGGACCCGCGTGTCGCCACTGTCAGGATCGCAGACCGAGCGCCACCACACGGCAGGTCTCGAGAGACTGACTAGCACTCGCCCCAGTTGTACGACGACTTTGTTAGCGACTACACTGACGAAGCCTTTCTCTCATTTGCCGAGAGACAGTTAGAATAGCCTTCAGCTAAGTCCATGTCTACGACCTAGCAAGGCGCCATTAGCCTTAGATAGCTTGTATCTAAAGAGTCTCACTTGTATCGCCACAATCTCCAGATGTCTCATCAAGAACGATGTATACAAAGGATGGATTAAAAGTTAAGTATTCAAGAAGCTACGTACTTTTCTTTATAGCATTCATTACGTATCCTGTTTCAGACCTCACGCCATCCTTCGTGAGTTAGCGCGTTCATCTTGGCCGCCTCTTTCAATTAGTGTGCGTAGTGTTGGCAAGTCTGCCGACACTACACAGATCGCCGCATATCTTGCTTTACAGAGCGCGGAAACGTCTGACCTCCACTTTCTGTCACGAGGTGCGGCCGTCCAACGACGGCTTCGCCGCTTCCGAGTTGCTCGTTCCCAGGCGTCAGGCCACAAAAACCTGTCGTTGTCAGAGTGGCTTATCTCAGTGGGTTTCTACACATGCACCCCGTATCGTAGCTAGAATAATTATCAATTTGTAATTTATTTATTAAAATTTCTGCCAGAGTCGCAAATAATAATTTTATTAGTGGAAAGTTTCGAAATTCTCGTGCATTCTCAAACCATTCCCTGTATTAGATGATACAATGTTATAAACAAAACGTGAAACAGTATCACAGTATTAAATAGACTTTAGAGAAAGGGTCCAAAAGCAAAGTTAACGTATTACATTTAACAGTAACAAGGGTACAAAATAAGCTAAAATTTTCCATTTATTGTAACCCAACACACTGATGCAATAATAAGGGATGATTCAAACCGATAACCACAACATAAAGAGACTTATTCCTTTGCTATGGTAATTCGTCTATGTAAGCGCTCCATTAGATGAAACGGAAATACAACGGGAGTTCTGCATACTCAAACCAGTAGCAGTAGCCACTGGTTTTAAGAGAAGCTTAGTTACACAAATTCTTAACAAGCGAAAAAAGAAACACACATAAGGAAAGAAAGAAATCTATTACATTGAAATATTACGGCCGTTTTGCCAAAAACTTAGCGCACGCTTTCTCTAAACAGAACAAAGTAGCACTTCGAAGTGCAGGTCAGTGAACATTTAAATTAAAACATAAAATCGTAAAAATTTTTTAAAAAGTGTTTTGTATCTGGAGTACATAGACTGCAATATAGAACAAGCCATCGTTTTTATACAATACAAACTGGTCAGAATTTTGCAACTAGGTCCAAGGAACAAGACTGCTAACTACGTATATTACACAAAAACCTGGACTGCTCTTTGACATAATTTCGAAGCTGAAAACATAAAGTGGGTGGTATTGACAGTACTGTTCAAACGCCTAAGGGAATGATCTTAGACATACTTGAAGAATAAGAAACATATAAACGGAAGATTAAGGACCCGAACAAATTGATGAACGAAAACTCCGAGTTTAAATACATTAATTTTTTGCACTTTTCAAAAATGATTCACGTTTCAGTAAACTACTTAGCTTGTGACATAACAACAAATTATAAAATAATACGATAATGTCTGAAACCTTTACAATGTAGCGTCTATGTATTTATTTGTAATATCACGATCTCTGCGAGTTGTAACATTACGATCTCTAAGAGATAGAGAATATGGACACACAATAAACGACTGAAGCCGCCTCTCAAATTTTTGTATCTACACAACTAATGATGCCTATCGAATTTTGATTACATTCAGGCAACCTTAATACAGTCACGTAACATTTGTTTTGTTGATCTGATGTTCAAATGTTCAAATGTGTGTGAAATCTTATGGGACTTAACTGCTAAGGTCATCAGTCCCTAAGCTTACACACTACATAACCTAAATTATCCTAAAGACAAACACACACACACACACATGTCCGAGGGAGGACTCGAACCTCCGCCGGGACCAGCCGCACAGTCCATGACTGCAGCGCCTTACACCGCTCGGCTAATCCCGCGCGGCTGATCTGATGTAAGAACAAATCTATTATGTACAGTGGAACACTACAAATGTAGGTATGACACCAAAGATTTATTGCACTGCTATAATCTGTGCACACAAAATGTTTGAAAATGTTGTATTTCATGTTTCGTTAACAGCATTGTACCTTCTACTAAAAGTAATGGTTTGAGAGTAATCAAAAAGTTCGAGACCAGTGACTACTAAAAATATTATTTTCAACTCTGACAGAAATATTAATTAATAAATATATTGTGTTGCTGATCCGGATACCAAAACAATGTTGAAATTACCTAATTACGCATTCGTCTCTGCTCTGCTTGCATACATTGCTCACTGCGTCACATGCCCCCAACGCCACCAGCGGCATTGAATCTCGCAATGGGCAGTGGCCATCATGTTTTGGATCGTCAACAACCACATGTTCAGGGCATTCGATTGCGACTGTATAGTCGGAATTTAATAGTGAGGTTTAAAACCTTTTTTCGAATAACAGATATCCTCAGTGTTTAAATTCAGCAAGGTTCCTATTACACAGGGTAATATGGACCCGAGACTGCACAGGTGACGAAAACACGGGGCTAATCCAAAATATACACTCCTGGAAATGGAAAAAAGAACACATTGACACCGGTGTGTCAGACCCACCATACTTGCTCCGGACACTGCGAGAGGGCTGTACAAGCAATGATCACACGCACGGCACAGCGGACACACCAGGAACCGCGGTGTTGGCCGTCGAATGGCGCTAGCTGCGCAGCATTTGTGCACCGCCGCCGTCAGTGTCAGCCAGTTTGCCGTGGCATACGGAGCTCCATCGCAGTCTTTAACACTGGTAGCATGCCGCGACAGCGTGGACGTGAACCGTATGTGCAGTTGACGGACTTTGAGCGAGGGCGTATAGTGGGCATGCGGGAGGCCGGGTGGACGTACCGCCGAATTGCTCAACACGTGGGGCGTGAGGTCTCCACAGTACATCGATGTTGTCGCCAGTGGTCGGCGGAAGGTGCACGTGCCCGTCGACCTGGGACCGGACTGCAGCGACGCACGGATGCACGCCAAGGCCGTAGGATCCTACGCAGTGCCGTAGGGGACCGCACCGCCACTTCCCAGCAAATTAGGGACACTGTTGCTCCTGGGGTATCGGCGAGGACCATTCGCAACCGTCTCCATGAAGCTGGGCTACGGTCCCGCACACCGTTAGGCCGTCTTCCTCTCACGCCCCAACATCGTGCAGCCCGCCTCCAGTGGTGTCGCGACAGGCGTGAATGGAGGGACGAATGGAGACGTGTCGTCTTCAGCGATGAGAGTCGCTTCTGCCTTGGTGCCAATGATGGTCGTATGCATGTTTGGCGCCGTGCAGGTGAGCGCCACAATCAGGACTGCATACGACCGAGGCACACAGGGCCAACACCCGGCATCATGGTGTGGGGAGCGATCTCCTACACTGGCTGTACACCACTGGTGATCGTCGAGGGGACACTGAATAGTGCACGGTACATCCAAACCGTCATCGAACCCATCGTTCTACCATTCCTAGACCGGCAAGGGAACTTGCTGTTCCAACAGGACAATGCACGTCCGCATGTATCCCGTGCCACCCAACGTGCTCTAGAAGGTGTAAGTCAACTACCCTGGCCAGCAAGATCTCCGGATCTGTCCCCCATTGAGCATGTTTGGGACTGGATGAAGCGTCGTCTCACGCGGTCTGCACGTGCAGCACGAACGCTGGTGCAACTGAGGCGCCAGGTGGAAATGGCATGGCAAGCCGTTCCACAGGACTACATCCAGCATCTCTACGATCGTCTCCATGGGAGAATAGCAGCCTGCATTGCTGCGAAAGGTGGATATACACTGTACTAGTGCCGACATTGTGCATGCTCTGTTGCCTGTGTCTATGTGCCTGTGGTTCTGTCAGTGTGATCATGTGATGTATCTGACCCCAGGAATGTGTCAATAAAGTTTCCCCTTCCTGGGACAATGAATTCACGGTGTTCTTATTTCAATTTCCAGGAGTGTACTTGTTTTACGCAGGAAACTTCTATTTACTGTATTTTCAAAACATGTTACACGTCACATTCGAAAGCAATCTGCATTATTTAGACGTTACTCGCTAGAATTTGACATTTCGTGTACTGAACTGCACTTCGCGTCATCTTCTTTCAGTTCACGTTCGTTCTTTTCTAACTTACTTCTAATCGAGGTATCTTCCAAAGATCGCGACGCCACACCAAAGTCTGCGGTACACATCTATGGCACAGACATTACCGACCTCTCGCTGCAATCCTCAAGGACGAGTGGGAGAGGCTAAAGAAGACACGCCCTCTCTCTCAACAGAGTAGCACTCTCGCAAAGAAGTCAATATACGGTCGAGCACGGAAGCACTCTGCCCCAGTTCGTGACCTCAGCTGAAGCAGTCAGCATCGCAGAATAGGCCTGAAGAGTTATTCAAGCCTCAGATGGAAACGCTCTTTTGTAAACGTTGAGCTTTGTACTTCAAGAGAATAGTTTGCTAAGTAGTGTCTCAAGAAATGCTTTAAAGTGGCAGTTGTAAATTATCCAGCACTCCTGTGACAAGAAACTTTATTATGTTAAGTAAATCTTTTATCATTTATGTAATAAAGTGAACTTTTATTTCGTAGGTTGTAGTTCTGATGAGCTATCTCTAAGAGCAGTCAAAGAATCCAGATTTATGGCCAGACTACTGTAGTTTGGTCTGGTCATAACTAATTTCTTGTCATTCGTTAGAACAATGCATTAGAGGTTTCATTTGTCATCGTCCAAGCACATCTGAATAGTGCTTAACTTCAGAAACGATAAGAAATGTGGCATTGATTCAGCACTCAGTGTGATAATCCATTTTAGAAGGTGTGGTATTATTGAGGTCTGTCGACTGCAAGAAAACTACGATCGACAATGCATTCCTCCTTGTGATGTTCAACAGTTTGCTTCATTTCGTCTCAACACAGAGCAAAATCATTTTCGTATATTATCGACGTTTACCTTTGAGATTAGGGACGAGACAGACATATTAACAGGAAATCGATCGGAAGTATGTTTCAACGGTAGAGTCCCCGCACCTACCTAAAGTGGGAAACAACGGGAAAATATTTTAGGCATGTCCCACGGCCCGACGCACCGTCTTCCGGTGGGAAAACGTGAGTTACACGTGTAATCGTGATTTGTACGCTGAAATATTTCTTGTAATTATTGTGAGGGATGTCGCCAGCCTCCCGGGGTCCGCCCTAAAGGGGAAACTTAGGCCACGTTTCCGGGGTCCTTGCCGGATCGTGAAGATTGTGAGTCCGGCCAATTTTGAGGTCCAGGACCTCGTATCTGGTCGGAAATCTCGGGTCCACCTCAGTCAAGCTCTGGGTCCGGGTAACATCATAGTCTATGCCATCCCTGTCTTGGCTCCTCCCGTGTTCATCTTTGTGGGATGGAGGTTGAGCTAGTGCGTTTCTGCCGCCAGTTTCCATCGATCGTCATGTTGATCTTTGAGTCGATTTCGATCCTTATTTGTCTTCTGTTCATCTTTGGCGGCGCGGATTTAATTGCAGCTTGTGCGCTCTGCTGGGGAGGTGTTTCGGAATCGGCGGGGAGCGAGAGTCACGTGGGACTGTGTATATAGGCAGGACGGCAAGAGGACGAGTCAGACAACGAAAGAGTGGGGCCAGCGGCTAAAACGTGTTGAGTCGTGAGTGCAGATCCACCGCCCATGGTGATTTGGCTTTCCTACAGGTCGGAAGGACAAGCTCCTTCGAGTCTGTTATAAGCTACGCCAGCCGATTGGATTGGAGTCACTGAGTGGCTTCGGTGGGTTGCGTGCGGCGTAACTGAGTATGCCAGTACACTAAAAATCCTTTGGAATTGTTTTTCTTGTTCATCACTTACCTCGGTGTCGTGACTATCTTGACAGCAGTTGAGGAAGTGTGGCTACACCCAACCAACCGACATGAAGCGTGGTTAAGGACATAGCTAGACGTGCAACGAGCAGTGAGTAAGTCCGGCTCTGGCGTTGCAATACACGCCGAGATACGTCCTCTGTTGTAACTTGTAGTTGATTTGGTAGTTTGGCGTGTAAATGTGCGCCGAGATAATTCTTGTCACCTTAACTTTAGGGTATGGTTTCTAGCGAATTTATTAATCAAAGTTTAAGGGCTGGCACTGACCAAGTAACTCACGGAGGCTAATTTGTTTCTATTCAGTTGTATTGATCACCTGTTCTCTAGATAAGATTGTGTAGTTTATGTCTCAGAATACTGTCTGCCGTTGATGTGTGTTGTGTTACAGATAATTGTCAGCGGTCGACGCGAGCATACTGGGAGCAGAGCACCACGGGGGCAGAGAGGTATTTAAGGCCATGTCCTCTCCTTTACATCTTGGGTTATGTTGTCACTGTTGCGAGATTCCATCTTTCCGGTGGAGAATTATAGCATCTGAAGTTCAATTGCAGTGCAAAGTTGAGTACATTTCTATGTCGTTTCCTGTCTCGTGGGTCTCTCGTATTGATTTGAATCCTTGGTCTGCTCGCGTCTATTGCTAATTCACCTGCAATATTGAAGCAACCTCATTTTAGGGGTATTGTCATATGGCCATGTTCTAGTTGTAATAATTCCAAGAATATTGTTGATTAAATAACTGAGTAAGTAAATCTGAAGATTGGTTTGGTAAAAATTAAAGCACTTCCTTAATTGTTTTAGTCATTTGTATATAGTTTTGTTTAGGAAAGTTGGCTAGCCAAACCTTAAAAGATCTGTGTTCTTATCCTTAATCTGTTCCTCAGTTGATTGGAAGTAATGAGAGTTCTGATGGGAATTGTATGGACATTTGTACTATTTACGTAAAGCTTTACCTGAGTACATTTACGTAGTCAAATTAAAATTTCAAGTTTTATGGGTCTTGTTCCGATTAAAGAAATTTATTTGTTATTTGTCCAAGTGATCTGGCCTTGTAAGGCAGTCTATTGTATTATTGTGATTGTGAGTTTATAGTGCTTTTGATGGTAATAAAATATGTAGCAACTATAACGGATTACTATTGTGATTTTGGTGTATCACTACCGTTACACATTACAATTATGGCAGACTATTTTGTGTTTCATTTCTTGTTGTTATTGTAGAGTGATGTGATGCATTGCTTTAACGCTAGTCAATCAGGTGCAAGCACACGTGTGCATAACTACTGAAACGTACTTGAATTTGAACCTGTTTGCTATATTCAAGCCTTGGTCCCCCGACACTTCCTTCTATTATCAAACTGACGATTTCTTGATGTCTCGGGATGCGTCCTGTTAACTAATCCCTTCTTTTAGTGCAGCTGTGCCACAAATTTCCTTTTCCCTAGGTTAGATTCATCATTTCTTCATCGGTTCTTCGATCTAGCCATCTACTCTCTAGTATTCTTCTGCAGCAGCACATTGCAACAACTTCTGTTCTCTTCTTGTATGAATTGTTCCTCGTGTAGCGGGACTTTGAATTTCGCCGCGCTACACTCGTTCCCTCAGATAAAAAATATCCCGTCGCAGCGGTATGAGCGCTCGACGGCAGAGAAACTACTAAAATTGTAACTCTTTTTTTTTGTTTTGTTTTCTGTTGTTGTTGTGGTCTTCAGTCCTGAGACTGGTTTGATGCAGCTCTCCATGCTACTCTATCCTGTGCAAGCTTCTTCATCTCCCAGTACCTACTGCAACCTACATCCTTCTGAATCTGCTTAGTGTATTCATCTCTTGGTCTCCCTCTACGATTTTTACCCTCCACGGTGCCCTCCAATGCTAAATTTGTGATCCCTTGATGCCTCAAAACATGTCCTACCAACCGATCCCTTCTTCTAGTCAAGTTGTGCCACAAACTTCTCTTCTCCCCAATCCTATTCAATACCTCCTCATTAGTTACGTGATCTACCCACCTTATCTTCAGCATTCTTCTGTAGCACCACATTTCGAAAGCTTCTATTCTCTTCTTGTCCAAACTAGTTATCGTCCATGTTTCACTTCCTTACACGGCTACACTCCATACAAATACTTTCAGAAACGACTTCCTGACACTTAAATCTATACTCGATGTTAACAAATTTCTCTTCTTAGGAAACGCTTTCCTTGCCATTGCCAGTCTACATTTTATATCCTCTCTACTTTGACCATCATTTGTTATTTTGTTCCCCAAACAACAAAACTCCTTTACTACTTTAAGTGTCTCATTTCCTAATCTAATTCCCTCAGCATCACCCGACTTAATTTGACTACATTCCATTATCCTCGTTTTGCTTTTGTTGATGTTCATCTTATATCCTCCTTTCAAGACACTATCCATTCCGTTCAACTGCTCTTCCAAGTCCTTTGCTGTCTCTGACAGAATTACAATGTCATCGGCGAACCTCAAAGTTTTTACTTCTTCTCCATGAATTTTAATACCTACTCCGAATTTTTCTTTTGTTTCCTTTACTGCTTGCTCAATATACAGATTGAATAACATCGGGGAGAGGCTACAACCCTGTCTCACTCCTTTCCCAACCACTGCTTCCCTTTCATGCCCCTCGACTCTTATAACTGCCATCTGGTTTCTGTACAAATTGTAAATAGCCTTCCGCTCCCTGTATTTTACCCCTGCCACCTTCAGAATTTGAAAGAGAGTATTCCAGTTAACATTGTCAAAAGCTTTCTCTAAGTCTACAAATGCTAGAAACGTAGGTTTGCCTTTTCTTAATCTTTCTTCTAAGATAAGTCGTAAGGTCAGTATTGCCTCACGTGTTCCAACATTTCTACGGAATCCAAACTGATCTTCCCCGAGGTCGGCTTCTACCAGTTTTTCCATTCGTCTGTAAAGAATTCGCGTTAGTATTTTGCAGCTGTGACTTATTAAACTGATAGTTCGGTAATTTTCACATCTGTCAACACCTGCTTTCTTTGGGATTGGATTTATTATATTCTTCTTGAAGTCTGAGGGTATTTCGCCTGTCTCATACATCGTGCTCACCAGATGGTAGAGTTTTGTCATGACTGGCTCTCCCGAGGCCATCAGTAGTTCTAATGGAATGTTGTCTACTCCCGGGGCCTTGTTTCGACTCATGTCTTTCAGTGCTCTGTCAAACTCTTCACGCAGTATCTTATGTCCCATTTCGTCTTCATCTACATCCTCTTCCATTTCCATAATATTGTCCTCAAGTACATCGCCCTTGTATAAACCCTCTATATACTCCTTCCACCTTTCTGCCTTCCCTTCTTTGCTTAGAACTGGGTTGCCATCTGAGCTCTTGATATTCATACAAGTGGTTCTCTTCTCTCCAAAGGTCTCTTTAATTTTCCTGTAGGCAGTATCTATCTTACCCCTAGTGAGACAAGCCTCTACATCCTTACATTTGTCCTCTAGCCATCCCTGCTTAGCCATTTTGCACTTCCTGTTTTCTATCCGTTTCTTATTTGTCTCTTGATAGCCGAAGCTTAAGGCAGACGTGATCTGATTAAGACGAAAAAACTTATTAATGTGTAGACATTGTGGAAGTTGTTATGAAATTCGGAGGATGGAGAGAAGCAACTAAAATAAATTGCATTTAACAGCAAGACGGTTTTGTGTACATTAGAAATTCCTGGACAATGAAACTTATTGCAAGATTTCGGAGCCGACTTTTCACACAGAAATGGAGGAGATTTTTGAAGACCTGGACGCCGCACGAAAGAAGACAAGTTAACCTGGTAAAGGATGATTTATCTACGCCACTTCCCCATGTCATTTACATTTTGTTATTCTCTGTTTCTGTTCAGTAAGTTTTGTTGTGGAAATTGGTTTAACTTTTGCTCAAAAACGCCACAAGGACCACCCCAACTATAGCATTTCTGTAATACGAAGTCCGATTTGCTTTTCATTCTTTCCCTTTTTCACGGTCATTAACGATTTTAAAAAACCTATTTTCGCTTACGATTTCTTCCCACATTTTCAAACTTTCTCTTTTCTTCTCTCTTATTTTTTTTATTAACCACTACACTCGTCCACGTTTTAATTCCGTACAAGACTACCTACACTCCGGACAAATATTTTCAGAAAACAATTGCCATTTACACTGATTAGCCAGAACATTATGACTACTGACATACAATCGATACAAACCCGTCCAGACGACAGTACCATCAACTGGTGAGGAATGACGGCTAGTCCTCTCTCTCTCTCTCTCTCTCTCTCTCTCTCTCTCTCACACACACACACACACACACACGTTAAGTGAGTGGACGATCCGTGTATAGAATGGGGAAGGCGCGCGATCTGTCTGACCTCGATGAAGGGCAGATTATGATGGTCCTGAGGACCGGCGCGAACATTTCGGAAGCTGCACGACTTTTTTGGCTTTCGAGGAGTGCTGTGGTGAGTATCTTCAACACGTGTCGAAGCCAGACAGGTGAAACTGGACAGTCGGCGAACTGTGGCGGAACTAATATCAGACTTTAACGCTGGGCCGAGTACACGTGTGTCTGAACACACAGTGCACCGACCACTCCTAACGATAGGCCACCACAGCCAGTGACCCATGCATATGCCGATGTTGACACCATGACACCGGAGACTACGACTGGAATGGCCACTTGACCATTGGCACTGGATGTTGCCACAGTGGCAGAGCGTTGCATGGTCTGACGAAACCCGACACCGTCTTCATCAAGCTGGAAGCTGGTTGGGGGGGGGGGGGGGGGGGGCGGCAGGACGCAGACAAGCTGGCGGTGTCTCCATTATGCTGTGGGGAACATTCATGTGGACACCCAGGGGTCCACTGGAGCTCTTACAAGGCACCATGACGGCCAAGGAGTATCGGACACTTGTTGCAGACCATGTACACCTGTTCCTGACGGCAGTGACATTTTGCAACAAGATAACGAGCCATGCCACCAGGCCAGTAGTGTGATGGAGTGGTTCTAGGGACACAATCGCGAGTCGTAAGTGATATGCTGCCCCCCTCCCCCCCCCCCCTCTCTATCCTCCCCAGAATTTACGGGGATTAGGTGACCTGTCTTTGCAGATGTGGTGTGTAAAAAAAAATGTGTGTGAAACCTTATGGGACTTAACTGCTAAGGTCATCAGTCCCTAAGCTTACACACTACTTAACCTAAATTATCCGAAGGACAAACACACACACCCATGCCCGAGGGAGGACTCGAACCTCCGCCGGGACCAGCCGGCAGATGTGGTGCTTGTTAACTGTGTCCAGCGACCTACCAAGGCCTCATTGCTTCCATGCCACGACACGTTGCTGCTTTTACCCGTGCCAGATGTTAGGTAGACGGTCATAATGTTCTGTCTGAACATTGTGCATTCGACTAGCAAGCACTCGCGGGTTCACGCGGATATCACTGTCTACGACCGGTGGCTTGTCTGGCGTGGCTCTAATAAATAGTATAGGCAAACCCTCCTCATGAATTAGTCTGTTACTGAAAACTGTGTCAAAACCCCTACAACTGTTCAGGGAGTACCCTTCACAAACAGACAGAAACACGTGGAAGGGAAATTTAATTCATTACATTTCAGCCAGTTTGGTTGGCTCAAATGGCTCTGAGCACTATGGGACTCAACTGCTGAGGTCATTAGTCCCCTAGAACTTAGAACTAGTTAAACCTAACTAACCTAAGGACATCACAAACATCCATGCCAGGCAGGATTCGAACCTGCGACCGTAGCGGTCTTGCGGTTCCAGACTGCAGCGCCTTTAACCGCACGGCCACTTCGGCCGGCTCAGCCAGTTTGGACGAAGTATTTATAAATTATGTGCACAAACCTTTTTCATGAATCAGCCAATCTATCAGTGAAAACGATATTAAAATCCGTGGTAGGAAAATGAACAGGAGGGCGGTGGAGATCTAAATTTGTAATATGTATACACGTTAATAAATCCTATTTTTCAGTGATGCTTTCCTTGTTATTGTCAGTCTGCCTTTTATATCCTCTCTACATCGGTCATCGTCCGTTATTTTGCTGCCCACATAGGAAAACTAATGAAATGCTTTGAAGCGTCTCATTTCCTAATCCATTAGCATTACCTAATTTAAGTGGACTGCAACCATTGCCCTTATTTTACTTTTGTTGACGATCCCCATTCCTTCCTTCCTTTATCAAAAATTTTCGAACTATGCACAGATAATCCGCACCGTGATAACTGGGAACTTGCTGCAGTTTTTAATTTTTTTTATTGGTGAATTTGTAACATCCCCTTAGAAAAATAATGAATTACTGTGCTGGTAAACCTCTTATGTTATTTGATTTACAAACAGCTGAGCAAAACTCAACGTACTCAAACAGTTTTCTCTTTACTTATTCTGATCATCACTAAACTCACACACAATATTTTTAGCGCAACGCAATCTGACTCTCAATAATCCCTACAAAAGAATGGCCCTGACTAACAATAACCTATACCTTTCATGAATCACTTACCTCACAAAAATCTTCGTTATTCGAACTACTGCAATACAGCAAGCGCCAATACTGCCAGCTAAATAAAAGATTCTAATTACTGAAGGCACTAACTACTGATAGGCATAGTTAGCAAATGAAGGATTTTGATGTAGAACAAACAATGTATTTACCTTAATCATGTTCAAAAGTCATCATATATATATATATATCAATTCATGACATCCATCTTTACGAATTTCCTCTTTCTGGCGGACACACGTCCACATCGTCCGGTTATAGTGACCCCTCAAAACTCGGACACCTCTCTCTCCACATCCACCACTGCTGGCGGCTCACCTCCAACTGCGCAACGCTACGCGCTGTTCCCATCCAACTGCCCAACACTACTCAAGCGAATATTCCAACAATGAGTCCAACGAGCCACAGCACAATCAGTGATTTTCATACAGAGCGCTACGTGGCGTTACCAAAACATAAAAACCTACACAGCCTACTTATAAATTAACCACTCAGGATCACCCTCCATCTTGATTTTGTCTTCTTTTTCCAGTGCTTCCTCTGTTTCGAATACTCATTCATACAGCCGCTGACAGTCCATGTCGTTCTGGTCTTTATAATTCTTCTTTCTACTTGAAACCTCTCCAGACTCTAGCGTTCTACCAGGAGGACTTGAGGAGCACTGGACCTCTCAAGGTGTTCTTGAACTGTTTCAATTCAAGCCTTGGTAGCCAGTCCTTTCGTTTCAGAGATTATAAAGTATTTGCATAGGTTGTCTGGTTTTGTCCATTGTGATACGAGTTCTAGAAATATTAGCTTCCCTTTCCTCACGCTCTCTGAGATCCTCTCCACATTCTTCTCTTCAGGATTTACAACTTCTCTAATTGTAGGTCATCGAGAGGTGTTCGCTAGCGTACAGGCAATCTGTTTTCACCGCAGGATTATAGTGTCTCAGTTTGAAAACAGGAGATGCATTTCTTTGTTGTAAGAGCTCAACAATATTCAAGAAAGGTAGTAGAAGTAATTCACTAAATTAGAGCCCCATATCGTTAATGTCGATATGCAGCAGGATTTTAGAACGTATATTGTGTTCGAACATTATGAATTACCTCGAAGGAAACGATCTACGGACACACAGTCAACATGGGTTTAAAAAACATCGTTCCTGTGAAACACAATTAGCTCTTTATTCACATGAAGTGCTGAGTGCTATTGACAAGGGATTTCAGATCTATTCCGTATTCCTAGATTTCTGGAAGGCTTTTTACACTGTACCACACAAGCGGCTCGTAGTGAAATTGCATGCTTCTGGAATATCGTCTCAGTTATGTGACTGGATTTGCGATTTCCTGTCAGAGAAGTCACAGTTCGTAGTAATTGACGGAAAGTCATCGAGTAAAACAGAAGTGATTTCTGGCGTTCCCCAAGGTAATGTTATAGGCCGTTTGCTGTTACTTATCTATATAAACGATTTTGGAGACAATGTGAGCAGCCGTCTTCGGTTGTTTGCAGATGACACTATCGACTAATAAAGTCATCAGAAGATCAAAACAAACTGCAAAACGATTTAGAAAAGTAATCTGAATGGTTACACGATAAATCAGTCTAATCTAAAAGCCGTAATTTCAACTAAATACCTAGGTATTACAATTACGAACAACTAAAATTGGAAATAACACACAGAAAATGTTGTGGGCAAGGCTAAGCAGAGGCTGCGTTTTATTGGCAGGACACTTGGGAAATGTATCAGATCTACTAAGGAGACTGGCTATGCTAAACTTGTCCGTGCTCTTTTAGAATACTGCTGTGCGGTGTGGGATCCTTACCAGATAGGACTGACGGAGTACATCGAAAAAGTTCAAAGAAAGGCAGGACGTTTTGTATTATTGCGAAATATCGGAGAGAGTGTCACAAAAACGAAGCAGAATTTGGGCTGGAAATCATTAAGAGAAAGGCGTTTTTCGTTGCGACGCAATCTTCTACCGAAATTCCAGTCACCAACTTTCTCCTCCGAATGCGAAAATATTTTGTTGACACCGACCTACATAGGGAGAAACGATCACCACGATAAAATAAGGGAAATCAGAGCTCGTACGGAAAGATATATGTGTTCATTCTTTCCGCATGCTATACGAGATTGGAATAATAGAGACTTGTGAAGGTGGTTCGATGAACCCTGTAAGACGTCGTGGTCTCCTGACCTTCATTGCTTACATATTTCGCCCTCACAATCATATTCCGCACATCAAGACGCTTCATTCGAACCCGAACTCGATAAGATAAAGTCAATGTTGTATGAATTCATGTAAACGATATGCAAATAACTAGTGTGCACCAGGGTTGACATACTGGCGTACACACATACATTCCAGACACGACGGTCACAGGAGCTTTTAGTTCCAGAGAGGCAGACCACACACCGGGAGGCCAGTCCCTTCAGAGGACGAGTCAACCTCGGCCGCCCGTGGCTCAGACAGCGTGTGCCCAAGTGAAAGGGGGAACGACCCCGTGTTCGGCTTAAAAGCAAATTCCGCTACATTGTGTGGGAGTGACCAGCCTATACATTCTTTACACATAGCACGCAGTTTCAGAGATTTTCATAGGGAGACACCGAGCGAGGTGGCGCAGTGGTTAGACACTGGACTCGCATTCGGAAGGACGACGGTTCAATCCCGCGTCCGGCCATCCTGATTTAGGTTTTCCGTGATTTCCCTAAATCACTCCAGGCAAATGCCGGGATGGTTCCTCTGAAAGGGCACGGCCGACTTCCTTCCCCATCCTTCCCTAAAGATGAGACCGATGACCACGCTGTCTGGTCTCCTTCCCCAAACCAACCAACCAATCATAGGGAGACAGCAAACGCCAAACGCCGATACTACAGATTTCCAGATTGGTCACCTTAAACGAAACGTCATTTTCCCGTTTTAGAAGAGCAATGCTGATTGGCAGACGATATTTCAGACGTCTTGGGCTGAATGAGTAATGGAAGAGACCGAAAGTTATACCCCTTCACGTTTGGCGTGGAGAGGGGCCATTCCATTGTCGCTCTTGGAGCGAGGAACAAGTCTCTCCTCAGTAGCTCACTGGGAGAACACCCGTGTCGAGAGCGAATCGAAGTGTGACTCTATATTGAGTCCTTGCGATTAAGCGTTGTTCACTGTGTTGGCCGACACACTTATTGTGCGGTGTGAATGGACAGAGTTATAGTTAAACGCCTGCGAGCGAATTTTTGAGTGACATCGCGGTGGACTGGTTATCTGATTGGTGTACTACGCCAATAGTTAGACTAGGGGCGAATAGGAGTCCTTGACTTCATCAAGGCGTACGGAGAGTTTGATTGGCGAAGGTCAATCCTGATAGAACGAGAGTTACCTTATTTGTCAGCAGCGAGCGACGCAGACAGCAGTCATCGCAGCTTACGGTATTGTGCGCTACAGCTATTGCGAGCCCCATATTTCCTCCACAACAGTACACTTCACTGCATTTCACACGCGACAGCCTCGACCGTACCTAGCAATATTCTAAAGGATAATTATTCAAGTTGAGTAGGTGCGCCTCTCAGCCATTCTGCCAAGTCAATAACAATCTTACACTTTGTATAGAAATTTCATTAGCGAATCCTATCCTTGAGAGGTAACTACACATTCCGACAAGAACCAGGATATAACTTGTTCAATTCATAACTAAAAGTGCCATTGTGATTTCTCATAATTTTTGCAAAATAAATAATAATTTTCGTTAGTTTCATGTTTTTCTTACTAACTATCACTACTCCAGTACCCCAGTATCCCACTAGTTACGTAAGAAATTTTGTGATTTTTTGTCATTTCCTTACAGCGGACGACTCCAGAAGATATTTATTGCTGAAAGTTTTTCAGGCATTTATCTTTAGAACGATAGGAGCGTCTGTCTGACTTCTGTAGTAGTGTGGGGGTGGAAACTGCATCTTGCAGGAGCTACAGTGTAAAGGGTACATCTCAGATTAATCCGTTGCGCAGAATAACAGAATAGCAGATCAACCCCACGCTCACAACCCTCTGCTAGGCAATTAAATGTGATTTGCAGAGTATCCATGTAGATGTAGTTTAATTTTGTGAGTAATTATGGTTCGTCTCCTCAATCGCCCGCCCCTCCAGTGTGATGCCAATATGAGGGTACCCCCCCCCCCTCACCCCGCCCCCTCCCCACCGCCCCACCCCCATGCTTATATTCTCCAGAAGGCAGCTCTCTAGTGCTGACGGAAAAAGCCATTTCCGTCCTGTGAAGAAACGTGACGTCAATCTGAGACTTTGGCGACGATTCCAGAAGGACGTTGCGAACCTTCTAAGGGCCCAGTGGACGAGACGGTGCGTTCCCTTGCGTAACGCGCGGATCCTTCCATTAGGAGGAGCTCTTAATTGCACGCCCGCGGCCATTGTCTGCACGCTGCAGGTGGGCAGCGCGGATTCCTCGACCGCGTCCAGTTTCTCCGCTCCCCCTCCGCCCCTGCCGCCCCTTCCCCCTCCCCCCGGCGCCGCTGTCGGTTCTCACCGGCGTCGCTTTGAGGCGGCGGGCAGAGGCAGTCGCCGCACAGTGCTACCCGAACGCTGCCGGCAGCTGGACGAAGGCGGCGGCAAGACACACGCAGCGGGCCACACACGGGAATACCGGACAGCGTTGCGCGGACCCACTCACACACCACACGGGCAGCCATGACCGTCGACGGGTGAGTTTCTTCTCCGCAATGTGTTATTAAACAGACATTCGACGCTTTCTTCTTCTTACACTGTTCCCTGTCTGGTGCAACAATATAAGAGCTTTTGGTCCCACTTCTCTCTTCTCACAAGGGAACCTCCCCATCGCACCCTCCTCGCACAGTGGATAGGTCTTGAAAAAATGAACACAGATCAATCGAGAAAACAGGAAGAAGTCGTGTGGAACTATGAAAAAAATAAGAAAAATATACAAACTGAGTAGTCCATGCGATTGGCAACATCAAGGATAATCTGAGCTCAGGAGCGCCGTGGTCCCGTGGTTAGCGTAAGCAGCTGCGGAACGACAGGTCCTTGGTTCAAGTCTTCCCTCGGGTGAAAAGTTTTTTTTCGCAAAGTTATGATTTCCCCGTTCGTTCATTGACGTCTCTGTTCACTGTAATGAGTTTAGTGTCTGTGTTTTGCGACCGCACCGCATAACCATGCGATTAGTAGACGAAAGGACGTGCCTCTCCAATGGGAACCGAAAACATTTGATCGCAAGGTCATAGGTCAACCGATTCCTCCACAGGAAAACACGTCTGATATATTCCATACGACACTGGTCACGGCATGTGCGTCACATGACAGGAATATGTTGTCGACCCACCTAACTTGTACGTTTGGCGAATGGGTAAAAAGATTCCTCTACCTTGCTCGTTTAGGTTTTCTTGTGGATGTCATAATCACTCCCAAAAAAGTGATGAAAACATAAGAGTTTGTCACATAAACTGCAACAAATGAATGCAACAGTTTCACAGTCGCACAGTTTTCCCCGTGCTCTGTCAAAACATATGTTTTTAACGTTTTCAAATTTTTCCTTGTGTAGACCGTCAAATCCTGCATATGTCCAAGCAAATCTGAACATGTCCTGGAATTTTGGAGAGCGAAGTTGATTACATAAAAAATTAAACTCTTCACTGGAGGGAAGACTTGAACCAAGGACCTCTCGTTCCGCACCTGCTCACGCTAACCACGGGACCACGGCGCTCCTGAGCTTACACCCTCCTTGATGTTGCCTATGTTCTGCATGGACTACTCAGTTTGTGTATTTTGCTTATTTTTTTCATAGTTCCATATTGCTTCTTCCTGTTTTCTCGATTGATCTGTGTTCAGTTTTTCAAGGCCTATTCACTGTGCCCACTTATAACTAAATCTGAGGGGGGTGCGATGGGGAGGTTCCCTTGTCATCTAAATCTGTTTCGACAAACTTTTGCCATCATCGGCGTAGTTATACTTTCCGTAAATCTTCTGCAACTGCCATGTATTCGGCCATTTTAATGACAGAAAAATGTTTCCGAATTATATCTCGGTACACTTAGGTGTCAATATGGAGATACCAGGTTTCTTGTCCCGATTTCGCATTAACTGGTAACAAAGGTGTTTGGCTATGGCATTACGAGGAAATCTCGTTTATGGCACAAAAATGCGGAAACCGTTATTGGTTTTTCCGTCTTAAGGAGGGTAGGACGTCAAACGGGACGACTTGGAGCAGGAGTGACGCCACAGTAATTCTTAATTTCCACTGTCTATACTTTTAAAAATAAATTCATAAAACTTTGTCAGAATGACTAGAAAGGGTTCAGGATTTACACTTACAGTGGTGGAAGTTCAAAAATATAAGAAAATAATTTATTTTTTTACATTTGTACTTCACCTTTTTTTCACTTACCATTGGCTGCATTTGTTGCTATAGGTACACCTTTCTTCATAAGTGAGGCAGAGCACAGCATACAAACCATACGTACAGCTGTATGAAACTCTAGAATTTTCCAAATCTTTTAAAAACTGTGGTAAAAATTGAGATAATTAACTATAAAATTTGAGTTTTTTCTAAACATGAAGTTAAAAATGTAACAGCACATTCATTTTTTCATAAATTAAATAATTTCTAGAGTTTCATACACCTGTAAGTATGGTTTGTATGCTGTACAAAATTCATCGAAGAATCTCTCTTACTTATGAAGAAACGTGTGCCTATAGCCACAAACGCAGCTAATAGAAGTGAAAAGATGATGAACTTTCACACGTAAAAAAAAATTATTTTGTTATGTTTTTGAACTTCCACTGCTATGATTGTGAATCCTTAATCCCTCCTGGTCATGCTGACAAAGTTTTATGAATTTATTCGTAAAAGTACAGACAGTGGAAATTAAAATGTCCTGTGGTGTCTCTCCTGCTCCAAGACGGCCCGTTTGACGTCCTACCCCCCTTAAGCTAACTGCAACGACAGTGTATTTTTCACCAGACGCGTTTCGCTTTCATTTATAAAGCATCTTCTGCGACCATTGATGTTTTTACCCTCTTTTTTACATTTTCTGATGTCCTGTGTTTTTCCTACATTGTTAACGGGGGTTTCGCTGTTTTCTGACTTTTATTAACCTGCTTTTTCTAACGTTGCGTCTGTGCTTTTTCGCAGTCACCTCATCTTCGTAAATTTCAGAACAGAAACAGTACTGTAGTGTGGCTTCCACGTGTTTCGCACTCATCACGTAGAATTTGCCTTATAAATAAGTGGAACGAGTCTGGTAAAAAGTACTCGTTCACTACAGTAACCGTAACACGGGAAAACCAATAATAAAATTGATTATAACAGCTGGTGCGGAAGACGACTATACTAACAAACAAATTAAGTACAATCTGTTTTGTCATCCTTAGTACAGGGCAATTCGTAATGAACATAGTGATTAAAAGCACCTATAACTGTATCATACTCAGAGACACATCGCTAATATACAGAGGAAGTAAAAGAAATTTTGTCCCGGCGGAGGTTCGAGTCCTCCCTCGGGCATGGGTGTGTGTGTTTGGCCTTAGGATAATTTAGGTTAAATAGTGTGTAAGCTTAGGGACTGATGATCTTAGAAGTTAAGTACAATAAGATTTCACACACATTTGAACAAAAGAAATTTTAAAAAATCGATTGTTGAGCAAACGCAGAGAATCGGCACGCATATTTTGAAATCAATATCTTCCAAATCGTTGGCTCGGTCGTACTGAACGTGACAATGCAGTGTTCTGCGCTTGGCAACCTAGATTTTCGTACGTGACACCCATAGATTCCTTTTTAGGACGCTCTGTGCAAGTCCTTGTGTATGAGCCTACTTTGGAGAAAAGAGTTCCAGAACGCAAAACGTGTATTTCTAATATGCTCGCGTCGGTAACTCCACATACGCTTCAGGAATTATGGCGTGAAATAGATTATCGTCTCAGATCAGTAGTTGTCAGCCTGGGTGTAATACCCGCTGAGGGATAAAATGGAATTTTCTGCTGGGTAAAAACCAAAAGGCTTTGATTGTGTTTCAGCCATGAAACTAAATTATTTTTAAAAGATCATTACTATTATCAGAATTTGTAAGACTCTAATATTCGTTAAAAAAGTTATGAGTAATTACGTTTTTCTCAATTAATAACATTAATGCCAAACTCTGTGCGGTGGATATTAAGGTTCGTCAATCAGACCACGGACCACACACTTATTCTGTGCCTTGTACCTCTTATCGACGACGATAAAAGTGACGCACATATGTAACAAATACTAAATACATAACGAAAATGTCTTCTACAAGTTGTAGATACCTCCTCCAGTAGATGAGAAATAATTGCTTCATTGCTCACCTCAAAACAGATAAATCAACTAATTGCCAGAATGACAATAGTAAGTGTAGTGCCGTACACAGTATTATTATTATTACTATTATTATTGGAAAAGTGATACACAAAGCATTGGCAGCCCGAATTCTTAGAATATCCGCCAGTTCACAAGTGAGAGGTTCAACAAAAAAGTGATTTACAAACAATAAACTCATTTTAGCTTGGTTGATTTCAAATTGGGGTGGAGGATGCGAGTGGCTCTAGGAAAGGGTGTGGTATAGGGGAAGCGTGTTTTGAAAGTGTCTACCCCCACTCTGGACAGGTAGCATTCTTAAATGTGAAGGTGTTGTAGGTAGCACAAGCGATACACCAGAAATTGCTTCATCATCAATTTTAATACACACACACAAACACAAAACACAAAATGGTTCAAATGGCTCTGAGCACTATGGGACTTAACATCTGTGGTCATCAGGCCCCTAGATGCCTGATGCAGGATTCGAACCTGCGACCGTAGCAGTCGCGTGCGTGGTTCCGGACTGAAGCGCCTAGAACCGCTCGGCCACCGCGGCCGGCCTCTCTCTCTCTCTCTCTCTCTCTCTCTCTCTCTCTCTCTACCTACCCGAACTCAACACCTGGGGATGAAAGACAGTCCGCAGCTCGTGGTCGTGCGGTAGCGTTCTCCCTTCCCACGCCCGGGTTCCCGGGTTCGATTCCCGGCGGGGTCAGGGATTTTCTCTGCCTCGTGATGACTGGGTGTTGTGTGATGTCCTTAGGTTAGTTAGGTTTAAGTAGTTCTAAGTTCTAGGGGACTGATGACCATAGATGTTAAGTCCCATAGTGCTCAGAGCCATTTGAACCGTTTGAAGAAAGACATGTGGCATTGAAGATTAATAGATGTGAAAGTAAATTTTTGAATATCACAGCAATGAAAACAGAAACAAGGAACTGAATGCAACTGGAGCATGATTCATGATATGCACTGACTGAGAACGACACAAATACAAGAAAGGTTACTAGACAAAAGCAGTGCCAATTGTCTAAGTGAGTCAGTAGTTCGACATTCAATAAAACAACCACAAAAACTAAGCATCGTTCATCTTTTAACATTGTAAAAATAAAAGAGTTCAAGGAAAATTTTATTCGAAAATTAGTTAGTTGCTAAAATTGTTGATGGTTGGGGAAGCGCTGGAGATGGATACGGGGGTAGAGAGGAAGGGTGATAACGTTGGGAATCACCGTCTTAGATGTTATCCGTGTGACCGAGAGGGGTCACATAAAACACCTGTAAAGTATGTAACAATTTTTTTTTAGCTTCTTATCGATGTATCGCTATCCATGGAACTGATATTTCCGGTTGTAATTGCTATCTTCATTTTGCATTGCCCTTCACATGCCCTTCTTCATACATCAGTATGTATGTATTCGGTAAACCACTGTGAAGCGTGTGGCTGAGGGTACTTTATATTGTACCAAACATGAAGCTTTCTTTCTGTTCCATTCACGTATGGAACGCGGCAATTACGACTGTTTAAACGCCTCTATGCACGCTGTAATTAGTATAATCTTGCCATCCTGATCTCGACGTGAACTATACACCCATAAGGTGAAACATTATGACCACTGCCTACCGCGACATTTGATGCTGCCTGGTCTCGCTACAGGCATGTGACGCGGTACATAAGCGGAGCAGACACGGGCAGGAGATCATCCTAACGAAGATATGAGCTGAAAATGGGGAAATCCATTGAGATCAGCGACTTTGACTAAGGGCAGATTATTATTACGCAGAGCCTGACAACGAGTATCTCGAAAACGGAAAACGGCGAAGCTGGTCAAATGTTCACGCGCTACTGTCGTACCTACGGAGGGAGGTAGGACAGTGAAACTACCACTAGGCGCTAAATGGTCGGACGTTCACGACTCCTCACAGAATGTGGGGTTCGGAGACCTGTCTGTTCTGCTACACTATGCTACACTACGTCCATGTTTGTCTCAACAAACGTCGTCATCGAGGTGAACGGCGGCTCGAAACATGTAGCGCGCCCAGGACTCAGGCTGATGGGAGCGGTATTACGCTATGGGGGACATTCTCCTGTGCTTGCATGGGGCCTGCGGTAGCAATAGAAGACACGCTGTCAGCTACAAACAACCTGTATCCCTTCAGGCTCGATGTCTTCCCCGACGATAATGTCATCTTTCAGCAGTATAACAACGGTCCGTGTCTCTGATCCAGAACCGTACTACAACGGTTTGAGGAGCATTTTAGTGACCCCATGTTGATGGCTTTGCCACTAAATTCGCCTGATCTAAATCCTATGGAACCGATCTGGGTCGCTATCGGCCGCCATCATCTCGTACGCAAATCAGTACGCGAATTACATGACATGCCCGTAGACATCTAACGCCACATACCACCGCAAACCTATCAGCAAATTGTCGGACACCCGATACACAGAACCAGCGATGTATTTCGTTCCAAATACGGACAAAGAAGCTGTTAAGCAGGTGGTCGTAATGTCTTGGCTCATTAGTTTAACGAGGGAGTTCTAGTACATTCCTAGATTCCTCCGTTAAAACTGGTTCTTAAAACCATATAAGTAGGATAGTATAGTCTGAATCTATGAGACGTCCGCCAGTTAAGGTCTTCCAGCATCTCTGACACTCTCTCTCATAGATCAGACACACCTGCGACGATTCGTGCTGGCCTTCTCAGTACATGTTCTAATTCTCGATACCCCCGTTAGCCTGTCCTGGTATAAGTCCCACAAACATGTGCAGTATTCATGCCGGGGATATAGAAGTGTTTTGTATGCTGTCCGTTTTGTGTTCCAGAATCTTGCTATTCGGACCGTAGCCTGACATTTACTTTATCAAAAAATATGTTTATGTGCCCCTCTTTATGGCGTTTATTACTTTTGAGGGAATTTGTTCTTAGCACCTGAGACTTTGTTTTGCGGATTGCACCCCAAGATGTGTAAAAGAAGTTAAGCGGCCGATCTGAATGAAAATCATTGACTGATAAACAACTGTGTGGTTGCTTGTTTCTCTGTTTATTTGTAACTTGATAGCTTCTTCCGCCTATTGAGTTTTCCAGCATTAGTCAATAATCGATAAAATGTTCGTACTTTTTGACACCCAGCATTGATAGCCGAGCTGTGTTACAGTCAGCAGATAGGTTTTTCTGAAATTTGCATTGCCTCGTGCATCGAAGTGTATGGGGACAACAAAGTAGAATTTCGAAAATAGCGATACGTTTTCCTTTTGAGAGTGGTCTTCTTGCAGTTTTCGCAACAACGTTGGCTGGAATATCGGTACACTGGGGATTCGAGGTATAGGAGCGAGCCATCACATTTGACCAATGGTTCAAATGGCTCTGAGCACTATGGGACTTAACTGCTGAGGTCATCAGTCCCCTAGAACTTAGAACTACTTAAACCTAACTAACCTAAGGACATCACACACATCCATGCCCGAGGCAGTATTCGAATCTGCGACCGTAGTGGTCACGCGGTTCCAGACTGTAGCGCCTAGAACCGCTCGGCCACCCCGGCCGGCCACATTTCACACCTGCTGGATTACGTCTGCAGTAACTGCTGCAGAGTCCTAACCTGTTTGTTCCAAAGCCAAAAGATGGGTATATGAAATTAAATAAAAGTCTATTTAACTACTGAGCATCTATTCGGATTTCTCATAACTGTGGAAGAAGAATACTTGAGATCGAAAGGTGAAGTTCAAGTAGACATGTCCTTTTCCAGAGACACGACAGATGACTGCTACAGTGACTAGCATAACTAAGTGGCTGTGGCTTTGTTTATTCAAACAAAAACCTGAATTGAAATCCAGAGACACGACAGATGACTGCTACAGTGACTAGCATAACTAAGTGGCTGTGGCTTTGTTTATTCAAACAAAAACCTGAATTGAAATGATCGTATGGCATTGTTGGCCGGGAGGCCCCTTGCGGGGAAGTTCGGCCGCCGTATCGCAAGTTCTTCGCCACTTCGGCGACTTGCACGTCAATGATGATGAAATGATGATGATGAACACACAACACCCAGTCATCACGAGGTAGAGAAAATCTCTGACCCCGTCGGGAATCGAACCCGGGACCCCGTGCGCAGGAAGCGAGAACGCTACCGCAAGACCACGAGCTGCGGACACTAAATTATATGTCAGCTGCCAGGTTTCTCGTGCACAAGACGTTTTGCCCAATCTGCGTATCTCGCTCAAAGACGTTTGATTCCGCTATTGGATCTTAAGAAATTTAATATAATTCGTTTGAAATGTAACACGGTCATATTGACTTGTTATTGTCAATTCACAAATAGGACGAATGTAAGGTCCTATTCAGTCAAATGTCTAAAGAGAAAAAGGAACAACTGATTTGTGTTTGGGGGGGTGGAGGGGAGGGGGCGGGAATTTCGTGTGTTGGTAGGTAGACAGGGTGTTTATGTGTGTTTCTGTGATAACGTTATTAGATACAAACTAACAGCTGAGATGATGGAGTGCTGTTGCTACTATTGACGCAGAAAACACAAATCTTAATCATCACTTCAAAATATGAACATCTGTCCTCCGAAAAACGTATTAAGCAATTTAACTTCCACGATGTCTCGTTCTGCTTCTGGAGTGCTATGTGCCACGATTTCCGATAACAGATCGACACTGAACATCACGTCCGAGGTTTTAGAGACTGATTCCTAGCTCAGATAAATGCGCGTGGCAATCGTTTGTGATTATAATGACAGAAACAATGCTGCTTTCGCCTGAACGATAAGTCTAACCACTATGGGGATAATGATAATATGAAATCTCAGTTCTTCCGAATACGAGATTAATTTGTTGACCACTTACTCTCTCAGTCGATCCTTTCGGCATTGGGCAGCGTGTTTCTTAGTAGCACAGGCTGCGTTTCGCTCGATATATGCTCGTAAATACGGTTTACGTAGCAGTACTGAAATACAAAAACTCTAATTTTCGTCGTTGCTTCAATGGCACAGACGCTTGGTGTCTCGTGTTCGCGATCTACTAACAACGTTGTGGCCAGAATTAAAATCTGTAACAATGTACGAGCTTCGTGAGAAACTGTAGTGGCTGTTTGCTACCGAACGTGATGCCTTTGAGAAGCGATGACTTTAAGCTGAATTCAGCCGGTTGTAATGGCGCTGCATCATCCTCGCGTCATGTGGACATGAAGTGCTTAATCAGCGTATTTTCTTATTTCTCAACACCCGTGCAGTGTTGCCAAAAGAGCAGAGACACAAACGCATACGATAACGTCTGTGATCGTTATATGAAATGACGTCGTTCACGCAAAATAAGTAGAAGATGTGCATATTTATTTGCGTATGAATATAGTAGAGTTAAATTAGAAGATACTGAAGGAAATAGATTCGGAAATGAGACACTAAAAGTAGCAGGTGAGTTTTGCTATGTTGGCAGCAAAATAACTGACAAGGGCCGAAGTAGAGAGTGTGTAAAATGTAGACTGGCTATAGGAACCAAAGCATTTCTGAAAAAAATGGGAATTTGTTAACATCGGATGTGATTTTAAGTGTTAGGAACTTCTTTCTTAACGTATTTGTCTGGAGTGTAGCCTCGCGCGGAACCGGAACGTGGACGATAAGCATTTCAGACAAGGAGAGAATAGAGGTTTCTGAAATGTAGTTTTATGAGAGAGTGCTGAAGGTTAAGTCTCATAACTAATGATGGCGTACTGAATCGTATTACGGGAAAAAGAAGTTTATGGCATAACTTGATTAAAAGAATAGATCGGTGAATAGGACTCATTCTGAGGAATCAAGGTACTGCCAGTTTGGTATTGGAAATAAGCGTCGGGAGCAAAAATTGTCGAGGAAGATCAAGGGAAGACCATAGTAAGCAGGTTCAAATAGATGCAGGTCGCAGTAGTTATTCGGAAATGAAGAGGTCTGTACAGGATAGATTGTAGTTGAGAACTGCATCAAATCAGTCTTCGGAGTAAAGGCCCCATGAACAACGTATCCCTTTTTTTTTTGGTCATCAGTCTACTGACTGGTTTGATGCGGCTCGCCACGAATTCTTTCCCTGTGCTAACCTCTTCATCTCAGAGTAGCACTTGCAACCTACGTCCTCAATTATTTGCTTGACGTATTCCAATCTCTGTCTTCCTCTACAGTTTTTCCCCTCTACAGCTCCCTCTAGTACCATGGAAGTCATTCCCTCATGTCTTAGCAGATGTCCTATCATCCTGTCCCTCCTCCTTATCATTGTTTTCCACATATTCCTTTCCTCTCCGATTCTGCGTAGAACCTCTTCATTCCTTACCTTATCAGTCCACCTAATTTTCAACATTCGTCTATAGCACTACATCTCAAATGCTTCGATTCTCTTCTGTTCCGGTTTTCCCACAGTCCATGTTTCACTACCATACAGTGCTGTACTCCAGACGTACATCCTCAGAAATTTCTTCCTCAAATTAAGGCCGGTATTTGATATTAGTAGACTTCTCTTGGCCAGAAATGCCTTTTTTGCCATAGCGAGTCTGCTTTTGATGTCCTCCTTGCTCCGTCCGTCATTGGTTATTTTACTGCCTAGGTAGCAGAATTCCTTAACTTCATTGACTTCGTGACCATCAATCCTGATGTTAAGTTTCTCGCTGTTCTCATTTCTACTACTTCTCATTACCTTCGTCTTTCTCCGATTTACTCTCAAACCATACTTTGTACTCATTAGACTGTTCATTTCGTTCAGCAGATCATTTAATTCTTCTTCACTTTCACTCAGGATAGCAATGTCATCAGCGAATCGTATCACTGATATACTTTCACCTTGTATTTTAATTCCACTCCTGAACCTTTCTTTTATTTCCATCATTGCTTCCTCGATGTACAGATTGAAGAGTAGGGGCGGAAGGCTACAGCCTTGTCTTACATCCTTCTTAATACGAGCACTTCGTTCTTGATCGTCCACTCTTATTATTCCCTCTTGGTTGTTGTACATATTGTATATGACCCATCTCTCCCTATAGCTTAACCCTACTTTTTTCAGAATCTCGAACAGCTTGCACCATTTTATATTGTCGAACGCTTTTTCCAGGTCGACAAATCCTATGAAAGTGTCTTGATTTTTCTTTAGCCTTGCTTCCATTATTAGCCGTAACGTCTGAATTGCCTCTCTCGTCCCTTTACGTTTCCTAAAGCCAAACTGATCGTCACCTAGCGCATTCTCAATTTTCTTTTCCATTCTTCTGTATATTATTCTTGTAAGCAGCTTCGATGCATGAGCTGTTAAGCTGATTGTGCGATAATTCTCGCACTTGTCAGCTCTTGCCGTCTTCGGAATTGTGTGGATGATGCTTTTCCGAAAGTCAGATGGTATATCGCCAGACTCATATATTCTACACACCAACGTGAATAGTCGTTTTGTTGCCACTTCCCCCAATGATTTTAGAAATTCTGATGGAATGTTATCTATCCCTTCTGCCTTATTTGACCGTAAGTCCTCCAAAGCTCTTTTAAATTCCGATTCTAATACTGGATCCCCTATCTCTTCTAAATCGACTCCTGTTTCTTCTTCTATCACATCAGACAAATCTTCACCCTCATAGAGGCTTTCAATGTATTCTTTCCACCTATCTGCTCTCTCCTCTGCATTTAACAGTGGAATTCCCATTGCACTCTTAATGTTACCACCGTTGCTTTTAATGTCATCAAAGGTTGTTTTGACTTTCCTGTATGCTGAGTCTGTCCTTCCGACAATCATATCTTTTTCGATGTCTTCACATTTTTCCTGCAGCCATTTCGTCTTAGCTTCCCTGCACTTCCTATTTATTTCATTCCCCAGCGACTTGTATTTCTGTATTCCTGATTTTCCCGGAACATGTTTGTACTTCCTCCTTTCATCAATCACATGAAGTATTTCTTCTGTTACATATGGTTTCTTCGCAGCTACCTTCTTTGTACCTATGTTTTCCTTCCCAACTTCTGTGATGGCCCTTTTTAGAGATGTCCATTCCTCTTCAACTGTACTGCCTACTGCGCTATTCCTTATTGCTGTATCTATAGCGTTAGAGAACTTCAAACGTATCTCGTCATTCCTTAGTACTTCTGTATCCCACTTCTATGCGTATTGATTCTTCCTGACTAATGTCTTGAACTTCAGCCTACTCTACATCACTACTATATTGTGATCTGAGTCTATATCTGCTCCTGGGTACGCCTTACAATCCAGTATCTGATTTCGGAATCTCTGTCTGACCATGATGTAATCTAATTGAAATCTTCCCGTATCTCCCGGCCTTTTCCAAGTATACCTCCTCCTCTTGTGATTCTTGAACAGGGTATTCGCTATTACTAGCTGAAACTTGTTACAGAACTCAATTAGTCTTTCTCCTCTTTCATTCCTTGTCCCAAGCCCATATACTCCTGTAACCTTTTCTTCTACTCCTTCCCCTACAACTGCATTCCAGTCGCCCATGACTATTAGATTTTCGTCCCCCTTTACATACTGCATTACCCTTTCAATATCCTCATACACTTTCTCTATCTGTTCATCTTCAGCTTGCGACGTCGGCGTGTATACCTGAACTATCGTTGTCGGTGTTGGTCTGCTGTCGATTCTGATTAGAACAACCCGGTCACTGAACTGTTCACAGTAACACACCCTCTGCCCTACCTTCCTATTCATAACGAATCCTACACCTGTTATACCATTTTCTGCTGCTGTTGATATTACCCGATACTCATCTGACCAGAAATCCTTGTCTTCCTTCCACTTCACTTCACTGACCCCTACTATATCTAGATTGAGCCTTTGCATTTCCCTTTTCAGATTTTCTAGTTTCCCTACCACGTTCAAGCTTCTGACATTCCACGCCTTGACTCGTAGAACGTTATCCTTTCGTTGATTATTCAATCTTTGGCTCTGAGCACTATGGGACTCAACTGCTGAGGTTATTAGTCCCCTAGAACTTAGAACTAGTTAAACCTAACTAACCTAAGGACATCACAAACATCCATGCCCGAGGCAGGATTCGAACCTGCGACCGTAGCGGTCTTGCGGTTCCAGACTGCAGCGCCTTTAACCGCACGGCCACTTCGGCCGGCTATTCAATCTTTTTCTCATGGTAACCTCCCCCTTGGCAGTCCCCTCCCGGAGATCCGAATGGGGGACTACTCCGGAATCTTTTGCCAATGGAGAGATCATCATGACACTTCTTCAATTACAGGCCACATGTCCTGTGAATACACGTTACGTGTCTTTAATGCAGTGGTTTCCATTGCCTTCTGCATCCTCATTTCGTTGATCATTGCTGATTCTTCCGCCTTTAGGGGCAATTTCCCACCCCTAGGACAAGAGAGTGCCTTGAACCTCTATCCGCTCCTCCGCCCTCTTTGACAAGGCCGTTGGCAGACTTCTTATGCCGGAAGTCTTCGGCCGCCAATGCTGATTATTTATCAAAATTTAGGCAGTGGCGGGATCGAACCCGGGACTGAAGACGTTTTGATTATGAATCAAAGACGCTATCGATTAACTCAGTTTTTTTGTTACAGAGGGCAGCTAACCCTCTGACCGAACACGCTGAGCTACCATGCCGGCTCCCTAGACCACAGAGCTCTTGCTAACATTAGACGGAAGCTGTACAAGTGCTTTATCGTCTTGTTGCACGAGAAAATTACATCGACAGTCGAATAAAACACATTGGAGGTTACAAGTAAGAAGGTTCCATGACATTTAGCTTGAAAGGATTCGACTACTGAGTTGCTGTTTTTTTTATTATTTGTTTTTTTTTATAGTCATCTGTCCTTCGGTTGATGTGATATTGTCCTCATTTCATCCTATACTACGCTAATCTCTCCCACTTTACGTAGTTACAATACGTAATACTTTACATGATCCGTTTCACATATTCCAGCGTTTATCTGCCTCAAAAACATTTCTTGAGACTTTCCACCTTATAGTATTTGTGGAAGAGGATCCGAACAGAAGTCGCAATGGGTAAGGAACTGTATCGGTATGCGTCAAGACAACAGTACAAATCCCAAACCGCCCATACAGATTTATGTCATCTAAGATTTCCATAAATAGCTTAAAGCAAATACTGCGACGATTCCATTGCAATCGACACACTCAGTTTCCTTTCCCATCCTTTTCTAATGGCATCTTGCGCTTCATTTCTAATGAACTTGTCGTCGACGAAACATTAAGTCCTAATTCTCGTCGTCTGTGTTTATTTTCTCTTCAGTTTCTATTTCATCTCTTGAGTTAAACGTTAACAGCTTTTCATAGCATTACATTTCAAATACAGTATTCTTCTTCTTCTTTTTCTTGAGATATCTCAAGCTTCATGTCCAAACAATGCAGTTTTCCAGACAGACGTGCACTCTCACTTTCAAGAACTTCTTTTTCCGTTGCGGAACGTTATTTTATACTAAAAGAGCTATTTTGTTAATGAATGTATCCTTCGCCTGCGCTAGTTCTTCGTCATCGCGTGTCATGTTACTTCCAAAATACGTAAATTCCTTCACTCGTTCGCCAGCTTGAAGTTTAGTTGTACGATGGTCTCGTTTCTACTTGTCTTCATCACTCTGATTTTAGATTTGTTAATCAATAACCCTGACTCTGCGCTAAGTACACTGTGATTTCCGTTCAACAGATCATGTGTCATTCATCCACTTATTTCAGAGCAGCGCACTACGAACTCTGCATACCTTAACGTTAGTACTCCTGAACTTTCTGTGCTGAAATTTTTCTTTCATGTCCTCCGTTGCTTTATGAATTTACAGTTTAAACAACAAGGATAAGCTGCAATCGTGTCTTGTATACTCGTAACGTAAACTATTCCCCTTTAGCGTTGCACTTTTATTAGGTTGGAAGGCTGTATTTGAAGGCTATAAGGCTCGTACAATGAGGAAAATCACAGAGGTTCCTTGAAATACTGAGATCGGCAAAGAATGCAACATATTTCTTGTGTCGCACAGAATGCAACATATTTCTTGTGCCGATAGAACTAATTCGTATGATATCTAAGAATGAAAAGTGGAGTAATGTCTTTGTTCCCATATTAACGAGAGGCATCTTCGGTTTCGTAGTCACTTACTAAGGCCCATATTACTCTAACAAGGCCCTTTCTCTTACTTTCATAAAAAATATGATAAAAGTATACAGTCAGAGATTTTATGGAACGCCTTTTATAAAAGCTGTTCGACAAAGTTCTTTTACTGTGTAATTCGAACCTAAGGAGGAGTGGAGAGAGTTTGTTGATGACCAACTTGTAATGCTCCATAGATTTATATGTATGGACAGACCTAGATATTTTTAGAACATGAGATACAATCCAAGAGAGAGAGAATGCAGGAAGGGAAGATTGACAACAAGTTGGATCTTAGGGTCTGAATGGTGGAAGAGAAATTGGAAGACTACGGACAAGCTAGTAATAATATGCTCTCTGATCTCAACACGCGAGTCACGTGTTCGCTAAGAGAAGATGATGAACAACAAGAAAAGAAGAAGAAAGAGTTTTGAGAAGACAGCAAGTACATGACTGTCTTAGATGAATAGTATCTCTGTCCTGATGATACAGTTAAGGAGAGCTAGAAACTTCGCTGCGAAATATCCAGAGTGCAAATCAAAGCGTTAACTCATGGAGGCCACGCCAGTAATCAGTGAGGAGAACGAAGACAAAGAGAGTTTTCAAGAAAAGATATCGAAGATATTGGTTTTTGTTTTGATGGAAAGGAGTCGGAATTTTTAAAACGGTTCCAGTACAATGCAGCTGACACAACATGTCTGCTGGACTAGGCGCACAAGCAAAGTTATCGTACTGTGAGAGCCTCCTACTGTAACAGGGGGCAGCGCTTTTTCGCGGACGCCTCGCGAGGTTTTCTGCGTGACTCTGCGTAGCCACTTCGAGAGACAAAATTCCGTCGTGCGTAAGTAGAAAGTTGCGAGGCCTGGCTGCGTTGTTTGGTTACGACTGGGAGCGTGGCGTGGTGTGGTGTGCTGCGGAGAAAGTGAGCTGGGCAGGAGTTGCATCACGTGCCCCGCCGCCGCGCCTCGCCGTTGGACACGTGTTGGACCTCACGAGGGCCGGCCGCGGCGCTCCGTCTGCCTTGGAGAGCGGCGTGCAGCCCTTGAAACGGTGGAGCTGCCTCCCGCCATTGCCACCGACAAGGGGACCGCGCCTTCTCGTCTCCACAGATTTCGTCCAAAATTTATGGAATATGCACAGCTTGGACGGGACTTGTGGTATCGATAGCTACGATGCCACTGCTTAGGTTGGCACTACGACGGACACCGACGACAGCGCCCTCTAGCCGGCGCTGGAGAGCCCTACGAGCATCGCTACAGATTCTGCCCATTTGATCAGGTGCAGCCAGCCAGGGCACTTCGCTTCAGCATCGCACCTACGTACAAAGTTATGTAATCGTTTATCACCTTGTTTTTGCAACCAGTAAACCACGTTCTTGCAGTACCGACTTATATTACTTTTTTTCGTTCCTACCCACGCGCCGCCTCCCAGGGGGGATACAAAAGGAATGCAAGTGACGGAAGTGGTAGCTCCAGATGGCCGAGCGTTTAGAGAAAAATAGTATTTTTGGCGCGGGCCAGGCGCACCGTGAGCCATTTGGTGACAGTAGGACCATACTGATCCAAGTGACAGTTTCCCTTTGTTCTTACCGCTCGGATGCATGGAAGAAAATATAAATTTTCGTGCCACGTGCAAAAGCCACCCTCTTTTGTAAAAACGTCTCTACCTCCACTTTAGAATTGATTTTACATTTAAAAATACATCCTACCGTTCTCATCGAAGCGAAAAACCACACTGGGAGAGTTATGGCTGCAAGTTATAGCTCTGATTAGCGCGAAAGCTGAAGTTCTCCAAGCTTAAAATACGGGGTGATCAAAAAGTCAGTATAAATTTGAAAACTGAATAAATCACGGAATAATGTAGATAGAGAGGTACAAATTGACACACATGCTTGGAATGACATGGGGTTTTATTAGAACCAAAAAAAAATACAGAGGTTCAAAAAATGTCCGAGAGACGGCGCTTCATCTGATCAGAAGAGCAATAATTAGCATAACAAAGTAAGACAAAGCAAAGATGATGTTCTTTACAGGAAATGCTCAATATGTCCACCATCATTCCTCAACAATAGCTGTAGTCGAGGAATAATGTTGTGAACAGTACTGTAAAGCATGTCCGGAGTTATGGCGTCGGATGTTGTCTTTCAGCATCCCTAGAGATGTCGATCGATCACGATAAACTTGAGACTTCAGGTAACCCCAAAGCCAATAATCGCACGGACTGAGGTCTGGGGACCTGGGAGGCCAAGCATGACGAAAGTGGTTGCTGAGCACACGATCATCACCAAACGAGGCGCGCAAGAGATCTTTCACGCGTCTAGTAATATGGGGTGGAGCGCCATCCTGCGTAAACATCGTACGTTCCAGCAGGTGTTTATCAGCCGGGGTGGGGATGATGCGATTCTGTAACATATCGGCGTACCTCTCACCCGTCACGGTAGCAGTCACTGACGTTTTGCTGTCCAGCGCCTTGTGTCGGACATTTTGTGAACGTTGTTTTTTTCGGCTCTAATAAAACCCCATGTCATTCCAAGCATGTGTGTCAATTTTTACCTCTCTATCTACATTATTCCGTTGTTTATTAAGTTTACAAATTTATACTGACTTTTTGATCACCCGGTATTATGATGATTGTGACTTATAGTTTGGAGTTCGTGTAATTTGTTCCATTAAAGTCAAAACAGCAGTAAAAGAAGGGGACAGATATCTTCACGCGTCAGGCATGGATGGACTTCGTGCGAGGCTGTCGGTAGCGTAAGCCTTTCATAGATCGAGATATGACTGACGAGTTCCTGAATTTTGACAGCCTATCATGTCACTACAAAGACTAACAGACTGTTTTCGGAGAGGCTGCAAAGAAATCCGAAAAACAAAAGTCTTCAAAGACCCAGTCCTTATGCTTTAAAATGATGACTGTAACACAAAAGTGTAAAGCGAGTGACCTCACAGCTGATGAAACAGATTTGCAGGCATTTCTGCTAAGCCTCCGACATTCATGTATATATAGTCTAGGGCAGCAACGCCAATACCATACAAAAAATACAAGATATAAAAAATTCTTAAATTTGTTCCATCAGTTCATCATCCATTCCACCTATAGATTTCCCATGTACCCAGAAGAGGATGAGGTGATGAGACCCAGGACACTAAAAACGTGTTAACCTCCGGATCTGAAGAGGATTAAATTTGATTACGTCCTTAGATCATCAGTGTTTCGATGTAACGCAATTGTAATTTCATTCTTTGGTTGTACTAAGGTTGCCTAATGATGAACAAACTTTTTGTATCTTCCGATAAAAAGACTTCAATAAAACATTTCTTATTTATTCTAACATATCAGTCAACATTTCATTAGATATTAAAATGTAATAAATGATCCCTTTCGTTAAAGCACACACAAATGCGTTTCCTTAGTTTTCTTGAAATGATGAGATCGCCACTTGCATCAGCATGGTTCTGCCGTCGCCATCGATGTTGGCGTATGTTCCGCGCAGCGGTTGGCGCAGCCAAAAGAGTGCGGAATGGTAACCGGGAAATGTGGGACCAAGTCTCTCGGCGAAAGCTTTGGTAATTTTTTCACCTTCAATTTTTACTTTACTTACACTGAAAATAAACAGAAATAATGGTCACTATATTATAAGTACTAATATTTACAATTACATGTTTGCTGTAAAGATCCCATACAAGAAAAAAACTTAGTTTGTATCCGTAAAAGGTTTGTTCTCATAGCAGAATTTGGGAGCAAACGACGCGTCACGCTTCATTTCGACATACGAGGGCTATTCGGAAAATGAATTCCGATCTTTCGCGAAATGGAAACCATTTTAAAAATCCGTGCGCACAGTGAGCGCGTAAAGATGCATAGAAAGTGGTGCCTCCCTCCAAGTACGAAGGCCTGGGGAGAAATTTCGCCTGAAGCTATGCAACCTACATAGCAAAACTGGTACTGGCTTCCTTCAAGACAATTATCAACAGCATTCTGCAGGGGCAATGAAGATGCCTTTTCGGTGTTTTCGATGGAAAGCGTTTGATCACCCTCAATACAGCCAGTAATTGGATCCTCTTGAGTTTCATCTCTGCTCACATGAACCGCTGGTTATGAAGGCAACATTTTTGTCACTGTCACCTAGCTGCACATCAGCATAGAGAATTGGTGGAAAGCACTGGCGGCTGCCTTCTGTGACGACGGCAATGGAAAGTTGCTACAATGCTACGACAAATTTCTAACTCGGAGCGCCGACCATGTGGAGAAATAGTTGGAAGGGGTAGCTAACTTTGCAAACAAAACATTTTTGATTTTGTCAGTGGTTTCCATTTCGCGGCCGATCGGAACTTCCTTTCCGAATATCCCTTGCATATTGGCAAGGATAACAATGGAATGTATTTTGATGAAGTCTTCTCGGGGCGTAATTTTTCCTTCTTTCTCGATGAGGTAAGAGCAGTTTTGAAAATTTTTCAAAAAATTCCCACGTGGCTAAGAAAAACGAAAGAAAAGGAGAGACATCGCATAGTTGCACTAGCGTAGTGGGAATAACTTAAAAAGATCATGAAGGCAATCAATCTTCATCTTGAAAAATCTTGTGGTATAATGTGTATATTTCTGTCTTCCCCACGTGTCAAGTAACAGAAGAAATTTGTTCTTCTGTGCGTAGAGCTTCATCAAATTAGACAGAAAATTTACTTATAAGGCTGTTGTAAGTTTCTCACATTTTGACGAAGTATTGACGACATTCCTATATTTTGCTACTTACTCATCCACCATGTTCTGCATCCTCTGTCCAATTGAACCAGTACTTTCCTGTAGGCATACGTAGACTGTTCGCAATAATTTTCGAGAAATGGTCATAGCACACTGCGCTGTATATGAGTGACTTACTTTGTTCAGTTTCGGCTTATTTGCAGTGTCAGCAACGTAAAAATTGAAAAAAAAGACAGTTTCCGCATGGAGACTCGAACCCGCTACCCCCGGTTACCGTTCTCCACTCTTTCCGCTGCGCCAACCACTGCCTGGAACCTCAGCCGGACCGCGCCAAAAATGCCATTTTCTCTAAACGTTTAGCCATCTGGAGCTCCCATGTCCGTTACTTTCTTTTTTGGCCGAGCCTAGTGTACACACACCATAAATTTGGACGAAATCGATGGTGACGAGTAGGCGCGTCCCCTCGTGAGAACTCAGTCGTGTCTGCAGAACCTCACAGAACTTCGTCCGGTAGTTGCGGAGTTCTGTCGTGAGGAAAACGGAAAAATACAGACATTATGCAAACACGCGCTCAGTTTTTCTACTTGCTTACGATTGGGTTTTTCAAGATCGAACGGCTAAAGCCTGATAAAAATGATTTTAATTGGAGATAAATTACGCCTTATGCGCGACACAGAGTTTGTTTTTCCAGTATAGACTATATCTCAATAGTTTCTTTCCTACTTTCAGTATTTCTTTTTTATTTTGGTGCTGACTAGTCACCATCATGTAACAATTCCAATTCCTGTTCTTTCTTTGTCGTTTCCTGTTTTTACAGTACCGTACTCCCTCATTTTCTCTCCGGGTTGTCTTTTTCTTTCTTCTGCGCATATTCTTCCCAATTTCATATTTCTTCTACCTTGAAAGCCTACTAAACTTCATATTTTATACTTAAAAGAGTTTCATTTTGATATTTCCGATTCTTTGATGATGTTTCTTTCTAGTTCTTTTCTTATTTGTGTAATATATGCTTTGTTTCTTTAACAGGTTCTCATTCATTCCGTACAAGGTTAGTCCCACGCCGGCCGGTGTGGCCGTGCGGTTCTAGGCGCTTCAGTCTGGAACCGCGTGACCGCTACGGTCGCAGGTTCGAATCCTGCCTCGGGCATGGATGTGTGTGATGTCCTTAGGTTAGTTAGGTTTAAGTAGTTCTAAGTTCTAGGGGACTGATGACCACAGATGTCAAGTCCCATAGTGCTCAGAGCCATTTGAACCAACCATTAGTCCCACTCTTGCCATTACTTCTGATATTTTCGATGTATCTTCGTAGATCTCCTTGTTACTTCTCATTCTGCAACCATTTGTAGTTTCTAATACACCCACTATTATCCTAACAACGCGCCTTTCAAGTTAGTATTCATATGCATGTAAATATTCTGGTCTTACCGCTGTGGTAAAGTGTTTTGGTTTTGTTTTTCTGAATATGCATTTCTTGTTGAAGATATTTTTGCCAGTAATATGCTCTTTCTATCTTATTAACTCTTACTTTTATTGAAAATTTCTCTAGTCCATCTTATTATATAGTTTCTCCTATATACTCTAATTTAGTAACTAGCACTATTTTGCTTATTTGTGTTTCTGTGTGTTCTCGTGAATTTTTTTTAAATACATTTTATTAATTTTCTTTTTTAAGTTGAAACTTTGAGAGCAGTTCTGTTCGCCATTTTTTTAGAAGTCAGGTTTTCTGAAAGTATCGTAAAATAGTTTTCAAAAGCCACGCAGTTTAATTCTATTTGTACCCTTGCCAGAAATACTGGAGCAGTTTTGCAGTTTTTTCGCTCCAAATTCCAGATCTTTACAATTTTTTTTTCTAAAACACAGTTAAACAGTCAAGGTGATAAACCGCTCCCTGGTGTAACGTCAGTTTTCACTTCGAGTGGCTGTGATACTTCCCACATAAATTTAACTTTAGATGTCATACTTCTTATAGTTTCATGAATTACGTTAGCTGATTTGGTTTTAACACCAAATTCGTTGATGGTTTTATCTATTGTTCCTCTATCTACCGAATAACATACTTCGTAGAAATCAATAACTGAAGCAGTTATAGTTTTGCTGGTTAACACTTTGTGGAGAATTATCGATTTTAAGTTAAAAATCTGTTCTGTGCAGGATCTTTCCCTTCGGAAAGCATCTCGACCTTTTCCAAGTTGTTTTTGTATTTCGTTTATTGTTCTTTCTGAAAAGTATTGTATGATGGTGTCTTCTGGATGCGATATGAATTTCGACTTTAATGGAGCGATAATTTGGCGTTAAATTATACATTAATTTATATATGCAACTAAAACCAAATATCACAGAGATGCGGCATTAGATGTTGTTCGTTTATGCTTGCTGAAAAGTAAGTCTAGAGTACCAATTTGGAAATCACAGAAAATGAGGAGAGCTCCAACATCTAAAGGATGATTTTAATGTACATATGTGTATCTTTTGCACTACTCACAAAGAAGACGCGGGTCCAAAGAGGTGTTGGCAGTGGTTCATGGGAGTCGTGAACCCTTGCCCTAAAAGAAGGCAACATTTTAGTAAATACGAGATTTCTCAGGTAACTCCTGGAGCATGAAGTATCAGACTCGAAAATGGCAGGAACTTTTAAAAATTATAAGCGACGTTTAACACAGGACACTTGTTTTAGCATGAGGATCTGGCCACATGAATGTGCTTACGTCCTCACCGCCTGACCGGCAACGTTTCAGCCAGGAAAAGTCGCCCACATACAGACAGACCGCGTCTCTGTGAACAACAAATCCGACGGAGCGTGAGTTCACAAGTAGGGAGTGGAGTAAGGCAAGACGGAAAGAGGGAGATGGTCCACCAAGAAAAATAAATAACAGAAAAGCCGACTTCTCGGACGTTGGAGGGGACGGCTCAAAGGAACCCCGTTTGCACTGCTTATACGCTTGCACAGTCGTATTGGGTGAACATGAGTTCACAGTCCTGGTGTTAAGGGAAACACTGACAATACCGAGTGCGAGGCTGTGTACATTGTGACGTTGTTAAAGTAGTGAGAGTCTGTTGCTGTCTTAGTTATTACACTACTGGACACTAAAATTGCTACACCACGAAGATGATGTGCTGCAGACGCGAAATTTAACCGACAGGAAGAAGATGCTGTCATATGCAAATTATTAGCTTTTCAGAGCATTGATACAAGGTTGGCGCCGGTGGCGACACCTACAATGTGCTGACATGAGGAAAGTTTCCAGCCGATTTCTCATACAAAAACAGCAGTTGACCGGCTTTGCCGGGTGAAACGTTGGTGTGATGCCTCGTCTAAGGAGGAGAAATGCGTACCATCACGTTTCCGACTTTGAGTAAGGTCGGATTGTAGCCTATCGCGATTACGGTTTATCGTATCGCGACATTGCTGCTCGCGTTGGTCGAGATCCAATGACTGTTAGCAGAATATGGAATCGGTGGGATCAGGAAGGTAATACAGAACGCGGTGCTGGATCCCAACGGCCTCGTATCACTAGCAATCGAGATGACAGGCATCTTATCCGGACGGCTATAACGGATCTTGCTGCCACGTCTCGATCCCTGAGTCAACAGATGGGGACGTTTGCAAGACAACAACCATCTGCACGAACAGTTCGACGACGTTTTCAGCAGCATGAACTATCAGCTCGGAGACCATGGCTGCAGTTACCCTAGACGCTGCATCACAGACAGGAGCGCCTACGATGGTGTACTTAACGACGAACCTGGGTGCACCAATGGCAAAAGTCATGTTTTCGGAAGAATGCAGGTTGTGTTTACAGCATTATGATGGTCGCATCCGTGTTTGGCGACATCGCGGTGAACGCACAGTGGAAGAGTATATTCGTCGTCGCCATACTGGGGTGATGGTATGAGGTGCCATTGGTTACACGTCTCGGTCACCTCCTCTTCGCATTGTGGGCACTTTGAACAGTGGACATTACATTTCAGATGTGTTACGACCCGTGCCTCTACCTTTCATTCGATCCCTGTGAAACCCTACATTTCAGCAGGATAATGCACCAACGCATGTTGCAGGTCCTGTACGGGACTTTCTGGATACAGAAAATGTTCGACTGCTTCCATGGCCAGCACATTCTCCAGATCTTTCACCAATTGAAAACGTCTGGTCAATGGTGGCCGAGCAACTGGCTCGTCATAATACGCCAGTCACTACTCTTGATGGACTGTGGTATCTCGTTGAAGCTGCATGGGCAGCTGTACCTGTACACGCCATCCAATGCCTGTTTGACTCAATGCCCAGGCGTATCAAGGCCGTTATTACGGCCAGAGGTGGTTGTTCTGGGTACTGATTTCTCAGGATCTATGCACCCAAATTGCGTGAAAATGTAAGCACATGTCGGTTCTAGTATAATCATTTGTTCAATGAATACCCGTTTATCATCTGCATTTCTTCTTGGTGTAGCAATTTTAATGGCCAGTAGTGTATATCGATTGCGTAACACATGTACTTCTCAAAATTTTCCGACGAATGCCTCTCAGATGTTGCACTTAAATCAGCTGCAATGTTTTGTTAGTGTTCTGTACCTCAACCGGTAAAAACGGATTCCTTATAGGACCACTTCCTTGTCCGTCTGCGCTGACCTTTGCCTTGTTTCTTTCCCGCCGTCATACCAGGTTAACTATGCAGCACTCGGGGAAATACGGTGATAACGCTGTGGTCGGGTCGCTCTTGGAACTCCTTGGCGTCTTTCCCACACTCAAGCCTTCACAGAGGTGAAGGGTGAGTCATTGTTTGAAAATCCCAGTCCCGTGTACACTGTACGTTAGGCCCTCCGCCCAAGTGTCTCTTGGCGTTTCCGTTCCCGACGTACACGCAAGACTTTCACAAAGAAATCGCGTCAGTGAACTGCCCATTCTCAGATTAGCCGCCACAAGTACTTCAGAACCACGAATAATAATTTGGAAGAATATTCTTAAAAATAACGTAGTAAATTCGATTCCACAGAAGAATGAGTGGTTATGCATGTCAGTGCGAGCAACAGCAGCAGCAGCAGCCAGTGTACAACCAGTGCTGCGACACAGCCTTCCTCCCGACTCCAAGCATGACGGTCTGTAACCGTTTAGTACCCGCCAGCCGCATGGTCAAAGTCAACTTGTTATGTCGACCTGCTGGACGTTGTCGGCCTTGATATAACGATTACAGTCGGTCGCTGGCGCCGTGGGGGTCACATATTCGTTTCTCACCTTCTGTAGTTATTTATCAATTAACCTTTTTGATTCCTGGAGGCTCCAGGACTTACTTATTTATTAAATAAATATTAATATTGTAAGTTTAAACAGTGACAATCTTTGCTGAGGAAGACACTTCAGCTCCGTCTGTATTTTCATGTGTGTTCAGTAAATGCGCTTTCATTGCGAAATGTTCGTTCCCGTTACTCGTACAGCAGTTCCTATTGTAACAGTATTTTCAACCCAATGGATAAAAAAAAGTGCAAAGATTCAACAAAAGTTTGGATTGACATCATTAGAAATTAGTTTAAATATTAAAGAGCTTAGAAATTTAGTAAAAGAAAAAAACTGGATATTTTAAGACACATTGTACACGATAGGCGAAATAAAACTCTCCTGGAAAATATTTCAGACACCTTAAGGTAGGCAACCCAACTTACTCTATCCACTCTATTTGCTTACTACATAAGCTACACTATTGGTCATTAAAATTGATACACCACGAACATGACGTGCTACAGACGCGAAATTTAACCGACAGGAAGAAGATGCTGTCATATGCAAATTATTAGCTTTTCAGAGCATTGATACAAGGTTGGCGCCGGTGGCGACACCTACAATGTGCTGACATGAGGAAAGTTTCCAGCCGATTTCTCATACACAAACAGCAGTTGACTGGCTTTGCCGGGTGAAACATTGTTGTGATGCCTCGTCTAAGGAGGAGAAATGCGTACCATCACGTTTCCGACTTTGAGTAAGGTCGGATTGTAGCCTATCGCGATTGCGGTTTATCGTATCGCGACATTGCTGCTCGCGTTGGTCGAGATCCAGTGACTGTTAGCAGAATATGGAATCGGTGGGATCAGGAAGGTAATACAGAACGCGGTGCTGGATCCCAACGGCCTCGTATCACTAGCAATCGAGATGACAGGCATCTTATCCGGACGGCTATAACGGATCTTGCTGCCACGTCTCGATCCCTGAGTCAACAGATGGGGACGTTTGCAAGACAACAACCATCTGCACGAACAGTTCGACGACGTTATCAGCAGCATGAACTATCAGCTCGGAGACCATGGCTGCAGTTACCCTAGACGCTGCATCACACACAGGAGCGCCTGCGATGGTGTACTTAACGACGAACCTGGGTGCACCAATGGCAAAAGTCATGTTTTCGGAAGAATGCAGGTTGTGTTTACAGCATTATGATGGTCGCATCCGTGTTTGGTGACATCGCGGTGAACGCACAGTGGAAAAGTATATTCGTCGTCGCCATACTGGGGTGATGGTATGAGGTGCCATTGGTTACACGTCTCGGTCACCTCCTCTTCGCATTGTGGGCACTTTGAACAGTGGACATTACATTTCAGATGTGTTACGACCCGTGCCTCGACCCTTCATTCGATCCCTGTGAAACCCTACATTTCAGCAGGATAATGCACCAACGCATGTTGCAGGTCCTGTACGGGACTTTCTGAATACATAAAATGTTCGACTGCTGCCCTGGCCAGCACATTCTCCAGATCTCTTACCAATTGAGAACGTCCGGTCAATGGTGGCCGAGCAACTGGCTCGTCATAATACGCCAGTCACTACTCTTGATGAACTGTGGTATCTCGTTGAAGGTGTACGGGCAGCTGTACCTGTACACGCCATCCAATGCCTGTTTGACTCAATGCCCAGGCGTATCAAGGCCGTTATTACGGCCAGAGGTGGTTGTTCTGGGTACTGATTTCTCAGGATCTATGCACCCAAATTGCGTGAAAATGTAAGCAGATGTCAGTTCTAGTATAATCATTTGTTCAATGAATACCCGTTTATCATCTGCATTTCTTCTTGGTGTAGCAATTTTAATGGCCAGTAGTGTATATCGATTGCGTAACACATGTACTTCTCAAAATTTTCCCACGAATGCCTCTCAGATGTTGCACTTAAATCAGCTGAAATGTTTTGTTAGTGTTCTGTACCTCAACCGGTAAAAACGGATTCCTTATAGGACCACTTCCTTGTCCGTCAGCGCTGACCTTTGCCTTGTTTCTTTCCCGCCGTCACACCAGGTTAACTATGCAGCACTCGGGGAAATACGGTGATAACGCTGTGGTCGGGTCGCTCTTGGAACTCCTTGGCGTCTTTCCCACACTCAAGCCTTCACAGAGGTGAAGGGTGAGTCATTGTTTGAAAATCCCAGTCCCGTGTACACTGTACGTTAGGCCCTCCGCCCAAGTGTCTTTTCGCGTTTCCGTTCTCGACGTACACGCAAGACTTTCACAAAGAAATCGCGTCAGTGAACTGCCCATTCTCAGATTAGCCGCCACAAGTACTTCAGAACCACGAATAATAATTTGGAAGAATATTCTTAAAAATAACGTAGTAAATTCGATTCCACAGAAGAATGAGTGGTTATGCATGTCAGTGCGAGCAACAGCAGCAGCAGCAGCCAGTGTACAACCAGTGCTGCGACACAGCCTTCCTCCCGACTCCAAGCATGACTGTCTGTAACCGTTTAGTACCCGCCAGCCGCATGGTCAAAGTCAACTTGTTATGTCGACCTGCTGGACGTTGTCGGCCTTGATATAACGATTACAGTCGGTCGCTGGCGCCGTGGGGGTCACATGTTCGTTTCTCACCTTCTGTAGTTATTTATCAATTAACCTTTCTGATTCCTGGAGGCTCCAGGACTTACTTATTTATCAAATAAATATTAATATTGTAAGTTTAAACAGTGGCAATCTTTGCTGAGGAAGACACTTCAGCTCCGTCTGTATTTTCATGTGTGTTCAGTAAATGCGCTTTCATTGCGAAATGTTCGTTCCCGTTACTCGTACAGCAGTTCCTATTGTAACAGTATTTTCAACCTAATGGATAAAAAAAGTGCAAAGATTCAACAAAAGTTTGAATTGACATCATTAGAAATTAGTTTAAATATTAAAGAGCTTTGAAATTTAGTAAAAGAAAAAAAAAACGGATATTTTAAGACACATTGTACACGATAGGCGAAATAAAACTCTCCTCGAAAATGTTTCAGACACCTTAAGGTAGGCAACCCAACTTACTCTATCCACTCTATTTGCTTACTACATAAGCTACACTATTGGTCATTAAAATTGATACACCACGAACATGACGTGCTACAGACGCGAAATTTAACCGACAGGAAGAAGATGCTGTCATATGCAAATTATTAGCTTTTCAGAGCATTGATACAAGGTTGGCGCCGGTGGCGACACCTACAATCTGCTGACATGAGGAAAGTTTCCAGCCGATTTCTCATACAAAAACAGCAGTTGACCGGCTTTGCCGGGTGAAACGTTGGTGTGATGCCTCGTCTAAGGAGGAGAAATGCGTACCATCACGTTTCCGACTTTGAGTAAGGTCGGATTGTAGCCTATCGCGATTCCGGTTTATCGTATCGCGACATTGCTGCTCGCGTTGGTCGAGATCCAATGACTGTTAGCAGAATATGGAATCGGTGGGATCAGGAAGGTAATACAGAACGCGGTGCTGGATCCCAACGGCCTCGTATCACTAGCAATCGAGATGACAGGCATCTTATCCGGACGGCTATAACGGATCGTGCAGCCATGTCTCGATCCCTGAGTCAACAGATGGGGACGTTTGCAAGACAACAACCATCTGCACGAACAGTTCGACGACGTTTTCAGCAGCATGAACTATCAGCTCGGAGACCATAGCTGCAGTTACCCTAGACGCTGCATCACAGACAGGAGCGCCTGCAATGGTGTACTTAACGACGAACCTGGGTGCACCAATGGCAAAACGTCATGTTTTCGGAAGAATGCAGGTTGTGTTTACAGCATTATGATGGTCGCATCCGTGTTTGGCGACATCGCGGTGAACGCACAGTGGAAGAGTATATTCGTCGTCGCCATACTGGGGTGATGGTATGAGGTGCCATTGGTTACACGTCTCGGTCACCTCCTCTTCGCATTGCGGGCACTTTGAACAGTGGACATTACATTTCAGATGTGTTACGACCCGTGCCTCTACCCTTCATTCGATCCCTGAGAAACCCTACATTTCAGCAGGATAATGCACGACCGCATGTTGCAGGTCCTGTGCGGGTCTTTCTGGATTCTGTTCGATTGCTGCCCTGGCCAGCACATTCTCCAGAACTCTCACCAATTGAAAACGTCTGGTCAATGGTGGCCGAGCAACTGGCTCGTCACAATACGCCAGTCACTACTCTTGATGAACTGTGGTATCTCGTTGAAGCTGCATGGGCAGCTGTACCTGTACACGCCGTCCAAGCTCTGTTTGACTCAATGCCCTGGCGTATCAAGTCCGTTATTACGGCCAGAGGTGGTTGTTCTGGGTACTGATTTCTCAGGATCTATGCACCCAAATTGCGTGAAAATGTAAACACATGTCAATTCTAGTATAATATATTTGTCCAATGTATTCTCGTTTATCATCTGCATTTCTTCTTGGTGTAGCAATTTTAATGGGCAGTAGTGTAGGTTGCCAACAGTTTGGAGCATGAAATACGCTGACACAAAAGAAATCGCAACACCAGAAACTGATTGACGCAGAGTAATGATATTTCGCGAATACATTAGTCTGCGTAAGATATTTAAGACATTAACTTTGCAAGATGACAGGTTAATGTAAGAGCGAGAGAAGCCATTGTAAATGTGAAATACTGGTAAGCTGTTAATCAGTGTAAACGTCAGAATGTTGAATGCAAGGGTGTAAACCCGAACGCATTGTATTGTACAGGTGCCGCCTGTCAGTTTGTGGGATGGAGTTCCACGCCTGTCGCACTTGATCGGTCGGCACAGGGACTGCTGATGCTGTCTGTGGATGACGCTGGAGTTGTCCTCCGATGATATCCCACACGTCCGCGATTGGAGTCTGATCTGGTGATCGAGCAGGCTAAGGCAACACGTAAACACTATGTAGAGCATGTTGTGTTACAACAGCGATATGCAGGCGAGCGTTGTCCTGTTGGAAAACACCCGCTGTAATGTTGTTCATTAATGGCAGCACAACAGGTCGAGTCACCGGACTGACATACAAATTTGCAGTCCGGGTGCGTGGGGTAACCACGAGACTGCTCCAGCTGTCACCCGAAATCGCGCAGCAGACCATACCTCCAGGTGTATGTCCAGTGTGTTTAGCACGCAGATTGCGTGCAGGTACTCAGCTGGCCTCGTTCTAACCAACACACGGCCATCACTGGCATCGCGGGCCCGCATCTCGTGGTCGTGCGGTAGCGTTCTCGCTTCCCACGCCCGGGTTCCCGGGTTCGATTCCCGGCGGGGTCAGGGATTTTCTCTGCCTCGTGATGGCTGGGTGTTGTGTGATGTCCTTAGGTTAGTTAGGTTTAAGTAGTTCTAAGTTCTAGGGGACTGGATGACAGGGATGTTAAGTCCCATAGTGCTCAGAGCCATTTTTTTGGCATCGCGGCACGACCAACTTTCATCGGAAAACATAATAGAGTCCGCCCTGTCCTCCAATAAGCTCTCGATTGGGGTTAGTGAAATGCGCGCTACAGGGGGGGGGGGGGGGGGGGGTCTGCCTCTGAGCTTTCCTGGAAGTGACCGATTTGTGTCCGTTCGTTGTGTCTCCGCGGTGCCAACTGCCGCTCAGATTGCTTCGACAGAGTCACACGCCGAACACGTTGGTCTTCCCTCTCGGTAGTGCTACGTGCCCGCACGGAGCCGGGTATTCTTGCGATCGTACATTCTCGTGATCACCGCTGCCAGCAGACATGTACAGTGGCTACATTCCTGCCAAGTCTTTCTGCAGTATCGCAGAAACAACATCCAGCCTCTCGTAGCCCTGTTACACGAACTCGTTCAAACTCAGTGAGCTGACCATAACGACGCCTTTGCCGCCCTAAAGTCATTCTTGACTAAATTCAACCCACCCAGTCCAATCTCAAATGTAAATAACGCTGACGACCGTTACATGATGTATTTAAAGTAAACTTGACTTGCATCTTAACACTACCCCTATTCGCGTCACTCTTATACCACTGGCGCGAAATCTGAACAGACATCATCTTTCAGACGTAGGAACACACCTACTAACTGTCGTTTATATCACACAACTCCTACTTGGTGTTACGATTTTCCGTCAGTGTATTTTCCTGGAAAGTTTTATTTCGCGCATCCTGTACTTAAGAATAAAAAATTAATAACAAAGCACGTGTACAGAAGAGATAATTAACATGCGCAATTCGATATTATCACAATACTACGAAAATAAAGGTTGGAGATAAAGGTTGTTCATATCTGCAATATATTAATTTATGAACGAGCAGTTGTGGAAATATTTCCTCAGCGGTTTAGCATTTGCCTTTCACGTGCTCTTGTTCAGTGCCTCTGTTGTTGTTGGTTAGTTGAAAGAAATGGAGAGAACAAATTTTGATCTCTCCACTTCTTTCGTGGTCTACCTATCTATATTTTCCCTGTTGTTCGATAAATCATTGGTATTTGAGGCGTTTTATTTGCATTCATTCTTGTGACACGATCACTCCATTTATTGCTGTACTCTGTGATTTGTTTACTTTTAAGTCATAGTTCTCGTCTGATTCTTGTATTGCAATAATATCAGATAGTTTGTGGCCAGCAGCCGTTCTCAAAAACCTCATTTCCACAACTTGTATTCTTCGTTAACTTTCAGCTGTTATTGTCAAAGTCTCACTGCTATAAAGTACAGAACGTAACGCTATTTTCTGTTCCAATTTATTGCTATTTGCTTCAGCAACTTTTTATTCAGTGTTGTACACTAATCAGTGTATTTTGTTATGATATGTACTGTGGGATGAAACTTTTATATCAGTAGTTTAAACTTCTATTCGTTTTACAGAAAAATTTTATATATTACAGACCTGAAGATAGCTTGTGGATAAGCCGAAACTAGTAATCAAATAAAATTATATTTGCGTTCTTGACTATTAAGGTGTTTTGAACCCACGTATTTCCAAAAAGTTGAACTCATTCTGTCACTCTTTTGTCTGGTCGCTTGTTACAGTTTTCCTTCGGACTAGGTCTTGACCTTTAAAAGCCACAAGTTTTGTTTTTTGTGTCCAGACTGTTACATCTATTGGCAGTAACATGAAATTTATAAACAGCTTCTAGAAGGGTGCGCACGCTGTAAGCTACAGAAATTTGTTATCAGGAAAGAGTGTAGCTGTTAGGTAATTTCGTTGGTTAAAGTTATTGGTAAGCATTGTGTAGCCAAGAAAAATGTCGACTGCAGAGCAGTTGGCGGAGAGACACCGCTATCAAAAACCAGCCGCTTGTACAGACTCCTACACACTCAATCCCGTGCTCTGTCTTAACAAACGCCGGCTGCCTTTTGCGACTGTATCACTGCGCAGGCTGTGGATAAAAATGTGGAACCCACAGAGGCGCCCACTCTTTGGTTGACGGTGTCTTTTCACCACCTGTTCTGTAGTCGACATTTTTCTTGGATACACAGTGCTTACCATTAACTTTAAGCAAAGTAACACAGAAGTGATTTCAGGCGTTCCCCAAGGTACTGTTATAGGCCCTTTGCTGTTCCTTATCCATATAGACGATTTGGGGGACAATCTGAGCAGCCATCTTCGGTTGTTTGCGGATGACGCTGCCGTTTATCGACTAATAAAGTCATCAGAAGATCAAAACAAACCGCAAAACAATTTAGAAAAAAATATCTCAATGCTGTGAAAAGTGGCAGTTGACCCTAAATACCGAAATGTGTGAGGTCATCTCCATGAGTACTAAAAGGAACTCGTTAAACTTCGGATACACGATAAATCAGTCTAATCTAAAAGCCGTAAATTCAACTAAATACCTAGGTATTACAATTACGAACAACTTAAATTGGAAAGAACACACAGAAAATGATGTGGGGAAGGCTAAGCAGAGGCTGCGTTTTATTGGCAGGACACTTAGAAAATGTAACAGACCTACTAAGGAGACTGCCTACACTACGCTTGTCCGTCCTCTTTTAGAATACTGCTGCGCGGTGTGGGATACTTACCAGATAGGACTGACGGAGTACATCGAAAAAGTACAGGTACAGCTGCCTTGAAACCGTTTACAATGCAATGCGTTTTCCTTAGTCACCATTCTACTTGTTTATTGCAACGTCATTGCGTGTTTTCGACATCGCCACGGGGGGGCCAAGTACAATAATATCGCGATCGGATAGCAAATGTTTGCGCAACGTCTATCTGAAGTGGGACATAGGTACCAGCCCAGTAACCCAGTAACTGAGGGTAGAAAACCGACTAAGAACCACACCCAGTCTGGATATCGTTAATCCTCGAGGCGGATTGAATCCGGGGTCATTCTCGCCTTCCCTAATCCTGGAAGAGGCATGCTAATACGCGCGGCTACCAGGGCAAATGCTTTCTTCACTAATGACTCGAGAGTTTTCACCTATGTATCATCCCGAATGCGCCGGTTCCCATTCACTGCGCTTTCGCAAAAATATTCTCATCGATGTATCCATATGCATTAAACAGTTATAGCCATTTGTAATCGCTATGTGTGTTTTGAATTGCTCTGTACACCAAGATAATGAGTTAGCTTTTCTCCAAAAAGTAGTAGGATTTACTTATGCAGCTTATATGGCAGTACTGTAAATTGCAATGCAGAAACTAAGTTGGTTTCCTGTGGGAGCACCGATTACATGCTAGCGATGGAAAAAACCGACAGGTCAACGCCGAATAACTAGTGTTTTTTGGTATTTATTTCCTCTCAGTTATATCAGGTGTTTTTTTTTATTTTTTACAAATAACCGAGTAAAACACCTAAATGTGGATTAGCACTAGCAGTAGTGATAAAATTTTCGTTTTTAAACAAATCTTTTTTTAAAGGAGTAATTTTTATTCGTAAAATTTGCATTTGTTTGAGATACTGCGTTATTATAAAAAATGGAAGAAGCGATCAGTGCTATTCTAACAACAACGCCGACAGAAACGAGCTACAAACACCTAGCATAAGAATTGGTACAGCATTGCTGAAACAGTGATGTTCCGTTGCCGTGTGTCGTAGATCAAGATTCGCGAGTACCTGCGTTGCAGCCACCTGGTCTACACAGTAGTTTCTCGCTGTGGCCGCCTGACATCTGTGGTATTGCAGAATGGCACCATTCCTAGCCTGGAAATTTTTTTAAGAAGCGACTTAGCTATCAAGTACAATGTTTCATTTGCTTTAGGAGATTGGGGATTTGTCTGCCATTTCTGTGAAATAATAAAAGTGGAAGGAAATTATGATAAGAATAATAAATTAAAAACTTAACAACAATTCATTCATAGTAAAAAATAAAAATGGAAAGTAGCTGATCTGCTGAATGGGTCTACATAATACGCCTTTATCCACTTGTAGCCCTTGAAAACGAACAAACTTACACGAAAAATAGGGTTCTTGAACCTCAGTTTTCATCATTTAGCCCTGACTATTCGTAATGCCCAAATAATGGTATGATCCACGATTATAATACGATTTTTGAGCAGAGTTAAAAAAATAGAATTAATAGGCGAATACTAGCTATTCATTGTAGCTTTCAACAACTTATCACTTTTCGACAAAAACAGTGAACGGACTAAGTTTTCTTTTATTTGTTTATTAAATTTAATATTTTGATTCTATGTATCTTGAAACTGACAAAGTCAAAATTTTTCGATCTCTGTTTGATTTCTAGGTTTATTTCAGCAAATAACAGGAATAAAAAAACCGAAAATCGTAAATTTCAGAAACCGGTTATTTTGAGCGGTTTTAAGTGAGGTTAAACTGGCGTGGGAAGAAGACGATATAAGAGAAAACCGGTTGTTTCAGCGATAACCGACATCCCCATTAAATGCACACCTACGCGAGTCTAGTGCTGTACCATTTAACGATAGTTCATCGCGGTCTCAGCCGAGTCGCATACAATTCCCCGAAACTTGAACCGTACCATGTTCGGCAGTTGCCACGATGTGTTGGTGTGTAATACACCCGCCTTATATACCGTATATGTAAGTCTATCACCAAAATGACTATTTACCCGAGAACCTTTACTTCAACTTCGTGATGGCTTGTTCCAACTCTGTGCTTGGCTGCAACCCGTCAGTATGAAAGCTCTCTTTCCAGACGCGTTAACAAATATTGTGCCTTATGAGCGCGCAATAAGTGAAATGAAAACCACACAACGTTTGGCAATGACTGCGCTGCGGTTGCAGCGGTTTGTGTATGTCTCCGTTGCATTATTGGGTTGTTGTGTAGCCTCGATATCGGGGACGGGTGACATCTCTTGCTTCGTTTTGTAGCTCAACAACCAACACGAGGGGACGTAGTTACGTGAGGTCGCTGCTACAGTCGTAATTTGCGCCAACTAGTACCTATTATGCTAAAGAGCGCTCTTATTAATTAAATTTGTGTAAGATAATGGCTCTTTTTGTCCTCATATGATGCATTCTTTCCTGGTGTGTAAAGTCTGCAACTTCGAGAACAACGCATGAAGACTTGGTGTCTTCTTTAACAAATGTTCTCCCTTGTGTGGTCATAAAGAGACAGCCAGTGAGCGACGAGCACGGGGAATTACGTGAATGTAAACTAATTTGCTCCAGATAGTGCCGGTAACACTAAAGAGTGCATTTGCTAACTAAATTAGTTGAATATGTTGGCTCTTCTCGTCGTAATCGGGTGCATCCTTTCACACCTCTGTTTCTAAGCTCTAAGAAGCAAACGCATACGCAAATCCTTCCTCGCCTTATCTTCTATGAGGTGCGTTCGTTATGTTTAAAAATAGAGTTTTGTAGCCAAAATAGTGGGGAATAATATGGTATATTGGAAGCCTGAAAAAAATCTTACTTTCAGGGAAAAAAAGTGTTGCCTTATTTACTGAACGCCTCTAGCATATTGAAAGATGCGGCAGGCAGTAACGCAAAATGAGAGATATTATCGAAGAGTGCGATACGACTAAATCAATTATTAAAGCCGAAGACGACTAAACGGGATGGTGTCGACCTCCGAATGTCAAGGGCGTTGCGTTCTCCAGTGAATCACCTTTGCCGCAGGCCGAAAGGAGCCATGAGGTGATTAATGAGCGTCGAGTCATAAATACAGTCCCCATAACATCCGTAAAATCAGAAAGCTCACGGCATAAAATTGCCGATTGCAAGACGGCAGTAAGGACAGTAATCAATGTGGAAACGCTTTACATGGCAAAATAATCGAAATGATTCACACCTTTTCGCTAATTTCTGATTTGCTAATTACTATGAGCAATACCTGCGCGGAACCTCCCATGTCTACCTGCATAGTTACGTAATGGCACACCTCTAATTGGCCAATTTAATTCTGTTCTTCTGAAGCTGTTCAGCTGCCGGAGCTCGTCAGTGACTGAGGTAGTTGAACCACTGAAGTAGATGTAGTCATTCAACTGGTCTTATTTTAGGGATGTTGGACTCATCTGTCTTTCTATTTATAAAAGTGACTGTATGTTTGAATGTTCCAGCATAGCTCTGGAACACCTTCAGTCATTTCATTCAAACTTGGTGCAAATGTGACATGATACTGTGGGACAATTACCATAGAGGTAAACACCACTAGTGTCTCTATTTTTACGTGTGGCGGAAGGGTGGAAATGTAGTGATATGTAATAACAAATTTGGAACGTCTGGAACTATTTCAATAAAACTTGGTACGTATATGACTTGCTATATAAAAGAAATATTGTAGGACAGTAATTGATCTAGCTCTTCTAGAGATGTCGTGTGTCTCGTAGGGGACGGAAGGAAGTGAAATCTTAATATAACTCGGGAAAGTACAGCGAAGTTTCCAATAAATCTGACACACTTACAACTTACTAACTGGGAGAAAACGTACTGTTGGGATTGGGGATGAGAACGTAGTGAATATGTAAAAAATAATTAAAAGCAGTAGATACAGTCGTCGAATCAAACATTATGGGGATCACAAGGGTCAGTCTTGTCAGTCCCATTGCCATTTAAGCGTGAGTTTTTGTGGGATGAAATGAACAGAAATCTCGAGACCCATCCGGAAATTTTTAGAAATTAGTAGAACTCTACAGAACCTTCTAAAATGAAATTAATAGCCAGTAAAAATATTAACATGCTTTTCTGTTCTGAGATATCATTCATTTTCCTGCGCCCATACAAACAAATGTTGACATTTAAAAACGGAAGTGCGTGGAATTGGGAGAAGGGCGGAATATAAAAATGCCTGGATGTGTTTTTTGAATTTTTTTTTCCTCTCCCCATTAGAGGCCACTTCGGTGACTTGCGTGTCTCTAACCTATCCCAGTAGCTCTACTGGGGAAAAGGGACCTACAGTTCAGTGTGGAATCTGACACACGTGTCGTCCTGGCAAATCGTAAGCTAGGTTAAAGGCAGACTGAAGTATTCTGTGGTCCCACGATAGCGCTACCTTCCGGTTTCCAGGAACGCGTTTTACAACTAAACCCCCAGGCCGATGTTCCATACCATGTTTCCCGAGGGGTGAAGCCGCTATGTGTAAGTACGGGTCAAAGTGGTGTTCCTCCGTTATTTTCCGGTCGCAGTAACAGTTTTCTTAAGCGACTGGTGGAGATGGTCGACAGTAAGCAGGCAGCACCCACTATGGCCTAGGCCGAAGTTAGCATTCTGAATGTTTTTGAACGACCTGACCATGCAGGATACAGGGGTGTACAGACCAGCTAGAACCGCGGGTCGCTAAACCCTCACTGCGACTACGTAGGGGCTGTAAGCTCAAAAATAACACCACGTGAGAGACGTTATTATGAGTATTCTTATTATTTCAAATTGACACCTGACCGCCGTGTCATCCTCAGTTGAAGATGCGGATAGGAGGGGCATGTGGTCAGCACACCGCTCTCCCGGTTGTTATGATGGTTTTCTTTGACCGGAGCCGCTACTATGCGGTGAAATAGCTCCTCAATTGGCATCACGAGGCTGAGTAGACCCCGAAAAATGGCAACAGCGCAAGGCGGCTGGATGGTCACCCATCCAAGTGCCAGCCACGCCCGACAGCGCTTAACTTCGGTGATCTCACGGGATTATCTCCTAACATCGTATCGGTCCTCCTTTTGCTTGGAGTAGTGCACCACCTCGACGGGGCACGGGTTCAACATGTCGCTGGAAGCTCCTGAAAAAATACTGAGCCAAGATGCCTCTATAGCCGTCCGTAATTGCGAAAGTGTTGCCGGCGCAGAATTTTGTACGCGAACTGACCTCTCGATTATGTCTCATAAATGTTCGATGAGGCTCATTCTGGGTGGTCAAATCATTCGCTCGAATTGTCCAGAATGTTCCTCAAAACAATGGCGAACGATTGTGGCCCGGTGACATGGCGCATTGTCATCCATAAAAATTCCTTTGTTGTTTGGGAATATGAAGTTCATGAATGGCTGCAAACGATCTCCAAGTAGACAAATATAACTACACACCTGGAAATTGAAATAAGAACACCGTGAATTCATTGTCCCAGGAAGGGGAAACTTTATTGACACATTCCTGGGGTCAGATACATCACATGATCACACTGACAGAACCACAGGCACATAGACACAGGCAACAGAGCATGCACAATGTCAGCACTAGTACAGTGTATATCCACCTTTCGCAGCAATGCAGGCTGCTATTCTCCCATGGAGACGATCGTAGAGATGCTGGATGTAGTCCTGTGGAACGGCTTGCCATGCCATTTCCACCTGGCGCCTCAGTTGGACCAGCGTTCGTGCTGGACGTGCAGACCGCGTGAGACGACGCTTCATCCAGTCCCAAACATGCTCAATGGGGGACAGATCCGGAGATCTTGCTGGCCAGGGTAGTTGACTTACACCTTCTAGAGCACGTTGGGTGGCACGGGATACATGCGGACGTGCATTGTCCTGTTGGAACAGCAAGTTCCCTTGCCGGTCTAGGAATGGTAGAACGATGGGTTCGATGACGGTTTGGATGTACCGTGCACTATTCAGTGTCCCCTCGACGATCACCAGTGGTGTACTGCCAGTGTAGGAGATCGCTCCCCACACCATGATGCCGGGTGTTGGCCCTGTGTGCCTCGGTCGTATGCAGTCCTGATTGTGGCGCTCACCTGCACGGCGCCAAACACGCATACGACCATCATTGGCACCAAGGCAGAAGCGACTCTCATCGCTGAAGACGACACGTCTCCATTCGTCCCTCCATTCACGCCTGTCGCGACACCACTGGAGGCGGGCTGCACGATGTTGGGGCGTGAGCGGAAGACGGCCTAACGGTGTGCGGGACCGTAGCCCAGCTTCATGGAGACGGTTGCGAATGGTCCTCGCCGATACCCCAGGAGCAACACTGTCCCTAATTTGCTGGGAAGTGGCGGTGCGGTCCCCTACGGCACTGCGTAGGATCCTACGGTCTTGGCGTGCATCCGTGCGTCGCTGCGGTCCGGTCCCAGGTCGACGGGCACGTGCACCTTCCGCCGACCACTGGCGACAACATCGATGTACTGTGGAGACCTCACGCCCCACGTGTTGAGCAATTCGGCGGTACGTCCACCCGGCCTCCCGCATGCCCACTATACGCCCTCGCTCAAAGTCCGTCAACTGCACATACGGTTCACGTCCACGCTGTCGCGGCATGCTACCAGTGTTAAAGACTGCGATGGAGCTCCGTATGCCACGGCAAACTGGCTGACACTGACGGCGGCGGTGCACAAATGCTGCGCAGCTAGCGCCATTCGACGGCCAACACCGCGGTTCCTGGTGTGTCCGCTGTGCCGTGCGTGTGATCATTGCTTGTACAGCCCTCTCGCAGTGTCCGGAGCAAGTATGGTGGGTCTGACACACCGGTGTCAATGTGTTCTTTTTTCCATTTCCAGGAGTGTATTTCCAGTCAATGATCGGCTCAGTTGGACCAGAGGACCCAGTCCATTGCATGTAAACACAGCCCACAGCATTATGTAGCCACCACCAGCTTGCACAGTGCCTTGTTGACAAGCTGGGTCCATGGCTTCGTGGTGCCCACTCTGAGGTGGTTACACTCTGAAAAGGCCACAGAGGAAGACTACCATCATCTCTTACCAACTGAAATCGGTACTCGCCGGACCTGGCGACGGTTTTCCAGTCGTTTAGGGTCCAACCGATCTGGTCACGAACCCAGGACAGGCGCTGCAAGCCATGTCTTGCTGTTTAGCGAAGGCTCTAACGTCGGTCGTCTGCGGCAATGACATGTGCACGCAGGCGTTGCCGTCGGCCACTTCGTTGTCGGTGGTGAGAGGTAATGCCTGAAATTTAGTGTTCTCGGCACACTCTTCAATGCATTGCCCTTTTACACCTTGTCTACGCGGTACTATCGCCACCTATACATGTGCAAAAAATGGTTCAAATGGCACTGAGAACTATAGGACTTAACATCTGAGATCATCAGTCCCTTAGACTTAGAACTACTTAAACCTAACTAACCTAAGGACATCACACACATCCATGCCCGAGGCAGGATTCGAACCTGCGACCGTAGCAGCAGCACGGTTCCGGACTGAAGCGCCTAGAACCGCTCGGCTATATATGTGCATATCGCTGTCCCGTGGGTTTTGTGATCTAACGGCAGGTCTACACAATGAACCAGTTTTTACATGTCCACCTCGAGACATCTGTCGTGACTTTACTTGTAAATTGTGTTCAATGTGGGTTTCCTACAGCATATTATCCATGCTACCTCGCAAGAGAACAATCACATAGGCAAAATTCTGTAAAAATACAGAGGAGCCTTTTTTATCTGTTATTCGGTGCAGGCTCAAGTTTTCTAACGAGTGCCACGTCCATTAAATTATCTTCTCAGTCTCTGTACTACAGAATGACAAACATCGTGGCTTCCGTGAACCGGACGCCTGGTCTTGTAGTGGTATCGGTAAAGTAATCGCTAAAGCATCTACCGGGCAACAACTTACTAAACGGTTTTACCCTCTATCGTAATTTCATTCCCTTTGCCGTCGAACAGCCCTGATCGCTGTGCACATCATCACGCCACTTCCAGGATCCGGGGAGCCGCGCCGGACCCACGTCGAATCCGTCTGGCGGATTAACGAAGAGAGGCGCGGATGCTGGCTGACCAACCTGGAGGCGATTTCCCACATCCGACAAGGCGTATTCGCGGCTGGCACTCACAACCCGCCCCAGTTACACGATTCCAAAACAGTCCGAAAATATTCTCACACTTTGATATGGTATAACACAAGACACAGACAAATGGAGTACACAAATTCCATCCGAGGGCAGGGAGGGGGGAAGGAAGTGTTGGCGACAGCAAAGCCATCCTGCCACCCCGTATCACTAACCTAGCCAAATGCAAATTAACATGCCGATCCTGTAAAGGTGCGGAGAAAGGCTGGGGAAAAGAAGAAAAATAGAATTGGTACATTACCATTTTCGCCGGAGAGCTTTAAAAAATAAAATATATAAGCATAGTTTTCCAAAAAAGTAAAAACATTAAAATAAGGACTTCTTTTTAAGATTGTTAAAGCGATCGATTGTACATTGAATATTTTAAGGAAAAGATTTTTGTTTTTTTTAAAATACATAAAAGTGACGATAATCTTTATTTAAGAAAGGGGCTACTTCATTTCAACTTGACTGACGAGAAGAACACGGCAAGTACCACAACCTGATTTCCTAGAAACTTCGCTCGGTGAAAAAAGAGGTCAAAAGAAGCAAACACGGGTCTCTACTTATCTGTAGATACTCGACAGTTTCTGGAAAAACGACGGTCAAAGTTTTCGAGGTATTCTCTAGAAACATTATGTGTCTTTTACCGTCGGAGATCCTCAGACGAAACGGTAGCACAGTGGATAGCGTGAAGGCTTTTTTAATTTTGCGCCCTGTGTCCGAAACCTGATATTACTTTTATTTCTGTTCTTCATTTATATCCCATGTCTGTAAAAGATTATTACGTGTATTTTTTCCGTGTATATTGATGTAACGTTGTCCTTATTAGTCTACTAATTGTACGTTAGATCAATGAATTTTAAAAAAAAAGAGGAAATTAAGCCGTGCGGGATTAGCCGAGCGGTGTAAGGCGCTGCAGTCATGGACTGTGCGGCTGGTCCCGGCGGAGGTTCGAGTCCTCCCTCGGGCATGGGTGTGTGTGTTTGTCCTTAGGAAAATTTAGGTTAAGTAGTGTGTAAGCTTAGGAACTGATGACCTTAGCAGTTAAGTCCCATAAGATTTCACACACATTTGAACTTTTTTTTTTTGAGAAAATTATTTGAAATTGTCTTAGAGTAAACTTCCTATAGCGTACCCTGATTCATAATCAACTACGAGTGCCAATTTTCGGAAAAGAGGTCCGTTGTGCGTGGTTTGCAGCAAAATTATTGCCAACACGTGAAATCTTCGCCAGTGTTAACGACGTTTCTTTCCCGACTGAGATACATACGCACTAGTGTCACCGTGGCAAACCTGCCTTCGCGCGATGCTCGTGTTGCTCAGAATATGAGCGTTTCGAATGTTTGTACGATCGTTATCATCCAAGAGAATGTGACAAATCCTCCTGAAGAATAAACACATGAATGAAATATAAGAATTAATACAAGAATTGATATGAGAATGAGATATCAGAATATGAGAATTTAAAAAGATTATAACCTCTCAGGATACCCTACAGACATATATTACATGATAAATGTGTGACACTTACTGCCGCGCTGAGTGGCCGCGCGGTTTGAGGCGCCATGTAGCGGATTGCGCGACCTCCCACCGGAATTGCGAGTCCTCCCTCGGGCATGGGTGTGTGTGTTGTTCTTAGCATAAGTAAGTTTAAGTAGTGTGTGAGTCTAGGGGCCAATGACCTCAGCGGTTTGGTTCCTTAGGAACTGACACATTTTTTGTGACACTTATTATGAAAGTCAACTGTAGTGGTACAGTTAATATAAAGCCCTTATATCCCCTAATTTGATAAGAAATTTTTGTTTAGTAAACCTCTACATACATGCGCACATACATGAAAAGAATAAAAATAAACTAAAAACAGCAATCGGGTTTCGAACATGGGGCGCAAATCTAAGAATACACGACACTAACCACCGAGCCACCAGTTCCTGTAAAGATGTAGTGTAAGTAAAAGGCACATACAGTTCCCCGAAAATACCTCGAAAGCTTTTACCTTCGGTTTTTCACAAACGGTTTCGTATCTGCGGATAAGGCAAAGCATGTGTTGCCTTATTTTTACTCCATTTTCACCGAACGAAGCCGCTGGGAAATTGGGTGATGGTACTTGCGTGTTCTCTTAGTGAAATGTACGAAATCTGCCGCAAGTGAGGCGAGTTGTTGAGGGATAGTGTTTTGCTAAGGATGTACTATGAAAAAGATAGGGACCGGTTTGATTCAAAGGGAGTTAAAAAACGTTGGACATGTGTATGTGTGTGTGTGTGTGGTGGAGGGGGGGGGGAGGCTGATATGGAGAGAAGGAGGGAGGACTCACAAAGCTGGGCGGACAGGTAAACCACTCGCCAGCTTTCCTGGGGAGATACGGTGAGGTGACATTATTAAAAGCTTTTCTAAAGCATCTTAGATTTACGACACAAATCGACACCTACTGCAAGTGTGCGAACAGGATTCTGGCGTTTTCCTTGATTCATCGAGCCCGATGAGGCAATCCTATGGGTTGTGAGCGCTCGTTGTGTTCGTGTGAACAAAGCCTAAATTGGAACTTTCAATCTCTGTGATGCAGTAGCCAGCGCCAGACACGCCACGCACTTCTGCGCGAGCTCCAAGCCGACCGAGACGCGCTTTCCTCTCGGCGGTGATTTCCTATCCGTCACGCACGCTTTCTCCCGAAAATTGCGAAAATGTTACGCAGCTGGGCGATGACTACCAACATTCGGTCAGAACTATTGTTTCCTCTTCCGTGTTGCGCAACAAGCGACTGTCGGATGCCGTACGCATGACAAAGAAAGGCCAACGACGTTTAACGGACTCATTATGGTACATACACTGCATTTTAATCTTCTACATATACGTCTACAACTATACTCTTAGAATTAACCCGAGGTGCTTTGCACAAAGTTCTTTTACTCTGCGACATACTAAAGTTTTCGCCGTTAAGCCTGGTTTGACGGTCGCTGTGACCGAGGGGTTTTAGGCGCTTCAGTCCGGAACCGCGCTGCTGCTACGGTCGCAGGTTCGAATCCTGCCTCGGGCATGGATGTGTGTGAGGTTAGTTAGGTGTAAGTAGTTCTAAGTCTAGGGGACTGATGACCTCAGATGTTAAGTCCCATTGTGCTTGGAGCCATTTTAACCATTTTTTAAAACCTGGTTTATACCGAAGCCAATGGAATCCAGCGAGGATTCGCAGACAGTTCGCGAGTGATTTATAGCAGAGGGAACGGAAAACAACACGAAATTACAGCATAGCCTATGAACGCTGCGTCATTGTTCTTTGGCGCTAATAATCGGTATGTGGGATACGACACTATATGGCTAGAGCTGGGACGCAAAACTTTGACATTCAGAGAGGATTGCTGTGCATGGCGAGCGCACTATTTCGGATGAAGTAAGCAAAATGGGACAGGAAAAGAAGAATTTAGGTAGTGAAACGATAGGAAGTAGTGCTCATAACACTATTGCAGCTGCATATTTCCTTAGCATTATTCCAAAACTCGGAACATCGGTTGGCGTTCCACTGGCTTCTTACTACAGTTGACGAGGGGATTTTAAAACACAACATTGACGACCACAGTAGCGTGAAGGAAGGCTACCATTTACTCTCTAGTTCAGTAGTTCCAAACCTGGGCGCAATTAACCCCAAAGGAGTAAAAGGAGAATATCCCAGGGGTGAAAAGAAAAGGAATCGATTGTGTTTCAGTCACGAAGCTAAATTATATGTAAAACATCACTACTATTAACACAATTTTTAAATTCTAGCATTAACATGTGACATTATGTGCTCGAGGTTGCAGCTTACGAAACTAATGAATGAGTCTACCCACTGCGCACATGCTTTTTACTCTCTACCATGCATCTACAGTATGACTAGAATAGAAACATCTACAAAATGTCCTAGAAGTGTTGCGACAGACTTCACAGTGTTCCAGAGGGTTTCTTCAGGAGCAAATCGAGTACTGGAATGTGTCTCTAGAGACGTCATTCGACGACAGTACAGAGTGTGGAAGTTAAAGGCGCTGGCGCCTGTTATTAGGCTACCCCTTCGGCAGCAAATGTGGCTCTGTACGCTGACGGACCGTAGGCGGAATGTCTTGCAATGTTGTTTGTGATTCAGTGACAGTGGTTAGAGAAGATGGAGCTACCTGCTGGATGGATAGGTCTTGTCTCCTATGAAAGCGATGCTGCCTTGATGGATGACTGTTTCTGACACAGGTTTCCAACTGCAGTTTATTTTTCTCGTGAAATCCTCTAAAATCTTCAACGTTATCGGTACACAGGAGAAAAATGGAAACATGTGTCTGAAACCGTCAGCCACCAAGGCATCATGTTCACAGAAGACAAGGCTTGTGTACACAGCAACTAACTCCATCTTCTCCGCTGGCGAGCGTGGCAATCAATCATGATAACCGAACAACAAACAAGACTGTGAAACGTTCTGGCTACGGTCTGTCGAGGTATGAAGTCACGTTTACTGCCGAAAGGGTGGCCTAGTGACAGGTGCAGGCACCTATAACTTCGACGCTTTGTAGCGTCGTTGGATGATGTTTTCAGTCGAGGGTTCCTGTCCTTGATTGATTCCTCGAGACATCCTCTACAACCCATCGAAGTTTGTCGGAACATTTCTGGGACACCCTGTTCATATATCACACGTGCTTAAATATCTCTTGAAAATGCCTTCTCTGAGTTGTAGATAGTTCCTGCAAGGGACCATAAATTGCTTTATTATTCACTTCATAAAAAACAAAATAAGAAACTGCCAGACCAACACAACAATTGCTGCACAACTACACTGCTATATTGCCTACACAGTATAATTGTAATCATTATTGTTATTATTAGTTGCAGTAGTTATACCCAAAGAACTGGAAATCTGAATTCTTGCAAGTTCTACTAGTTCAGAAGTAAGGAGTCCTACAATCAATTGATTTGCAAACTAAGTGTAGTTCACGCATTTTTACTTCACTGGTTTTGCATAGGAGTACAAGGTGGGTGAAGCAAGTGTCGCTAGAAAGAGATGTGTTGTGAAGGAACCATGTATTCCAACAAGTTTCTACCCTCGATGAGGATAGTTAGCTTTCTTTTCTGAGGAGGGGTTGTGGTAGCACTCACGATGCACTGAGAATTGGCTCATCATTCTATAAAAAACATTGTTAGAAATAAGCAGTACAGAAACCAGTTATCTCATTCACTCAGTAGTCTGGGGTTTAATAAAACACATACAAACACGACATATCATTTATTCTTTGTCATATTAAAAATAAAAGGTTTGAAATAAAATTACCTTTCATTCTAAGTTTAGTTAGGTTCTAATATCCGTCATAGTTAGGGAGGGTGGCGAATGGTGTGTGTGTGTGTGTGTGTGTGTGTGTGTGTGTGTGTGTGTGTGTGTGTGTGTGTGGAAGGGGGGGGGGACTAGCTACGCTCTGACTCCACTCAGGGATAAAAATTTGGGAATCACTGTTACGATAGCGACTTTTTTTAATGCAATATCTGATATATATCAGGTAGTTTCTGGAGTGACACATGCGATTTTAAAGTACGTACAAGGAAGCATTCGTCAATAAAATGTGATCTGTCAGATGATAAAATCTGCAGTATAGTTTGCTAGAGGGCAAATTAGCGTGATCCCGGAGAAAGCAGTTTTAAGTACCATCAAAAACCTGTAACATAACAGTGGTTTCATCAACTGTGTGATTACAGCTCTCATTAAGCAACGAGAATAATCACATGGTTCGTATATTTTTAATTGTAATCTGCGTAACAGATATACACTCCCACTCGTTTACATTCATGGAAATTTATTGAGCTTTTCTTTTTTAACGAAGAGAATTACAAATCATGTGCTTATTCACTCCATTGTTTGATGCAAACATCTCACGAATTTATCGGCCTCTCACGTCCATATTGGTTCCCTGAATGCGTCGGCAGTTTTCTACCAGACATATTTCTTTTCCTCTGGCATTTGTGTTGTAGGTCGCTGACGGTCCCCAAGGTAGTTTTATACGCCTTCTGCTGTTCTTTATCTATATGAACGTTGTAGCAGACAATCTGACAGGCGTCTTAGGTTGTTTATAGAGATGCCGTCGATTATCGTACGAAAATATGGTTCGAAAATATGCAATTGACGCTAAATAATAAAATATGTAAAGTCATCCACATGAGTGGTAAAAGGAATTCGTTAAACTACATCTACACGTTCAAATGGTTCAAATGGCTCTGAGCACTCTGGGACTTAACTTTTAAGGTCATCAGTCCCCTAGAACTTAGAACTACTTAAACGTAACGAACCTAAGGACATCACACACATCCATGCCCGAGGCAGGATTCGAACCTGCGACCGTAGCGGTCACGCGGTTCCAGACTGTAGCGCCTAGAACCGCACGGCCACCCCGGCCGGCACAGCTACACGACATATCAATTAAATCTAAAGGCCGTAAATTGAACTAAATACTTAGGAATTACAAATACAAACTACTTAAATTTAAAAGAACACAAAAAATGTTGTGGGGAAGGCGAACCAAAGACTGCGTTTTATTGGCGGAACACGTAAAAAGTATAACAGATCTACTAAAGAGAGTGCCTACACTACGCTTATCCATCCTCTTTTGTAGTACTGCTGAGCGGTTTGGCATCCTTAGCAGATAGGATTAATGGAGTACACCGAGAAAGTTCAAAGAAGAGCAGCACATTTTGTGCTATCGAGAAATAAGGGAGAGTGTGTCACTGATATGATACAGGAATTGGGGTGGACGTCATTAAAACAAAGGCGTTTCTTCACGAAATTTCAATCATCAACTTTCTCCTCCGAATGCGAAAATATTTTGTTGACGCCGAATTACATAGGGAGAAACGATCATTATAATAAAATAAGGGAAATCAGAGCTCGCACGGGAAGATTCGTTTTTTCCGTGTGCTGTTCGAGAGTGGAATGATAGAGAATAAGTGTGAAAGTGATGCGATGAACCCTCTGCCAGGCACTTAAGTTTGATTTGCAGAGTACCCACGTAGATGTAGATGTATCTCAGATGCACCTATGACATGTATATATTCTTCCATAAACAGCATTACATTCTCCTCAAACCACTCCACCGCTCGTGCAACCCATGTCAACGGAAGCAGACAAGGCGGCAGGCGAAAGCTTTCTGTACTGCTAGTGCCGAAGCGGAGAGGGCGCAAAAATTCCTTTCACGGTTCGCTAAAAGACTGACAACCAGCCGAACACCAAAGCACACCGAACACGACCACATGCAGTGCCCTCTCTCTCTCACATCCTGATTACACCAGAGAGAAGTCTCCTTCACTTGTGTTGGGTTCGATGCAAAACAAGTTTCACATTCACGGATAGAGAGTGCGGAGTGCGACAGCTTGTACGCTCCTGTGCGGTCTGTTGCTCACAACTTCAACCTTAGTGTGTAAACCACTGTTAAGTGTGTGGCAGAGGTACTTACCATTGCATCGCGGATTAGAGTTGCTCCTTGGGTGAAGCGCGGAAGGAATGATTGCATAAATGCCTCCGTGCGCACTTAGCTGGCTTAATGTTGTCTTTGCTGCAACTGCGGTTGCTTGGCACTTTGCGAGAAGGCTGTCGTGGAATCGCTTGCGTCTATCTACGAGCGTCTCCAAGTTCAGGGATGCAGCAAAGCTGTGATGCTCTCTCGCTCTCCTGGTGACTCCGTGTTGTCCTTCTTTGTATATATTCAGTATCCCTTGTTACCTCTAGACCGCCCGACGGAAATATTGAAGCATGCAGAAGATATTGTCGGATTTTTCTTTCATACTGTATGCGCAGATGTGAAGGGGTTACGATGTGCATGGTGAACAGTACGTCGATCCTTCTGTGCGGTGGTCAGACGTGGCCGACTGAAACCTTCACAACGAGGATGCCTTCCCACGCAGTTCAACATCGCGCTATCGAGCCAGGAGTACCCCACGAATATGGACATTGTGCGATTCGTGCACCGGGGTAAATGGATATCTCCTTTCAAACTCTGTCCCGTTCTGAGTTCGCTGTCTCACACTAGAAGGCTACGCGGTATCTCCGTGTTCTTCACAGAGGGCACTCACGTCCGTTACGTACGCTACCAGGCCTGGTACCAACAGTAAAATACGAGGTGCATTCAAGTTCTAAGGCCTCCGATTTTTTTTTCTAATTAACTACTCACCCGAAATCGATGAAACTGGCGTTACTTCTCGACGTAATCGCCCTGCAGACGTACACATTTTTCACAACGCTGACGCCATGATTCCATGGCAGCGGCGAAGGCTTCTTTAGGAGTCTGTTTTGACCACTGGAAAATCGCTGAGGCAATAGCAGCACGGCTGGTGAATGTGCGGCCACGGAGAGTGTCTTTCATTGTTGGAAAAAGCCAAAAGTCACTAGGAGCCAGGTCAGGTGAGTAGAGAGCATGAAGAATCACTTCAAGTTGTTATCACGAAGAAACTGTTGCGTAACGTTAGCTCGATGTGCGGGTGCGTTGTCTTGGTGAAACAGCACACGCGCAGCCCTTCCCGGACGTTTTTGTTGCTGTGTAGGAAGGAATTTGTTCTTCAAAACATTTTCGTAGGATGCACCTGTTACCGTAGTGCCCTTTGGAACGCGATGGGTAAGGATTACGCCCTCGCTGTCCCAGAACATGGACACCATCATTTTTTCAGCACTGGCGGTTACCCGAAATTTTTTTGGTGGCGGTGAACCTGTGTGCTTCCATTGAGCTGACTGGCGCTTTGCTTCTGGATTGAAAAATGGCATCCACGTCTCATCCATTGTCACAACCGACGAAAAGAAAGTCCCATTCATGCTGTCGTTGCGCGTCAACATTGCTCGGCAACATGCCACACGGGCAGCCATGTGGTCGTCCGTCAGTATTCGTGGCACCCACCTGGATGACACTTTTCGCATTTTCAGGTCGTCATGCAGGATTGTGTGCACAGAACCCACAGAAATACCAACTCTGGAGGCGATCTGTTCAACAGTCATTCGGCGATCCCCCAAAACAATTCTCTCCACCTTCTCGATCATGTCGTCAGACTGGCTTGTGCGAGCCCGAGGTTGTTTCGGTTTGTTGTCACACGATGTTCTGCCTTCATTAAACTGTCGCACCCACGAACGCACTTTCGACACATCCATAACTCCATCACCACATGTCTCCTTCAACTGTCGATAAATTTCAGTTGGTTTCACACCCCGCAAATTCAGAAAACGAATGATTGCACGCTGTTTAAGTAAGGAAAACGTCGCCATTTTAAGTATTTAAAACAGTTCTCATTCTCGCCGCTGGCGGTAAAATTCCATCTGCCGTACGATGCTGCCATCTCTGGGAGGTATTGACAATGAACGCGGCCTCATTTTAAAACAATGCGCATGTTTCTATCTCTTTCCAGTCCGGAGAAAAAAAATCGGAGGCCTTAGAACTTGAATGCACCTCGTATGAGCAACAGTAGCGCTCTTGGTGGCCGTTCCATGCGTCACAGAGAACTGCAGCACCAATCATTCACATCGCCACCGATTGTGTGTGCGTGTACGGAGTCACGTTGACGTCCGACCATATCTTAAGGGTACTTCACGTTTTTTGCCAGGCAGTATACAGGGTGGTCCATTGATAGTGACCGGGCCAAATATCTCACGAGATAAGCATCAAACGAAAAAAACACAAAGAACGAAACTCGTCTACCTTGAAGGGGGAAACCAGATGGCGTTATGGTTGGCCCGCTAAATGGCGCTGCCATAGGTCAAACGGATATCAGCTGCGTTTTCTTAAATAGGAACCCCCATTTTTTATTGCATATTCGTGTAGTACGTAAAGAAATATGAATGTTTTAGTTGGACCACTTCTTCCGCTTTGTGACAGATGGCGCTGTAATGGTCAAAAACGTATAAGTGCGAGGTATCACGTAACATTCGGCCAGTGCGGATGATATTTGCTTCGTGATACATTACCCCTGTTAAAATGGACCGTTTATCAATTGCGGAAAAGGTCGATATCGCGTTGATGTATGGCTATTGTGATCAAAATGCCCAACGAGTGTGTGCTATGTATGCTGCTCGGTATCCTGGACGACATCATCCAAGTGTCCGGACCGTTCGCCGGATAGTTACGTTATTTAAGGAAACGGGAAGCGTTCAGCCACATGTGAAACGTCAACCACGACCTGCAACAAATGATGATGCCCAAGTAGCTGTTTTAGCTGCTGTCGCGGCTAATCCGAACATCAGTAGCAGACAAATTGCGCGAGAATCGGGAATCTCAAAAATTTCGGTGTTGAGAAAGCTACATCAACATCGTTTGCACCCGTACCATATTTCTATGCACCAGGAATTGCATGGCGACGACTTAGAACGTCGTGTACAGTTCTGCCACTGGGCACAAGAGAAATTATAGGACGATGACAGATTTTTTGCATGCGTTCTATTTAGCGACGAAGTGTCATACACCAACAGCGGTAACGTAAACCGGCATAATATGCACTATTGGGCAACGGAAAATCCACGATGGCTGCGACAAGTGAAACATCAGCGACCTTGGCGTGTTAATGTATGGTGCGGCATTATGGAAGGAAGGATAATTGGCCCCCATTTTATCGATGGTAATCTAAATGGTGCAATGAATGCTGATTTCCTACGTAATATTCTACCGATGTTACTACAAGATGTTTCACTACATGACAGAATGGCGATGTACTTCTAACATGATGGATGTCCGGCACATAGCTCGCGTGCAGTTGAAACGGTACTGAATAGCATATTTCATGACAGGTGGATTGGTCGTCGAAGCACCATACCATGGCCCGCACGTTCACCGGATCTGACGTCCCCGGATTTCTTTCTGTGCGGAAAGTTGAAAGATATTTGCTATCGCGATCCACCGACAACACCTGACAACATGCGTCAGCGCATTGTCAATGCATGGGCGAACATTACGGAAGACCAACTACTCGCTGTTGAGAGGAATGTCGTTACACGTATTGCCAAATGCATTGAGGTTGACGGACATCATTTTGAGCATTTATTGCATTAATTTGGTATTTACAGGTAATGACGCTGTAACAGCATGCGTTCTCAGAAATGATAAGTTCACAAAGGTACATGTATCACATTGGAACAACCGAAATAAAATGTTCGAACGTACCTACGTTCTGTATTTTAATTTAAAAAACCTACCTGTTAGCAACTGTTCGTCTAAAATTGTGAGACATATGTTTGTGACTATTACAGCGCCATTTATCACTAAGCGAAAAAAGTGGTCCACATAAAACAGTCATATTTCTTTACGTACTACACGAATATGTAATAAAAAATGGGGGTTCGTATTTTAAAAAAACGCAGTTGACATCCGTTGGACATATGGCAGCGCCATCTAGCGGGCCAGCCATAGCGCCATGTGGTTTCCCCCTTCAAGCTAGACAAGTTTCGTTCTTTGTAGTTTTTTCGTTTGACGCTTATTTCGTGAGATATTTGGCCCGGTCACGATCAATGGACCACCCTGTGTATTCTCAGTCGTTACATATCTTCCGTTTCAACGGACAGTGTTTTCATTAGTACATCCAACCCTCTGAGGTGTAGTAGCCTCTCTGAGTCACCTATAAAATATAGCACCTACAGCATGATACTCTGATCGCCAGAACATTGTGACCATCTACTTAAGAGCCGGTATGTCCACGTTTGCCACGGATAACAGCGGCGACGCGTCGTGCCATGGAATCAATGAGGCCTTGCTAGGTCGTCGAGGGGGTTGGCACCCCATATGCACACACAACTCACCTAATTCCCGTAAATTTAGGGGAGGGGGGCGATGAGCTCTGACGCCACGTTAAATCACATCCCAGATGTGTTCGATCGGTTTCAGATCTGGCGAGTTGGGAGTCCAGCACATCAATTAGAACTGGCCACTGTGTTTCTCAGACCACTCCATCACACTCCTAGCCTTGCGACATGGCACATTATCTTGCAAAAATTCGATTGCCGACGGAAGAAAGATCGTCATGAAGGAGTGTATGTGGTATGCAACCAGTGCAAAACACTGGCCGTGATGGTGCCGAGCTTCACTGGATCCATGGATCCCCGCGTGAGTGTTCCCCATTGCATAATGGAGCCTCCGCCAGTTGTCTCCGTTCCGCAGTACAGGTGTCAAGGAGCTGTTCGCCTGCAAGACGGCGGATTCGCGCCCTTCCATCGGTATTATGAAGAAGGTTTCGGGATTCATTCATCAGACCACGCAACGCCGATAGTCACGTACCCACTTCAGTCGTTGTTGGCTATGTCGTGGTGTTAACATTGGCACATGCGTGGGTCGTCAGCTGCGGAGACCCATCGTTTGGAGTGTTCGGTGCACTGTGTGTTGAGACACGCTTGCACTCTGTGCAGCATGAAAATCTGATGTTAGTTCTGTCCCAGCTCACCGCCTGTCCTGTTTTACCAGTCTGCCCAGCCTGTGGCGTCCGACATCTGTAATGGAGGGTGGCTGTCCAACCCCAGGACGTCTGGACGTGGTTTCACCCTGGTTTCGCCACGTGTTGAAGACACTCTCCACAGCACTCCTCGAACACCCGACAAGTGGTGCAGTTTCCGAAATGGTCGTGCCGAGCCTCCGAGCCATCACAATCTTCAGTCGGTCAAACTCAGACAGATGACGCACGTTCTCCACTCTACACACGCGCAGCATGCTCACTGAAACTGCACGCACCGTGCGTGTGTCCGACTAGTTGTCATTCCTCGACAGGTGACGCTGCTATCGCCTAGACGGGTTTATCTCGAAAGTTAATAGGTCGATGGACATAATGTTCTGGCTGATCAGTGTATGTCTCGAAAATCATCAACTTCTTTATGCCAGGGACAGTCAATAATTAAAGAGACAAACTGAAGTAGAAAAACAACTGTTTAATTTTGCAAAGTGAGATTTTTGCTACTTCTGAACATAATCCTCACCGACATTAATACACTTATCCCAATGATGAACCGCATTTTTTTTTTTTTACACCTGATGCAAAGGAGTGTATGTTTTGTTGTTTGAGCCACTTTCGCACAAATTCTTTGCCTTCTCGGTGTTGCCAAACTTTTTTACGCATAGTGCCTGCTTTGATAGACCCAAACTTCAGCCAACTGTTAAATATTTCTTAGAAAAGCGTTACCTTTCCTTTCATAGCACTCTTTCAAGCCCATCCACACATCGAGTCTTGTTTCCTTGTGCTGTTGCATTAACTCTTTCGTTACCCACCGTGCACTTGTTTTGCTGCGCTTGAGCTTGTTGCAGATAACGTTATAAATTGTTTTTGCTCTATGTTCCACTATAGTATAAATGTCTTCAGGAATAATGTCGTCAGTGCAGGTTTCAAGCGAAGGAGTTGACACTGCAAGCGGTCAGCCAGGACGTTGCTCGTCAGTCGCTGAGGTTCGACAGTGTTTTGAACTGTTCTATCCATTTTTAAAAAGTTCCGCTTTTCATACAGCTTTCGCCACACTGTAAAATCATTCCAGATAAGATTTTACTCAGTTTTTCAGCTTCAGAAAACAAAAATTAGATCACTGAACGCTGTTCAACCAATGTGGAAACTTCAATCGGACACGCTGTCGTTAAGTGCAGTATTAGACTTGAAAATAAAACAGCTTTTATTCTTCAGCTGTTCTCAGCTGATACCAGTGGTACCTGACTAAAGTCGTGAAAGTGCAAAACTCCTCCTACAATATGTTTCATTCCTATACCAGTTTATCTCTCTAATTACTGAATCTTCCTCGTTTAGAAAATGACTATTTTCCAGTTTTGTCCCTTCCCCACAAAAATTTTCTATGGACGCTCATGTGTCCAGTACTTTAATATCGTTATGTATACTAACACTACGCCCTGTTCCGTCTATATACTTCACTATAGATGATTTTTAAGCTTCATCAAGTCTGAAACAGTCAATAGATTTTTAAAACGAGGTTTAAAGTCTCTGCCCGTTTGGAAAATGTAATACTTGTTGCAATGACAGCATGCAACTTTGTAAATGCCTGACTTGTTCAATTTCTCAGTTGGTTGTAAGATGTCATGGGGCAGTTTCTTCCTTGAACTCTTGGTGGCACTGAAAGTGATTCTGATGATTTAAGTAATTCAACAAAATTTTCACAAGGTGTATCTGAATTAGGATAAAAGTCGCTGACAGCCCTAGTTCTTTACAGGACAGTTACCATAGCAACAACCAATCAGAACACGAGTTTGGTCACACATTCTGTTCCGTGCAGTGCTGCCACATTGGCGTTTTTAGAGCTATCTCTGACTTCTTTTTGAAACTATTTATCTGACAAATGAATGATTTACCTGGCATCCGGAAATAAAGGTTTTTTTCACAATCATTTGGCTTTTTCCTAGCTTTTTTCTTGAAAAGAGGGAAGCATTAAAATCACTATTTCGCAAAGGAAAATTTGTTGCAATGAATCAAGCTTTCAAAACTCACTCCAATATTTCATGAAAATGTATTATTCGATTGAATTAAAAAACACAACAAAGCAAACTAAATTTGTGTTGGTATGTGTTCTGGGCTCGTCGGCATACACAGACCAGAAACATAACTACGAGAAATAAACAGTTTAGAGCCTTACTGAAAACGTTGTTGCAGCATAGCATATTCAGAATAATGAAGGAAAATTTCCAAAGCAAGGCAGATTTTTATTTATGCAGGATGAATCAGAAGTTATACACATCACAGTTGCACTATTAGTGTGCCAGCAGTTGAACTGAGGAGAGGAACAGTGGATTTGTCTTCAGTGCAGTTGTTTGCTACGTGTAAAAACCAATATAATATTACAGTGCAGATATTGTGAAGTTTTTCCTGTAAATCCCCAGCAGAAACGTTATTTACATTTCATTTTTGTTGTGAGAAAAAGAAAGTTATGCGAAAGAAACTGACATGATGATGTTTAGTTAAATTAATTTTTGTGTCGATATATCGAGGTTTTGAAAATGGGCTGACATTTAAATGCACATCATAAAAACAAAATCCGAAATTCTTATATCTTTGTTCGAAGTACCAGTGTCTCGAAAAATCGTTTCCCTGAGCAGATGCATAAGGCACGACACAAAATTTTTATTCTTTTCTGTTCTTCTCTCCGGCTATTAAAGCCGTTAACGTCAAACGTCGTACGTGCATTTAAGATATAATGCAAAACCCTGTGCACAGCTATATCCTGAAGTTGTTTTAAACTGAATTGCACACTTGTTATAAGTAAATCTAAATAAACTATTTTGCAAGAACTTAATTCCAATGGAAAAAATCCATCGGCGTTAATTACATTTTGGTTTATCTGCGTATAAAATTTGATAGCTGGAGCTGTCTAACAATATTACCTACCTTACTGGATCTTTGTATATGTCCCTCCCCCACTTACATACCTTACACAGTATAATTACTGCAGAAATATAACTGCAAAATAATACATCTTTTTTATTTCATATTTCACTTTTTGCAGCCTTTTCCTTAGACACATCTAGCTTATTTCATTTTGGAGAGTTGGCAACCCTGGTCCTGTGCACGGTTGCCATACCGCTCTGCTACCTCAGCTGCGTACGACAACTGCGGCCTGTAACATAATTTTTCGTCATTTCTACTTGTATAGTTCATTTGCGTGGTATGTTTGTTTTACGGAATGCGTGAGGAATGCGTGAAGCCAGTTGTGATCTTGCTTAGGAAAGCGATAAGCCTGTTGTGATCATGTAAAGCAGGGATGACCAATTTGCGGCGCGCAGGCAGCATGCGGCGTAAATCAAGTACCAATGCGGCCGAAGAAGTGAGCATCTGTCCACGATCGGAAAAAAGCCATTTATGCAAAGTTATGATAAACTAAAGATTTTCAATCTGAAACTCCCGCCACAGGATGCTATTCCTTCATTGGTCCACCCCGCCTTTTATTATCATCATTTTTATTGTTAGTGAGGACACCACTGCTGTAAAGCGAACTCAGTACTGCACGTTTATCATAGTACGTATGAACGTACTTAGTACGGGGCACTCAGCTGCTGCTAGCGGAGGGACACACGTCCCTCTTGCGCGCGTCAGCGGCCCGGTAACACCATCCATGCCCCACCCCACCCCCGTCAACTGTCAGCTACTTTGCCATTCTGATCCAGCCATAGATGACTGCGTTGCTGCGAACGCAGACTTTTCCCCACGCCCACGTGCAAAGAGTCTTCTGCTGTCCATCGCCTCCTTTCACTCTCCAAGTCACTGAGCCGTAACGGCTGTCCACAGGATGTACGGAACTTACCCGCTGGTGATGGCCGTCCGAGACAAGAATGAGTGGGGGAATTTCCAAGTCTAGGCGCCTGCTTCTTGTTTATCCTCTCTGTGATCTTTCCTCTGATGGTTTTCTTTCTCATTGTTTCTATTGCTACTTTAGAAATACCCACCGGTGTTAGTCCACAAGCCTGTGTTCCTTCGTCTCTTCGCCATGCGTGGTATTTCTTCCCCTTTATACAGGATTGAGATCCCTTTAACTAGGACCGCGCGTTGTTGGCGCAGTAGTAAAACTCTGGGCTCGCTTCCTGGAGGACATCGATTCAAATCTCAGCCAGGCCACCTACATTTATGTTTCTCGTATTATTACATTGAAAAGGACACAGTCGATTTCCTTCACCATTCCGCCTCTAATCGCCTCGTTGTTTAAGGGGTGCCTGCCCCTAATCATTATCCGTTTTGCTACGGTTCTGAACTTGTACTGACTGCCTTATACAATTTATTTCGAGCTAAAAACCTATAGGTACCGCTACAAGAATAAATGCTTTTCGACTCATTAACTGCTTTTCTGAGATCAACAAACGATGACAACGAGAGCTCAACTATCATAAGTTTTATGATAGTCAAAGGAAAGCTGGACAGAAGCAGATATGATTAACCAACAAGTTAACACAATAAACAGAAGACTTACTTAACTTGTATTTCTCCAAGCCTACGAAGACTCATTACAAATAATACAGCAAGAAACAGAGCCCAGCTATCACAATGTCAACAAGGAAAAGGCTTACTGGAGTAAACACTAACGATGGTGTCGTAGTGAAGAGGCTTCAACTGGGCTAAGTCGCTGTCACCGGCTGCCTATAACACGCCGGCAGAGGTGCTCGTACTCCAGAGCTGCTGGAGGCGTGGCTCAGCGGGCGCGCTCCATTGGGTCCGCCAGATCTCGCGCGACCGCTAACGGCGTCAGACGGATGCTAGAAATTCCATTACCAAATCATGACGATGGTGAAAAAAGAAAAAGTACATCTGGATGCTAGGATGGAGGTTTCAGACACACTCTTCCACAATACATCTCCCAATCTGAACTTGACAGATGAATAATCCTTCGAGAGTCTTCAAGTTGCACTACTTGCCAGTGAGACGTAACAAGAGAGAAGCAGAAAGGGGGACGGCTTTTGTGAAATGTGAAGTGCGAAGAATCGAACTAATCTTGGTGGAGGCTGGCGGCCACGGTCCGGTGAGCCCTGCGGTTGGGCTGTGCCGAGCGCAATGGAGGAGAGAAGAGGAGCATAGCATCCACCAGAGCGAGTCCCGTTACGCGGAATTACGCGAGGCAGCGTAACGCCCGGTGACAGCGGCTGGAGCCGGGGAGAGCAGAGGAGGTTGCGCAAGCGCAGACGGCTGCAACATTTCGCTGACTGGGGGACTGTGGGGTGGGCAGTGGGACGGCTCACACCACGCTGCTGCCGCTGCCGTGGCTGGGTCAGTCGGCTGCGTCCACGGCCGCTTTCCCTAAGCGGCGCGCCGCGGCTTTCCCCGGGGACCAGCTGTGACGTCGACAAGACACACACCGGAAGCCGAGTCCCGCCGCGAGGCGGTGGCATCAGGTGGGACACGTAAAAGCCTAGGCCGTGCTCGCGTCGTCTGCCCTTTACACGGACCAGCGTGGTGGTCAGCGGCGAGTTCTGCACGCGAGGTGAGCCCGTTCTCTGACTCACTGAGTCTTAAAGCTATCCTCTCAAGACACGTGAAAACGCACGTGGACGAGGAGCTGGTGACGTCATAGCATGCAATTCGCGTTCCACTTCACTGCAGAGCGTGAAATAAACAACCTGGCATCTTAGACCTTTGCCTCGTGGAACAGAGGAGCCGCCATGTAGTTCAAATAGTTAAAATTGCTCAAAGCACTAAGGGACTTAACATCTGAGGTCATCAGTCCCCTAGACTTAGAACTACTTAAACATAACTAACCTAAGGAGATCACACAGATACATACCCGAGGCAGGATTCGAACTTGCGACAGTAGCAGCAGCGCAGTTCCGGACTGAAGCGCCTAGAACCGCTCGGCCACAGCGGCCGACCGCCATGTTTTACGGCGTCAAATATCGCATTTGGTTCTTTGTCTTTCTCATAGAGTATGAGGTAGGAATGTAAGCTGCTTCAGTGCGTCAGCAGATTAAGAATCTGTTGTGGACTGACAAGAGCAGCCAGTCCACAATGAAGTAGCCGATAGGGCACGCGTCAACTCACGCCATCTTGCGTTAAATCTGAAACAGGATATGTGGTAAAAGCTATAAAGAAAAGAACGGAGCTTCTCATATACTTATCTTTAATTTCTTCTTGTACATCGCTATGGTGAACACAAGTGAGACTCTCTCCAGATATGGATAACTGCGCCTTGCTAGGTCGTCCGTACTACTGGGGCGAGTTCTAGTCAGTCTCTCCGAGACCTGCCATGTGGTGGCGCTCGGTCTGCGATAACACAGTGGCGACACGCGGGTCCGACATGTACTAGAGGACCGCGGCCGATTTAAGCTACCACCTAGCAAGTGTGGTGTCTCACGGTGACACCACAGAATCTATCGAAAACGCGTCGTTTTAGCTACGATTTGTTATAACAGAATGACAGGAAGCTACATATCGGTATGTAACGACTTCCTGCAGTTGACGTTTTCAGTGTTGTAACTTGTGTACTACGTAGCTCTGCCGCTTCAATGCAATGGCTCAATGATGATAAAAAAAACACGTCTTTCTGGTACAATTTGCATATTAAATATCAAATAATGACATTTACAGATACGGTCTTTAAACTGTATCCCGTATACCGAGGACGAGTTGTTACGTCGAAATTGTAGCGCAAGTGATAGCGTCGTGAGCTCTGAGTTATTTAAAGAAGACGTATGGCTGCGAGACATGGACACTGAACTCATTTACAAAAGGGAAACTTAGGACAGCACAGAGAGCCATGGAGAGATCAATGCTGGGCTATACAAGAAAGGATAGGAAAAGGGCAGATGACATCCAGGTCTGTGACGAAGGTTAATGACATCTTAGAAACAGTAGGTTGCTTAAAATGGCAGTGGACTGGCCACGTCGCAAGAAGAAAAGACAACAGATGAACGAAGCTAGTACTGGAGTGGAGTCCGAGAGAGCACCGGAGGCCTAGAGGAAGACCACCAGACAGATGGGACAAAGACATCAAGAAGATCGCTGGCAACACCTGGCAGAGAACTGCCCAAGACCGTCCCACTTGGAGAAGACTGCTGAAAGCCTACCTGAATCCACGACTCGAAGAGGCCACATCATTTAATGATTGAAATGGCTGATGATGATGATGAGGTCCCCGTCCACCTCCTTCTCATTTTCTTCACCTTATGGGCCTTTTTAATTAATTTAATAGAAATAATGTTTCAAAACTCGATGTTATTTATTATAAATAATATACACTCCTGGAAATGGAAAAAAGAACACATTGACACCGGTGTGTCAGACCCACCATACTTGCTCCGGACACTGCGAGAGGGCTGTACAAGCAATGATCACACGCACGGCACAGCGGACACACCAGGAACCGCAGTGTTGGCCGTCGAATGGCGCTAGCTGCGCAGCATTTGTGCACCGCCGCCGTCAGTGTCAGCCAGTTTGCCGTGGCATACGGAGCTCCATCGCAGTCTTTAACACTGGTAGCATGCCGCGACAGCGTGGGCGTGAACCGTATGTGCAGTTGACGGACTTTGAGCGAGGGCGTATAGTGGGCATGCGGGAGGCCGGGTGGACGTACCGCCGAATTGCTCAACACGTGGGGCGTGAGGTCTCCACAGTACATCGATGTTGTCGCCAGTGGTCGGCGGAAGGTGCACGTGCCCGTCGACCTGGGACCGGACCGCAGCGACGCACGGATGCACGCCAAGACCGTAGGATCCTACGCAGTGCCGTAGGGGACCGCACCGCCACTTCCCAGCAAATTAGGGACACTGTTGCTCCTGGGGTATCGGAGAGGACCATTCGCAACCGTCTCCATGAAGCTGGGCTACGGTCCCGCACACCGTTAGGCCGTCTTCCGCTCACGCCCCAACATCGTGCAGCCCGCCTCCAGTGGTGTCGCGACAGGCGTGAATGGAGGGACGAATGGAGACGTGTCGTCTTCAGCGATGAGAGTCGCTTCTGCCTTGGTGCCAATGATGGTCGTATGCGTGTTTGGCGCCGTGCAGGTGAGCGCCACAATCAGGACTGCATACGACCGAGGCACGCAGGGCCAACACCCGGCATCATGGTGTGGTGAGCGATCTCCTACACTGGCCGTACACCACTGGTGATCGTCGAGGGTACACTGAATAGTGCACGGTACATCCAAACCGTCATCGAACCCATCGTTCTACCATTCCTAGACCGGCAAGGGAACTTGCTGTTCCAACAGGACAATGCACGTCCGCATGTATCCCGTGCCACCCAACGTGCTCTAGAAGGTGTAAGTCAACTACCCTGGCCAGCAAGATCTCCGGATCTGTCCCCCATTGAGCATGTTTGGGACTGGATGAAGCGTCGTCTCACGCGGTCTGCACGTCCAGCACGAACGCTGGTCCAACTGAGGCGCCAGGTGGAAATGGCATGGCAAGCCGTTCCACAGGCCTACATCCAGCATCTCTACGATCGTGTCCATGGGAGAATAGCAGCCTGCATTGCTGCGAAAGGTGGATATACACTGTACTAGTGCCGACACTGTGCATGCTCTGTTGCCTGTGTCTATGTGCCTGTGGTTCTGTCAGTGTGATCATGTGATGTATCTGACCCCAGGAATGTGTCAATAAAGTTTCCCCTTCCTGGGACAATGAATTCACGGTGTTCTTATTTCAATTTCCAGGAGTGTATTTACTCCAATGTCCGCCAGCTTAGCTGGGTGATAACGTGCTCGCCTCCCGTGCAAGCGGATCCGGTTTCGGTTCCCGGCCGGGTTGGAGATTTTCTCCGCTCTGGGACTGGGTGTTGTGTCGTCCTCATCATTTCATCCTCATCGCCGGTGCGCAAGTCGCCCAGTGTGGCTCGACTGTAATAAGATTTGCACTTGGTGGCCGGACTTTCCCGTATGAGGCCTCCCGGCCAACGATGCCATACGCTCGTTTCCATTTTGCTCCACTACTTGTTGTGTAAGCCAATGACTGGAATGTTTCCCCTCTGGACACACCTCTTAAGATGACTGCCAGTCAGTGTCAGTAAGTAAACACAAGTTACACGGTGGTAGTTTTTCCTATAATGAAACTTCCTGTAAAATATACACTTCTGGAAATGGAAAAAAGAACACATTGACACCGGTGTGTCAGACCCACCATACTTGCTCCGGACACTGCGAAAGGGCTGTACAAGCAATGATCACACGCACGGCACAGCGGACACACCAGGAACCGCGGTGTTGGCCGTCGAATGGCGCTAGCTGCGCAGCATTTGTGCACCGCCGCCGTCAGTGTCAGCCGGTTTGCCGTGGCATACGGAGCTCCATCGCAGTCTTTAACACTGGTAGCATGCCGCGACAGCGTGGACGTGAACCGTATGTGCAGTTGACGGACTTGGAGCGAGGGCGTATAGTGGGCATGCGGGAGGCCGGGTGGACGTACCGCCGAATTGCTCAACACGTGGGGCGTGAGGTCTCCACAGTACATCGATGTTGTCGCCAGTGGTCGGCGGAAGGTGCACGTGCCTGTCGACCTGGGACCGGACCGCAGCGACGCACGGATGCACGCCAAGACCGTAGGATCCTACGCAGTGCCGTAGGGGACCGCACCGCCACTTCCCAGCAAATTAGGGACACTGTTGCTCCTGGGGTATCGGCGAGGACCATTCGCAACCGTCTCCATGAAGCTGGGCTACGGTCCCGCACACCGTTAGGCCGTCTTCCGCTCACGCCCCAACATCGTGCAGCCCGCCTCCAGTGGTGTCGCGACAGGCGTGAATGGAGGGACGAATGGAGACGTGTCGTCTTCGGCGATGAGAGTCGCTTCTGCCTTGGTGCCAATGATGGTCGTATGCGTGTTTGGCGCCGTGCAGGTGAGCGCCACAATCAGGACTGCATACGACCGAGGCACACAGGGCCAACACCCGGCATCATGGTGTGGGGAGCGATCTCCTACACTGGCCGTACACCACTGGTGATCGTCGAGGGGACACTGAATAGTGCACGGTACATCCAAACCGTCATCGAACCCATCGTTCTACCATTCCTAGACCGGCAAGGGAACTTGCTGTTCCAACAGGACAATGCACGTCCGCATGTATCCCCTGCCACCCAACGTGCTCTAGAAGGTGTAAGTCAACTACCCTGGCCAGCAAGATCTCCGGATCTGTCCCCCATTGAGCATGTTTGGGACTGGATGAAGCGTCGTCTCACGCGGTCTGCACGTCCAGCACGAACGCTGGTCCAACTGAGGCGCCAGGTGGAAATGGCATGGCAAGCCGTTCCACAGGACTACATCCAGCATCTCTACGATCGTGTCCATGGGAGAATAGCAGCCTGCATTGCTGCGAAAGGTGGATATACACTGTACTAGTGCCGACATTGTGCATGCTCTGTTGCCTGTGTCTATGTGCCTGTGGTTCTGTCAGTGTGATCATGTGATGTATCTGACCCCAGGAATGTGTCAATAAAGTTTCCCCTTCCTGGGACAATGAATTCACGGTGTTCTTATTTCAATTTCCAGGAGTGTATATACCTATCTCTAGGTTTATAGACTGGCTCACGTTTGTATCTTGCCGGTAAACATCTTTTTCAGTGATGATGAGTAGCTTCGAAATAAATCTCCTGTTCCGTATGAATGAAATTACGAAACGAATCTCGATCTTGAAATACATGTGATAAAGTGCGTTATTTCAGTGTGTTGATAGTCTATGCAAAACCGAGAATATGGTTTTATGGACACACAAACTGACCAAAAACGTCCAAATGTGTGTGAAATCTTATGGGACTTAACTGCTAAGGTCATCAGTCCCTAAGCTTACACACTACTTTACCTAATTTATCCTAATGACAAACACACACACCCATGCCAGAGGGAGGGCTCGAACCTCCGCCGGAATCAGCCGCACAGTCCGTGACTGCAGGGCCTCAGACCGCTCAGCTAATCCCGCGCGGCTCACAAACTAACATTAGACATTATCCCTTAACTAAAGTCAGCTAGAAATGGGATAAAAATGCAATTGAGCTAACGAATAACTTCTACTAGACTGTATCTCAAATAGTTCTACAACATTGTCTAATCTTTCTCTAGGAGCAATTCGCTGATCAAACCATCGATAACAGAGTTAACTCAGCTACTTTATGTGCGTCCATTTCCATAAAGAATCTGTGTGGTGTGCAAGCCAAACAGAACCGACTACAGCAGCAGTAAATTGCTGCGAGCGCAAATCACGTTAAGCAGCTCGTGTTGTGTACCACCCGCTCTAACTCTCTTGAGATCGGATGTCCCTTCCGTGTCCATGTCAATGTTAATTGCCTCATCCCATGCGCGACGGTTCTAAGCCTTCGTCACAAGTTGTCGGCTGTATCTAGCTTGCAAATCACTCAGTTTGTTTGCAAGTTCATTGAGTATTCAATGAACTGTGGACAAAGTCCGACCAACAGGCATTACATGCATTGACCAAAAATGATAGTGCATTGAGAATGGCTAGTTTCTAGCTGAAATCTAGATCTGCAAATAAAAATTCCAAAGGACGACTGATAGCTGAAATATATTATTTACAAAAAAAGAAAAGAAGACTTCAACATATACTTCACTACTTGAATCGTCTATATAAACAATCTGATGAGATCTCTAAAACAAAGAGTAAAGTGATGACTCTATGAAACAAAGATCTTATCCGAAATAGAATCATAATACATAGTATCAGTAGCGAAAAAGTATCATCCTGTACTATTTGAAATATGAGATAAGCGTAAACAGTAATAAATGTTTTGTGTAAGACTTGTCACTTCTGGAAGTATATGCGGCGCCATACACAGCACGTTAAAAAAATGGTTAACATTTTATAAAATCATTTATCTTCCACTACTTCTTCATCATGGGCTATAATGCTGTTTAACAACAACAAAAAATAGCTTTAGGTAACACATTAGACGCAAAAATTAATTTTTTGATACGAACAACAGGTTACGCAAAAACAAACCGCATTTCAAACGAAAGAGTGGCAGAAGTTGGAATTAAACCCAACAGAAAGTAGAACAAGTAATTTCCGCATTACGTGGCCTGAATGCAGAGGCTGGGCAACACGCTAAAGTGGAAATTAGAATTAGCTTGCAAACCTGCAGGTAGATGGGATGTGAAAACGGAATGAGGTAAAGGCTTAAACATTGAAATAAAGAAGAAGTTAATATTGTATGTTGCAAGTTCAATGATATGATATGATATTGTTATTCTTGGTGACAGTTTATGATTCACTGTTTAAGTTAATCTTAAATTATCACTAAGGCTGTCAAAATGTTATTTAACTGACATTGACACCGATCTTGTAAACTACAATATTAACTTCTTCTTTTTGAGGATTAGGCCTCTCCTCATTCTGTTCGCACATCTCTTCTACGTGCAGCAATTAAATGATTGACTTTTAGTGCAACCGTGCGACCGTGCATATGCTTTGATAAACCTTTGACGATGACGCCCATCGAAAACAAATTTATGATTCAGATTTGTTCACTTTCTTAGAACAGTGAGACAGCAGTGTACAAACGTATAATAGTCTTCCTGGCATACTTTCCGAACGGCTGAAACAAAAAGTTCACGACACTCCATCAACACTCTACAAGTAGTCAGCTTCTTGCTCACTGCAGTCGCCGGAAAACTAGTGAACCCACACTTCATATTTTTCTCGTGCCTTTGTCCCGCATCGGCGTAGGATCGGCATGGCTATGAACAGTTGTGTAATGGTTAGTTTAAGGTGTGACCGAATACCCTTCCTGTCACAATCCTGTGAACCTCTGGGGCGGAACGTGTCTGCCACAGCTATCTGTGTGTCGTGTTACTCATGTAAAAGTGTACGAAATTTTTCCCAATGGTGCATCTCAGGCAGATCTTGGATACCAGCCCGATATTCACGTAGCGGGCTGTGGTAAACAGCCTAAAAACCGCATCCAGGCTGGCCGGCACACCGACCTGATTCAGCGGAATCAGCCGTGTCGGGGCCCAGCGCAGATCCCCGTTCCGGTAGCACGCACGGCTATTCGGAGGTGTAGCGGAAACTACTACAATCACACTATTCTGAGAAAAAGATATGATTAAGTAATTAGTATTACCTGAGAATTTCATCAGTGCATCTTAAAAGACTTATGCGTGCGAACACATCATTAATTTGTAGCTTAGCACGACGACCGCAATTTCCGACTCCTCCCGTATAATTCACATCGTCCCTAGAGTTAATTGCCGCCTAATCATACCCCACAATTTCAGGGAGAGTCAGCTTCAGGAAATTCGTGAGTTAAAACGTCATACGAAACATCCTGACATGCGACTGCCTTAGACACTTGTTCAAGAAGAACGTGCGTCTTCGCGCTGACCCAGCACGAGTTAAGCTTAATGCAATTTAAAAGTGTTCCCTACCAGACGCGTTTCGCTGTTATTTACAAAGGATTTTCAGTTGTTATTTTCTGTTTCTACGTTTTGCTACTTAGATATTAAAACCAGTTTTTCCTTATAAATTTGGCGTACTTTTTTACGATGTTTTTACCTCTTTTTCACATGTTATGAAGTCCACTGCTGTTCCTCTTGTTGTTAGTGGAGGTTCAAATCGAAAAACACTTCGTTTCACGTTTCGAAATCTTTCTCATTTTACGAACCCGGATATGTATCTGGCAAATTTGCTTTTTTCAGCACTTAATTTTTGCAAAACTTCGTTAACAGTTGACATCGTAGAGATATTTGTGAGTGAAGTGGGGGGGGGGGGGGAGGGAAGGTATGAGTGTGTTATAATTTTGGGAGAGAGCAACAGTGATTATTTTGGAAGGCATAAGGCATCGGGGAGAAACTGGTAGTGGGGATGCGAAGTTAGGAAGAGGAAGGGTTGGACATTAAATTGGTCTCGTGGATATTGCCGGGATCATATGTCTATATTTAACATTACACTATGTGATTATTAATTTAAAAAGTGTGTGGTATGTCAGTTACCAGGTTGCTCTGACCACTGAATAGTTATTTCTTTTCTGTTATAGTTTAACGTATGCGATACTTCTCTTGTAGCGTAGAAGGTGGTTTTTGTTGTTATGTGGTGGTAACTGTTCTGGTTGCGGAGATGTGACTGATGTGGACCCCGTCACATGGTAGTGATCACCAGAGCATCATCTGTAAAAATGTCGAGATTGTTCTATAATGTTGTCGAGCTATTGCGTTTATTATCGAATGTTAACTAATATTATCGAATTTTAATGAATTTTGAAAGATAATGCATATTTCCGAATGTTCTAGAAAGGGCATGGAAACGGCACATATCGCATCGAGCCCAACTCAGGCAAAGTTGTGTTAACCGATGAGTTGTCAGCTAGCAAAGACAGATGAAGAACTCATGTAAATGGTGTACCCGCTTACGGAGAGAAACTATGTAAATAAATAATAGTTGTATAGGTGAACAGTTTCAACAATAACAATGACATACTTCAAGAAACAAATAGTGAATACAATATACAATAGCAGGGTAAGAAAGTCACATATAAAACTATTCATACAGTCATGAATCAAGACGAAAGCGTAAATTTTCGCAACAGAGTTCCTAATTTCGCTCACTGTCCCCTGTATATTCTCGCAAAGAAGCTTTGTAAATAACATCCTCGGGCATGGATGTGTGTGATGGCCTTAGGTTAGTTAGGTTTAATTAGTTCTAAGTTCTAGGCAACTGATGACCTCTGAAGTTAAGTCGCATAGTGCTCAGAGCCATTTTTTTTGTAAATAACATCATAGAAGCGGAAATATTAATCGGGAAAGAAAAATACAAGTCAGTAATCACACCACAAATTCCACTTACTTCAACAAATTTACCATTCAGCCGTAAAAGACTAGAATTTCGGGTAAGACTAGCGTCACTATAACTACCAATAAAGCACAAGCGTAAACAACCCAATGTTGCTGAGTGAACTTGAAAAGATCGTGTTCCTCGGGCGTATAAGTGAAAGAAAACATTGTCCGTACTAGTCTGTATTGTTATCCTTTATTCGTTGTGCGATTGGCCAATTTCGTCTCTTAAGTCGTTTTCCAACACCTAAAAAAGTACATGAACATAACGAATATTACATTAAAATACACACACTGTGGAATATAACTAACCGTAACTACCACTGTGTTTACATTTCACAAAGGCAGTCTTACTTACTTACTCATAAGCAATACCTTATATTCCCTCCTTATATTGGCATACAAACAAAACAAAAAAAAAAAAAAAACATTCCATATGTTCATTCATACGTGGAATAATACATGTGCCTTGCAATCTGAGATCGAAAACGTTGTACCAGAAGCAAATAACCATTTATCTTACGCATAAACCACACGAATTCCACATTCATACTGTGGAACGTATACACAATTACAGTTATAGTTGATGATATTCCACAGTGTCTATATTTTAATGTAATAGTCATCCATATTCATGTATTTTTGTAGGAGATGGAAAATGAGTTAAAGGGTCAAAATTGGCCAATCGCACAATAAATAAAGGGTAATTGTACAGACAACGTTTTCTTTCACAGAATTCTTGGAGGCCGTGGACAAACATATGAAAAAAATTATACCTAGCGTGTTCGCGTGATGGAGAGCCACACAACTTACTCGTCTTTACAACAGAAATCAGAATACTGGATGTAGTTTATAACAATGTACTTTGAATAAGATAGATGCCATGTAAATGAGATTATTAATTACATTTTTTTTTTCTAATGCAGAATACAAATGGAGAAAAAGACGAACCGAAACGGGTCCTTTTCAGCTAGTGCTATATGAAAGTTCTTTGCGCTTTTATCGACACTATAGGGTACAGAAATATTCTGCCACCAAGTGGACGTCACATCAACAACAAACGCCTTCACTCACTTGAAGTATGAATGAAAACGCTACCTTGACTCTGACCGACGAAGCCCTGGAAGCCGTGTTTTCAGAATACTAGCAACGAGGTTCGTCGGCTGACAGACGCCGTTCCCGCTCGCCTTGTGAAGCAGCCAAGGTCTCTGACACGGTCGACCCGGTGTTTCAGTGACGTAAGGCGTGTCTGCATGTTAATACTTGTTATTATCGCTGTCCTGCTCGTGCACGCTGGATGCAACTACTGTATTACAATTTGTGCAAACTTCGCGGCAACCGCGAGAAAACACGGAAATATTTTCTTGTTTTTGATAAAGTAGACAGCAGCACAAAAAAAAAAAATCCAGTGCAAGGCAACGCGATTTACTTCACAAACGGGAAGCTTAATGAGCATTGCCGCCGCCCCGGGCTGCGCAGCTAACCGTTCCGTCACGGTCGATGAAACAGAATAATCGATCATCTCACCTTCCTGCCCCCGTAGACTGCAGAACTACGAAGTAAAGACGCGGTGTGACAAAAGAAGAAGATTTGAAAACTTCGTGAGAGCACGCTTCGAGAGAAGATCTTTGTCACCGCCCAACAGGTTTCGGCAGAAGCCCCTGATGTTACCTCCCTCGTCTGACGATGACACCGCTTAGAGTCCACGCACATTCACTGCTGTGTGCTGCGCCACACAAATCACGCCGCGTACTGCTGCATAGACTTCATCCGGAACGTTTGTTGACAGCCCCGGATTATTTATAATCGCTGCTAAACGTAGCATATACACTACTGGAAATTAAAATTGTTACACCACGAAGGTGACGTGCTACAGACGCGAAATTTAACCGACAGGAAGAAGATGCTGTGATATGGTTCAAATGGCTCTGAGCACTATGGGACTTAACATCTGTGGTCATCAGTCCCCTAGAACTTAGAACTACTTAAACCTAACTAACCTAAGGACTTCACACACATCCATGCCCGAGGCAGGATTCGAACTTGCGACCGTAGCAGTCGCGCGGCTCCGGACTGAGCGCCTAGAACCGCTCGGCCACCGCGGCCGGCTGCTGTGATATGCATATGATTAGCTTTTCAGAGCATTCACACAAGGTTGGCGCCGGTGGCGACACCTACAACGTGCTGACATGAGGAAAGTTTCCACCCGATTTCTCATACAGAAACAGCAGTTGACCGGCGTTGCCTGGTGAAACGTTGTTGTGATGCCTCGTGTAAGGAGCAGAAATGCGTACCATCACATTTCCGACTTTGATAAAGGTCGGATTGTAGCCTACCGCGATTGCGGTTTATCGTATCGTGACATTGCTGCTCACGTTGGTCGAGATCCAATGACTGTTAGCAGAATATGGAATCTATGGGTGCAGGAGGGTAATACGGAACGCCGTGCTGGATCCAAACGGCCTCGTATCACTAGCAGTCGAGATGACAGGCATCTTATTCGCATGGCTGTAACGCATCGTGCAGCCACGTCTCGAGCCCTGAGTCAACAGATGGGGACGTTTGCAAGACAACAACCATCTGCACGAACAGTTCGACGACGTTTGCAGCAGCATGGACTATCAGCTCGGAGACCATGGCTGCAGTTACCCTAGACGCTGCATCACAGACAGGAGCGCCTGCGATGGTGTGCTCAACGATGAACATGGGTGCACGAATGGCAAAATGTCATTTTTTCGGATGAATCCAGGTTCTGTTTACAGCATCATGATGGTCGCATTCGTGTTTGGCGACATCGCGGTGAACGCACATTGGAAGCGTGTACTCGTCATCGCCATACTGGAGTATCACCCGGCGTGATGGTATAGGGTGCCATTGGTTACACGTCTCGGTCACCTCTTGTTCGCATTGACGGCACTTTGAACAGTGGACGATACATTTCAGAGATGTTACGACCCGTGGCTCTACTCTTCATTCGACCCCTGCGAAACCATACATTTCAGCAGGATAATGAACAACCGCATGTTGCAGGTCCCGTACGTGCCTCTCTGGATACAGAAAATGTTCGACTGCTGCCCTGGCCAAGACATTCTCCAGATCTCTCACCAACTGAAAACATCTGGTCAATGGTTGCCGAGCAACTGGCTCGTCACAATACGCCAATCACTACTCTTGATGAACTGTGGTATCGTGTTGAAGCTGAATGGGCAGCTGTACCTGTACACGCCATCCAAGCTCTGTTTGACTCAATGCCGAGGCGTATCAAGGCCGTTATTACGGCCAGAGGTGGTTGTTCTGGGTACTGATTTCTCAGGATCTATGCACCCAAATTGCGTGAAAATGTAATCACATGTCAGTTCTGGTACAATATGTTTGTCTAATGAATATCCGTTTATCATCTGCATTTCTTCTTCGTGTAGCAATTTTAATGGCCAGTAGTGTATAACGCGGCTTATTAAGAGTATGCGCAACCCAGAAGTAAGTAGGTACCCACGAAATCAATAGCAAACACCGACTTTCCCAAGCAGACTCCATATTTTGACAGACCTGGATTATTTATAATCACTGATACACGTAGCCTATGTTATCTGGCTCACTTTGAATAAGCGCAACCCACATGTAAGTAGGTGCCTATAAAATCCGTACCGGACACCAACTTTTCCAAACAGTGAAAGTTTGTTGACAGACCAGGTTTATTTATAACCACTGCTACATGTAGCCTATGTTATCCAGCTCATTTTGCAGACAGGTAACGCACATATACATGTGCCTATAAAATCCACAGCAAATACCTACTTACTCGAACAGTCCCAAACATTTTCTGTCTGATTGAGATCGGATGATTTAACGAGGCAGTCAAGGTACCATAGGGCGCCTGAGTGATTGTCAACCTGCGAACATATGTATGTGGCCCTGTGAACAAGACTGTTGTTATCTTGGAAGGCGGGAGTGTTCAGCAGCCTACTCACAATGAAGATATGAAGTGTGGCCATAAAATATGGGGACTATCACGGTAAAACATTTTATTTAAAAAAACATACATATTTATTTACTGTCACCCTCAGTATTCTCTCCTCTTCTATCCCTACAACGCCCCATGAGAGTTTTCCATTGATGGAAACAGTGTTGGAAGTCTTCCTCTGTGAGCTCCGTAATGACACGTGCCGCTTTGCCTTTCACTGCTTCAACGGAATGAAATCGCGTTACTTTTAATGTAGAAATGGTTCAAATGGCTCTGATCACTATGGGACTTAACAGCTGAGGTCATTAGTCCCCTAGAACTTAGAACTAGTTAAACCTAACTAACCTAAGAACATCACACACATCCATGCCCGAGGCAGGATTCGAACCTGCGACCGTAGCGGTTGCGCGGTTCCGGACTGAAGCGCCTAGAACCGCTCGGCCACCCTGGCCGGCGCGGTAGTCCTCGTAAGGCTGTGGACCACTGCGGCTACGGCTGGGACGGAGCCTCTCCGTCATTTCTAGGGCCAAGGTTAACATACAATACAATACAATACAACATCTGCTTTTGACGCGTTGCCGGGAGCAGGAAGCATGGAAAGTCAGTGAATGGAGGTGCATTCTGTTCAGCGATGGATGACAGGTCTACACTGCCCACGACGATCATCGACGGCGAGTATGGCAGCGACCAGAGGAGAATTCCCATTCTTCCAGTGTTTTGGAGAGGCGAAATGTTATTACTCCTGGCGTCGTAGTGTGGGGAGCCACCGGATAAGAGTCCAGGCCAGGGTTGGAAGTGATTGACGGAACTGTGGAGGCCCAATGGTAAGTCGAGGACATTTTGCATCCTCATTGCTACCCTGGTACCATTTTGCAACGGGACAATGTTCCTCCACTTGCGGCAAGTGTCTCTAATAGCTGTCAGCGTGATGTAGAGGTCTCCTTGAAGCCAGCAAGATTGCCGTATTTTGCCCCGATAGAACACGGGTCAACCAGTGTCAACAGTTGTGGGCCAGCTTGGCTCAGGACAGGATACAATGGCTTTATGGCGACCGTCACAACAGCATCATTGCATGCATCCAGGCCAGAGAATGTGCAACAGCATACTCATCAGTTCTTCGTAAATTTGACTCGATTTCGTAACCACTGAAATAACATCACATACCCCATCAACCCTTGACGTTTCACTTCGTTTCCTCTTCCCCATCTGGCCCACCACTTTTTTTCAGGCAGAGTATTTTGGCCAAAAACGTGCTGGGCTCGCCAATTTTTGTGACGAGAAAACTGTGTCTCACGTCGAGACTAAACTTGTAGGACGCCCCTTTTTTCACTGTTGCGTCATTGTATCAGCTGTATCTCGTGTTTATGAAGGCTGATGCAATATGGTTTCACCAGTCTTCACGTTTACTAAAAGAGTAGCGCTAAGTTCCCTTAGCAATGCCGTTTGGCTTACCAAAGATCTTTCTTTCCCAAGTAAAATCACACTATTTTCTCTTTGGGTTTTGCCATCTGAATTTCACGCGTAATCCACTAACACTTCCCAAGGAGTTGAATGTAGACATTCTTCTTAATTGCGCTGTAGTGGTCTTAAAGTACGCAACCGCTACGGATCCTTTTCATTCTCCTCGGTTTACCATTACGCAGCCCTGAATTGTGTAGAGATTATTACGAGTCGCACGAGTTCAGCTGGTGCCGCCTCGGAGGCGGTGTGAAACGCGCCTTCCTCGGTGCGTGACGAGCGAAAATGAGCGCAAAACCCTCGTCGAGCAGGAAAGCCATTCTGAGTAACGTCCCAGGGGCGCGCCGGTCTCTCCACTGGCACAGTGGAAACCAGGGGGGAGCTCTTCATTTGTCACGAGTCAGGTGGAACTCGTTAACCTTTCCCAGGCAGTCCACTTGGGCGCATCAGTCCTTACGTAAACGGCGCATCTCTTCTGCAAAATATGGCTAGACTCAACTGATATTCACTTTAGGGTAAACGCAACAAATGAAAGGAAATACTCGTATACCGTCGCGATCACGCGTCCACCGTTCTAAAAAGTGCTGCTCTCCGAGGTCAAGTTGACCATCTTGCTTCGGGTCCCAGATTCCAGCCGATATTCGTCGCTGGAATAAAGAAGCGTACGAAACGAGTCGTAATATACAGTGGTTATCCTCCTTTTCAAGAAGGGTCGTGCAACAGATGTGCACAACTACACTCCTATATCTCTGACATCAGTCTATTGCTAAATTTTGGTACACGTTTTGTGTTCGTGAATTATGGTCGTTCTGGAGACAGGCAATCTCCGTTTGGAAATCAACATGGATTTCTTAAACAATAATCTTGTGAAACGCAGATTACCCTGTTCATCCACGGACCCCAGCAGATGGCGGCGCCCAAAATTAATCTATGTTTCTTGACTTCCAGAACATGTTCAACACACAGCGTCATTTATATGAACAAAATACTAGCGTGTAGAATATCAGCTCAGCTTAGTGATTACATTGAAGAGTTCCTATCAAACAGAGAAATACATGTATAAATAACTTGCTGAATAAGGCCTAAAGCTCGTCTAAGCCATCTGCAGATAAGGCTGTTGTAAATATGGAGGTCGTATTGCTAGAAAATTGTAGCGAAATGCTACACTTGGTGCAGGGATTATCAGATGACCCTCAAAATAAACAAATGTAACATATTGCAAATAATAGCCAGAAAGACCCCCCCATTATGGTATCACTAGCTGCTGACCGTGACTGTGCTCTCATATCACTAATTATGTTATGTAAATGATGGTGAGTAAGTAAGGTATGGGACGTTCAGTAACATCAGTTGCCCTCACGTGTCTGCCTAACGGACAATGACCAGCACTCGCTGCCCATCGGTGTGTGCTGTCGGGCACAGGCAAGAGCACATAGCTGTGTTGTGCTATTGATGTAGCTATATATTATACAACGTGTATATTATGCAACAAATTTGATGATTTTTAGAATATGGTTTATGTTCACTGATATACACTACTGGCCATTAAAATTGCTACACCAAGAAGAAATGCAGATGATAAACGGGTATTCATTGGACAAATATATTATACTTGAACTGATATGTGATTACACTTTCACGCAATTTGGGTGCACAGATCCTGAGAAACCAGTACCCAGAACAACCACCTCTGGCCGTAATAACGTTCTTGATACGCCTGGGCATTGAGTCTAACAGAGCTTGGATGGCGTGTACAGGTACAGCTGCCCATGCAGCTTCAACACGATACCACAGTCCATCAAGAATAGTTACTGGCGTATTGTGACGAGCCAGTTGCTCGGCCTCCATTGACCAGACGTTTTCAGTTGGTGAGAGTTCTGGAGAATGTGCTGGCCAGGGCAGCAATCGAACAGAATCCAGAAAGACCCGCACAGGACCTGCAACATGCGGTCGTGCATTATCCTGCTGAAATGTAGGGTTTCGCAGGGATCGAATGAAGGGTAGAGCCACGGGTCGTAACACATCTGAAATGTAACATCCACTGTTCAAAGTGCCGTCAATACAAACAACAGGTGACCGAGATGTGTAACCAAGGGTACCCCATACCATCACGCCGGGTGATACGCCAGTATGGCGATGACGAATACACGCTTCCAATGTGCGTTCACTGGGATGTCGCCAAACACGGATGCGACCATCATGATGCTGTAAACAGAACCTGATTTCATCCGAAAAAATGATGTTTTGCCATTCGTGAACCCAGGTTCGTCTTTGATTACACCATCGCAGGCGCTCCTGTGTGTGATGCAGCGTCAAGGGTAACCACAGCCATGGTCTCCGAGCTGATAGTCCACGCTGCTGCAAACGTCGTCTAACTGTTCGTGCAGATGGTTGTTGTCTTGCAAACGTCCCCATCTGTTGATTCAGGGATCGAGACGTGGCTGCACGATCCGTTACAGCCATGCGGGTAAGATGCCTGTCATCTCGACTGCTAGTGATACGTGGCCGTTGGGATCCAGCACGGCGTTCCGTATTACCCTCCTGAACCCACCGATTCAATATTCTGCTAACAGTCATTGGATCTCGACCAAAGCGAGCAACAATGTGGCGATACGATAAACTGCAATCGCGATAGGCTACAATCCGACCTTTATCAAAGTCGGAAACGTGATGGTACGCATTTCTCCTCGTTACACGAGGCATCACAACAACGTTTCATCAGGCAACGCCGGTCAACTGCTGTTTGAGTATGAGAAATCAGTTGGAAACTTTCCTCATGTCAGCACGTTGTAGGTGTCGCCACCGGCGCAAAGCCTCTTGTGGGTGCTCTGAAAAGCTAATCATTTGCATATCACAGCATTTTCTTCCTGTCGGTTAAATTTCGCGTCTGTATCACGTCATCTTAGTGGTGTAGCAATTTTAATGGCCAGTAGTGTAAAAAAATATGTACCATTCCGCACTTCATTAAGTAGCCTATGTTCTTACTCTCCAAACCAAATTTCATCGAAATCGGGTTCAGCGGTTTAGTCGTGAACACGTGACGGTGTTACTTTCGCATTTATAATATTAGTATGAAAGTATGGAGTTCACGACTGCGGAACAATCACTAGAAGAAGTCACTTCCATAAAAATCAGTGATTATGCGTATGGGGTGATTTGAAGTGGAACAACCACATACAACTAACTGCAGGGAAGGTAAATGGCAAACTGAGATTCTTCGCAAGAATCCTCAGGGAATGTCGTTCACCCCTGCAGGAAATAGCTTACAAAACATTGTTCTACCATTACTTGAATATCGTCTTCAGACTGGAATCTTACCAGCTAGGAGTGGTAGGGGAAACTCAGAAGATCCGACGTTACAAGTAGCAGACCTATTCATTTGCAGTTCCTGAATGAGTGTATAGTGCATCGCGAGTGTCATAGCGTGGAAGTTACCGCCGTTTTATTGCAAGTGTTTCAATCCATCAATTTGGGTGCAGCATTGTGTTTAGCGGTTCCTTTACCGTCCAATTCCTGTTTTCTGTGGTAAGATCCGTTACCCATTCTTTCATTATTGTGTTCCATTCTCTGCACTTTTTTTGGGGACTGGACATTTTTCTGATAGTGTAACTATTTATACGTAGGTTGGAACTATGCAATGGAATCTACTATTTTCGCTGATAGAACATGTTGTTGACACACCTTCCTTACCTCCGAGCAAATGGAATCGCCCGTCCCACGTCACCGGCGTGCCCACAATCGAGGGAAACTCAGCCACTTGTGAGCGAACGGTCTAATGTAACGGTGTCACTATGTTTTCGAAACAGGGACAACGGAGCTGGGTCAAGATTGAATATGCCAGAGGTCGTACAGCACGGCAGTGTCATCAAGGTCTTCAGGAGGCGTGTGGGAAATCGGTATTGCCCTACAGAGCAGTGGCACGTTGGGTAAAAGCCTTGAATGAAGGTCGGCGAACTGTGGCATACATGCATGGGGCAGGTCGTCCTAGTGTCTCTGAAGAAGGAGTGCATGCTGTTGCTGCGTTAGTGGACACAGATCGACGCCATACGATTCGTGAGCTCGCCCACGAAACAGGATTAGCGCATACGACTGTGCTTCGCATCCTGCAGGAACGCCTGGGCATGCGAAAAATTGCATCACGATGGGTTCCGCACGAATTGACGGAAATGCAGAAATGGATGCGTTACGACGCTGCTCAGGCGCACTTGGAGCGCTATGAGCACAAAAGGAGAGGCTTTCTTACGCCGTATCGTAACACTGGATGAGACATGGGCCACATCGTAAGAGCCAAAACTGAAACGCCAATCCAACGAATGGCGTCATTGGGAGTCGCCGCGAAAGTCTAAAGTGCGTCAGAGCCCCAGTATGGTGAAAGTTATGGTGATTCTCGTGTACGACTGTGATGGTGTTATCCCAATGCATTACGCTCCTCTACGGCAGACCGTCAGTGTACAGTATTACTGTTCGTTTTTGGAGGATCACCTGCGACCAGCTTTGCGAAAGAAGCGGCGAAACTTTCTGCGCAACCCACCCATCATTTTGCACGACAATGCGTGGGCGCATACAGCGCAAGCTGTAGCTGCTCTATTCGGTCGTTGTGACTGGTGAGTACTGCACCATCCACAGTACTCCCCGAACTTAAGTCCTTGAGACTTAGATTTGATTCTGAACATCATTTGTAACTTCTACTCGTCCGAGAGCAAATCAATTACTCGCCAAGAGGGTGTTATTTTTGAGTTATGCGTAAACGAAGACGTTGTGACAGGGTTACCTCGTACTCGTGCGTTAATTTCTGAATATACCGTACGATTTCATTATCAGAGTCTACTGACTTGCAATGATGTGTAGCATCCCGGTTCTCCCTCTATTGTTTAGTTGATTCATTAGTGGCCAGCGAAACATCTGTAGTGGGAGAGGGAACCGGACCCACATACGGTCTAGAGACAGACGATCGGCAGCTGAATTATCTCCCGGGGACCAATGACTGTTCATACATCATCGAAAACCCTTTATTCCCTCTTTCCATAGTCTGCCCAAAAATAGACCTGCTACAAGCGATCTCATCGTGACGGATTGGAAGAATGAGCAATGGTCACCGAGAATCTGGCGCTGTTAATTTGTTATCTAGGTACTTCGCATACAGTCACATAACGATAGCTGCAAGTTCTGTGACAACGATTTACGCTCTCCAACCCACTCGCCAATGACCCGAATATCACTCATTTGATCTCGAGTCGACGAAGGAGGCACCCACCACAATGGCTATTCAGCTTTTTCTTATGTTTAACTTTATTCCACATGCTGTATGCTCATCCGTACAGTGTCAGCAACACTTGTTTATCAGGTCACCATTCGTTTGAAGAAACCTCAATTAAGAGCCTGGATAACTAATGGATAAGCGCCTAAGTGTCCAGAACTGACTCTCCACCGTTCACCAACAGATGGAGAATATGACTTTCCCTCTCACTTTACATTAAGTAATGATATAGCGGTAGGACATGTCTTGAAAGGGGGATATAAGATGAGCATCAACAAAAGCAAAACTAGGATAATGGAATGTAGTCGAATTAAGTCGGGTGATGCTGAGGGAATTAGATTAGGAAATGAGACACTTAACGTAGTAAAGCAGTTTTGCTATTTGGGGAGCAAAATAACTGATGATGGTCGAAGTAAAGAGTATATAAAATGTGGACTGGCAATGGCAAGGAAAGCGTTTCTGAAGAAGAGAAATTTGTTAACATCGAGTATAGATTTAAGTGTCAGGAAGTCGTTTCTGAAAGTATTTGTATGGAGTGTAGCCATGTTTGTAAGTGACACAGGGACGATAAATAGTTTGGACAAGAAGAGAATAGAAGCTTTCGAAATGTGGTGCTACAGAAGAATGCTGAAGATTAGATGGGTAGATCACATAACTAATGAGGAGGTATTGAATAGAATTGGGGAGAAGAGGGGTTTGTGGCACAGCTTGACTAGAAGAAGGGATCGGTTGGTAGGACACGTTCTGAGGCATCAAGGGATCACCAATTTAGTACTGTAGGGCAGCTTGGAAGGTAAAAATCGTAGTGGGAGACCAAGAGATGAATATACTAAGCAGATTCAGAAGGATGTAGGTTGCAGTAGGTACTGGGAGATGAAGAAGCTTGCACAGGATAGAGTAGCATGGAGAGCTGCAGCAAACCTGTCTCAGGACTGAAGACCACAACAACAAAACAAAGCTGTAGGAAGGGTAACTTGGCGAAAGTTTCGAACTTCTAAACAGCGAAGAACAAGAACTCAGGAAGTTCGCTCTCCAGTAAAAAGAAGGAAGGCTTTTTTCCGTAATTATTGGGTTTTTTCTCTAACTCGTAGTAGTGCTTCTTGCTATGCAGACTGGAACACTTTATGTAATATATAGAGTCATTAAAGTGTTCTTTGTGAGAGGGGGAGTCCGTTTTTCCGCAGTTATCAACGAATGTCTGCTTAAGTGAGAACCGACATTCTTGTTGCAGCAATCAAAGAACACTTTGTAACATATAGTTGCGTCGAGGTATTCAGCTGCGGGGCAGTAAAGAGAATAAGTGCAATGCGGAAGCCGTCACCCGAGGTCGACCGAGTCGTAAAGTCGGGGGAAGTCTGACAGTCATCAGATAAGCTCCAGGCTACATAGTTCTTACTTCTACAAGGATCCCACCGCACTGTGCATCCTGTATGTTAAGGTGTCGTCCATCAGAGTGACGAAAGGTTACAGCAGGGATGACCATGGCGTGCCAAACTACACGCTGGCCAGGTGTGTGGGCCGTGGCTCGGCCTGTCACGGATTCGCTCGATCGTTCTCCGAAGTACTCGGTACAGTGTAGCATTTCTCAGTCGGCACAACTCTCTTTAGTTCCGCGGAATCGCGATGTCAGCACTGTTTACCCTTCGCTATTTGTTCGTGGTATCTGGCTATCTGTCGTCACAATCCCTTAAAAATGAATGGTAATAACATAAGAGAGGGACGAGGATTCTCAGTATATATTATGCAGCCGCATAAGTGATGGGTATTGCAAATTTGCTTCAAATGGTATTAGAATAACAAGCAGAAAGAGTTTAAAGATTTTGTTGACAGTGAAAAACAAATAATTACAACGATTGCTACACAGGATTCATTGTTTTGTACATCAAAAAGTACTTTTACATATAGTAAAATTTCTGAGGTCGTAGGCATTATTTCACTGTCAACAGCAAAAGTTTTCGATGGAATGGTGTATGGGGTGTGTGGGGATTTTATATACTGAAAAATACGTTGGTTAAGCCAAGGAGCATCTCTGGAACGATTTTTCAATTTAAAATTCGCTTTTGTTGAATTCGCAAAGGAAACAGTGCAGAAACGAAAATTAGAACATCTCGAATGGCTTGTAAACCTCAAATTTTAAGTGGCCTACACACTATTCACCGTAAGACATCACATGGTGAGAAACAACTTCTTTCTGATTTAATGTGTGTTTGATGTGCATTTAAGAAGAAAATCGCATTGTAAAAGGGAAAACTCTTACGACCATGGTCCAGTTCCCTAAGCTCAATGATATTAAAGGAAACGCGAGATTTGAAGAATATAGCGTGGCCTAGAAGAAATTACAACGATAGCTTCCTAAATTTTTCAAGAAGACTGCCAATCTTACATTTGTTTTCGAGCTGTTTGGCATTTCACTTCAAATGGTTCAAATGGCTCTGAGCACTATGGGACTCAACATCTGTGGTCATAAGTCCCCTAGAACTTAGAACTACTTAAACCTAACTCACCTAAGGACATCACACACATCCATGCCCGAGGCAGAATTCGAACCTGCGACCGTAGCAGTCGCGCGGTTCCTGACTGAGCGCCTAGAACCGCTAGACCACCGCGGCCGGCTTCACTTCAAATTCAAATGCCTCTAAGCACTATGGGACTTAACATCTGAGGTCATCAGTCCCTTAGACTTAGAACTACTTAAACCTAACCAACCTAAGGACATCACACACATCCATGCCCGAGGCAGTATTCGAAATTGCGACCGTAGCAGCCGCGCGCTTCCGGACTGAAACGCCTAGAACCGCTCGACCACAGCGGCCAGCCATTTCAGTTTAAAGCACCCTTACGCACGTGCACATGTAACTTATTGATTTTCATGGTAATTCCCCTATGAGGTTGCAAAAATTCTACGACGTTTCCATCAACGTATGTGTGTGAAAGACGTTTCTTCGATTATGAAACTATGTCACTATTATGTGGCAATCCGAGTGCGAAAATCTGTGAAATTGTCTGTGTTTGTCCATATGCCGACAGTATGGCCCATTTAAAAATTACATGTCTTCACAGCACCAAAAATAATTAAATAATACTGAAAATTTTTTTCTTTCTTGTGATCTATGTAGTCGAGAAATGTGAAATATAAAACTAAGTCGCAAGCAATGCGACTGCACTGCCACTTGAATGTGGTGCAGTCATAATTTCCGCCTCTTCCCCCTCCTCACGCTCGGACTGCTTTGCGTGGTGGTGGTGGAGTTGGGGCTGGGGGGGGGGGAGGGGGAGGGTAGAGTGCAGCTAGGCTGAGCGTTGTGGCAAAACGGTCGCCGTATTTACACTCGCTGGTTCTCTAGACATGGTCGCAATGTTCGTGTGGATATTTGTCTTGTTGCAGACAATGTACATGATGTGGCTCTTCGATACTGCATGGCTAAGTGAATAATACTTAGTTATTTAACGTCATATGATTATGGTCATTAGGCCCTCTCTTACATTGGACCAGGGTTTCACACATACAGTATACAGTACATCATAGTTGTACAAGAAAACACCAATTTTAGTATGACAACTAGCATTAAAATCATTCGAGTCTTCGCAGAGGTGGTGTGAGTGAATTATGCTGACTATGTACTAACAGTATTAATTTTGGCATTACTTGTACTGCTGCAGGTGTTGCCAGTAATAATAGTCACAGATAAACGAAGAATTTATGGGTCTACAAAATAGATGTCTGCTGATAAAACGAGTTTACGAGAAATGAAACTTAAGGAGGCTCAAAATGGTTCAAATGGCTCTGAGCACTATGGGACTTAGCATCTGAGGTCATCAGTCCCCTAGAACTTAGAACTACTTAAACCTAACTAACCTAAGGACATAACACACATCCATGCCCGAGGCAGGAATCGAACCTGCGACCGTAGCGGTCGCGCGGTTTCATACTGAAGCGCGTAGAACCGCTCGGCCACACCGGTCGGCTTAAAGAAGGCTACATCAGCTAACAATACTGGGAAATGATTAAGATAAGGTTGGAATGAGGGATGTACAAGGGTAGCAAGTATGTACAGGCACAAGGGTAATCGTACTGTTTCTTTAGTAGATATGTCACTACCTATTTACTGAAGCTGGAGAAGTTACTTAGCTCTCTAATATAATTTGGGAGGCTGTTCCAGAGTCGGGTTCCTGCTGTGGATAAGGACTTCGAGAAGGTGGTTAGAGGATGGAGTGGGACAGAAGTAATTTTGTCCTGATGGGAACGAGTGTTTCAGCAGTACTGTTCTGACAAGTATGTTAAGATCGAGGAGAGATGTGAGTGACAGTGATCATTGATAAGACAGTAGAAAAAGCAGACCATATGGAAATCTCTGCGACTATCTGCACGTAACCAGAATAGCTGTGCGTATGATAGTGAAATGTGATCAAAAAGTCGAACATCATAGATATAAAGAACACAGGCATTCATAACCAGTTCCGGGTGCCATGAGCCAGCAAGACATCATCACTGTAATCAATAATTGACAGTATAAGTGTTTGTACAAGTTTCTTTTTCAGATCAAGAGGAAACACTTTTTCTATTTTTGTTGGGCATGTAGAGCTGCTGATGCCTTCTTGCACACTACAGCTACGTGCTCAGTCAAATTTAGATTTTCATTTATTATTGCTCCTATATTCTTTGCTGAACGAGAGATGATATTTGTACCATTTACGGTGAGCCTAGAATGACCAACCAGCACCGCCTGGTTTTTCGATGGATTTAGCTTTAACCCTGTATCCTGCGGCAGTTTTGATACGGCACACAGATCGGTACTGAGATTCTAGATGGCTGTCTTGGGATTTATTGGTTTTGCATTTAGATACAACTAAAGGTCATGAGGTAGAAGTGGTATCTGCAGCAGGAAAAACTGATGACACATTATTGACATTCAGTGAGGACTTATTACCGAACCATGGGAGACGCCTCATACTACCTGCCTTCATTATGACTTTATGGTGCCGAACATGGCGCAATGCTCGCGAAAGGTCGGATTTTGAGCCAAACAATTGCACTCCACTTGACGAGAAATTTAGGCTGCTAGGTTTGGCAAGTAAAATGTCGATGCTAACGTAGTCAAAAGCTTTGGTGTAGTCTGAGAACGACATGATAGTTGCCTCTTGTGCATCCGTGGCAAGCTTCAGGTCATGTGTTACCTTTATTAAGGCAGATGTTGTTCTGCGATGTTTATGGAATCCAAATTGGTATTGGTCTAGTAGGTTGTTTATAGTTCAATAGTTTATTAGCTGGTCGTGGAAAATATATTCTAAGGCCTTGAACAGTGCAGGAAGAATGCAAATACGTCGGTAATCAGAGGGTGCTGTGGCAACGTCCATTTTAAGTAATGTTTGTCCTCTCTGGCGCCATTCGCTTGGGACCATTGCGCTCCAGCATGACTTTGTTTATGGCTCTCTTAAACCTTTCAGTTCCATATTCGCCTCGCAGTCGTTAAATTCCGATCAATGCGAGCAGCAGTATTGCAGAACGATAAATTGCAGTATCGACAAGTCACGATACTGCCACTGTCGAATTGCGATAGATGATAGTAGATGTTTATCCTTCTTATTCGAGGCGTAGACCAACATTACTGAAACGTGATTTCTGAATGAGAAACCCACAGTTTAAACTTTCCTTGTCTGCAGAATGTAATTAAGTGCTGTTGATCCTACCTAGTTTATGCATCTGCACTAAAATACCATTTGCATATTGAAGCCGCACCTTGATAAAGGTGGCTGTATTTATACTCATGTAACTGCTAACGAAGATGATCCACGTCCAGGAGCATCATCGACAGTTCGAGTCAAGAAAATGTTCAAAAAGTGCCTGTTATTCTTCGAAATTATGGTTGTGTGTCTACCAGATTAAATGAGGAGCTCACTGCAATTCCTAAAACATTCGTATACCATATTATAACTGAAAATTTGGGCAAAAAGAAGATCTGTTGTCTTTTTGTGCCCCACTCATTCACTGGTGATCAAAACGATTGCAGAATGGAACACTGAAAAATTAGGTCGCTATAGACGCGGACTTCATGTCTTGCATAGTAAAAAGTCGTTAAACGTGGTGTTTCCAGTACGAGCCACTTACAAAGCGCGAAAGCTCGGCATTAAAAGGTCCAGAATCTCCGAGAGCGAAGAAAGTATGCTTGCAAGAAAGCCGTATCAAAACACTGTTCACTCTTTCCACGATTCAAAAGGAATTATCCAAAAATAATTCGCTCCACAAGGTCAGATGTGAATCGAAATCACCGCTTGGGTGTTTCAAATCGTCTATGGGAGGGGATAGTTTGGGATCGACTGGAATACCGAAATCTGGAAACATGGTGGTTTTTGCACAACAATGCACCGGCACATGAAAGTAAGATCGCATGCGATTTCTTGGCTCAAAAACATATGGTGGTGCTTGAACATTCTCCTTATTTGCCTCATTTGTTTCCGTGCGACTTCCGCTGAAGGTGGCAATGAAAGATAAGTGTTTCGATACTGTTTTAGATATTCAGAAGGTTACGAGCATGGTACTGCTGGAAATTTTAAAGACTGAGTATCGGAATTGTTTTGAACAATTTTTTTAAAGCTTGCAGTCATGTACTGGCTCACAAAAACCCTATTTTATACAAAAAGTCTACATCTACATTTAAACTCCGCAAGCCATCCAACGGTGTGTGGCGAAGTTCACTTTACGTGCTACTGTCATTACCTCCCTTTCCTGTTCCAGTCGCGTATGGTTCGCGGGAAGAAGGACTGCCGGAAAGCCTCCGTGCGCGGTCGAATCTCTCTAATTTTATATTCGTGATCTCCTCGGGAGGTATAAGTAGGGGGAAGCAACATATTCGATACCTCATCCAGAAACGCACCCTTTCGAAACCTGGACAGCAAGCTCACCGCGATGCAGAGCGCCTCTCTTGCAGAGTCTGCCACTTGAGTTTGCTAAACATCTCCGTAACGCTATCACCCTTACGAAATAACCCTGTGACGAAACGCGCCGCTCTTCTTTGGATCTTCTCTATCTCCTCCGTCAACCCGACCTGGTAAACTAAAAATAAACAACGTCTTGTATTGTACTTTACATCAGTTACCTTTCCTGTACGGCCGACTGTGTTCACTTGGTGCTAATTTGACGTTGGTTGCATGTCGCCTCCGTTATGCTGCCATTTTAATGGCCTGCAGTGTAGGTTTCTTCCAGATATTTGGAAGGTGCCATGTTACATGACTGGAGCACGCATGGCAGACAAGTGTCTGAGAGGTTGTTGTCGTTGTCGTCAGGCTGGAGGAATCTGGGACGAGCGGCAGCGAGAGGGCCATGTCGCGCGAGGAGCCTTCGGCAGCGGACGGGGCGGTGGACTCGCTGGACGTGGAGTCGTTGCCGGACCGCATCAGCAGCATGCTGGACGGCCGGGAGGTGCTGGTCACGGGCGGCACCGGCTTCCTGGGCAAGGTCTTCGTCGAGAAGCTGCTGCGCGTCTGCCCCGGCATCGTGCGCATCTACCTGCTCGTGCGCGCCAAGAAGGGCAAGGACCCCCGACAGCGCATCGACGATATCTTCAGCTCGCCGGTGAGTACTCTCACAACCTCTCTTCCGTGTCCATATTACCTGATGGGAAGTCATCTACTGAAACTGAAGTTACGCTATCTGATCGCAACTACACAGATACCTGTTGTTTGTTGTTGTGGTCTTCAGTCTTGTGACTGGTTTGATGCAGCTCTCAGTGCTACTCAATCCTGTGCAAGCTTCTTCATCTCCCAGTACCTACTGCAACCTACATCCTTCTGAATCTGTTTAGTGTATTCATCTCTTGGTCTCCCTCTACGATTTTTACCCTCCACGCTGCCCTCCAATACTAAATTAGTGATCCCTTGATGCCTCCGAATATGCCCCACCAACCGATCCCTTCTCCTTGTCAAGTTGTGCCACAAATTCCTCTTCTCTCCCGCGCCCGGGTTCGAATCCCGGCGGGGTCAGGGATTTTCTCTGCCTCGTGATGACTGGGTGTTGTGTGATGTCCTTAGGTTAGTTAGGTTTAAGTAGTTCTAAGTTCTAGGGGACTGATGACCATAGATGTTAAGTCCCATAGTGCTCAGAGCCATTTGAACCATTTTCTTCTCTCCAATTCTATTCAATACCTCCTCATTAGTTATGTGATCTACCCATCTAATCTTTAGCATTCTTCTGTAGCACCACATTTCGAAAGCTTCTATTCTCTTCTTGTCTAAACTATTTATCTTCAAGTTTCACTTCCATACGTGGCTACACTCCATACAAATACTTTCAGAAACGACTTCCTGACACTTAAATCTGTACTCGATGTTAACAAATTTCTTTTCTTCAGAAACGCTTTCCTTGCCATTGCCAGTCCACATTTTATATCCTCTCTACTTCGACCATCATCAGTCATTCTGCTCCCCAAATAGCAAAACTCCTTTACTATTTTAAGCCTCTCATTTCCTAATCTAATTCCGTCAGCATCATTCGACTTAATTCGACTACATTCCATTATCCTCGTTTTGCTTTTGTTGATGTTCATCTTATATCCTCCTTTCAAGACACTATCCATTCCGTTCGGCTGCTCTTCCAGGTCCTTTGCTGTCTCTGACAGAATTACAATGTCATCGGTGAACCTCAAAGTTTTTATTTCTTCTCCGTAGATTTTAATACCTACTCCGAATTTTTCTTTTGTTTCCTTTACTGCTTTCTCAATATACAGATTGAATAACTTAGGGGAGAGGCTACAACCCTGTCTCACTCCCTTCCCAACTACTGCTTCCCTTTCATACCCCTCGACTCTTACAACTGCCATCTGGTTTCTGTACAAATTGTAAATAGCCTTTCGCTCCCTGTATTTTACCCCTGCCACCTTCAGAATTTGAAAGAGAATATTCCAGCCAACATTGTCAAAAGCTTTCTCTAAGTCTACAAATGCTAGAAACGTAGGTTTGCGTTTCCTTAATTTTTTTCTAGAAATTATTAGAAAATAGAAAATAGATACCTCTTAGTGGACATTAATATGGAGTCAATCCATCCGCCGCCTTTATGACAGCTTGAGCTCTGCTGGAGACACTTTCAATAGCGTTTCTGAATGTCTGTAGACCCATGCTTCCTCAAGAGCCGAAACCAGAGAACGTATTGATGTGGCATACTGGAGCTTGGAGGGAAGTCGACGTTCCAAATCATCCCACAGACGTTGCGTTGGTTACAGATTGGGACTCTGGATAGGCCAGTCCAGTTCAAGAATGTTATTGTCCACAAACCATTGCCTCATACGTGCTACTTCATGACAGTAAGCATTTGTCGTGCTGATAGAATCAATCATCATCTCCGAACTGATCCTCTACTGTGCGTAGCACACAATGCCGTAAAATCTGTTCATAACCTTTCTCACTTATGAAGGTTTCAGCTCTGCTGGGGACACATTTAGTAAGGTTTCCGAATGTCTGAGGAGGAATGGCAGCACATTATTCCTCAAGAGCCGAAACGAGAGAAGAAACGACACTGGACGCTCGAGTCTGCAGCGAAGTCGACGTCCTAACTTATCCCAGAGATGTTCGGCTTGGTACAGGTCGGGACTCTCGGCAGGCCAGTCCATTTCAGGAATCTTACTGTCCACAAACCGCTGCCTTACAGATGCTGCTTTATGACACAGTTAATTTATCATGCTGATACAATCATCGTCTCCGAACTATAGTGGTGTCCAAAATTAAAGCAACAAACTGCTGTTTCCCCGTCCTGTGTCTAATTCACGATATAATCTTACAAACTGTCAACAGATGTCGTTACGATCGTGTTCTGCGCGGAAGATGGCATTCCGCCAACAATGACATCAGGGCCCGTATCAAGCGAGGCAGTGTTTGCAGGGTAGTCCTACATCCACAATCGCTGTGTACACAGTCACAGACGGTGCTGTACGGCACAGAGAGGACGCCCACAGACTCCCTGCTGTGGAGGAAGAATTGAAGCAGGAGAGTCGCAAACTGATGTGGTCCGATAGCTTAATGTGAATCGTTCTGTTGTTTCTCGGTTGAGGCGACAGTTTATAGAGACCGTAATTGTATTCCGGAGACTAGGACAGGGCGGACCACGTGGGACATCAGAAAGAGTTATTTGGCTGTAAGGACACAACGGTACCGCTTTAGTACTGCACTGCAACTGGCGTCTGACTTCGCAACATCCCCTGGACGTGTTGTATCGAGGGAAACGGTGTACAGAAGGTTTGAGCAGAGTGGCCTTTATTGTTGGAGCCCTGCTGTATGTTTACCTCGGATGTGTCTTCAAGGAAGACAACGTCTGGAGTGGAGCTGTCAACATGCCACCTGTACGTCGAACAATGGCCCAATGTTCTTTCCACAGGTGAATCCCGATTTGGTCTGGAGAGTGATTCTCGACGAATTCGCATCTGAACGGAATGTGGAACACGATTTCGAGACCCAAACATTGTGGAAAGTGACCGATATCGAGGAGGATACCTAATGGTGTGGGCAAGGATTATGTTGACCACTCGAACACATCTTCATGAAATTTTACTGGTGAATTTCCATGATTTAACTGCTTGGGATCTCATGCGCGGTTGTTGCGAGGTGCTGTGGGGCCAGACTCCGTATTGATGGACGGTAATGCGCGGCCTCATAGGGTACGGGTGGTTGATGTTTTTTTTTGGAAACGGAAGATATTGCACACATGACATGGCCTGCTCTCTCTCCAAATTTGAAACCCATAGAGCTTATCTGGGATGCACTAGAGAGGCGGGTTGCATCACGTGGGCATCCACCAACCACTGCGAGCAGCTCTGCAGGAAGAATGGGCGTTATTGCCTCAACAAGAGATTTATGACATCATTCACAGCACGTCCCGTCGTAGTCAGGCCTTTATTGGTGCCAGACGTGGTCACACCCCATACTGAGCACATAACCAGTTGTCAGAATGTGTGTGCAAATCCGTTAAGTTGAAAAAAAAAAAACGAAGAACATTTTTGTCTACCGTTATACATGTTACAGTTGATTACATTCTGTATTATTCACATTGTTTCTACTTTACTATCACCTGCTTATACTGTTTTGTGCCAAAATAAACGCTATGCCTTGTCGATTTAGCCACGTCCCTCTCTCCACTGTCATTCTCTTCAATTCTTCATACGATTTTATCCCCATATCTTCTTTGATGTTATCAAAATACGTAGCTCTTGGCCTGCCTCTTTGTTTTTGCCCTAAAATTTTTCCTTTCAAATACATTCTTTAGGAACTGGTTGTGTCTCATTATGTGCCCTATCATTTTTGATTTTCTTCTTCCTATATACTTTAGCAGCGTTCTGTTCTCATTCACTTTTCTTAAGACCTGTTCATTACTTTTTTTATCTACCCAGCTTGTTTTCGTCATTCTTCTCCATATCCACATTTCCATTGCTTCCAGTCTCTTTTTCTCTTCCTTTTCCAGAGTCCACGCTTCATATCCGTATGTTAAGACACTCCAGACAAAAGTCTTAGCAAACTTTTTCCTACTTTCTAGGCTTATATGATTGTCTGTTAGTGTGTGGAAAGCTAGTTTTGCCAAGGCTATTCTTCTCTTTATATCTGGGATACATTTGTTGTCGTCAGTGATTGTGCTTCACAAATAACAGAAGTTCTCAACCTGCTCTAGAACATCATCTTCTAGTTTAATATTATCTTTAACATTTTCTTTTGTCTTCCCTACTACCATAGTTTTTGTTTTCTTCTTCTTTATTTTTAGATTAAATTCTCTTAGGATTTTGGCAAATTTTAGCAACATAAACTCCATTTCCTTTGCTGAGTCAGCAAGTACTGCTGTATCATCTGCAAAACGGATACAGTGTATTCGTTCCCCGTTAATTTTAATTCCTTTGGTTATTCTTTTCAATTTTTCAATGGTTTTTTCAATAAATAAGTTGAACGAATATGGTTATAATGGGCATCCTTGCCTTACTCCCCTCCTTATTTTTGCTTTCTTCTTTTACACCATTCACTTCTATCTCTGCTTCCTGCCTTTTATACAGGTTCCACATTAATCTTCTGAGCGTCCAATCAAGATTTTTTGCCTTCATTGTTCGGAATAATAATTTCCAATTAAACACGTCAACCTTGCAAAATTTCCGTTTGTTGCTTTAATTTAGGACACCATTGTATTTCTTTACTGTACACAGGATGCGATGCTGTAAAATGTGTTCGTATCCTTCCGTCTTTAGCGTTTTCTTAAACGCAATAAGTGGATCACGCCCCTTAAGACGAAAAACACTCCCATACCGTAACACCGCCTCGTTGTGGCACTACATACAGCGGCAAGCTACGTTCCCCAGACATTCGACAAACCCAAACCTCTCCATCAGATTCCATGATTCATCACTCGTTTCCAGTCATCCATTGTCCAGTGTTGCCGCTCTGTACTCCAGTTCTAGCGTCGCATAGCACTGACTACAGAAATGTGTGGCTCATGAGGAGCTGCTCGATTCCGTTCTTCTTAATTCCCTACACATAGTCATTGTGCTAGCTGACCTGCCGCTATAGCTTTGCAACTAACGAGTCATTCTTTTCGCTTAATGCATGTGACATTTTACAATCACGTTTCGCAATACTCGACCGTCGGTGTCAGTCAGTGCATGGGGTCTACCTGGTCTTGGTCCATCTGCGGTTGTTCCTTTGCGTGTCACTGCTCTCTCCTAATCTAGAGTTACTGCCTCTGTGCTGACAACGCAATACTCACGCCTCCTGCTGTACTGGTGGGTCCGTCTCCCGCAACACTCGGTGGTCAGTTCCCCATTACACAGAGATGTCCGGATACTTTTGCTCAGACAGTGAGTATCTAGAATTCCTCAAGGAAGCGTTACAGGCCCTCTGCTCTTCTTACTCTACGAGGGTCATTCTGTAAAATAAGCAGCAGACATATGTTGTGAAAGACACGAGTGTATGGTTTCGCAGCCATATGTACTGATAAAATTTCCTCGAGCTTCCAGCCGTGTCGAATGGTTTAAAATCCACGAGCTTTCGGCCGAGTTCTCCTCGGCCATCCTCAAGTGGTGACTGTCCTTTTGTTGCTGCTAGCGTCCTTAACTGTGCACATTGCTCACCGTGTGTACCACATCAAGTCGAATGAAATTCCTGCATCTTGGAGAAGGACATATTATGGTCGGCTTTGATGTGGAGTCATTATTCACACGATTTCCCATATAACATTCTATAGCTCTGCTCTCTCAGTTATTTCGACAACACTGTTGTGGATTTATTTAAGCACACACACTGTCGTATTTTTTGTACGATGGACAATATTGTAACCAGGCGGACGGCGTCGCGATGGAGAGCCCATTAGCCCCGGTTATAGCCAATTAGTTTATGGAGTATTTTGAGGACATCGCCCTGAACCGTCTCCTCCAGAGCCTAGCTGCTTTTCTCGTTAGGTCACGAAACATTCGTTGTCTGCTCTTTGGACGTGAAAAGCTGGGACAATTTCTGGACCATATAAACAGTATCCATAACAGAATCAAGTTCACGATGGAGGTAGGGACAGATGAGATGGTGCCTTGCCGTTCCTTGGCGTACTCGTCCAGTATAAAGCGACTAGGTGTCTCAGTCACAGAGTTTACCGAAAACGTACCCACAACGACCAGTAACTGCTCCCTAACAGCTATCACCATCCGTCGGAGGAACGTTCTGTTCCGAAAACCTTGGTGCATCGAGCGGAAGCCGTCTCAGACGCTGAAACCTGTCGCAGAAACTGACCCACTTACAGAAAGTATTCACGGAAAACAGCTACAACAACCGCCAGATTTTGCAAGCCATCTTTCCGAAAACGTGTAAACAGAAAGACTCCGAGGAGGACCCGAAGAAGCTTGCGCTTTTGCCGTTCTGTGGCTCAGTAACAGAGAAGATAAGCCGGCTCCTAACGAGGCATCAAATCGATGCTGTCTTCAGGGGCCCAGCAAAAATTCGACATCTTATGCGGCCCTCGAAAGACGACGGAGACCTCAAACGCCAGGACTGTGTAAAACACGGTGTGAATGTGGACAGTTTTACGTGGGACAGATTGTGCGTGCAATTGAACAGCGCTATGTAGAACACGAGAGATGTTTTCGCCTTCGGCACCCGAAGAAACCAATGGTAGCAGAGCTTGTTCTACAAAACGGACATCGTATTGCATTGGACGAGACATCTGTTGTTCCTCAGACCTACAGTTTCTGTGACAGCATAATAAAAGACGCGACCGAGATAAAAATTTGTGACCACGCCCTCAATGAAGACGGCGGCCTGCAGCTGGCCACGGCTTGGGACCTGGCCGCCGGCCGGGGTGGCCGAGCGGTTCTAGGCGCTACAGTCTGGAACCGCGCGACCGCAACGGTCGCAGGTTCGAATCCTGTCTCGGGCATGGATGTATGTGATGTCCTTAGGTTAGTTAGGTTTAAGTAGTTCTAAGTTCTAGGGGACTGATGACCTCAGATGTAAAGTGCCATAGTGCTCAGAGCCATTTGAACCATTTTGGGACCTGGCCATCGGAAGATTAAACCGGCCGCGGAGGGCGCGAAATGAAAACATTACCTTATACGGCGTTGGAGCGAGCACCAGTGGCGTCACAGACGGCAAAGCGGCTGTATAGGGAATGGTAGCAGAAACAAAAGACAGTCATCATTTGACAATGGCCGACGGGTAATCGGCCGAAGGCTCGTGGATTTTAAACCATTTGGCGCGGCTGGAACCTCAAGAGAATTTTGTAGTAACTGTCGGTCCTGGCTGTTCTTTCACGGCTAATCAAAACTTCAAATATTATTAACTTCACTATTATTCAGCCGAGATTCCGTTACTCTTTGCACTTAGATCACGCAGGTAATTACAGGCCGCTGGAGAGCTAAATGGTGAATGCCATGTACGACATCGATTCTGTAATCGGTTTGGGCTCAAACGTTTATTGATGCTAGCGTTGACGTATGACCCTATTCGGGAAGTCTGCACTTGCCGTTTCGACCACCGCAACGTCGCCAGTGTCGCCAGCCCAAGGCGGCCGGTAGGGGCAGAGCCTTAATGGCCTCTCCTTGGTCCTCCGTCCTAGTCCGCTTGTCACTTTCTAAAGAACGGGCGACGGCCTTGCATCCACCACGTGTTCCCTGCGGAATTCAGTTTTTCACGCAGTCGGCAGGAGCGACTAATCGTATAATGCTTCAGTTGGTAAAACCAATTACCGACCGTAAATTCTGGAACAGTACTGTCAGATTGCTCGAATTCACTGGATGAGTAACAACGCCAACAGTGGCAATGCCAAAAGACAATCTTCAGACTTGGATAATTCAGGAATCACAAACAAAAAAAAAAAGAACGAGAAGGTACCCCAGTAGTCAGATTTTTTAAAGTAAAAGTAGATAAATTACTTCTTTTAATTACTGTGACCTTTAGAACAATAAAATGAGTGTTATTCAGATGGAACGGCTTTAACAGAAACTTAAATTCGTCAAATTTGAGTCAGCTATGAAGTATTAACTGAATAAACTGATACACCGACAGTGACTCATTGGACAACAGTCTGTTTCTTCCCAATCTGAGGGCTGTTCACTCCCCACCAACTCCTTACCTTTTGTCGTCTATTTAATCTATACAGGTTGGTCCATTGATCGTGACCGGGCCAAATTTCTCACGCCCGCATTTCGTGGTCGTGCGGTAGCGTTCTCGCTTCCCACGCCCGGGTTCCCGGGTTCGATTCCCGGCGGGGTCAGGGATTTTCTCTGCCTCGTGATGGCTGGGTGTTGTGTGCTGTCCTTAGGTTAGTTAGGTTTAAGTAGTTCTAAGTTCTAGGGGACTGATGACCATAGATGTTAAGTCCCATAGTGCTCAGAGCCATTTGAACCATTTTTTGAAATTTCTCACGAAATAAGCGTCAAACGAAAAAACTACAAAGAACGAAACTTGTCTACCTTGGAGGGGGAAACCAGATGGCGCTGCCATAGGTCAAACGGATATCAACGGCGCTTTTTAAAAATTGGAACCCCAATTTTTATTACATATTCGTCTAGTACGTAAAGAAATATGAATGTTTTAGTTGGACCACTTTTTTCGCTTTGTGATAGATGGCGCAGTAATAGTCACAAACGTATAAGTACGTTGTATCACGTAACATTCCGCCAGTGCGGACGGTATTTGCTTCGTGATACATTACCCGTGTTAAAATGGATCGTTTAACAATTGCGGAAAAGGTCGATATCGTGTTGATGTATGGCTATTGTGATCAAAATGTCCAATGGGCGTGTGCTATGTATGCTGCTCGGTATCCTGGACGACATCATCAAAGTGTCCGGACCGTTCGCCGGATAGTTACGTTATTTAAGGAAACAGGAAGTGTTCAGCCACATGTGAAACGTCAACCTCGACCTGCAACAAATAATGATGCCCAAGTAGGTGTTTTAGCTGCTGTCGCGAGAATCGGTAATCTCAAAAACGTCGGTGTAGAGAATGCTACACCAAAGTCGATTGCACCCGTACCATATTTCTATGCACCAGGAATTGCATGGCGACGACTTTGAACGTCGTGTACAGTTCTGCCACTGAGCACAAGAGAAATTACGGGAAGATGGCAGATTTTTTGCACGCGTTCTATTTATCGACGAAGCGTCATCCACCAACAGTGGTAACGTAAACCGGCAACGGAAAATCCACGATGGCTGCGACAAGTGGAACACCAGCGACCTTGGCAGGTTAATGTATGGTGCGGCATTATGGAAGGAAGGATAATTGGCCCCCATTTTATCGATGGAAATCTAAATGGTGCAGTGTATGCTGATTTCCTACGTAATGTTCTACCGATGTTACTGCAAGATGTTTCACTGCATGACAGAATGGCGATGTACTTCCAACATGATGGATGTCCGGCACATAGCTCGCGTACGGTTGAAGCGGTATTGAATAGCATATTTCATGACAGGTGGATTGGTCGTGGAAGCACCATACTATGGCCCGCACGTTCACCGGATCTGACGTCCGCGGATTTCTTTCTGTGGGGGAATTTGAAGGATATTTGCTATCGCGATCCACCGACAACGCCTGACAACATGCGTCAGCGCATTGTCAATGCATGTGCGAACATTACGGAAGGCGAACTACTCGCTGTTGAGAGGAATGTCGTTACACGTATTGCCAAATGCATTGAGGTTGACGGACATCATTTTGAGCATTTATTGCATTAATGTGGTATTTACAGGTAATCACGCTGTAACAGCATGCGTTCTCAGAAATGATAAGTTAACAAAGGTACATGTATCACACTGGAACAACCGAAATAAAATGTTGAAAAGTACCTACGTTCTGTATTTTAATTTAAAAAACCTCCCTGTTCCCAGCTGTTCATCTAAAATTGTGAGCCATATAGTTTGTGACTATTACAGCGCCATCTATCACAAAGCGAAAAAAGTGGTCCAACTAATATGTAATAGAAAATGAGGGTTTCCGTTTAAAAAAACGCAGTTGATATCCGTTTGACCTATGGCAGCGCCATCTAGCGGGCCAACCACAGGGCTACCTGGTTTCCCCCTCCAAGCTAGACAAGTTTCGTTCTTTGTAGTTTTATGTTTGACGCTTATTTCGTGAGATATTTGGACCGGTCACGATCAATGGACCACCCTGCATACTGTAAATGTGCTATTAGAGGGGGCTGGTAATCAATTGGGACAGTTGTGAACAGATCAATAGTAATGTTTGTAATCATTCAAAAACACGGCTGATGTCCGGTTAACAACTGTATTAACTCATTTGGAGACTGCCGTGGATACATACAACAGTCGCTGTAGATCATGGTGTTGAAGCGAACCGCGCGTAATTCTCACCGAGTTCTTTCATACAATTGCACCGCAACTGCCACTCGTCTGGCATTCCACTGCTGTCCGTTCCGCGTGTCTCGCCACAGTTAAAGCCGGCTGCTGGCTCTTCCATTTACCCTCAACGCCATCCCCTCCCCTCCCCTCCCCCTTCCCCACCCCTCCCCATCCCACCTGGACTGGCTTTCATACATATTTTCTCAATTGGTACTGTTGTAGTAAATCGTGGTCTTTATTACACACAGATAATATACATAGTTTTACTGTATCTTTCCAATTTACTCTTTAGTTTCCTTATTTTTGTTTGCTATTAATAGAGACAGCAAGGACCTGGAAGAGCAGCTGAACGGAATGGACAGTGTCTTCAAAGGAGGAATAAGATGAACATCAACAAAAGCAAAACGAGGATAATGGAATGTAGTCGAATTAAATCGGGTAATGCTGCGGGAATTAGATTAGGAAATGAGATGCTTAAAGTAGTAAATGAGTTTTGCTATTTGGGGAGCAAAATAACCGATGATGGTCGAGGTAGAAAGGATATAAAATGTAGACTGGCAATGACAAGGAAAGCGTTTCTGAAGAAGAGAAATTCGTTGACATCCAGTATAGATTTAAGTGTCAGGAAGTCGTTTCTGAAAGTATTTGTATGGAGTGTAGCCATGTATGGAAGTGTAACATGGACGATAACCAGTTTGGACAAGAAGAGAATAGAAGCTTTCGAAATGTGGTGCTACAGAAAAATGCTGAAGATAAGGTGGGTAGATCACGTAACTAATGAGGAGGTATTGAATAGGATTGGGGAGAAGAGAAGTTTGTGGCACAACTTGACTAGAAGAAGGGATCGGTTGGTAGGACATGTCCTGAGGCATCAAGGGATCACCAAATTAGTATTGGAGGGCAGCGTGGAGGGTAAAAATCGTAGAGGGAGACCAAGAGATGAATACACTTAGCAGATTCAAAAGGATGTAGGTTGCAGTAGGTACTGGGAGATGAAGAAGCTTGCACAGGATAGAATAGCATGGAGAGCTGCATCAAACTAGTCTCTGGACTGAAGACCACAACAACAATGAGAATAGTGGTTGGATTTAGTGTTTCCTAACGTCTCCACTTCACAACTATATGACTAACTCTGAACATAGGCACACGTTACTGCTACAAAGTCTCTTGGACGGAAAGCGGATCGCTACGACAAGGATCCGCCCGAAAACTCTTTATTTTCTTCGTTGAAACAACATGACAGAAAAGGCGTCTGTTGTTGACACGGCGGGAATACACTTATTTGCCCTAAGATGCAAAATATATACATATTTCTATTTTCGCGAAATGCGGGAGAGAGTGACACGGATCTGATAAGCGAGTTGGGATGGCAATCATTAAAACAAAGGCGTTTTCCGTTGCGGCGACATCTTTTCACGAAATTTCAATCACCAACTTTCTCCTCTGAAAGCGAAAAATTTTTATTGTAGCGAGCCTACATAGGGAGAAACGATCGTCCTAAAATAATAAGAGCTCTTGGAGAAAGAGTTTAGTGTTCATTTTTCCCACGCGCTGTTTGAGAGGGGAGCGGAGAGAAATAGTCTAATGGTGGTTGTAAGAATTCTCTACCAGGCACTTAATTGTGAACTGGAGAGTAGTCATGCAGATGTATAAGCTCACGCCAGACAAGTACGTTTCTTCCACCATAATCTGAGTAAGTTTTCAGTAACACAAAATACCGCAAAAATATCTCTTGTCAAGCAAACGGATCTGGAAAACGTTTATAAAATGAACAACTAGACTGCCGTCTTATGATGATCACCCATATGCATTGCATCGACTACGACTTAAGTGTTACTTTCGTTGTGTTTTCTTTCCTGTCTACGTTATAACTTTCCGTACACTGAATCCACTTACACTATCCAGATTCTGAAACTTCAATATGGCTTTCCTTGTTTTCTTTGCTATCTAAATTATAACTTTCTACATACTTCGAAACCACTTACACTATTCAATTACTCCGCATTACATACACGAAACATCACGTTTAACTATCATCTAGGTATTTACATAGCGATCAAAATGACTTTCATTTACACTATACGATTAGTCCATGTGACCTACACTTCACATAGACGATTAACAATCAACTAGGTTATTGGATAGCAATCAAAATGACTTTTATTTACACATCCCTTCCGCGCAAGTTCAAAGGCGTCTTATGGTGGCTGCGACAAATTACAGCTGCGAGCAGCATCATGTCAGGTTGCTCATCGCGAAGAGAAACATAGTGATCTCTTACAACACTTCCATTTTAAGCTCTGAGAATTATTTACGTCGGAAATTAGTCTGTTTCTTAAAATCTGAAAGCTGATACCCGTTTGTAATTTTCTGGCTACTTCTTTGGGAAAGCAGGGAAGTCCGGTCTGTATTTTACAAAGTAGTATGACTGTAGAACTTTCGAACCCAGCCGGACAAATATAAGGCAGCAAGGGACTTGCCTTTGAAAATACCGCATTCATCGAAGATCAAACACGGTCGACTTGCTTGCGCTCTTATCCGTTCTTAGCACGTTAGAGCTCGCCACCAACTGGTGTGAAAAACTTATGGATGGAAATAATTTTCGTATGATGTGGCCCTGACAATTAAAATAACTTCATGAAACTTGGATCATACATAGAAAGAGCTGCGACAGTGTAGTACAGATGGTAACGGAAAGAAATACGCAATGAGACGAACAGAAATCGCGCATTTATTAAAAAGCAATAATGGCGCTGAAGTCATCACGATTTATGATGATCCCTTTGACACCACTAAAGGCGGGACATGTTACTTAGCAAGATATGTGATCTCCATCGACGGCAGTGCAGGCTCTGCAACGCGCTCCCATTCTGGCCACGAGTTTGGGGGGGGGGGGGGGGGGGGCCTTGTGGTAGGACGTTGCATTCTCATTCTGCCGCCAGCCCGGTTGAGAACTGCTGGATGGGTCGTTGCTGCTTGGGGCCACGCTGCAATACGTCGCCCCAATGCGTCCCACACGTGCTAGCTGGGATTTAAATAGGGCGAATGGGCAGAGGCCAGTCCATTCGCCGAATATCCTGCCGTTCCAAGAGCTGCTCCACCAGCGTTGTTCTACCAGTCGAGGATTGTCAGGCACAGGAATGAAGTCAGCGCCGAATGCGCCCCTGAAAAAACGAACATGGAGAAAAGAGTAGGCCTACAGTGTCACAATAACCGTGCTCAAAGATTTGGAGCTCTGAACGCCCATGCAACATTATGCCTCGCCACACCATAGCACCTGGACCACCAAAACGATCCTGTTGGAAATGTTCCTTGGTGCATTACCTGTTTCCACCTCTCACCATATGAGGATACGTCCAGCATTGTGGAATATTATCGTTTTGGTGAGCTAGGACCCTACGTGCGTTAGCGACAATCCATCAGTTATCAGCCACGCCGGTGGAGGAACTGAAGTCCCTCCCACAAAAGCTCCTTAGCAACGTCCTTGTGGCCAGCACGGGAGCACACTGAAAAGCATGCACTGCCGTCCGTGGTGATCGCATATACTAATAAGAACCATGTCCCATCTTTTGTTATGTTCAGGGGAGCATAATGAATCGCGATGACTTCAGTGTAATTATTGTCTTTCAATAAAAGCGTCATTTATGTTCATCTCACTGCGTATTTCAGTTATCTTCTCTACCACACTGCAGCAGCTCTTTCTACGTATGGTCCATGATTCATCAGCAACTTTACTTGGTAGTGACACATCATGCGAAAATTACTTTGGTTCAAATTGCTCAGAGCACTATGGCACCTGACATCTGAGGTTATCAGTCCCCTAGAACTTAGAGCTACTTAAACCTAACTAACCTAAGAACATCACTCACATCCATGCCCGAGGCAGGATTCGAACCTGCGGCCGTAGCGGTCGCGCGGTTCCAGACTGATGCGCCTAGAACCGCTCGGCCACACCGGCCGGCGAAAATTACTTTCGTCCTTAACCTTTGTACTTCAATGTTTTTAAAAAAAACTCTATCTCTCAAAGTATTCTTGGCTGTTGTAATTGTGATCCATTATCGAAGAAGGGTCTTTTCTGACAAACACCAGGCTAACTTGATGGTGGGGCACAGGCAGTGCCGATTGGAAATGTTTGGAAGGGGATCTTCCGTTATAACCGTAGCTTTACAACCAAGGGGGAAACCATTGCTTTACAAACAAGGGGAAACCGTCGCAATACTTGGTCGGAAACGGGGGATGGAAACTATTTTAGGTGTCCTCCTGGAATGATAGGTGCCAGCCATAAATGTGAAAGCTCAGTGTGTATGTGCGTATTTTTTTATGCCTACACAGAGTTAAATCGATAACATGGTGGACATGTGCCAGTTGCAGGTGACGTGATTTAACCACAATGTGACTGCGTACCCCTATAAGTATTCTGTCCGCTCGTAGGTGGCGGAAGCCAACCGCATTATTGCTTTTAGGCGGTGGGGGTGAAGGAGGCGGATTATTGCACAATAATACTGGTCAAACGTTTGATAAGGATACACAGATGAGATTGGTGGCGTTGCGGGCGCGTGACATCATCAGGAGAGTACACGAGCGTAGCAGAGATGAATGGGCAATCATTCTAGCCGCGATGTTAGGAAATCCCTGACATAAGCGACTTTGGAAAAGGGGAGACAGTGACGGCCCAGCGCCTGGGATCGAGCACCTCAGAAACGGCGAAGCTGGTCGGCTGTTCGCGAGCTCCTGTCCTGAGCATCTCTAGAAAAGGTCGGTGAAACCACCAGCAGGCGAGAAAGTGCTGGACGTCCGTATTTCAGCGCAGTACATAGAGGTCGGAGATTTGCCCGCTCTATAGAGCGAGATAGTTGGAGATCTGTGGCAAATCCGACGACAGAGTATAATGCTGGTGCGGGCTCAAGTGTTTCGGAGCACACAGTTCACAGTGTACGTTGTTCAACAGGGGGCTCTGCAGCAGGCGACCCCTACGTGTACCTATGTTCACCCAAGGACAGCACCATTTACGACTATGGTGGATAGGATACAATCGAGACTGGATTGTAGATCAATGGAAACACGTCGCCTGCTTGGATAAATCACGTTTCTTGTTACAATGCGTCACTGTTCGTGTATGAAAATGCTGTTGCAATGACCCAACCGCGAAAGGTAGCCATAAAGAAAAAGAAAAATCATCAAAGTATGAATGGTCTCTGTAAAGCTTACAACTTACGTAGAGGTGCTCAGTCAAACCGCTTTTGTCAGTCGAATAACAGGCCATTCATTTTGAGAAACCGCTTATTTGACGCACACTGAGCCGGCCGCTGTGGACGAGCGGTTCTAGGTGCTTCATTACGGAACCGCGCTGCTGCTACGGTCGTAGGTTCGAATCCTGCCTCGGGCATGGATGTGTGTGATGTCCTTAAGTTAATTAGGTTTAAGTAGTTCTAAGTCTATGGGACTGTTGACCTCAGATGTTACGTCCCATAGTGCTTAGAGCCATTTGATCCAGTTTTTGACGCACACTTATTGGAAATCGGAGGTAAAAAGCGACGTACTCGCGTATCATGTACAAGCAGACAGCCCCAAACACCATACACAGGGGCCTTAAACGCCAGAGTTCAGGAGTTCCAGCGAGCGACAGTGGCCTCGGATAGACGAGAGTACAGCAAATAATATGTAAGTGAGCATTCAGTCTCGATTAACTTTGTGCATTGAAGAGGACTTGTTTGGTTTGCGTCATACACTTGTCTACGTGTACCTATGACTGTACGTCAGTTCCTTCAGCCTAAAGGATTCGATTAGAAAAATAGAATCTGGCATCTCCATGGTTCGTGGCCTGTAGTACCATGCATCACTATGTATAGCTGATTCTTAACTAAGAGAGAGACCATGTTGGACATTTGTTCTGGTAATTTATTGGAGAATCTATTTCTTATAGAACCGATGTCTGTGCTCTTCTGCAGATTACTTGCTAACATGTGAAGAAGCAATAAAAAAAATAGACCAGTAAGCCAATCTAGAGTGTCATTTCCCCGATGATCACCATATCTACCTCCTTAGCCTAACATCCGAACATTCTGTACTGTCTCCCGGCACAGAGACCTGAAAAATGTGCTTGACACAGACTCTGTTTCACTCGTGTACACAACCGCTCATGTAGCAAGAAACGGATGACCAAAAGTCCTGTTTCATCCCTGATTTGCCCATGAGTTTCTAAATTAAGTATGTTGCGCCCGACGTCGGATTACGACGCGTCATGCAGTAATCGAAGGCACCAACACAGCTGTGGACTACGTGAACATGACAGCTGACTGACTGCACCCCTACACGCCCCATGTCTTCCAGCAGGACTACTCTACGTGTCACAGGACCAGAAGCATGCTTAAGTGGTTTGAAGAGCAAGACCGTCAGCTGACGTTGAAGCCTTTGGTCACCAAAGCAGGCATGAGACGCTCCTGGGTGCAGCCCTGCACCCGCAAACCACCAGCCTGTATGTATGGGCATTTCACGACCCTTAGAGTAGTCATCTGGTGCTACGTGCGACCTGGAAAACTACCAAGGAATTGTCGAATCCATGCCACCCAAAATCGCTATTATTTTGTGTTCCAAAGGTTGACCAACACGCTATTAAGCAGGTAGTCTAAATCGTTTGGCTCAACAGTGTACGAAACAAAATTCTAATTTGATAGAAAAATGATTTTCATAACAGCATAGTCATTAAATATCATCTAACCAACATTGTAAGCCACCTACATGAACCACGCATCCCCTACTTCGAAACGTCGAGAGTTTGTTGCGCCAAAAGCGAGCTGTGATCAAACAGGGAATTTTTGATTTTTCTTAAAGAATCTTTATTTATTCATCAACTTTGTCCCCTTCAAAGTAATCCCCCTCAGATATAATACCCTTGAGCCGGCGCCTTTTCCAATCTTGGAAGCACTTCTGGAACTCACATTTCATTATGATACTCAGCTCCTTCAGCGAATCTGTTTCAATGTCATCTGTGATGGCAAAACGACGTTCTTTCATGGTTCTCATCAGTATCGGGAATAGGAAGAAGTTTCAGGGGGCCATGCCGGCGAATGTGGTCGCTCGACCAACGTAACGGTTTCGTTTTTTGACAAACGATCACTAACAAGCATTGAGATGTGAGCGGGAGCATTCTGATGACACAGTCTCCATGGCGCATAACTTCCAGGTAGTATTCCTTACCGACCTTACGACCATAAGGCAGGAGCTCATGATGCACTATCCCACTGTAATCGAAGAAAACAATGAGAAGAACCTTCACATGTGATCGAACTTGTCGATTTTTTTCGGTGTTGGCTCTTCAGCCAGTTTTCATTGGGGCGATTGGGCCTAGATTTCGACGTCACTCCAATGTACTCCTGTTTCGTCGCCTGTTATAACCTTCAGTAGAAGTTCTCGATCGTCGTCGATTTCATGCATTGATTCCCCGGCGATGTCTGTGCGACGTCGTCTTTAGCCGAAATTCAACAGTTTCGAAACAAATTATTTTGCTACACGTTTCATGCGCAAAACATGCAGAAAGAAAATATGCTTGGTATGAGCCAAAGGTTATGCCGACATCATCAGCAACCTCTCTGATAGTGATTTTCCAGAACGATTTTCTTTACTTCTTCCACACTGTCATCAGTAATTGACGCGATATGGCGTCCAGGAAGAGCGTCGTCTTCAACATCTTCTCGACGCTCTTTGAAACGTTTATACAGTGTGGAGCAAATAAAAGTGACCTGCACCAGTTGCGGCAGCATTAAAGTAGAAGGAAAAAACCTACAGCTACTTCCAACAGGATGTAGCAATTTATCACACAGCCGGCCGAACCTCGAAGCACATTTACACAGTCTCCACGCTTGACAGCGTTCTTAGCAAATGTCAGTCTGATCGCGGCTCTAGCTGGTCATTGAGATGATCTCACCCGTCAGCGTGCGATTACTGTGTGTGGGTACCCTCAGGTCTAAGTCGTATGGTAACAACGCACATAGTCTTCAAAAGCTGCGGCAGAATATTTCGGGCGAGACTGCAGCAATTCAAGCAGTCCAGATTCGATCCGCCTTCAGCAGGTTGCTGACTATGGCCAAAAATGGCCAAGAGATGAATGACAGTCACTTCAACACCTGCTGTAGTCAGGTTAGTACTGTATTTCCTTTCCTCTGCCGCGTTCCTTTGTGCACCGTGTAGCGTCGCAGCTATTATGCGACTGCAGATTTTCGCAGCAAGTTTATTAAGTTATGGCAAGCTGTTTTGGAAGCCTGCAGTATAGTAGCGTTCGTTGGCGGCCGCCATGTGGCCTGCAGTATGCGTCACAGCCACACCTGTCGCCACAGCGGACCGTGAGAATGCTCACTGTAGCGTGTACTAAAATCACTTACTCACCTCACCTAAGAAACTAAATAACTACGTTAAATATTGTCTGTTTTATTTCAAATTTGGTACATGACCTTTTGTTATTCAGACAAGCTTTGTGTCAAAGTTTGATGCCGCTAACGTCAATAGTTTTCAAAATATAAAAAACCTATTAAAAAGTATGCTACTGGCCATTAAAATTGCTACACCAAGAAGAAATGCAGATGATAAACGGGTATTCATTGGACAAATATATTATACTAGAACTGACATGTGATTACATTTTCACGCAATTTGGCTGCATAGATCCTGAGAAATCAGTACCCAGAACAACCACCTCTGGCCGTAGTAACGGCCTTGATACGCCTGGGCATTGAGTCAGACGTGTAACCAATGGCACCCCATACCATCACGCCGGGTGATACGCCAGTATGGCGATGACGAATACACGCTTCCAACGTGCGTTCACCGCGATGTCGCCAAACACGGATGCGACCATCATGATGTTGTAAACAGACGTTTTGCCATTCGTGCACCCAGGTTCGTCGTTGAGTACACCATCGCAGGCGCTCCTATCTGTGATGCAGCGTCAAGGGTAACCGCAGCCATGGACTCCGAGCTGATAGTCCATGCTGCTGCAAACGTCGTTGAACTGTTCGTGCAGATGGTTGTTGTCTTGCAAACGTCCCCATCTGTTGACTCAGGGATCGAGAGGTGGCCGCACGATCCATTACAGCCATGCGGATAAGATGCCTGTCAACTCGACTCCTAGTGATACGAGGCCGTTGGGATCCAGCACGGTGTTCCGTATTACCCTCCTGAACCCACCGATTCCATATTCTGCTAACAGTCATTGGATCTCGACCAATGCGAAAAGCAGTGTCGCGATACAATAAACCGCAATCGTGATAGGCTACAATACGACCTTTATCAAAGTCGGAAACGTGAAGGTACGCATTTCTCCTCCTTACACGAGACATCACAACAACGTTTCACCAGGCAACGCCGGTCAACTGCTGTTTGAGTATGAGAAATCGGTTGGAAACTTTCCTCATGTCAGCACGTTGTAGGTGTCGCCACCGGCGCCAACCTTGAGTGAATGCTCTGAAAAGCCAATCATTTGCATATCACAGCATCTTCTTCCTGTCGGTTAAATTTCGCGTCTGGAGCACGTCATCTTCGTGGTGTAGCAATTTTAATGGACAGTAGTGTACTTAACCCACAGAGGAAACATGACAGTTTAAGTTTCTTTGTCATTTGGAAATACTAACAGCACTCGCAGTGCGCACAAGTTATTTTTAATGAATGTTAATTCTGAACTTTTAATAATTTTGCTTTCGTAAGGAAAATAATAGTTTAAAAGTTGATATTTATATTTTGTGTTACGCTGGGAGTAGATGAGAGTGAACGTGAGTGTATATGTGGTGACATACGTCAAATTTTAATTTTGTAATGTACTACACCACCCGTAACTATCAAGTGTTACGTAACCAGGATGTCCTGAAAACGGTGGAGCCCCCTAACTGGTGAATGACGTATGTCTAGGAGCGTTTGCTTTTGTAATAAGGCACCCAGAAAGATAGTAATAGGATACTTAGTTCTAAAGCATATTTCAAGCATAGTTTTCTTTTGATTTTCGTTTCGTTTGGTTTTGTGGAACATTTTGTGAAATTTTGCAATGTGAAATGATGTAGATGCATCTGCCAATGCTGACTGGAGTAAAGCGGTTTGCGCGCGAAATTGTTCATGAAAGGTTAGTCTGGCTGGATGATCATTTTGACCAACCAATGAGAGAGAAGTCTTTCCCGCGTAACTGAAATAGTTATATGTCCTGTGAGACACGGCATGCAGTCAGTCGTGGACTCGCTGTCGGACGAGAAGGTCGTGTTAAACGTGTCCGAAAAAATTATCTGTAAGATGAAGAAACGACGGTTAAATCGCGCTCGGCTTATCTCGCCGTGCTAGCAGATGCAATTACGGACATTTCGGTGAAGTTTGGAGAGGTTTTGGAATGTTGGTTGCAGAATAAACCGCGTGTGAAACTATCGGCCTTTGTGAATATTCTGCGTGGCGCGTTCCGTATGCATGTACAGAACATTTTGGCGACCATCTTCTTTTGAAGAATCCACTGAAAAGAACCGAATGTGAACTCGTTTTGTAACAGTGTGTTGCCTGTGTGAATCTCGTAGTATTTCGGGTTGGACTTAGCATATTTCTGGCTGTCTTACGTGTGATATAAGCTGCACGTACTAGTAGTAGATGTACTACCAACGTAAATGTGGGCTTGGTGACACAATAAATGAAAAGGACCGTAATAAAACATCAGTATCTACAAACAAACGTTTTTAATGAAGGGAGGATGCACCCACTTTGCCCATTATCAATAGGGATTTACAGGTTTATCTTGTTACTGGAGTTTCGCGGACTTTGTAGTCGTAAGTATGGACGGAGGGTTTCTTGAACGTTGATTTTCTCATCGTCTACATAGTACCTACGAATGCAGAGCAACGGGTAGTAAATGGACACTATACTGAGGTAGGTGGACATCAATCGCGAAACGAGGCCCGCGAACCCAGCCCCGCCGCAACCGGAGCTCTGTTCTCCGAGCAACTTATATTTGCCCCACTCTCTACCACTTGTACATTCTTTTCTAAGTTGTGGCAAAGTCACCAAAAGCTACAGTCAATATTTCGAATACCGTGCTGTACTTTATTCCGGTTTTCAAGCAAAATGTAATGCAAAGCCTTTGTTCCATCTCTCTCGAAAACAAAAAATCGCCGTACCCTGGAAAACACTAACAGCTGAAAATGCAAACATACATCAGGATCACGCATACCAAGAAGATAAAAAAGTTCAAAATCGGATGTATAAATAAATTGGGAAGTCGGATACACGATGCAATTGGGGCACTCTCCCCGCGAAATGCGACGCGTCTAGCGTGCGAGCAACAGAGTTGCCGTCAACCAGTAAACAACCGGAATAGCAGGACAGCGCGTGAGGGGGAGTGGTCCCTTCAAATGGCTCTGAGCACTATGGGACTTACCATCTGAGGTCATCAGTCCCCTAGACTTAGAACTACTTAAACCTAACTAACCTAAGGACATTACACACATCCAGGATTAGAACCTGCGACCGTGGCAGACTGAAGCGCCTAGAACCGCTCGGCCACAGTTGCCGGCTGAGTGGTCCCTGCCGGCGCTGATGCCGGCCTGGTGCTCGTCGAGACGCGGCATCGCTGTCGGCGTGCAGCCTGCGGTACTGTTCCATCTGCTCACATCCTGCTGTCCTTGAGCGCGTCAGCGGATTCAGTGAGGCCTTCTTCTTCTTCTTCTTCTTCTTCTTTCTCTTCCACTTCTCCCTATCCATCTACACTGAAGAGCCAAAGAACCTGGTATAAGCATGCGTATTCAAATACAGAGGTATGTAAACAAGCAGAATACGGCGCTGCGGTCGGCAACGCCTTTGTAAGACAAGAACCTGGCGCAGTTGTTAGATCGGTCACTATTGCTACAATGGCAGGTTATCAACATGTAAGTGAGTTTGAACGTGGTGTTATAGTCGGCGCACGAGCGACTGGACACTGCATCTCCGATGTAACGGATTCTCCCGTGCGACCATTTCAGGACTGTACCGTGAATATTAGGAATCCAGTAAAACATCAAATCTCCGACACCGCTGCGGCCGGAAAAAGGTCCTGCAAGAAAGGGACCAACGACGACTGAAGAGAATCGTTTAACGTGACAGAAATGCGACCCTTCCCGCAGATCGCTGTAGATTTCAACGCTGGTCCATCGACAAGTGTCAGCGTGCGAACTGTTCAACAATACATCATCGATATGTGCTGCGGCCGGTGTGGCGTAGCGGTTCTAGCCGCTTCAGTCTGGAACCGCGCGACCGCTACGGTCGCAGGTTCGAATCCTGCCTCGGGCATGGCTGTGTGTGATGTCCTTAGGTTAGTTAGGTTTAGGTAGTTCTAAGTTCTAGGGGACTGATGACCTCAGAAGTTAAGTCCCATAGTGCTCAGATCCATTTGAACCATTTGGTTGACTTGGCAGCTTTTATACTTGGTCGATTTATCACGTAACCTAAATTTAACGGATTCCTGTTAGTGTTATTATTATTCAGGATCAATTGCGACTTTTCGTACCACACAGATATATTCCCTAAACCATTTGGCAATAGTTTTCGATCTTCTGATGACTTTACTAAATGGTAAATGACAACAGCATCTCCAAAGAATCTAAGAGGTCTGATACGATTTTCTCCTAAATGGTTTACATAGGTTAGAGAGAACCTATAGCCCTTCCTTGGGGAACATCAGCTACCACTTCTCTTTTGATCGATGACCGTCAATTATTTTGAACTTTGGTCTTTCTGACAGGAAATCGCGAATCCAGTCGCTTAACTGAGACTGCATGGGGGCTTAATTATTTATTATGCAAATACTTTTTAATTTTCAGTCGCTGTCTGTCCGGTTACGCAGTCTCGTAAACGGTTGGCCCTGACTAGTATTACTCCGCAATCTGACTGCATAGAATAACAACAAAGAATGAAAGAAAATTTCCGTTAACACAATTAATTAATTAAGTCCCCAGCAACTATAAAACCTACGAAACCAAAGCACAAGTGTAACTGTTCTGTGTGTGGAAGTGTGATTCAACGTACACATCTGGCACGGTTCTTCCTCAATAAGACAAGATATTTTAAATACCATTTATACTGAAGTAGTTAAAAAAATAAACAGAAATACTATAATTGCACATCGAAACCAGAAATACAGTATAATACAAGAACACGAGCCAAATGCTTTGTTGACTGAACCTGTGACCAAGGGGCATTATTGTTTCACACATTTGAAATAAAAAAAAACAAAAAAAAATTTCTTTACCTTTATATATATTGACGAAAAGTACTCTGATCATTACAATATCTCCATTCGAACAGCATCTGGTGTCTAGCCCATCAAAACATCTGCACACAACATGGCCTCAAATATTACAGGTATCAACATCCTCTCTCCAAAGCACTAACTACCACCACATCTCAACAACGACTGACTACTGCCACTTCTCAACAAGCACTGCCAGTGGAGGCGGCGGAATAATACTCTCTGGCGCGATCTCTGGCTCTGTGGCTCAGTGTAGCCACCTTTCAAGCCGATAGTACAGGCACTGAATTAGATCAGGTGCCACTTGTGAGAAACTTCGTGAGAAAAAAAGCTAGTTGTGTTCCACAACAAGGATATTTTATGAATCCGTGCTCGCTGTGAATCAACAGATTGTTTTCCTCGGGATAATTCATAATATTCGAAGACAGTATATGTTGCAAAACACTATCACAAATCGACATCAGCGATACGTCTCTGTAACTCGTCGAATTTCTCTTACTTTCTTTCTTGAGTATCCGAGTGACACGTGCAGCTTTTCCAGTCTTTTTGTACGGACCTTTCGTTGAGTGGGACTTTATATCATTGCTAAGTATGGCGCTATTGCTACAGCATACTCTAAAAGGAATCCAACTGGTATGCAGTCTGGACCGAAAGATTTCCCTTATTAGGTGATTTTAGTTGCTTCGCTACACAGTGGATATCTATTGGTTATTCACGTTTGCTACAGTTCTTGATTCGAATTCCGGAATATTTACTTTGTTTTCTTTGGTGAAGGAATGTCGGAATATCGAATTATATGATTTCCGCTGTAGTGGCACTGTCATTGGTAACATTACCATCGCTGTCGCACGGTGGGGGGGATGAAGGTATTGATTGGGTCTTGCTGCTGGTGTACATTACATACGACCAGAATGTCTTTGGATTTTCTGTCAGATTTCGAGACAGAATTTCGTTGTGTAAACTATATTAAATGCATCTAGGACTGAAATCCGCGCAAAGTTTCGAATTTCTGTACAACTGCGCCAGTCTTAGAGATTTTACGTTTTTTTAAGTTTTTCATGGGTTTTCAATTGCTTCTGTTGCAGTGTTTTGACCTGTTTTATGTACCTGGAAGGTTAGTTCCGTCTCACATTAATTTTTTTGGTTCAAAGCTCTCCACTGCTGCCGTTAGTGTTTCTGTGAATTCAAGCTACATCTGGTCTACACTTTAATAATAAGTTCGGAAGGAATGGAGGCTGTCTTTTGGGAAGACGTTGAGTGAATATTTATATGCTCTTTTAAATTGACACATTTTTTGTTTATTCTTGGTGCGACCTGCGGTAGTAAGAGAATTCACCATCACAACTGTGAACTTCGTGAATATTATTATGGGCGACTTGGTTCCCTTCACATCTCATACGTTCTCCAACGGTGATGGCATTTTCGAGCAAGATAACTGTCCATGATACAAGGCCACAATCGTGCTACATTATTTGAAGAGCATAAAAGTGAACTCAGCCAATTCATGGAACACGACTGGGACGCAGTCAGGCCCCCACAAATTACTACCCCGTAATCCACGGGAAATGAGAGGACAGTTCGAGAAATCTCGCATCACATGTCTCTAAAAACGTACCAGCTCGCTTTCATGATGCGCGTTACCGAAAATGAACGTCGCATACGTATGCATATTTGTGCGGTTCCAATGTTACAAATGGCGCACTATTACAGAAGACGACTGAAGACGCGACACTTTCCTTTCTATGAAAATTTTAATCAAATGGTCTTTTTATAAAGCGACTGTGATTATCAAATGGTTCAAATGGCTCTGAGCACTATGCGACATAACTTCTGGGGTCATCAGTCGCCTAGAACTTAGAACTAATTAAACCTAACTAACCTAAGGACATCACACACATCCATGCCCGAGGCAGGATTCGAACCTGCGACCGGAGCGGCCGCTCGGCTCCAGACTGTAGCGCCTAGAACCCCACGGCCACTCCGACCGGCTACTGTGATTATCGAGAAATTATTTTACTCCGAGTGCACGGATGATTCATCTTTGGAACTAAAAGTTGGCCAAATTACCTTTGTCATTCCACTTGAATCCAGAACGCGTTCTAAATCCGAAAATTGCTACCGCACTTGACATTGCTAGGGCCTTGCGGTTGAATGTAATAGCTTTTAGAAGAGGGGGCGTCGGCTGTGGCTGCGAAAAATTACAGGGTCGTAACCTTACTTGACTCAGCTTCCGAAAGAATGCAATTACCTCTTCAATTTGGGGACGTGGGCGAACTGGTTTAGTTAAGTTGGTATTGCCGAAAATTATACAGACTGAGGCCAAACTCCGCTGACATCATTTCGGAGACTGTCCAACGTCATTTCCTGAGCTTGTTTGTTTTGGGCGCACAAACAACTTGGGTCCTACGGACCCACGTCTAAACCGTAGAACACGAAGACAAAGAGGATTTAAAAACGACTACATGTCAATCCCAATCGACGGAAGAGGAGACAGCTAAAAACAGGGACGTGGAGAAAGGTCTACAAAATACGCCACAGAGAAAATGAGGTCGAGGATAAAAATTAATTGGCCTTTGCCATATTGCTAAGACAGATAAATCTTGGTATTCGGAACCTGTAGGCTCCAGTGAATCGTTACACAGTAACAGTGTAATTATGATTTACTCAGTTTGTTACCTTTTCTCCCTCTGAAAATACCTCCACAATAGTGAAAAAGGCTGCAATGTCCATTCACAAATATGTTCGCCCCTGAATCTTTGTAGTAATGCAACAGCTCTCAGATTCAAAATTGCTGTGATGCATGAGTATCTAGACGACGAGGGACATAAGATGGTGTATGATGAGATGCAAACGATCGCTGCTGCTTCCCACTACAGGGAATGTGTTCTAAAGGAATCTACTGGGATTCGATTGTCTGATAATGTTATTAATGGGGATAAGGGTATCCCTTTAACTAATATGTGGAATCCGATTTGATCTGATATGAGACAACAACAGTCTTCATTTCTACCAGCGCATTCCCTTTGTCAGTGTATGTTGTTTTATCTATTTCTTCCATCGGCGCAGTACTGCTTCACAGCACTGCTGCTCGCCACAGTGTATATACAGGGTGTTTCAAAAATGACCGGTATATTTGAAACGGCAATAAAAACTAAACGAGCAGCGATAGAAATACACCGTTTGTTGCAATATGCATGGGACAACAGTACATTTTCAGGCGGACAAACTTTCGAAATTACAGTAGTTACAATTTTCAAGACAGATGGCGCTGCAAGTGATGTGAAAGATATAGAAGACAACACAGTCTGTGGGTGCGCTATTCTGTACGTCGTCTTTCTGCTGTAAGCGTGTGCTGTTCACAACGTGCAAGTGTGCTGTAGACAACATGGTTTATTCCTTAGAACAGAGTATTTTTCTGGTGTTGGAATTCCACCGCCTAGAACACAGTGTTGTTGCAACAAGACGAAGTTTTCAACGGAGGTTTAATGTAACCAAAGGACCGAAAAGCGATACAATAAAGGATCTGTTTGAAAAATTTCAACGGACTGGGAACGTGACGGATGAACGTGCTGGAAAGGTAGGGCGACCGCGTACGGCAACCACAGAGGGCAACGCGCAGCTAGTGCAGCAGGTGATCCAACAGCGGCCTCGGGTTTCCGTCCGCCGTGTTGCAGCTGCGGTCCAAATGACGCCAACGTCCACGTATCGTCTCATGCGCCAGAGTTTACACCTCTATCCATACAAAATTCAAACGCGGCAACCCCTCAGCGCCGCTATCATTGCTGCACAAGAGACATTTGCTAACGATATAGTGCACAGGATTGATGACGGCGATATGCATGTGGGCAGCATTTGGTTTACTGACGAAGCTTATTTTTACCTGGACGGCTTCGTCGATAAACAGAACTGGCGCATATGGGGAACCGAAAAGCCCCATGTTGCAGTCCCATCGTCCCTGCATCCTCAAAAAGTACTGGTCTGGGCCGCCATGTCTTCCAAAGGAATCATTGGCCCATTTTTCAGATCCGAAACGATTACTGGATCACGCTATCTGGACATTCTTCGTGAATTTGTGGCGGTACAAACTGCCTTAGACGACACTGCGAACAGCTCGTGGTTTATGCAAGATGGTGCCCGGCCACATCGCACGGCCGACGTCTTTAATTTCCTGAATGAATATTTCGATGATCGTGTGATTGCTTTGGGCTATCCGAAACATACAGAAGGCGGCGTGGATTGGCCTCCCTATTCGCCAGACATGAACCCCTGTGACTTCTTTCTGTGGGGACACTTGAAAGACCAGGTGTACCGCCAGAATCCAGAAACAATTGAACAGCTGAAGCAGTACATCTCATCTGCATGTGAAGCCATTCCACCAGACACGTTGTCAAAGGTTTCGGGTAATTTCATTCAGAGACTACGCCATATTATTGCTACGAATGGTGGATATGTGGAAAATATCGTACTATAGAGTTTCCCAGACCGCAGCGCCATCTGTTGTTGAAAATTGTAACTACTGTAATTTCGAAAGTTTGTCTGCCTGAAAATGTACTGTTGTCCCAAGCATATTGCAACAAACGGTGTATTTCAATCGCTGCTCGTTTAGTTTGTATTGCCGTTTCAAATATACCAGTCATTTTTGAAACACCCTGTAGGAGCCAGCGATTCTGTTAGAAACTCTGTTCCGGTGAGAGCGTCCATCATCATACTCACCTGAAGAGGGTAGTCAGTTGGTACGTTGAAATATTGTGCCAAGGTGACTGCATTAACCGGCTGCGTGCCCGAGAAGAGGTGTGGTTGACATCGCTGCGGAAACAGCTTAACGTGCCGTCGTTCTGGCGCTCTTGCTCTGCATTCAGGGACGCTACACACGAGGGGCACATCGGCTGACTCTTCGTCAGTACACCTATCCATGCTGCTGCGTATCACTGTCAACATACACTACAGATGAAACAAATATGGGAGAGAAGCGAGCAGTACTGGAGGCAGGCATGAAGCCAAAGAGCAAAGTGAGTACCGTGAATGAACGCAACAAGCTTTTCACCAAGTAAGACAGACAGTACATATCACTGATATTCGCACTGTTTGCAGTTATTTTCAGTTCAGCAGAGATACAGAGATAAATGTGTGTAAGAAATAAAACAAAATATAATTACTCTGTAACGCGACACCGGAACCCATGGATCCCTTATTCCTTATCCAAAATATTCACTTCGTCTTCAGGCCACGAGTGGCCTGCTGGGACCATCCGACCGCCGTGTCATCCTCAGAGGAGGATGCGGACAGGAGGTGGATGGGGTCAGCAGACCGCTCTCCCGGTCGGTATGATGGTATGCTTGACCGAAGCCGCTACTGTTCGATCGAGTAGCTCCTCAATTGGCATCACGAGGCTGAGTGCACCCCGAAAAATGGGAACAGCGCATGGTGGCCGGACGCTCACTTATCCAAGTGCCGACCACGCCCAACAGCGCTTAACTTCGGTGATCTCACGAGAACCGGTGTATCCACTGCGGCAAAGCCGTTGCCCTATCCAAAATATTCAGAAAATTTAATTTATTTTTATCCATATTTTACAGCTGCAAACGTGATTGTATTCAATACGCTGGAAGTATGGATTAAAAAACGCCTTCAGTGACAAATCTTTCCGTGTTTTATTAAATACACGATGCTTTTCGGATCGTGTGGCTCCAACATCAGATGTAAATCGTCTTACCACATGATTTCTTTTCGCTCTTGAATGAGGTGAAATGCACGTTCCTGTCATGAAAAGGTCTCAGGTTATGAATTTTGTAAGTCAGAGTCGGAAAAAATGCGAAACAATGGAGAAATACACAGTGTAAACTTACTACACAATTCAAGAAAAGAGTTTTGGGCGATAGTTACGAGGCTATATATAAAATTTTCTCAGGCTTCCAGCCGCGTCCAGTGGCTTAAACTCCACGAGCTTTCGGCCGAGTTCTCCTGGGCCATTGTCAAGTGGTGACTGTCGAATGACTGCTGCTTCCGTCCTTATATACACTCCTGGAAATGGAAAAAAGAACACATTGACACCGGTGTATCAGACCCACCATACTTGCTCCGGACACTGCGAGAGGGCTGTACAAGCAATGATCACACGCACGGCACAGCGGACACACCAGGAACCGCGGTGTTGGCCGTCGAATGGCGCTAGCTGCGCAGCATTTGTGCACCGCCGCCGTCAGTGTCAGCCAGTTTGCCGTGGCATACGGAGCTCCATCGCAGTCTTTAACACTGGTAGCATGCCGCGACAGCATGGACGTGAACCGTATGTGCAGTTGACGGACTTTAAGCGAGGGCGTATAGTGGGCATGCGGGAGGCCGGGTGGACGTACCGCCGAATTGCTCAACACGTGGGGCGTGAGGTCTCCACAGTACATCGATGTTGTCGCCAGTGGTCGGCGGAAGGTGCACGTGCCCGTCGACCTGGGACCGGACCGCAGCGACGCACGGATGCACGCCAAGACCGTAGGATCCTACGCAGTGCCGTAGGGGACCGCACCGCCACTTCCCAGCAAATTAGGGACACTGTTGCTCCTGGGGTATCGGCGAGGACCATTCGCAACCGTCTCCATGAAGCTGGGCTACGGTCCCGCACACCGTTAGGCCGTCTTCCGCTCACGCCCCAACATCGTGCAGCCCGCCTCCAGTGGTGTCGCGACAGGCGTGAATGGAGGGACGAATGGAGACGTGTCGTCTTCAGCGATGAGAGTCGCTTCTGCCTTGGTGCCAATGATGGTCGTATGCGTGTTTGGCGCCGTGCAGGTGAGCGCCACAATCAAGACTGCATACGACCGAGGCACACAGGGCCAACACCCGGCATCATGGTGTGGGGAGCGATCTCCTACACTGGCCGTACACCACTGGTGATCGTCGAGGGGACACTGAATAGTGCACGGTACATCCAAACCGTCATCGAACCCATCGTTCTACCATTCCTAGACCGGCAAGGGAACTTGCTGTTCCAACAGGACAATGCACGTCCGCATGTATCCCGTGCCACCCAACGTGCTCTAGAAGGTGTAAGTCAACTACCCTGGCCAGCAAGATCTCCGGATCTATCCCCCATTGAGCATGTTTGGGACTGGATGAAGCGTCGTCTCACGCGGTCTGCACGTCCAGCACGAACGCTGGTCCAACTGAGGCGCCAGGTGGAAATGGCATGGCAAGCCGTTCCACAGGACTACATCCAGCATCTCTACGATCGTCTCCATGGGAGAATAGCAGCCTGCATTGCTGCGAAAGGTGGATATACACTGTACTAGTGCCGACATTGTGCATGCTCTGTTGCCTGTGTCTATGTGCCTGTGGTTCTGTCAGTGTGATCATGTGATGTATCTGACCCTAGGAATGTGTCAATAAAGTTTCCCCTTCCTGGGACAATGAATTCACGGTATTCTTATTTCAATTTCCAGGAGTGTAGTTGCGTTGTCTTCAGTGACGTCACTGGTGCTCGCTCCAGGGCCACATACGGTAATGTTTTCATTGCTCCCATGCCGCGCCCGCTTCAACTTACCGATGGCCGGGTTCCAGGTTGTGCTTTTCTGCAGGCCGCCGTCTTTATTGAGGGTGTTGTCAGAAATTTTTAACTCGATCGTTTCTTTTATAACACTGTCCCAAAAACTAGTAGGCCGCGTAATGACAGGTGTCTCGGCAAATGCAATACGGAGTCCATTTTCTAAAGCATTTTCCGTCACCACTGATTTCTGAGGATACCGTAGGCGAAAACATCTCTCGTGTTCCACACGACCCTGTTCAATAGTACGCACGTGTAGTCTCTTCCATATAGAACTGTCCACACCCACACAGTATTTTATATACTCCTGGGGTTCTGAGTCCAACATCGTCTTTCACAAGCCTCGTTAGCTGTCGAAATGTAGCCGGTACCCTAAAACCTTATCGATTTTATGCTTCTTTAGATGCCGGCTAATCTTTCCTGTTACTGAGCCACAGTCCGGCAAGAACGCAAGCTTCTTCGTGCCCTCCTCGGAGGTCTTCTGCTTATGTTTCTCCAACAAGATGGCTTGCGAAATCTGGCTGTTGTTGTAGCCGTTTTCTTTGAGGACTTTCGGAAGGTTTTCAGCGTCTGAAATGGCTTCCGCTCGATGCACCAGTGTCCTCAGAATAGAAGTTTTCTGCGAAGGATGGTGGTAGCTGGTAGCATGCAGGTATCGGTCTGTGTGGGTGGTTTCCGACAAAAACTGTGGTTGAGACACCCGGCGGTCGAGGATGTCTAGAACAGACGACAGTCAGCATTTGAGAACGGCCGAGGAGAACTAGGCTGAAAGCTCCTGGATTTTAAACCACTGGACGCGGCTGGAAGCCTGACAAAATTCAGCGTTTATCACTTTTTAACACCATCATACATTGGTTTCTCCATCCTGTTCACGTATATCACTCCAGTCAAGAGGCACATTTGTATACACAAATGGCTCTGAGCACTATGCGACTTAACTTCTGAGGTCATCAGTCGCCTAGAACTTAGAACTAATTCAACCTAACTAACCTAAGGACATCACACACATCCATGCCCGAGGCAGGATTCGAACCGACGACCGTAGCGGTCGCGCGGTCCCAGACTGTAGCGCCTAGAACCGCTCGGCCACACCGGCCGGCCCGAAGGAATGGTCTTCGCCTTTTTCGATGCAGATACTCCTTTGGTATCCCATTGTTTAGGTTGTTGTTTGATCTCAGGAGTATAGTAATGTATTCATGTTTCATTCACAGTGACGAAACGACGCTTAAAGTCCTGCGGATTCGTCCTGAACAGTTGAAAACCATCCTTGCAACACTTCACACGATTCTGTTTTTGGTCAAGCGTGAGTAATCGCGGAAGCCATCTTGCGGAAAGCTTTCTCACGTCCAAATATTTATGCAAAATATTATGTACCCGTTCATTCGAGATGCCCACAGCACTAGCGATCTCACGCACCTTAACTGTTCTGTCATCCATCACCATGTCATGGATTTTATCAATGATTTCTGGAATCGTAACCTCCACAGGGTGTCCAGAACCTTCAGCATCACTTGTGCCCAATGGCCACTCCGAAAATTTTGAAACCACTTATAAACTGTTCTAATCGAAGGTGCAGAGTCAGCGTAATGTTTATCAATCTTCTCTTTAGTCTCCTGAGGCGTATTCCCTTTCATAAAGTAATGTTTAAGCACCACACGAAATTCTATTTCGTCCATTTTTCGACAGTCACTCGACTTCCTTGATTCACACGCATGCCAAACACGAAGAAATAGACCAATATGGCTGAAACTTGGTGTGCGTTCTTTCCAAAGATGCTACTAACTAAACATGACGTCGATACGCGCCGGTAGTGCCATCGCTCGGACTTTGCACGGACTTTTCAAACGCCCCTTGTACACCAGTGGATAAAAAATACGTATTTGTCGAATACGACACAATCACATGTCGATCGTACTAGTACACAACCGTCACAAACGTCTGTCTGAACATAATCCATACAAAGCGCCGTCACGGTAATGTCCACTTGGTGACAACTTCACACTTAATAAGTGATACGTGGTTAAAATACACCTTGCATGGAGAAATGACGTCATCCGAAACCGGCTCCGAAGCAATTGTGGTGCACCGCGGGCCATGGATGACAGGGGTGAATGTCGGCTGCGGAGGTTTGTACGGGCAAATAGACGTGCAACTGCTGAGCAACTGAACGCCCAAATGAACCAAGTGGCTACCAAGAGTATCTGCTCACCGACCTGTCAGCTAACGTTGCTGCGTGTGGGCCCTCGCAGCAGGGGCCTGGTTCACGCACACACGCTCACTGCTGTTCATCGGATACGAGGTCTGGAATTACGACGTCAGCGGCCCGCGATGCAGAAGGTGGCTGTTCAGACGGCCACTTTAACGTGACTGAACAGTGTACATCTGGGATAAGACTCGCGAAGACGAGATAAGGGAAATCAGGGCTCGTGCAGAAGAATACAGGCAGTCGTTTTGTCCCTGCTCCATTTGCGAGTGGAACAGCAAAGGGAAGTAGTATCAGTGGTACAAGGTACACTCCGCCATGCACCGTATAGTGGCTTGCGAATTATGTAGGTAGAAGTACACTACTGGCCACTAAAATTGCTACACCACGAAGATGACGTGCTACAGACGCGAAATTTAACCGACAGGAAGAAGATGCTGTAATATGCAAATGATTAGCTTTTCAGAGCATTCACACAAGGTTGGCGCCGGTGACGACACCTACAACGTGCTGACATGAGGAAAGTTTCCAACCGATTTCTCATACACAAACAGCAGTTGACCGACGTTGCCTAGTGAAACGTTGTTGTGATGCCTCGTGTAAGGAGGAGAAATGCGTACCATCACGTTTCTGAATTTTATAAAGGTCGGATTGTAGCCTATCGCGACAATGCTGCTCGTGTTGGTCGAAATCCAATGACTGTTAGCAGAATATGGAATCGGTGGGTTCAGGAGGATGCTGGAGGGTGCTGGATCCCAACGGCCTCGTATCACAAGCAGTCGAGATGACAGGCGTCTTATCCGCATGGCTGTAACGGATCGTGCAGCCACGTCTCGATCCCTGAGTCGGGGACGTTTCCAAGACAACAACCATCTGCACGAACAGTTCGACGACGTTTGCAGCAGCATGGACTATCAGCTCGGAGGCCATGGCTACAGTTACCCTTGACGCTGCATCACAGACAGGAGAGCCGGTGATGGGGTATTCAACGACAAACCTTGGTGCACGAATGGCAAAACGTCATTTTTTCGGATGAATCCAGGTTCTGTTTACAGCATCACGACGGTCGCATCCGTGTTTGGTGACATCGCGGTGAACGTACATTGGAAGCGTGTATTCGTCATCGCCATACTGGCGTATCAACCGGTGTGATGGTATGGGGTGCCATTGGTTACACGTCTCGGTCACTTCTTGTTCGCATTGACGGCACTTGAACAGTGGACATTACATTTCAGATGTGTGGCCCTAACCTTCATTAGATCTCTGCGAAACCCTACATTTCAGCAGGATAATGCACAACCGCATGTTGCAGGTCCTGTACGGGCCTTTCTGGATACAGAAAATGTTAGACTGTTGCCCTGGCCCGCACATTCTCCAGATCTCTCACCAATTGAAAACGTCTGGTCAATGGTGGCCGAGCAACTGGCTCGTCACATTGCACCAGTCACTACTCTTGATGAACTGTGCTATCGTGTTGAAGTTGCATGGGAAGCTGTACCTGTACACGCCATCAAAGCTCTGTTTGACTCAATGCACCAGGCGTATCAAGGCCGTTATTACGGCCAGAGGTGGTTGTTCTGGGTACTGATTTCTCAGGATCTATGCCGGCCGGGGTGGCCAAGCGGTTAAAGGCGCTACAGTCTGGAACCGCGCGGCCGCTACGGTCGCAGGTTCGAATCCTGCCTCGGGCATGGATGTGTGTGATGTCCTTAGGTTAGTTAGGTTTAAGTAGTTCTAAGTTCTAGGGGACTGATGACCTTAGAAGTTAAGTCCCATAGTGCTCAGAGCCATTTGAACCATTTTTTTCTCAGGATCTATGCACCCAAATGGCGTGAAAATCTAGTCACATGTCAGTTCTAGTATAATATATCTGTCCAATGAATACCCGTTTATCATCTGCATCTCTGCTTGGTGTAGCAATTTTAATGACCAGTAGTGTAGATGCAGAACAAGCACCGAAGGTTAGGTCCATGGTTATGTATTCTGGAGAACGAGAACGTGGCGTGTATGAAACATTTAATTTCTGCACTGCTTATTTGCGTCCCTCCATAACATTCGCAAATTATAGATAAGTGCATTAGAAATGTCTCGCATATATTGCTACGGTAACGACGAATGCAGTTACGAGTCGTATAATTCACTACAAATGTGGGAAAGAAAGAAAACAACGAAGTGTGATTGTTGTGCAATCCATCTTATTGCCCACTGCATGACGCAAATCCGCTGTTTTCGCCAGGGAAGGCACTGCCGCCTGTTGGGTAACGCCAGAAGGTAATTAGGTAATCATAGTCGTTAGAACCCTCGTGACAGACAGGCTTTCAGAAGCGCTCACCGTGACCTGCAATAAACTGAGCAACGCAGCACATTGCCTGGCCTCACCCCTCTCATCCCCTCCCCCACCCTTCCGCCTCCGCCTTCCTCCCACGCAGCCACTGTCGCCGGAAGCACGCCGTCTCGTCGTCTCGCATGTGCCCCTGGGTTTCTCAGGCATCGGCTAGACGCCTGTAGGTTGAGGGTCACCGAATCTGCCCATCTCCCCCACCGTTGTGCTATAGACTTACACTATGCGATCAAAAGTGTCCGGGCACCTGGCTGAAAACGACTTACAAGTTCGTGGCGCCCTCCTTATGCTGGAGTTCAATATGGTGTGGGCCCACCTTTAGCTTTGATGACAGCTTCCACTCTCGCAGGCATACGTTCAATCAGGTGCTGGAACGTTTCTTGGGGAATGGCAGCCCATTCTTCACGGAGTGCCGCACTGAGGAGATTTATCGATGTCGGTCAGTGAGGCCTGTCACGAAGTCGGCGTTCCAAAACATCCCGAAGGTGTTCTATAGAATTCAGGTCAGAACTCTATGCAGGCGGTCCATTACAGGGACGTTATTGTCGTGTAACGACTCCATCACAAGCGAACTGGTGCTCGATGATGTTGACAGAGGCAATCGCCATCCCGAATTGCTCTTCAACAATGGTAAGCAAGAAGGTGATTAAAAGATCAATGTAGGCCTGTGCTGTGATAGTGCCACCCAAAACAACAAGGGGTGCAAGACCCCTGCATGAAACAGACGACCACACCATAACACCACCGCCTCCGAATTTTACTGTTGCCACTACACACGCTGGCAGATGACGTTCACCGGTTATTCGCCATACCCACACCGTGCCATCGGATCGCCCCATTGTGTACGATTCGTCACTCCACACAACGTTTTTCCACTGTTCAATCGTCCAATATTTACATTCCTACACGAGGCGAGGCGTCGTTTGGCATTTACCTGCATGATGTGTGGCTTATGAGCAGCCGCTCCACCATGAAATCCAAGTTTTCTCTCCTCCCACCTAACTGTCATAGTACTTGCAGTGCATCCTGATGCAGTTTCGAATTACTGTGTGATGTTCTCGATAGATGTCTGCCTATTACACATTACGACCCTCAACTGTCGGCGGCCTCTGTCAATCAACGGACGAGGTCAGCCTGTACGCTATTGTGCTGTACGTGGCCCTTCACGTTTCCACTTCACTATCACATCGGAAACAGTGGACCTAGGGATGTTTAGGAGTGTGGAAATCTCGCGTACAGCAGACGTATGACATAAGTGACACCCGATCACCTGACCACATTAGAAGTCCGTGAGTTCCGCGGAGCGCCCAGTTCTGCTCTCTCACGATGTCTAATGACTACTGTGGTCGCTGATATGGAGTACCTGGAAATAGGTGACAGCACAATGCATCTAATAATAAAAACGTATGTTTTTGGGGCTGCCCTGATATTTTTGATCACTTAGTGTAGGTGTAGCAAAAACTGCTTCAGTACGGTGTGCTTCTCAAGCTATTTCGAGATTCTTTTTTTTTTTTTTTCCAAAGCTCCGTCATGTCTTCGGTCATCTCCGCTTCTCTGTGGTTGGATAGGATTTAACGGTGCCCTTTATTTAAACTCTGCAGGAGGATTTGTAAGCGCTGTTAGATCCATAAGTTTCACCTCCGTTGGTTGGTTCTGTATATTACATCCCAAAAGAAGAAAAGACACATCATGAAGCAGTAATGCTAATGGGACGAAAATCGATAGATTGATGAACAAATACAAATAAATTATTACAATTTCAGAACATTTGGATGAGTGATTCAACAGAAAGTTTCAGTAAATGAGCAAGTTCATAATCTATTGGTCTGCCTCTGGCCCTTATGCAAGCAGTTATTCAGCTTGCTATTGATTGAGTTGCTGCATATCCTCTTGAAGACATGCATATCGTGCAAATTCTGTTCAATTGGCGCGTTAGATCATCAGAGTCCCGAGTTGCTTGGCGGGCCCCGCCCATAGCACTCCAAACGTTATCAGTTGGGGACAAATCCGGCCACCTTGCTGGCCAAGTTGGTGTTTGACAGGCACGAAGACAAGTAGTAGAGAATCTGTCGCTGTGTGCGGGCGAGCATTATCTTGCTGAAATGTAAGCCCAAGATGGCTTGCCATGAAGGGCAACAAAACGGGACGTAGAATATCGTCGACGTACCTCTGTGCTGTACGGGTGCAACGGGTGACAGCCAAAGGGATTCTGCTATGAAAAGAAATGGCACCCCAGACAATCACTCCTGGTTGTCCTGAAGTAAGGCGGGCCACGGTGAGGTTGGCCACGGCCTTGCAGCAGTGGTAACACCAGTTCACGTCAGAACACCGAAGTTAAGCGCTGTCGGGCTTGGCAAGCACTTGGATGGGTGACCATCCGGTCTGCCGTGCGCTGTTGGCACGTGGGGTGCACTCAGCCCTTGTGAGGCAAATTGAGGAGCTACTTGATTGAGAAGTAGGGGCTCCGGTCTCGGAAACTGACATACGTCCGGGAGAGCGGTGTGCTGACCTCATGCCCCTCCGTATCCTCATCTAGTGACGCCTGTGGTCTGAGGATGACACGGCGGCCGGTCGGTACCTTTGAGCCTTCATGGCATGTTCGGGAGGAGTTTAGTTTTTTTTTAGACAGTCTGGCTGGTATCCCACTGTTGTCCGGGGCGTCTACAGACACGTCTTCGCTGGTTATCAGAGCTCATTTCTGAATGGTACTCATCACTGAAGACAGTTCTACCCCAGTCAATGAGATTCCAGAACTCCCAAGTACTTTTCCTTGCTGGGAGTGCCGGTACACTGAGAACTCTGCCTCAGGAAGCGAACTGGGAAGCTACTTGGAGAAGCAGTGGCTTCAAGGTCTGGCAAGTCAGCGAAATGGGGGGGGGGGGGGAGGCAGAGCGGTGTACTGACCACATGTCCCTTCATATCACAGCCACACGACGCCAAGTAACAGAGGATGACGCGGCGGCCTGTTGACATCCCTAGGGTCTTGAAGGTCTGGACAAGGAGTCTGTATGTTCTATAAAAGCCTTTGGGCCCTGTATTGATGCCAGGAGTCTGCTCTGGTGGTGCCTATGTCTCGAATTACATGTCTGTGTTGGTCTAGCTCCTTGTGTATTTCTGTTTACCAGTGTTTCTGTAATAGTGTGTGTGTGTGTGTGTGTGTGTGTGTGAAATCTTATGGGACTTAACTGCTAAGGTCATCAGTCCCTAAGCTTACACACTACTTAACCTATGTTATCCTAATGACAAACACACACACCCATGCCCAAGGGAGGAGTCGAATCTCCGCCGAGACCAGCCGCACAGTCCATGACTGCAGCGCCTTAGACCGCTCGGCTAATCCCGCGCGGCTTCTGTAATAGTTTTCGTATGTAGCTGTTCACGTTAGTATCCATTTTTAGCTTGACGCCTTAGTACCCATGGGAAGATCTTGTTTTGTAATGCTTGCATGTGATGAATTTAGGTCTTGTTGCCTAGGTCCCTTGGGTGCCTCCCATACACACGCAGAAGACTGACTGCCCCCTCCCCTCCCTTGCCCCCCCCCCCCCCTTGCAACAACTTGAGGCAGCAGCAGTATTTGGACAATTGCGGGACAGGTAACATTAATATTGGCATACCTACGACCCACTGCACAAATAATACCTAAATATCTGCAGATAATTGTTCACAGATTTGACAAAGTGTTTCTTTGGGGAGACCTCAACTCGTAGTACCCGATTTGACAGTGAACTAGAACTAACCCAAAGGGAGAACAGCTGATTAGCTTGGGAGAACAGTTAGTGGCAACCATATGGGGACCCTTCGGTCATATTCGTTGCACAATACCAAGAAATCACAGACCGGACGTGACATTGTGGTGTGACCCAGAGTTGACGACAGTGGTTAACCTCGCATCTGACGACTACCCAGCTACAGGAAAAATCCAAAGAGCAGCCTTCGAGGAATCGAGGCTCAGTTTTACTCACCTGTTGTATACCAAGTGAGACGGCCAGCCGTGTAACAGCAGCATTAACGCAACCGCCTAACGCGGCAGACTAAAAGTCTGTCAGCGCTGCGTCCGAATCTCCCCATGTTCTTTCCTTTTTTCCCCTAATCTTTCACAGAAGAGTTGTATCGCTACAATAAATCATCCATTGTCTGGAAAAATGTGTCACATAGGAGGATGAATATGTATAGGACTAACAACGCCAACGAGTTTCGTAGTCTCAGCTCGACTTCTTCGAGATTATAATACGGAACTTCAAGACTGTCCTTCGTAAATACATAACCGTGGTTGTTTGAAAATTAAACAGCAAGCAGCACTTGTGGTGGGAGAAGTGGAAGTTCGCCTTTCCGTCTAGCAGTGGAATGTAGCATGCGGTGGTTTTACGTAGATTCCTGTTGATATGCGTCTCTTGCGCTAGTTATCTATTAGGCACTAGTATCTGTACTCCGTGTACTGTTAATACATTTAGTGGAAAATAAACACTCCCAGTTGATTCTGGGCGCTGCGTTGTCACTAATTTAAAATGTGCGCTGCGGAAGGGCCGGCTTTAAAATCGAGAAGCAGCATGTAGGTGTTCCGTGTGACGTAGTTAGGTAGAGAGAGAGTGGGTACTCACCATCTCGCTCTTTAGTTTACCAACAGACTACAGCGGTCTCGCATTCGTGAGGTCCTGGGTTCATATCCCCATTCACCCATTCAGATATGAATTTGCCGCGGTTTCCGCAATAGCCGGGTGTTCTTTTTGAATCTGAAGATGTGATGCGGCTTTAATGATCTCACCGTTGACCGGGTATGAAACCCTATTTATCTTTATAATCCTACGAAAAAGTACCTAGTTACGAATCTGTCGCCTGCCGGTGTGGCCGAGCGGTTCTAGGCGCTTCAATGTGGAACCGCGTGACCGCTAAGGTCGCAGATTCGAATCCTGCCTCGGGCATGGATGTGCGTGATGTCCTTAGGTTGGTTATGTTTAAGTAGTTCTAAGTTCTAGGGGACTGATGAACTCTGATGTTAAGTCCCATAGTGCTCAGAGCCATCTGAACCATTTACAGAGCTTGACGGAAGTTGGACAGTAGATAGAAAGAACTGCTACGGTATGGCACAAAACGTAACAGAAAGAAATACACAAACATACGAGCAGAAATCACACTTCTTTTCAGAGACAATAATTATAGTGAACCTGCCGCGATTTATTATGCTCAGCTGAACATCACAGGGGAAATGCTTCATAATACGGAGTGTGACCACCGCGGATGGCAATGCATGCTCTGCGACTCGCTCGCATGCTGGCTAGAAGACTGGTAAGGAATTCGTGTGCCAGGGCATTGTGTTCCTACACCAGCGCTAGACATGCCTTTACATGGCGTTGAGTGTGGAATACGTAATGCACCTAGGAATATTGTTACACATGCTAGTTTTGGTGGTCCAGGTGTTACGGTGCGGTGAAAGATAATGCATAATATTGCATGAGCGTACTGACCTCCAAATCCCTTCACACGATACATTCCCCGGTCAACGTTACTTGATACTGTATTGCTTTTCCATGTGCGTCTTTTCAGGGGTGCATTCGGCCCTGAATTCATTTTCATGGACGATCATGCGCGACCGCATCCATCTGCGCAGGTAGAGTCCTTGGAACGAGAGGATATTCGACGATTGGACTGGCCTATCTGTTCCCCAGACTTACATGCCGTCGAGCACGTGTGGGATGTATTGGGTAGACGTATTCCAGCACGCACAAATGCACCAACATCTATCAACGGCGGCGGTGAAGGATTGGAATGCCCTACCACGAGAACCCCTTAACAACCTTGTAGCCAATATGGTAGCACATTGAGAAGCATGCAGTGCCGTCCGTGGTAATCACACACTCTATTAAGAACCATGTCTCGCCTTTTGTAATATCTAGGGGACCATCATAGACCGCGTTGACGCCAGTACAACTATTGTCTATGAATAAAAGAGTCATTTCTGTTTGTCTCGTTGCGTATTTCTTTCAGTTATCTTCTATACTCTACTATACAGTAGCAGTTCTTTCTATGTGCAGTTCAAATATCATCGCTATGTGTTACTTGGCAGCGACACATCATGCGAACGTTACTTTCGTCCCTGAAGACATCAGCGAAGTTTGTACTTTATTTTATTTTCACTTCAATTTCTTGACTTTCGGGTCGTCCCCTTTCCGCCATCTCAGTGATGGAAAGACGATGCGGTAACGTATTGGAGACGATTTTCTTGTGAGTTGCCACGATTTGAACGTCAGGACAATACAAGACCCAGTCCCGGAGCGGAGTAAATCTCCGACCCTGCCGGGAACTGAACCCGGGATCCTTCGGTTAGGAATCTGACGCACCGACTGCGCAGCCCTCGAGGCGGACTATTGCGTAGTTATAACCCGGTGGCTTTGACTGCTTGTATTCTCGTGTTCTCTGGTGTGTTTGTCGTCTCTTGTTTCCGGTGCTGTCTTGGTTGCATAGGTGATGGAAGTTAATTCTTCATTCTCAGGGCCCGCATCTCGTGGTCGTGTGGTAGCGTTCTCGCTTCCCACGCCCGGGTTCCCGGGTTCGATTCCCGGCGGGGTCAGGGATTTTCTCTGCCTCGTGATGGCTGGGTGTTGTGTGCTGTCCTTAGGTTAGTTAGGTTTGAGTAGTTCTAAGTTCTAGGGGACTTATGACCACAGCAGTTGAGTCCCATAGTGCTCAGAGCCATTCATTCTCAGGGAGCGCTAGTTACCGATGAAGTAGTGCCATTAATCGCTTATAGCGGCTGTGCTCCTCATTTTTCCAACCACGCTGGCTGACGAGGGTGTGAGCTGTACGCCTCGCCTCTGTCTACATCTACATCTACATCTACATTTATACTCTGCAAGCCACCCAACGGTGTTTGGCGGAGGGAACTTTACGTGCCACTGTCATTACCTCCCTTTCCTGTTCCAGTCGCGTATGGTTCGCGGGAAGAACGACTGCCGGAAACCCTCCGTACACGCCCCAATTTCGTGATCTCCTCGGGCGGTATAAGTAGGGGGAAGCAATATATTCGATACCTCATCCAGAAACGCACCCTCTCGAAACCTGGACAGCAAGCTACACCGCGATGCAGAGCGCCTCTCTTGCAGAGTCTGCCACTTGAGTTTGCTAAACATCTCCGTAACGCTATCACGCTTACCAAATAACCCTGTGAAGAAACGCGCCGCTCTTCTTTGGATCTTCTCTATCTCCTCTGTCAACCCGACCTGGTACGGATTCCACACTGATGAGCAATACTCAAGTATAGGTCGAACTAGTGTTTTGTAAGCCACCTCCTTTGTTGATGGACTACATTTTCTAAGGACTGTCCCAATGAATCTCAACCTGGCACCCGCCTTACCAAAAATTGATCATTCCACTTCAAATCGTTCCGCACGCATACTCCCAGATATTTTACAGAAGTAACTGCTACCAGTGTTTGTTCCGCTATCATGTAATCATACAATAAAGGATCCTTCTTTCTATGTATTCGCAATACATTACATTTGTCTATGTTAAGGGTCAGTTGCCACTCCCTGCACCAAGTGCCTACCCGCTGCAGATTTTCCTGCAATTCACTGCACTGAGCGAGGTGGCGCAGTGGTTAGACACTGGACTCGCATTCGGGAGGACGACGGTTCAATCCCGCGTCCGGCCATCCTGATTTAGGTTTTCCGTGATTTCCCTAAATCATTCCAGGCAAATGCCGGCATGGTTCCTCTGCAAGGGCACGGCCGGCTTCCTTCCCCATTCCTTCCCTAATCCGATGAGACCGATGACCATGCTGTCTGGTCTCCTTCCCCAAACAACCAACCAACCAACCAATTCACTGCAATTTTCTAATGCTGCAACTTCTCTGTGTACTACAGCATCATCCGCGAAAAGCTGCATGGAACTCCCGACACTATCTACTAGGTCATTTATATATATTGTGAAAAGCAATGGTCCCATAACACTCCCCTGTGGCACGCCAGAGGTTACTTTAACGTCTGTAGTCTCTCCATTGAGAACAACATGGATATTCCGTAGGCTCTTACTTTGTTTATCAGGCGACAGTGCGGAACTGTATCGAACGCCTGTCATGGACGTACGGTTGTTCAGCCGGGTCCTGCATGTAGTGTGCCGCACAGTCGAGGGGCAGGTGAAATATTTCACGCAGGACCTAATTCCGAACGGCCCTGCAGCCGTTTGATGTGGATAGAAGCCGGGTCCTCACGTACTTCGCAGGCGGAGTCCGTGTGCTCGTCCGGTAGAGACTGGAGTTTACCGATGGCGAGGACTTCTCATTCAGAATTGGACAAAGTGCGCACAGCCGCTGAGTCGTTCGTTTTTGCATATGAAGAACGTGCTGCTTCCACGCGAGCTTCCGGTCCAGGTGGGCACCCAGAGGGAACTTATGCCGCGGAACTTGGCTAACTTACAGAGCTACGAGCTTTGCAAGCAGTCAGTCGGCGGCGGCGCTTGAGACAGTTTCAGGGAGGACGTCGCCCACGAGAAAGCAGGCCGCCACTTTCACCTCCACTCCGCTCACTGGCCGAGTGGCAGGCACTCCAAACGACGGCTAAACGGCCGCGCTCGCCGCTGCGGACTCGAGCGTGGACGCCTTTAAATCAGACAGACTCGCAAATGAAGCTGTGGCCTGAAACCGTCCTCACACGCGACGTGTTTCTGTCCGCGAAGCACGTCAGACGTGGCTTCCACCGTGACTGGTGGATGCACGGAAACGAGCTGATACGTAACACGTGAGGCCTGGGTTACACCGGAGCGAAAGCAAACCAACGAGAAATCTCTTTAAGCCGTCGGCACACGCACCGTGCTGTCGAACGTTAACGTTGAGCGTGCCAAGTTCAACGTGCTGCTGAACGCTCAGGAACGATGCGACTTGTGCATACGGTACGTGCGCCCCAACGTGGTATTCGCGATCGCAACGCACTCTAACGACAGTTGAGGGGTGTTTGTAGTTCGTAAATCACACAGTTTACTCAACGGGCGCGCGTAAAATTCCCACGTTAGCTCTATTAAAACGCACATTTCCTCCATCGTCCACGAAAAGGAAAGTACCGTGTCCAATCAATAAGGACACAGGTTCATAAAAGTTCCATTACAAACAGCGCATTACAAATTTGGAATACTTCAGTACATAAGATAAACATTATTTCATCAAATGGTTCAAATGGCTCTGAGTACTATGGGACTTAACATCTGTGGTCATCAGTCCCCTAGAACTTAGAACTACTTAAACCTAACTAACCTAAGGATATCACACAACACCCAGCCATCACGAGGCAGAGAAAATCCCTGACCCCGCCGGGAATCGAATCCGGGAACCCGGGCGCGGAAAGCGAGAACGGTACCCACATTTTAGTAAAGTCCCAAGGTCAGTCTTACTTGATCACTGTTCCTACCCTGTAGCAGAATCTTCGCAACATGTGAATTACGAAGCCTAAAAGAAAAAGGAGCAAAATATCTTTATACAAGTAGCGCAAGCTGTCCTGTAGATTAAGCCAATCGAACAAAGTCACCCCTCAAAAAAGGTGAACTTATATTTACATAACATCAAATGTTATAGTATATATTTATATTACACTAATAATAAAGTATCAGAACCTAATAAAAACGCGAATGTTAGGAAAAAAATCAGAAGTGTCAAGATGCGAACCACTGCCCCACCAAGCAATTCTGGTGAGGACAGTGACGCTACTCATCACGCCAAACCAACATCACGCCTCGTGCAGCTAATCATTTATATTACCCGTTGCTGAAAACCTTATTCGTAGATATGTTACTAATTGAAATTTAATTATAACAAATGCGTTTTGGGTGGATCTTCAGTGTGTCGCTGCCTTCAAATAGCCTACTCTCATAATACTGAAGTTAGAATAATTCTTTTGCCAAGAATATGATGTTCCCCATTATTTTATTGGAACGAATCACACAGTTAACAACGGGCTTTCCAGTGATTCTCAATTTGCTGGTGCTCAGAAACGGCATATATACATACAGGCTTGAAATGAATGCCAATATGGCGCCTCACAACTATGTACTGAAGGGAGACGGCGTTCCTGTGACGTAGGTGGCGTTGTGCCATCTCATTGGTCAACGCTCAGACGCACGCTCAGAATATCTGACATGCCAGATATTGCTCTGCACGTTCGGAAAGACTCCCGAGCGTGCTATTCCACGCTATGACGTCAGAAACTCGGCACGCTCAATGTTCGGATGCACGGTCCGTGTGCCGACGGCTTTAGTGTAAACGGTATGCGAACGCGAGCGAACTGCATTCGGTGATGTTCGCATTCGCTCACGTTCCGTAGATTGTTAGCCTTTTAGTGAAGCATCAGAGGAAGGTCGCGTCTTCTCCGCCTCGGAACTAGCAGTACAGATAAAATTATCCGATATACAGGGTGTGTCGTCAGGGGCGTTCTGTCTGGTGTTTCGGCAGATACCTGCAGTTTTGTTTTTGCTAAGTGCAGCTGGAATCAGCCCAGACAAATGCCGCTCGTCACTTCTTTCATCCGACGCGCAGCATCGACAGAACGCGCCGGTTTGTTTCCCGTTACAAAGAAAATCGTTTTTAAATCGGAAATTTACGTGCCATTCGATAGAGCGGTCCCAAATGAGTCTAACGCAATATTCCTTTTATCGATTTGTGGTGTCAGAGAGAGTAAAACACGAAGAACTTCCAGTACTTCACCAGCGACAGCCCCGCTCTGACCAGCGCTGACTGCTACCGCCATGCAAAAGTCGCTGCTAGAGTACTGTTTGTTCTTCGCGTTATAATGTCCCTGTTAATACACATCGATAAAAATAATATCGCATGAGACTAATTTTGGATTATTCTGTCAATTGGGCACGTAAAATTCCATTTTAAAAACGATTTCCTTTGTATTGGGAAACAAATCGAAACTGGGAGTCGCATGAGGAACGTCATCGGCAGTATTTCGTTTACTCACTCCTCTACTTTTTTTGTAGGTTTGAGTCGTGCGCCCTGGAGTGGTCTGAAGAATTTAATGTTTCTGATAGAAGACTATAGATTATCATCGGTACTTCTGGGATCCAAGAGATCCACATCGACCGGCCACTGTGGCCGAGCGGTTCTAGGCGCTTCAGTACGGAACCGCGCTGCTGCTACGGTCGCAGGTTCGAATGGTTCAAATGGCTCTGAGCACTATGGGACTCAACTGCTGAGGTCATTAGTCCCCTAGAACTTAGAACTAGTTAAACCTAACTAACCTAAGGACATCACAAACATCCATGCCCGAGGCAGGATTCGAACCTGCGACCGTAGCGGTCTTGCGGTTCCAGACTCCAGCGCCTTTAACCGCACGGCCACTTCGACCAGCTCGCAGGTTCGAATCCTGCCTCGGGCATGGATGTGTGTGCTGTCCTTAGGTTAGTTAGGTTTAAGTAGTTCTAAGTTCTAGGGGACTGATGATCTCATATGTTAAGTCCGATAGTGCTTGGAGCCATTTGATTAAATCCACATCACTCATACTAAAGGAAAGGAAATGTGATTGGTAGAAAACTACCGAAGCACTCCATTATCAAATGGGGACGTGAGAAAGACGATAAGTTCATTAGATACTAGTATTAGGCGAAAACAGGATGAATTACAACAAGTTTTATTAATTCTTTTTATTACAAAAGTAAAGCACAATAAAGTTCCTTGAACACAAACAAATACGAATTTGTGTCAGTTATGTTGAATAAAATTAAAAATATACGAACAGCGTGATCATTTCATAGCTTACGTTAACGGTAGCTGTAATTACATGGCTGATGGATCATTGTTATGTCACAGATTTTTGATGGTAAATAAAAATCGTTTATCTGAGATGACGCTATCTGCCCTCCCACAAGCTATACAGTGCTAGTCTTATTAACGTTTAGAAACACCCGAAGCATCGTAGACGCCGCTGCCACAAGCACTTTAAAATAAGACACAAGGGGGCCACAAATGTCGGGAAGTACCCCAAAAGTGAATGGCAAATGTTGAACAAGTGACGCCACCAGATGAGGTTCTTCGCCGTAACGGCAGCGGTTGGTCTTGTCGACCCTACATTCGCCGATAGGGGGGCAGTGCCATAGATTCCTGCACAACGGAGCAAATTTCGAACGCTTTGTGTAAATCTGTTGTAACGTAGAAATTAAATAATTACTGTCCTCACTGTAGCCAAGCAAAAGCTGCTATTATTTTTCGTTGCTTTCCTTTAACCTTTTTTTTCTTTCTTTGTTTGTTTACAGACGTTATTAGTAAAGATAACGTAGGTCCTTTACTGGAAATGACGAAATTCGGAAGCTTATACTCATTTTGATGTGACACTATATGATAGGTTTTTGTAGTACTGTACTCTGCAATAAACAGCGAAGACCACTTGACCGGTAAGTAAAGTAATAAATCTTACCTCACAAGCTGCGACATGGTCGTGAATGGAACAGTGATCCGAAAATGTAGAATACATTTATTTATTTCACGTCTATGAGCTCAAATATTGTGGGTCCTAAGACTACCGGTTTCGGTCAGCAACGACCATCTTCAGATGTGCTTATAAAAAACGTGACCTAATATACTGGCGCCAAGTGACATTTGACGATGCGAACAATCTCCCATTTCATTGTTCAATCTTCTCTGGGACGTTCAGACAGTCGAACAAACTCACTCATGAACCTCTAGAGCACTCTTATCTCATATCAAATATTACATAAAATACTTCTGTTAAACTTATAACAAAGTCACAGAATCTTTTGCAAAACATAAAAGTGAATAAGAAGTTGTGCGCAGAAAGCAGGAAGCGAATCTGCGACCCTTAATACCGTCCCTCTCTCCACAGCAACACCGCGAACAGACGGCAGTTTGAGTCTAGTCATTCGATCGTACAATGTCCTCAAAGCTTTAACCAACGTTATGTCATTAACCGACATTTAGTTACGTAATATCTTATCAGAAAGACATGTTTTGTATAAACCTGTAATGCGACAGTGCCGTGATTCAGCATATTTTCACATTACGCAAGTTGTAATTGAAGTATTAAAGCCGGCCGCGGTGGTCTCGCGGTTCTAGGCGCGCAGTCCGGAACTGTGCGACTGCTACGGTCGCAGGTTCGAATCCTGCCTCGGGCATGGATGTGTGTGATGTCCTTAGGTTAGGTAGGTTTAAGTAGTTCTAAGTTCTAGGGGACTGATAACCACAGCAGTTGAGTCCCATAGTGCTCAGAGCCATTTGAACCATTTGAAGTATTAAAAGCACTCAGTACAAATAGAGCCTTTAAACCATCAGTATGTCGTTTCCTGCCGTTTCATTATAACAAATCGTACTCAGAGCGATACGTTTCCAAAACACCCTCAATGCGCCGGTGCTATGAAACAGTATATACTCATAAAACGTAAGTTATAAAAACCACTAAATACGGGCCCCAAACACAAACGAGGCAATCCACTATGGCGTCTCCCAGGTTCTGCCAGTGACGTAAATGTGATATTACACCTCACTAGCCACGCATTAAGCATGTTAGATTTTTGTTCCCTAGAGATGGACGTGGCCTGTCACTCTTGAAAATGCTCTGGGAACGTGAAATTCCATGGTATGATGTCTCAAAACTCGACGAGCCCCTCACCAACGCCCTCTTTCTCACTCCATGTGATGACGGCACTTCTGGCTACTAGTTAATCTGTAACGCGGGGCCTACCTATGCCCAGCAAAAGCTTTGTCAACAGAAGGCTATGCATAGTGCAAAGGGGAAAGAGGTAATGAGAGATTCTTGTAGAGCAGACACTATTTTCTAGCATACCACAAGGGGTGCAGAAGATACGACTGCAGCAGTTTCCTGACAAAGAGAAGAAATTAAATAAAATATAACTAAATAAATAACAAGTAATGTATATGATTAATTAAATAATGTAATAAAAATAAAATATAATTAAATAAAACATGAAACATAAAAAATTAAATTAAATAAAAAATAAAATATATATAAATATATTTTAAAAAATTAGGCAACGGCCTTGCCGCAGTGGATACACCGGTTCCCGTGAAATCACCGAACTTAAGCGCTGTTGGGCGTGGGCGGCACTTGGATGGGTGACCATCCAGCCGCCATGCGTTGTTGCCATTTTTCGGGGTGCACTCAGCCTCGTGATGCCAATTGAGGAGCTACTCGACCGAATAGTAGCGGCTTCGGTCAAGAATACCATCATGACGACCAGGAGAGCAGTGTGCTGACCCCACGACCCTCCTATCCGCATCCTCCTCTGAGGATGAGACGGCGGTCGGATGGTCCCGGTAGGCCACTCGTGGCCTGAAGACGGTGTGCTTTTATATTTAAAAAATTAAATGTAATATAAAAAATTCCGGTCGCAAATTCAGATTTTCCGTTGAATTAAGAATCGATTGACATAAAGTCGGTGAAATTAATTGTTAAACAAATGGTAAAATTTTCCCCAACAATTACAGACCACCATAGCCTTACCTAATCAAAGGACTGCCGTCTCGTGCGGGGTGGAGCAATTTTCCGTACCCCAGACTAACTAGGTTGGTTGGTTAGTTTGGGGGAGGGGACCAAACAGCGAGGCCATCGGCCCCATCGGATTAGAGAAAGATGGGGAAGGGAGTCGGCCGTGCCCTTAAAAGGAACCATCCCGACATTTGCTTGGAGCGATTTAGGGAAATCACGGAAAACCTAAATCAGGATGGCCGGACGCAAGTTTGGACTGGCGTCCTCCCGAATGCGAGTCCATTTGCTAACCACTGCACCACCTCGTTCGGTCCACATTAATTATTCACAATGCTTTGCAAGATGGCGGAAATCCACTAAGACTGACCGAACCGTCACTTTGAAATTGACGCCACTGCTAATTCGTGGCGTAGGGACCAGCTCAAAAATGTTCAAAATGTGTTCAAATGTGTGTGAATTCCTAAGTGACCAAACTACTGAGGTCATCGGTCCCTAGACTTACTTATACACTACTTAAATTAACTTAACGCTAAGGACAAGACTCACACCCATGCCCGAAGGAGGACACGAACCTTCGGCTGGAGGGGCCTCACGATTAGTGACATGGCGCCTCAAAACGCGCGGCCACTCCGCGCGGCTACTAGGGACCAGCCTTCTCCGAATTGTCACAACTCCAGTAACTCTAACCTCTGAGCTATGAAGTATAAGAGCTACCCTGTCTATGTTGGCCACGGAGTCCTCTTTCTGATGGCACACGCATACTATGCCGAGAAAGGAGCTCGCCATCTCAGTCGGTCGCAGTTCTAAGTTGGAGCTCGTCGTTATCCTCATCAACGAGGATTTTACCGCCATTTTCCTGCTTATGTGCACGCTCCCTTAACTTGGTAGCAGCCATGGTAGAGCAACTTGTGCTGGCCCAGCTTTCATCAGTAATACAGCTGCAAGTATTTTAGTTGTGTTACTTTTGAATGCATTATGGGAACAGCAGTGATCAATGTATTTGCTATTAAAAAACAGTCTTGATCACGATTTATTTATCAAGGTGACCCGTTTCGACCACTACTGTGGTCATCTTCAGACCATTGAGTAGGAACCTCTTTCTGTTGGAGAATCACTACCACACCCCCTCGCGCAGACCCCACATCACAGCCATTCTCAACCCTGTGAATTATGACCTTTTTCTGTCTGTTGCTAAAGTAAGAGGTGAACTTATTGTGAGCTACTCCTTGTATTCTGTAATGGTCCAATTTCTGGGACAATATTTTCTGATCAACACACGAGAGATATTCTTTATGTTTCATAGGATATAAATTTTTCTGTCACTGCCAGTGTATTTACATCAAATATTTGACGTAATTGTTTCTCACTTATTCTTTTAGCATACATTACACTTTCGTAAACTCTAATTACTGACAAAATTGATAAAAGCAAATACCTACATAAAATGGTTTTAAGCTCATGAAACCAAGTAGCTCAAAAATATGGGCGGCATAGGATTGTAAGTGTTACACGCTGTTTAAAAAGAAAGTGTACCAAGCAAATTACATACGCTACTTTCAAAACATTATTCTAAGAGGTCAACGATAGTGTTTTATACATGATGTGACATTACACCATTGACTACATGTCGTATGGCAGTACATAACAAAAACTTTTAACACCTCAAGGGAGTATTTTTTATGAGTACTCCTCTGCATCGGTGGGTAGTTTCCTCTAGTCTTCAGTGGCGTGGGCGCGTCGCTTGAATCCTCCAACAGAAAGAGGTTCCTACTCAATGGTCTGAAGATGACCACAGTAGTGGTCGAAACCGGTCACCTTGATAAATAAATCGTGATCAAGACTGTTTTTTAATAGCAAATATTTTAGTTGTGATTTCATAGTGATGCAGCTGTTAGCATCCAGACAGGTAGGCGAGATAAAGCTAACTATGATTTCGCTAACTATGATTTCGCAGTAAATGTATTCGCAGTTGTGATTATGAACCACCTTTGGTTGTAGATGGGAATTACGACAGTGAAAATTTGAGCCGAGCCGGGAGTCCAACCCGGATTTCGCAGTTTGCGCGATCAGTGGCCTTAACCGCTTCGGCCATCCGAACACGAATCATAGCCAGACCCAAACTTCTGTATGCCGTCGTCCGTGTGTCAGAATCTGCAGTCGTACGTTACGTATATTCCCGCCCATGAAGGACACATTTATTGTAAGTCGATGGCCTGGTATTGGCGAATAAATAGGAAATAGTAGTGCCTGTGTTATTAAGAAGTACTAAGCAATGTTTCTCTGAACATGCATACATTGTGACCCCGATGGGCACCTTACACTAATTGTATTGGCCGTGACATGAAAGCAAACAGCCTGTGAATATCTTCTTTAGGGATATCTTGCCGTGCCTGAAACTGTTGCTGTGTCAGCTCGTGAAAATTACTGGCTGGGGGCTGGTATCAAAGTACACATAGTCCCACCAAGTACCTGACATGCTCTGTGGGTGACATGAGGGGACAGGGTGGACCACTCAGCAATACGTTCTTTCCTCAAGGCTTTTGTTGTACAAGCCGGAGCGTGGAGTTTCCCATTATCGCGCTTGAATATGCCATTTGGTATCCTGGTCTCGAAGGATATGACAAGTTCGTTGAGCATTCTTCCAACATACTAACGAGCATTCAGCCCCCCACCGACAATTACCGAATCAACCCTGCTGTCATATGTAACAGTCTCTCACGCCATGCCTTCAGGAGTTGTGAGAGTCGTGCGCCTCGAGAATCGCTGCTTACTGTGGCCTTTCACCTCCTGATCTACAGACTCATTGACGTCGATCTAAACGCCGGAAACAGAAGCGCGACTCATCGCTGAACCCACAGCACGCCAGACAGCGTCCCAGTTGACTCTAGGTGTGCGTCATGCAAGTATCTGTTTGCGGTGTGATGCGGGCAATTATCGACGCTAGGAAACTTGGGACACCAACTGAGCTTCCAGGAATCTGTTTCCGCCAACCTGTGGCGTCACTCAGTCTGTAACCTCTGCACGGATTTCACCTATTGTCACCCATCTATTCGTCACAGACGGTGGAGCTGTTATGTATCAGGCGGAACTATGGGCTTCATGGAAAAAGGGGTGATCCGGCTGAGTCACTCAATTTCACTCTTAGTCTGATCACAAAGTTTGGCCATTAATTGCACGCGTTGATCACGTAGGCTGACGTGAGGATCAATGAACTATACTTGACGGGATGTATCTGGAACATCTTAGGTGATTAGAAAGTTAGTAGACAGGAATACAATTAAATACACTCCTGGAAATTGAAATAAGAACACCGTGAATTCATTGTCCCAGGAAGGGGAAACTTTATTGACACATTCCTGGGGTCAGATACATCACATGATCACACTGACAGAACCACAGGCACATAGACACAGGCAACAGAGCATGCACAATGTCGGCACTAGTACAGTGTATATCCACCTTTCGCAGCAATGCAGGCTGCTATTCTCCCATGGAGACGATCGTAGAGATGCTGGATGTAGTCCTGTGGAACGGCTTGCCATGCCATTTCCACCTGGAGCCTCAGTTGGACCAGCGTTCGTGCCGGACGTGCAGACCGCGTGAGACGACGCTTCATCCAGTCCCAAACATGCTCAATGGGGGTCAGATCCGGAGATCTTGCTGGCCAGGGTAGTTGACTTACACCTTCTAGAGCACGTTGGGTGGCACGGGATACATGCGGACGTGCATTGTCCTGTTGAAACAGCAAGTTCCCTTGCCGGTCTAGGAATGGTAGAACGATGGGTTCGATGACGGTTTGGATGTACCGTGCACTATTCAGTGTCCCCTCGACGATCACCAGTGGTGTACGGCCAGTGTAGGAGATCGCTCCCCACACCATGATGCCGGGTGTTAGCCCTGTGTGCCTCGGTCGTATGCAGTCCTGATTGTGGCGCTCACCTGCACGGCGCCAAACACGCATACGACCATCATTGGCACCAAGGCAGAAGCGACTCTCATCGCTGAAGACGACACGTCTCCATTCGTCCCTCCATTCACGCCTGTCGCGACACCACTGGAGGCGGGCTGCACGATGTTGGGGCGTGAGCGGAAGACGGCCTAACGGTGTGCGGGACCGTAGCCCAGCTTCATGGAGACGGTTGCGAATGGTCCTCGCCGATACCCCAGGAGCAACAGTGTCCCTAATTTGCTGGGAAGTGGCAGTGCGGTCCCCTACGGCACTGCGTAGGATCCTACGGTCTTGGCGTGCATCCGTGCGTCGCTGCGGTCCGGTCCCAGGTCGACGGGCACGTGCACCTTCCGCCGACCACTGGCGACAACATCGATGTACTGTGGAGACCTCACGCCCCACGTGTTGAGCAATTCGGCGGTACGTCCACCCGGCCTCCCGCATGCCCACTATACGCCCTCGCTCAAAGTCCGTCAACTGCACATACGGTTCACGTCCACGCTGTCGCGGCATGCTACCAGTGTTAAAGACTGCGATGGAGCTCCGTATGCCACGGCAAACTGGCTGACACTGACGGCGGCGGTGCACAAATGCTGCGCAGCTAGCGCCATTCGACGGCCAACACCGCGGTTCCTGGTGTGTCCGCTGTGCCGTGCGTGTGATCATTGCTTGTACAGCCCTCTCGCAGTGTCCGGAGCAAGTATGGTGGGTCTGACACACCGGTGTCAATGTGTTCTTTTTTCCATTTCCAGGAGTGTACTTAGCTTTAATTCAGCATCAGCGGTGAACTTCGATCTTGAATTTCTACAATAATATTTACAAGTGCAGTTATAGACTGAACTGCGAATACTTCTTTACAATTCTAATTGCTTCACACAAATAGATCAATTGTCAAATAGATCAATGTGGCGCCTGGCTCGGTGGTAGCTACTGACTTAGCTGAAGGCTATGCAAACTAGAGTCCCTGCAAATGAGATCTCTGAAGCTATAACAAGTGAACCATTCCTACTAAAGTCGGCTGTAGAACTGGCCAGTACGCTAGCTTGTCTCGTAAGACCAGCCGAGTGGCGGCGCTCGGTCTGCTAGAGTCGATAGTGGCGACTCGCGGGTTCGATGTGTACTGACGGACTGCGGCCGATTTGAAGCCTACAACCTAGCCAGTGTGGTGCCTTGCGGTGACACCACAGGAACAATCCTACGACCTCCTCGTGGTGTAGGCCTTCTGGGCGGACCCGTGCCATTCTCCTTGCCACATCTCGATCTGCTTCATTGCGCGACAGCCAACTGTATCTGCGGTGTGACTATACGATGCTCCTATGTCCCTCAAGCCAATAAGTCGGCCTTTCTCAAAACCTGAGAGATGGTGATGAGTTATGGTGTGTACAGGTCGTCTGGATAGAATGGTTCGCATACGTCGTATTAGGTTTAGGTCCTCCAAGGTGGACGGAGGCACTGTGACAGTGCAAACAAATTAGTCACACACAACTATACCCCTCATTGCACTGCGATACTTGACTAAAGTTTTACAACAACTCGTTGGATGTGTTTGCGGACGGATACACTTAACCAGTAGCCTGTCAAAGTGTCCGTTGAATACAGGATCAGCAAGACTGTGTCCGTCCTGGGCGCCATACTGTTAATGACTGTAGTAAACACTTGTCCCTATGCGAAGGCTATAGGCGACTCCACTACTAGACCATGTCTCGCAGAGTGCTCTTCACTACGAACTCTAGCTACGAACAGCAGTCCTGGAGCTCTGTACTAGAACTGCCGTACGCCAAAGCCGGACACGAACCACTTTGCTGCCTATACGTCGCAAGTGTCAGTCGTAGCCAGAACAGTATTCTGTGTACTGGTCATTACATTACGGCGAAACTCAGTGAAGACGAATTTGGGGAAATCGTTGGTGCTCGTATGCTGGGCGCTTCCGTAATCAAGGTAGACGAAGAGTTTGGTGTTTCAAAATGCATCTACATCTACATCTGCATGGATACTCTGCAATTCACATTAAGTGCCTGGCAGAGGGTTCATCGAACCACCTTCACAATTCTCTATTATTCCAATCTCGTATAGCGCGCGGACAGAATGAACACCTATATCTTTCCGTACGAGCTCTAATTTCCCTCATTTTTTATCGTGGTGATAGTTCCTCCCTATGTAGGTTGGTGTCAACAAAATATTTTCGCATTCGGAGGAGAAAGTTGGTGATTGGAATTTCGTGAGAAGATTCCGTCGCAAAGAAAAACGCCTTACTTTTAATGATTTCCAGCCCACATCCTATATCGTTTCTGTGACACTCTCTCCCTTATTTCACGTGCTGCCTTTCGCTGAACTTTTTCGATGTACTCCGTCAGTCCTATCTGGTAAGGATCCCACACCGCGCAGCAGTATTCTAAACGAGAACGGACAAGCGTAGTGTAGACAGTCCCCTTAGTAGATCTGTTACATTTTCTAAGTGTTCTGCCAATAAAAAGCAGTCTTTGGTTACTCTTCCCCACAACATTTTCTATGTGTTCCTCCCAATTTAAGTTGTTCGTAATTGTAATACCTAGGTATTTAGTTGAATTTACGGCTTTTAGATTAGACTGATTTATCGTGTAACCGACGTTTAACGAGTTCCTTTCAACACTCATGTGGATGACCTCACACTTTTCGTTATTAGGATCAACTGACACTTTTCGCACCATTCAGATATTTTTTCTAAATCGTTCTGCAATTTGTTTTGATCTTCTGCTGACTGTATTAGTCGATAAATGACAGCGTCATCCGCAAACAACCGAAGAAGGCTGCTCAGATTGTCTCCCAAATCGTTTATATAGATAAGGAACAGCAAAGGGCCTATAACACTACCTTGGGGAACACTAGAAGTCACTTCAGTTTTACTCGATAACTTTCCGTCAATTACTACGAACTGTGACCTCTCTGACAGGAAATCACAAATCCAGTCACATAACTGAGAAGATATTCCACAGGCACACAATTTCACGACGAGCCGCTTGTGTGGTACAGTGTCAAAAGCCTTCCGTAAATCCATAAATACGGAATCGATCTGAAATCCCTTGTCAATAGCACAGAGAAGGCGAAAAAACGTCACTAGCTAAGACACAGCTCGGACGAAAGTGTGCGTTGAGCAGTCGTGACACACGGTCAGTGAAATGGCTTGTAACGAAAAATAAGAGGACGACAGCTGTAAAAATCACTGCAGAACTTAATGTCGCACTCGCGAACTTTGTCAGTACCAGAATAACACGAAGGAAGCTCATTAGCAGGGAATTCGTGAGTGGTCTGGAATTCCAAAACAATTCAGCAGTTATGCAAATATCCGTAACAGGAAATAGTGGTGTCAGCGGCATAAAACCTTGGCAGCGGTGCAATGGGAGAATGTCACTTGATCGGACGAATCTTGTTTCACACTGTTTTCAACTTCTAGTCCAGCTTATGCCCCAAGGGTGAAACATGGCGGGAGTTGAGTGATGATTTGGGCACCCGTATTGTGGTATTCCACAGGCCCCATCGTTATTCTGCAAGGTCACATTAGTGCCAAGTATTATGTGACTATTTTGGCTGGTCAAGTACATCCCACGGTGCAGTGTTTGTTGCGCCATTGGTAATGTTGTGTTCCAAGACCATAGGACCCCTGCTCACACAGCTCGTATCATCCTTGCTTGGTTTTGTGAGCACGAAGATGATCTGTCAAATCTTCCCAGGCCACCACAGTCGCCAGATCTCAATATTACTGAGCCTTTGTGGTCTCCTTTGGAAAGAACGGTGTGTGATTGTTATCCACCTACATCATCATTACGTGAACTTGCCACTATTTTGCAGAAAGAATGGTGCAAGAGTCTCTTGAAACTACACAGGACCTGCATTTATCGCTTTCGGTGCGACTGGAAGCTGTTTTGAGTGCGCAGTAAGCATGGTAATCTGTTGTGTCCTTCGTGTTTCCATATTTTCGTCCACTCCTCTACATATGAAGTGAAATTTAAAACTTTTCGTCTGACTCATGCTTAAAACTGGCAGCTTTAAAACGAATTAGTGGCCCTTATCAACCGGAACGGTGGTTTCCACTTAGAAACAAGGAATCCAGTCATTAAAAAATTTCGTGATTTGCATAGCTGGCGTCATACAGACTTTTTACCATGTGAAGTCGACCGCTCTGATATCGATGAGGCGAGCTTTCACCATGGAATGCGCTCAGAGCAGTGCACAGACTTGGCAGAAGTAAATGTGCTCAAGCAACGCATGCCTAGTGGCAAATGGGTAGACACCATGCATGCGCCAGCAGTCATTTGAAGATAACAAGAAGATTCTGCGCCGAAATATAGTGGCAGGAAGTTCTAGACAACCGGCTTTGATCGAAATTTTAATGGAATAACCTAAATGCGGTTGGTCGGTCAGGGTTTTGAACCCTGCTTCCTCAGACTGCGAAGCCGTTGCGTCAGCAACTGTGCCCCCTCACTCGCTAAACTAAATAAACTTATCTCCTGCCGGACATAGCGCTTTTGTGTTGTTTCTACATATTACGCACTTATCGGCCCGCTTAGCAACAAACCTCGTGACCATACAATGTAAACTTTCACGGCCGGTATTGACTTCACTTAAAACTTCCGGGCTGATAGGCCGTGGTCGAAGTATAAAACTGTCTCCTAACGTTTCGTCTCCGACTGCGGGAGACATCATCGGAGGTAAAACGGCGAACTGCGAAGAGGACTCGAGGAGGCGTTGATTATATAGGCAGTACAGAGGGCGCCACTGTCGATCACGTGGCGTCGGCTATGAGATTGTCTCTGGTAATGCCAACATTCTCGATTGAATGTAATCGATCGTCACGCTTGCGGTGCAACGCTGACATCCAAATTTTATCCAGTTTAACACCTTCGTCTTTCCTGTTAAAATTATTACGATGTTTATCAATCTCGATAGCCTCTCTATACAAGCGTGCATAATAATGCGAGGTTTTTGATATGACGCTCGTCTCGCTGAATTTTATTTCATGATCACCTTCCTGGTAAACATGTTCCGCTACGGCCGATTTATCCGTGTGACCTAGGCGGCAATTCCTTTTATGTTCGACAAGACGGGTGTTCACACTTCTCTTTGTGGTACCGATGTAAACCTGTCCACAACTACAAGGAATTTTATATACCCCCGGTGTAGCCAAAGGGTGCCGTGCATCTTTTGCCGACCTTAAGAATTCTTTTATTTTCCTAGTAGGTCTGAAAATAGTTTCCACCCCATACTTGCCTAAAACTTTCCCAATGCGATCTGTGACCTTGCTAATGAACGGAAGAAAAACTTTGCCCATGGACGACTGTTGTTCGTCGTTACTCCTGATTCTCTGCCTAGAGCGAAGTGCTCGATCTATATCCTTGCTAGAAAAGCCATTCTTCACGAAAGCTGACCGTAGATGTTCAATCTCATCTTTTAAATAAACAGGTTCACAAAGTTTGTGCGCCCTGTCTACCAAAGTTTTCATTACATCTCTTTTTTGTCTAGGGTGGTGGTTTGAATCTTTGTGTAGATAACGATCAGTATGTGTGGGCTTTCTATACACCTTATGGCCCAACGTTCCGTCCGGTCGTTTAATCACAGACACATCGAGGAAGTTCAATTGCCCATTCCTTTCTGTCTCCATAGTGAACTGGATTTTCGGATTAATGCTGTTTAAATGTGTCAGGAAGGCATCCAAATCCTCTGCTCCGTGTGTCCATACTACGAACGTGTCATCGACATAGCGATACCATCTGGCTGGTCTCACACCGATATTGTGGCATTATTCCGACACTGCCTCACCACAACCTACTTTCAATACAATAGTGACTTTTATGAACAGATTGACGGGGTGGCTATGGGCAGTCCTCTCAGTCCTGCTGTGGCTAACTTATTTATGGAGACTTTTGAACAACGGGCGTTGCAGACGGCCAGTAAGAGACAGCGATTCATGGCAATCTCCTGGACATTACAAAAGGTTCTTAATAGGGCGCGTGATGACCACGGTCAATAACGCATTCTCTGTGACGTGCTCGCGTGCTGGGTACAAGGTTGGTAAGGAGTTCTCGTGATGGGGCGTTCCAATGATCTCTCAGTGCTGTCGACATCTAGATTGCCGTTGGTGTCCGTGGACATGCTGCAGAACATCTCCCTAAGACACCCATATGTGTGCGATGGGATTAAAGTTGGGGGAACGGGCGCGCCATTCCGTTCGCCGAATATTATCTCGCGTTTAATGAACAAAGTAAGAGCATATGGACTATCAGACCAATCGTGTGATTGGATTGTAGAGTTCTTAGATAACAGAACGCAGCATGTCATTCTCAATGGAGAGAAGTCTTCCGAAGTAAGAGTGATTTCAGGTGTGCCGCAAGGCAGTGTCGCAGGACCGCTGCTATTCACAATATACATAAATGACCTTGTGGATGACATCGGAAGTTCACTGAGGCTTTTTGCGGATGATGCTGTGGTATATCGAGAGGTTGTAACAATGGAGAAATGTACTGAAATGCAGGAGGATCTGCAACGAATTGACGCATGGTGCAGGGAATGGCAATTGAATCTCATTGTAGACAAGTGTAATGTGCTGCGAATACATAGAAAGAAGAATCCTTTATCACTTAGCTACAATATAGCAGGTCAGCAACTGGAAGCAGTTAATTCCATAAATTATCTGGGAGTAGGCATTAGGAGTGATTTAAAATGGAATGATCATATAAAGTTGATCGTCGGTAAAGCAGATGCCAGACTCAGATTCACTGGAAGAATCCTAAGGAAATGCAATCCGAAAACAAAGGAAGTAGGTTACAGTACACTTGTTCGCCCACTGCTTGAATATTGCTCACCAGTGTGGGATCCGTACCAGATAGGGTTGATAGAAGAGATAGAGAAGATCCAGCGAAGAGCAGCGCGAAAGCGTTACGGAGATGATAGATAAATTCCAGTGGAAGACATTGCAGGAAAGACGCTCGGTACAGGCTTTTGTTGAAGTTTCGAGAACATACCTTCACCGAGGAGTCAAGCAGTATATTGCTCCCTCCTACGTATATCTCGCGAAGAGACCATGAGGATAAAATCAGAGAGATTAGAGCCCACACAGAGGCATACCGACAATCTTTCTTTCCACGAACAGTACGAGACTGGAATAGAAGGGAGAATCGATAGAGGTACTCAAAGTACCCTCCGCCACACACCGTCAGGTGGCTTTCGGAGTATGGATGTAGATGTAGATGTTGCAAGCGCTCCTCCACCTGTGATGTTCAATGCGGTTGCGCATCGTCATCCATAAAAAGGAAGCAAGGGCTGAATGCATAGCTGAGAAGGCCTGTATGGGGAAGGAGTACCGTGCCACAATAACATTTATCGATGAGTGTACCGTGTTCGAAAATTTGGAGTTCAGTACGCCCATGCTACATTATGCCTCACAAATACCATAACACCTCTACCACCATAACGGTTATAATCAACGATGTTTCTTGGTGCATTACGTTGGAGGTAGTCCGGAATCACTACTCAGACTGAATCTGCTCTCATTCGAGAAGAGCACACGACCCCGCTCGTCCTTCGTCCAGTCCCTATCCTCCTGGCACCATCGTAAAATGTACAGCCCATGTGCGGGTGTCAACGGAACGCAACCTCCTGGTCATCGGCCAAAGAGATCAATGTGCCAAAGTGAGATTGTGTGCCTTGCAGTCCTGTTTCACGTGGTTGCAATTGCACAGCCTGTTTGACGCGGGTCTCTTCTTGCCTGCTGGACAATGTAGCGGTCATCCGTTAGTGTAGTTGAGCGTCGTCGACAACCTTATCTACATCTACATCTATGTGATTACTCTGATATTCACAATAAAGTGCCTCGCAGAGGGTTCAGTGAACCACCTTCATGCTGTCTCTTTACCGTTCCACTCTCGAACGGCACGTGGGAAAAACGAGCACTTAAATTTTTCCGTGCGAGCGCTGATTTCTCTTATTTTATCGTGATGATCATTTCTCCCTATGTAGGTGGGTGCCAACAGAATGTTATCGCAATCGGAGGATAAAACTGGTGATTGAAATTTCATGAGAACATCCCGTCGCAACGAAAAACGTCTTTGTTGTAATTATTGGCACTACAATTCGCGTATCATGTCTGTGACACTATCTCCCCTATTTCACGATAATACAAAACGAGCTGCCCTTCTTTGTACTTTTTCGATGTCATCCGTCAGTCCCACCTGATGCGGATCCCACACCGCATAGCAGTACTCCAGAATAGGGCGGACAGGCGTAGTGTAAGCAGTCTCTTTGGTAGACTTGTCGCACATTCTAAGTGTTCTGCCAATGAATCGCAGTCTTTGGTTTGCTCTAGCCACAATATTATCTATGTGATCGTTCCAATTTAGGTTATTTGTAACTGTAATAAGTATTTAGTTGAATTTACAGCCCTCAGATTTGTGTGACTTATCACGTAATCAAAATTTAGCTGATTTCTTTTAGTACTCATGTGAATAACTTCGCACTTTTCTTTATTCAGGGCCAATTGCCAATTTTTGGCACCATACGGATATCTTATCTAAATCATTTTGCAAGTCGTTTTGATCATCTGATGACTTTAGAAGACGGTAGATGACAGCATCATCTGCAAACACTCTAAGATGGCTACTCAGATTGTCTACTATGTCGTTAATATAGATCAGGAACAATAGAGGGCCTATAACACTTCCTTGGAGAACGCCGGATATTACTTCTGTTTTACTCGATGACTTTCCGTCTATTACTACGAACTGTGACCTTTCTGACAGGAAATCACGAATCCAGTCGCACAACTGAGGCGATACTCCGTACGCACGCAGTTTGGTTATAAGACGATTGTGAGGAACGGTGTCGAAAGCCTTCTGGAAATCTAAAAATATGGAATCAATCTGACATCCCCTGTTGATAGCACTTATTACTTCAGGAGTATAAAGAGCTGGTTGTGTTTCACAGGAACGATGTTTTCTGAATCCGTGCTGACTGTATATCAATAAATCGTTTTCTTCGAGGTACTCCATAATGTTCCAATACAGTACATGTTCTAAAACACTACTGCAAATCGACGTTAGTAATATAGGCCTGTAATTCAGATGATTACTCCTACTTCTCTTTTTGGGTGTTGGTGTGACTTGAGCAATTTTCCAGTCTTTATGTACGTATCTTTCTGTGAGCGAGTGGTTGTATATAATTGCTAAATATGGAGCTATTTTATCAGCATACTCTGAGAGGAACATGAGTGGTATGCAATCTGGACCCGAGGCCTTGCCTTTATTAAGTGATTTAAGCTGCTTTGTTACACAGAGGATATCTACTTCTATGTTTCTCATCTTGGCAGTCTCCTTCGAGCAGCAGTGCCATTGGTTCAGAATGCTCCCTACGCAGATGAAACGACTATGTGTACAACACCAAACTACTCGTCACACTTCATCCTCCTTCCAGTTCTCCGACGATTCTTCTCCATGTGGAGGTACCCAAATGTTTTCTCCGTGCCATGTTGATACGAACAACACCGCCACATTACACCGTAACTGCTCGCTGATTGGCACACGCTGTCTTTTCCCGTACATTTCACTCCATACAGTGTTGCGGGGCAGCTCCATATGGCGCTAAAGTCACGCTGACGTCACACTTTGTGAAGTCGAGCTCTTTGCGCACGATCGAGAGACTTCTGCCATCATTCTCTCCACCGAGATGTTAATATATTATGTTGCTTATCTACCTCGTTCTTAATTTTTGGAGAGCAGTGTATGCATGCGAAGTACCGGCTAACTGCAGTTACCAGATTATTTCTTGAAATTTTGGACGATACTGGATGTCTGGAGCTTGCTTCCACGAGATTTCGGCGCAGAAACTTACGATCTTCAAATTAAAACTAGCGCATGCATGGTGTACCAAGTAGTCAGTGCACATGCGTTGCTCGGGAACATCTACTTCTGCTGCCAAGTCTGTGCAGTGATGCGAACGTCCTCAATGGCGAAATCTCGTCTCATTGATATCAGATCGACCGTCCTCACATTGTCAAATCGTGGTATGACACCGGCTACGCAGAGCTCGAAATTTTTCAGTGACTGGATTCCTTGTTGTATCTAAATGGAAACCACCGTTCGGATTGATACGGGCCCCAGACAGTCACATTCCCATTGATTGATTTATAATGAAGTTACAAAGGTTTTACGCATGAGAGTTTTAAATTTCACATCAGATTTGCAGGGTATGGACAAAATGTGGAAACACGAAAAACACAACACATTACCATGCCTAATACGGTGCAAGGAAACCATCGGCACTGAAAACCGCTTCCAGTCATCTAGGAATAAATACAGGTCCCGTATGGTATCAATGGAATCTTATACCGTCACAAGTTCAGGAAACGATGATGGATGTGGATAACGATCATACGCCGTTCTTTCCAAAGTAGACCACAAAAATTCAATAATATTGACATCTCGCGACTGTGGTGACCAGGAGGGGTGCGACAATTCTCCTTCGTGGTCACAAAACCAGTCATGGATGATACGAGCTCTGTGAACAAGGACCCCGTCGTCTTGGAACAATGCGTTACCCATGGGTCAATAACCATTGCACCATGGGATGGATCTGATCAGCCAAAATGGTCACATAGTACATGGCAGTAATGCGACATTGCAGAATAATCATGGGGCCCGTGAAATACCGCAGTATGGCCAAAATCGTCACCGAACTCCCCCACGTTTAACCAGGAGCATGGGCTGGATCAAAAGTTTGAAACAATGTGAAACAAGACTCATCCGACCAAAAGACATTCTTTTATCACTCTGTTGTCCAGATTTTACGGCTTCAGCACCACGTTTACGGATACTTTCATAACTGCTGAATTGTTTTGCAATTACAGCTCACCCTGAGGCACTCTTCGTGTTATATTGGTGCTAACAGATTTCGCGACTGCGACAATCAGTTTTGCAGCTACTTTTATGGCTGTCGTCCTCTCGTTCCTCGTTACAAGCCTCTTGAATGACAGTCTGTCGCGATCACCAACGCTTCGCCACGTCCATATGGTGGCGAACGTCTCTACTTGTGCGATCCTTCGTTTTGCAGTACTGAGAAAAGCGACCGAAGCCGACTTCAGTACTTCCCGCTTAATAAGCCTGTCACCGCGTAACGAGTTTCCGGCGTCTTAAATGAGCGCTTGCGATTGCTGCTGCCACTGCAAGATATAATTTAAACGTGACGTGCTAGAAAACGTAACACCTCTCGCTGCCTTCTCAAGAGCAGCTCTTTTTTTCTTCTTTATGTAGCTAACCTACCACGTAACAGCACGCCGTCTTCATAGCCAACTTTTACAAAGTAAATAGGAAATATATAAGGTAGGAAGCACACATAAACTCAAGCTGCTTTCACAACGCCTCTTCGCTGGACGGTTGCAAATGTCACACAAGTTATCAACACGTGTGCACGGGACCGAGGTCATTAGGTAATGTTGCCAGATCTCTCGACTTTTGCGGGATGTCCCGATTTGTTTACGTGTCTGACCCGTTCCGCGTAAGCCTCATGCGGGACGCCAAATGGAAAATTGGAAATTTGTGGGAAGGTCTTATGGGACCAGACTGCTGAGGTCATCGGTTCCTAAGCTTATGCACTACTTAATTTAACTTGAACTAACTTACGCTAAGGACGACTCACACACCCATGCCCGAGTGCCCGAGGGAGTACTCGAATCTTCTCCGACGAGGGGGAGGGGGGGGGGGGGGGGGCGCGAACCGAGACCTGCTATCCCGCGCGGCGACGCCAAATGAGTCGACTTTTGGGCACTACTAACATTGTACTAATAACAAATCTGTTACGTTGTCGAGTCTATCTGTCTCTCTGTCTGTTTAAATAAGATTCTCCAGACCTGTTAGTTGTATTTCAGTGGGGTTTTCTCAGGTAATTGAGCATAGCTTGGGGCAACGTATAGGTTTTATTTCGTTAAAGTCGCATCACGAAACAAAAGGATAACGTAATTAAAAGTTTTATACATACTAATTCTATAAATACGGAAGTAACTCTGTTACGTTTTCACGGCTAACGTGCTGAACTGATGTCGATAAAATTTGGTATGGAGATAGCTTGTGCTCTGAGGAAGAACGTAGGCTATTTTAGAAAGTATGTAGTACAGGCTAGTTATTGATTTGAAAAATATTACGCGAATCTGAGAAAAATGTTTACTCTTGGAAAAGTTATTTACTATTTGACTTTTGATCTTTATCATATCTGTGAAAACTCTTTTGTTGGTTGATATGCAGTACGATTGAAAATAAAGAATACTTCGTCAATCATTGTTATTTCTTTGTGGTTCGGATTCTTAATTTTCAATGTGAACAATAACGTTCTTGGCATATGAATAAAAGCATTTTTTAAATAATAACTCGTCGGATATTTTACCCTGCATGTAACCATTGGAAGGATGAAACTAGAGATAATTGAATCAAAAAGGTGTCATTCATATCAATAATATAAAATACTGAAGTTAGCACATCCTCATGAAATATACTTACCATTTAAGTATCAAGGTAGTCCACCATCAAAAAACGAATATTGACTGGAGATCAAGACATATCGTATCTCAAACGATTAACTTCCTATCAAATATAGTTCTTTGAGCACGATACGTCGTCAGATTCAGTGAAAAATAGAGCTCTTAGATTTGTTTCCCTCCTGTATAAAGTTACGCGGACGCAAAAGCTGTTATTTCTCTAAGGTAATGCGCCACACCACAGCGTATAAAAGCGTGGTATTAAAACATGAAAGTAACTGCTCAAAAACAAAAAAACAAAAAAAACAACAAAAAAAAGAAAACTCAGCTCAAACCCATGCTGTTGGTTTAAAAACGGATATGACCACTCTTAATCTTGTAAAAATTACGATTTTCCCTAGTACGTCGAGTAATCTTCCCATAGGAATTATAGGAAACACATCCATGTTCCGTTTTATGTGCCGTAGTGAAATGCTTACGTCAATTGAACATTCAGATCGCGTGCTCCACAACTTGAACGTTCCAAGCTTCGGATCATATTTACATCATAGGTCAGGTAAATGATAATATTCCAATGGTTATGATTACAGACGACTGTCCGTCAATTATGTCTTCGATAAACCAACATTATGCTGCTGTCAGAGCCATGGTACGCGATCAAATACGGCCGAAATGCGGATATCGTACCGGATGCCTGACATCTCTACAGTATCAGGAGTCTTGATTGGATTCTCGTCTATCACGACGCCACGTATTTAAAATACCCTTTCCTGAACAGAAACCAGTCGGGCGTCTGGAACTATCCTCAACTAGCAACGGAAACATAAATCCAGGGGATCACTAATTTCGCACATGTAGTACACAATTGTAGTGCTTACTTATTTGTAACAAACGTAGCAAGTGCCGCGACAGTACGACGTGCTTCTCAAATGTTTTCGAGAAATCGAGAATCAAAGTGTTTCGACTCTGTTACGCACCATCTGCGAGCGCCAGTAGCTGAGCAGCGGTGTCAGCGGAACGAGCTAAAGCTGACAAAGTCTTTCCTCGCTGCATTTGGGTCAGGCCTTTTTTCCCCCTTTTTTCCCAACCTTCAACCAAATATTTATATCGCTGCAGCTAATCATGTGTCTTGGGGAAAGGAAAAACAACAAAGATGTTGATAAACGTTTTAGTGCATTCATGGCGAGGTATAGTGAGAAATCTTGATGAAATGAACTTTATTTATTAACGGATTCAAGCGCGTATCGCTAATACGATGTACATTATTGAAAACGGGTATACAGCCCCGTACGACTTCACTGCAATAGGCGTACGAATATGTTCTGCAGCTTCTACAGAAACCAGACACCAGTTGTAAGAGTCAAAAGGCACTGAAGAGAGGCTCTAATTCGGAAGGGAGTGATGCAGAGTCGTATCCTTTATTCAATCAGTACATTAAGCAATTAGTAAAGAAAATCAAGGAGAAATTTGGCAAACGATTCTAAGTTGAAGGGGAAGAAAGAAAAACCTTAGCGTCTGTCGATGACACTGTCAGAGACGGCAGATGACTCGGAAGATACAGAACTCCATAGCCGAGCTCCCTAATGGACGTCTGTCCGGTTGGTGTTCAACTTGGAAATAAGGTGGTTAGAAATCTGGTCGTACATGAAACGTTCATTGCTAGCTAGTATTTGTCCGGCAAGAGGAGAGGAGGCGGTGGCGTAAAGTTTCTGATCACAAGTCTCTTCACGAATACTTCAATTAAATTCCAAACCTCTCCGCAGTGACCTAACCAGATCGGAAAAGGAAGACATCGAAGCCATTCAGAGACGAGCTGCTACATTTGTTAGCGATGGATAAGGTCAAGACGCAAGTATCACGGAGATGAAACTTCCTGACAGATTAAAACTGTGTGCCGGACCAAGACTCAAACTCGGGACTTTTGCCTTTCGCGGGCAATTGCTCTACCAACTGAGCTACCCAATCACGACTCACGACCCGTTCTCACAGCTCCAATTCTGCCGGTACCTCGTCTCCTGCCTTGCCCGCGAAAGGCAAAGGTCCCGAGTTCGAGTCTAGATCCGGCACACAGTTTTAATCTCTCAGGAAGTTACATATCAGCGCACACTCCGCGACAGTGTGAAAATCTCATTCTGATATCACGGAGATGTTTCGCGAACTCAGATGGAGATGCCTGAAGGGAATATGACGTTCTATTCGCGAAACACTATTGAGAAAGTTTAGAGAACCGGCATTTGAAGCTGAAAGGAGCAGGAAGAAAGGTTGGGTTTAATGTCCCGTCGACGTCGAGGTCATTAGAGACGAAGCACAAGCTCAGATTGTGGCAAGGGTGGGGAAGAAACCTGGCCTTGCACTTTCAAAGAAACCATCCCGCCATTTGCCTGGAGTGATTTAGGGAAATCAGGGAAAACCTAAATCGGGATGGCCGGACGCGGGTTTGAACCGTCGCCCTCTAGTGTGCAGATCACTCCATTTGAAGCTGACTGCAGAACGATTCTACTGGCGCCATTGCAAATTTGGCTTAAGGACCTCGAAGACAAGCTCAATTGGGCTCGTACATAGACATAGAACATCCGTTTTTCCCCCGATCTTAGGTTAGGTTAGTGTTGTTTAACGTCCCGTCGACAACGAGGTCATTAGGGACGGAGCACGAGCTCGGGTTAGGGAAGGATGGGGAAGGAAATCGGCCGTGCCCTTTCAAATGAATCATCCCGGCATTTGCCTGAAACGATTTAGGGAAATCACGGAAAACCTAAATCAGGATGGCTGGAGACGGGATTGAACCGTCGTCCTCCCGAATGCGAGTCCAGTGTGCTAACCACTGCGCCACCTCGCTCGGTTCCCACGATCTATTTGCGAGTGGGTCAAGAAAGAAAATAACTAGTACTAATACAAGGTGTCCTCCGTCATGCACCATACGGTGGCTTGTGTGGATTGTAGATATAGATGTAGAACTTAATAAGTAAATCTATTTCTCGTGAGGGATTGTCATTACTCCCCACACGAAAGCGTCTACCTTACATACGTTAACATTTCACGTTTTTCACGATTTCCTTAAAAATTATTTTAGGCTAATCCAGTTGCTTCTCAGGACTCAGAAAGAAAACAGAGATGCGAAATCATAATGAATGATGGACTCTGGAAACAATTCCCCAGGGCCGAGGGCATGGGAAAGCGGTTCTCTGCCATAACTTTTCGTCCATGAATGTTTTTGCAGGCAGATACGCAGGAGGGCTTCTATACAGTTTAAAAAGTAGTTATGAACAGAAGGCAGAAGTGAAGCTGCGAGGGCGAGTCGTGGATTTTGCCTGGATACTTCGGGCGCTAAGGACATTTGCCCATGAAATATGAAAGTTCCAGGTTCGAGTCCCGCTCAGGCACACAGTTGTAATCGTCCAGGATGTTTAAAACAGCTAACACTCCACTGTAAACTGAAGATTTATTCTATAAATGTGTCGGCAACTCGTGCTCTAGTGACTATCGTCGCTGCCTCCAGATTGTGGTGTCCCGGGTCCGATACCCGGCCGGGTCGTAGATGTTCTTCTTCCGAGACTGGCCGGTTGTCTTCTCCTGATGATTCCACATCATCTTCATCACAAGGACGCGCAAGTCGCTGAAGTGACGCCAACCAGAGAGATGGTGTCTCCCGACGAATAGTTCCTTGCATTCACTTCATTTCATTTTTCTAGAAATGTTAAATCTACTCGAAATTTATAAGCTGCAGTTTGCACTTTCAGGAAGAAAATATTTAGCAATTCTTACTTACAAGTGAACCCATCCAAGGGCTGATTTTAATCGGCTTTAAATTTGTTGTAGTGCAAGAGACACTATTTTTTTAAACGTGCCCACACGCGGTTAAGAGAGTGAAATATCCCCTTGAAAAAAAATTCAGTTTAATATTTCTGAATGAATACTGCTGAAACAGTAACACACACGAAAAAACAACCTTCAAATAAAAGTTATACGATTTTTGATATGTTACAACCAGATCTGTTGAAAAAGTAATTTTTTTCGAAATACCCTCTCCTCCATTATTTTGTTTTTTATTTCGACATTTGACTCATAGCAAAATGTATATCATAGTTAATACCAAATTAAATCACGTGTTATGAAGTGGTATTCCAAAGACACATTTGTCGGAAATGTCGATCAAAACCAAAGCGCATCCCTTGGTTAGGTTAACTTGTTAGATTCGTTTTAAATAAGGAGTTAGGCATAACTTGACTACTCCCAGTAATGCGTTTCAAATTTGATTTAATGAGTGCGTATAGTACACATTTCCTTTTGAAAACATAAAGCATTATCTACGTCGTAATTCAATAAGTGCTCTATATGAAAGTGCATTCACCTTTTTCTGGACTCGAACAATCCTTTGCCTTTCTTATCGTTGTACAGGTTTACAATAATGTACAAACATTTTCGAATATAACACAATTAAATCTGTAAACGTTGCAGTTTGAAAATAAAAAAAAATAATACACCAAACGTGTAAAGAAAACAAAAACACAACACAAGATATTTTATATTTCATTATATATACATATATTCTTTTAATTTTATTTATGTGGAAAAGACTTACGAAACAGCCCAACATGACAAGTGGCTCCGGAGCTGACACCTATATAAAATTATTTCTAGCTTATTTCTGACAAATATACCTTTAGATGGTGGTTCAAATGGCTCTGAGCATTATGGGACTTAACATCTGAGGTCATCAGTCTCCTAGAACTTAGAACTACTTAAACCTAACTAACCTAAGGACATGACACACATCCATGCCCAAGGCAGGATTCGAACCTGCTACCCGTAGCAGTCGCGCCGTTCCAGACTGAAGCGCCTAGAACCGCTCGGCCACCACGGTCGGCATACCTTTAGAATACCACATCACATCACATACGACTGTATTTACCATTAACGATACTATACGTGTTGCTATTAGTCAGCTGTCGAAATGTAGAACAAAAGAATGAGTGGGGCGGGGGGAGGAGAAGATTCAGAAAAAATGAAAATATTAAAAACCACAGAACATTTATTTGAAGGTTTTTTTTTCAAAATATTTCGAGGGTATTTATTCAGAAATATTAAACTTAATTTTTTCAAGAGGGTATTTCACCCCCTTAATGGGCGAATGGACACGTATAAAAAAATTATGTGTCTCTTATTTTGCTCTACACATTAATATATTCAAAGTCGATCAAAACCAAAGCGCATCCCTTGGTTAGGTTAACTTGTTAGATTCGTTTTAAATAAGGAGTTAGGCATAACTTGACTACTCCCAGTAATGCATTTCAAATTTGATTTAATGAGTGCGTATAGTACACATTTCCTTTTGAAAACATAAAGCATTATCTACGTCGTAATTCAATAAGTGCTATAAATAATCAAAAAAGACTCACCTGCCCTTCGATACCAATCACAGCTTTCCACACTGACAGCTTCTGTACTGTTTACGCATCTTCCGCAGTACGCTCTCTAGTTCTCTTACAACATATGACGGACACAATGAGGAGAGAACGTGGTACGTGCGCAGACCGCGAAGTGACCGCTGCTAAGCAACGGCTTCCATCTGCAGTCTAGAGAAAATCATTGTTGCGCTGTGTATCTTTGGACCGTAGATGAACCGCTGGTGTGTAACGTCTTTGCAGGTTGTGCAGCAGGGCAGACCAAGTAGCGAAACGAACTGCGCGAGGAGAGCGAGAACATGGTAATAAAACACTAACACTCGACATTATGTCACACTTAAAAACTAAAGAGGAAAGTGAAAGGTGAACAGAAGAATGACAAATACATAACCCATAAAAACTGCAGCGGTACAAATATGTTAAACTAGAGATCTCGACTGCTACGTTTTACGGAAAATTTTGTGTAACAATTGTCGGCAGGTATTTCCCGTTCGCTCATATCTCCCTACGTTGCGATCATCAGCTCCTCGCATTCACGTCTGCCCCCCTGGTTTCTTTATGTCGTCAATCCATTAGATCACGTTAAGGCTTCCTCGAGCTGTTTTCAGGTCAGAGGAATCGTTAGTCCATCTCCCACAATTTCGTCCCGCCACATGCCCACTCCACCTATGTTTCGGTTTCCTAGTAGTCACTATCACGTGCAAACTCTTACAGTTTCTTTCTCGATTTCTTTTTATCCTTCTTCCCCTTCTTGTTATTCCAAACATGCATCCTTCAGAAATGTTTGCGCATGTAGCATTTATTTTTCACTTCTGCAAGTTGGTATTAGCAGTATTACAGTGTATGTACCGTAGATCTTCCGTTTAAGGCACAATGGTAATTCACTTCTGCATAGAGCATCTAGTTTACCAAATGAACACCAAGCCATTTTTACCCACGAATTTATTTCATGCATTGTCCATTCGCTAGTTGTCAGTTGTGCTAAATACATAAATTCGTCAATGTTTTTTGTAAATCTCTCGTAAATTCCTGGTTAGCGAACTGATAGTACATTGTTTTGACCTTCCCATAATTTATCATCAGGCATGTTGCCGTACTACATTTTCGATGTTCATGCATTGGAAGTCCAGCGTAAGGCACGACGTTTAAATTTCTTGCTCCTTTACTACTAAATGTCTTCGTAACACATTTTGCAGACAACATCAATACACACCACTAACTTTACCTACATAATTACAGAATTGTACGCCATATAGTTTAGGAGATATGTCGTCATAGCGAGATGCGTAGAACACTAGCTTTTCTTAAAATGGAGCGCGAATTACTCAGACTATACTCATCTGTTGTTTGATAATCACATCAGACAAATTTACAATACAATTTGAAACCATTCTGTACTTTTTTATGCCTGCTACACCACAAAACAATAACAGAAAAAACCGAGGGCCGTTCAATAAGTAATGCAACACATATTTTCTGAAAGGAGGTTGGTTTTATTCGGGATTCAAATATGCCATATTATTCCACACTTTTAGTTATAAAACCCTATTTTTCATTACAATCTCAGTTCAATGCGTCGGCATTACGTACATTACTGCCAGGGCCTGTATGTCCGCATGGTACCAACGTCTTGCTGCATCAATAATAGCCTCCCCACTATCCGCGTGGAGTGAATTTTTCATTGGGCCACACAGATGCAATTTGGAAGATGCAAGATCCGTGCTGTAGTGCCGGCCGCTGTGATCGAGCGGTTCTAGGCGCTTCAGTCCGGAACCACGCGGCTGCTACGGTCGCAGGTTCGAATCCTGCCTCGGGCATGGATGTGTGTGATGTCTTTAGGTTAGTTAGGTTTAAGTAGTTCTAAGTCTAGGGGACTGATGACCTCAGATGTTAAGTGCCATAGTGCTTAGAGCCACTTGAACCATTTTGAACCGTGCTGTAGCATTGATGGAGAAGAACAGTCCAATGGAGTTTTGTGAGGTCCTCTAGGTTACGCAGACTTTCGTGAGGCCTTATGTTATCATGGAGAAGAGGAAGTTCATTTGCATTTTTGTCTCGACGAACACGCTGAAGTCGTCTCTTTAGCTTCCTGAGGTTAGCATAATACACTTTTGCGTTTGTCGTTACACCACGAGGGAGGACATCAAACAGAATAAGCCCTTCAGAGTCTCAGAAGACCGTCGCCGGGACTTTACCGGCTGATTGTGTGGCTTTGATGTTTACTTCGCTGGAGACGTGGTCGGTGCCCCCTCCCTGTATTTCCGTTTTGTTTCTGGTTTCAAGTGATGAACCTATGTTTCATTTCCTGCGAAGATGTTCGACAAAAATTTGTCACAATCAGCCTCGCAACGCGCAAGCAATGCCGCTCAGGTGGTCCTGCGTTGCTCTTCATGGCTTTCTGTTAGGCGGGTAGGAAGCCAGCGAGAACACACCTTTGAGTGCCGCAACTCGTGAACAGGTGTGTCAGCTCCACCAACAGAGACGTCCTGTTGTGCAGCGAGGTGTTTCATTCCCCGTCGATCATCTGGAACGAGAGTGCCGACATGTTCCAACATTGCAGGGCTCGGGTCAGTGTGCGCCCGGCTGGCACGCGGGACATCGGTCAGGTTTGCGCCATCTTGCAATAATGACAAACGTTTCGCCCAACGACTTACCGTGCTTTTGTTCGCTGGCAGGCTTCCGCAGACGTTCTGCAAGCCCATATGAATATCTGCGATGCTCTAGTTTCCGTCAAAAGAAACTCAATGACAGCACTGTGCTCGGAGCACACCTCCGTCACAGACACCATTTTGGAGGCTGCGTATTGCGCCACCATCTATGGAAACTTCATGAAAATATAAGGGCTGAAGTGGGTATATTCCACGATGTCCCAAAACAAATATCGTATTTTTCAACAAAATTGGCCGAGAAAAAATACACTCGTCGTAGTTTATATTTCAAGCTTTTCATTACCGTGTGGGTGAATGATCCAAAAGTAATAAAAAGCAACATAATTAAGGTTGTGCGTACTCGACCATAAACGTTTTTTACACGCTTAACATCTCCGCCCCCAGTAGCTGAATGGCGCCGGCACGGTACCTCAGCGTGTTCGGTCAGAGGGTTAGCTACCCTCTGTAATAAAAAAAACTGAGTGAACGGATCTACGAACAACCTGAACGGGTGTCAT